>NC_142788.1:25816857-26456857 GCF_988280905.1 Pimephales promelas | reverse complement strand
TTTCAATTAATTTTAATTGCCGATATATTGTTTGATTAACGCATCTCGATTTTATTGCTGCTAGATAAATGTAAGGGCATTTAATATAATATAGAAGACTCATTTCCACTTTTCCTATCATTTATCTCTTCCCAGACTGTAGTTCTTTTGTTAGAAAATTCGCTTTTATATAGAGGGGGTGATATGCAAAATCCATCAAATGAAAATGATCTTTGACGATTGTTATGCAAAACAAAAATGGAATTCATGCAGGGGTGAACAATCATTTTAAAGGAACAATATATTGTGAATAAACTGACTTTTCTTTTCTGTGCATTATCCTGTATTAGCTACGCTGAAAACAATAAATGAGTGAATTAAAATATGGCTTGCATTTAAATGCTGCAATTATTCAACCCATCACGAAAAATCAATTATAATTCAATCAGCTTAAATCCACCCAAAATCGATAAATCGATCGTTTAGAAATGACGATAATCCCCTCTCATTCCAGATCAAATATTGTGTCCATCCACGAATTTAATAGTGACAAAAGGGGAGAAACTGCAGGGCAAATAACTCCATGTTTATCATGTTAACATTTTAAAATGATAAAGTAGGCTATATCTGAAAGATAGCATATGAATAAAAACACTTTGAGGATATGCATTCGAAATGTAAACGGTGCCAAAAAAACAAATAAATCCCAAGTCTCACTTTATTCGTCACCGTTCTTAAAGCTGCTTTGATGCTATATCAAAATGAGGAGTTGGTATCAGAAGGTTCAACCCGTGGCACTCGATTTAACCTCTTCCAGCAATAAATTGGTGAAAATGCACGGCTAAGTGGAGGCACTTTGTACGTTGACAGGTTTTCGCCATTATTTAGAAAGACGAGTATCACCGATCATCGTGCGGCGCTCTTTATTTGCAGATAAAAGCACAAGCAGCATGGATATGACAGACACAGTATGTCTGAGAAACAGCAGCAAACCTGTTGAGTGTTTCTGAATGTGTGCAGCCTGCGCTCGTGCGCGCGACTAAGATAGGATGCACGTTAAAGATATATTCAAGAAATAATTACATTTTTAATTACATTAAATAAATTACATCAAATAGTAGTTCAAAAATAATTAGGCATACCTTTTCTCAGATATTCAGTTCGCTGCTTGTTAAAAATAAAACTATTGTTGTGTGTATATATAGGCTATAGTATAGCCTATGCCTTTTAACCAATCAACACTGATCAGATGAGCAGTGTCAGAAATAATAATCTATTTTATTTAATTTTTTAATTAAGGGGCAATAATTGACCCCTGGGCATTTTTTTTATCAATTAGGCCTATAAAACGTACAGTTTGCATATACACTGTACATTTCAGTAAACTATTTTAAACACACACTATTTTATATAAAATACAAAAACAAAACGAGTCCATTTCTTTTTTGCATTTCACTTTTATTTTATTTTAAATAAATATCAATTTTGTCACTTTTCTTGACAATTTTACCCTGATTAATTTATGACCCTGATTAAATAAATTGTAACGATTCATTTTCTTTTCTTTAATAACAGAAGCAAATTCATAATGACAAAACATACGATATTAAAAGGAAGACTATTAGGCCAAGTGCGTTTTTATTTCTCCGCTTGACTCAACAGGTGAGGAAACTTTATTTTTTTATCATAGAGAGTTGCTGCTTTAATTTCTTAAACAATACAGTTGAATAGATATATGAATATATATGTATAGGGCAAACTTAATTTTGGGTGTGTGAATACATTTTGGTCAACAGTATAGCTATCTTGCTCTCGCGCATGATATTCACGTGATTGTTAACATTTTATAACCTCAGCAGTGCCCAAAATCTTACCCTACTGAAATTATCTTTTGTCAGGAGATGAACAAGTGTGTGTTTTTTTCAAGTCCTCGTCACAGCCAGTAATCAGCATTAATCCAGGAACGAGGCCTTCCCGCAGCATTTTCTTGTGTTTCATGCGTCTGTTCTGAAACCAGATCTTCACTTGAGTCTCACTCAGTTGGAGAGTGTTCGCGATCTCAATCCGTCTAGCTCGAGTCAGGTATTTGTTGAAATGAAACTCTTTTTCCAGTTCTGTGAGTTGTTTGGTGGTAAAATTAGCTCGCGTGGCTCCACTCGAGGGGTCATCGTCAGCATCTCGTCCGTAGTCCGTCTTCAGCTCCGGGTCCGAGCATCTCCCCAGATGTATAGCTGTTAAGGAAATGAGTTCTATATTAAACAATATTCAAGGTTTAATTCAGTGCTTACCATCCTTGAATAAAAAGAAAAACAATGATTTCATGATTATTTTATATTCATCTCAGATCGAATAAAATGTCACCTGCAATTGTGTTGACAAGCACGGAAAACAAAACACGTGAACTTTTTTTAGTGTTACTGTTAATACGTTTGCTGTAAATATATTCAGTTATACACTTGTTATCAAAAATATTATGGCATTTATTAGGCCTAATGATGCTTTAAATTAAGCCGCGAACAGTTGGAAACGAATTTATCGTTATCGATTTATAAAAACAGATAACCATATCAATATAGGGCTTTTTTTATATCTTGGTTATGCAATATAATTTTATATTCAAAACACGCCATGAACGTTATGTGAATACGTCATGAATATAAAAACAGCGCATATAGGGTACAATATAATAATATTATATTCATATTGTGCACTGTTGTTATAATTTAAGCAAGTATGTTTGGATGTTTAAATCAATTTTTCAACTTGTTTTGATGAGTTAAAGCAACCTTGATCACACACACATACATACATATATATATATATATATATATATATATATATATATATATATATATATACATACATAAAACACTGCATCATAGTGTATATTACACTGATTAAAAGTGAGTTTAACAATGATATTTGAAACAGCTTCCACATCTGCCTTTTTGTTGAGACAGGAATTTGTTTTTTACATTACATTTTCAAGTTTGATTAGCTATATGCAAAATCTCTGTAATATGACATTGAAAAGCCTTTATTTTCTTCCATATAGACAACTTGCCAAGTAAAAAAAAATTGATGAAACATTTTTATTTTTCTACAGCCTTAATGATATTTGCTAGGCTTCCTGCAGTCAGTGGTCACTCATTTGTGACTTTTTCAGTGAATGTAATTTTCATTGAGGAGGAGTTTTTGATTGCTTGACCTTCATCTGTATGCAAACCCTGTCTCAGTAAGCTAAATAGAGGACTGTCTGTTTGCTCCTCACAGATGACTGTAGGTCAGGGGTCACATGCACTGTCCATCAGGCCTGTCATAAAAATATTCCAAAGCTGTTGCTTTCCAGTTTTTTTTTTCCATTATGCCCAACATTGAATTTCCTGTAAATTAATTAAAAAAACCTAGTGCATATAAATGTGCCTTTCTCTACAGTGTTCATTTTAGCATAGCGTTAAATCTGCAGTTTAACTGCTAGTCAACTAACAGCTGTCTTAATGGAAATCAGACTCATGTTTTGTTGTTTGCTTGTGTTGTTTGCTTTTGGAAGCTCACAGGAAGTTGCACATTCCTTTACGGCACACACACAGGGGTTGGATGGGAAAATCCCCAGGGGTGTTGCAGGCATTGAGCCCTCCCTCACATACTGCTACAGTTGCAAGTGTCTCTCTAACCTCTGTGCCATCTGCGCACCATGTGTATTTTTCTGTGTGTGTTTTTGGTCGTGTCATTGCAGTCATGGATGTACAGTCTGACCTGGCGCAGGATATACAAAGACAAAAGTCAAATAAATGCACAATGCTTTGGTTGCAAATGCAATAACAAAATACTAATGTCTTTCCTAAAATACTTCCTTTTGCTTTGCAACTAAAACATTGAATATTTATTTGACATTTTGTTGCATTTACCTGCATGAGAGTATTTAATTAAAACACTTCCCAAAGAGCTGAATAAACTCTACACTCTAAAAATGCTGGGTTGTTTTAACCAAACTTTGGGTCAAATATGGACAAATCCAAATGTTGGGTTAAAAATGCAATAAAAAAATTAACCCAATGGCTGGGTTTGTCCATATTTGACCCAAAGTTGGGTTAAAACAACCCAGCAATTTTTAGTGTACATGTCAATCCCTCACCCTTTCTCGTAGGCTTAGAGCACAAACAGTTGATCAAACAGTTGGTTTATCTCGCTCTCGTTGTGCAACTAAAAGTTAAAAAAAAGCAATTGTAGGGTCACCTCTGATATTCACAAGGGATATTCTAACAATCAGTGCATTCACTGACAAATATGAAGTAATTAAGCAATTTCCTTAGGAAATAAAAAGTGTGCATGAAAAAACTGATGAATGAGTTACTGGATAATAGAATTGGCAGTCGCCAGAAGGCATAAAGGAATCAAACTAAACATTTGAGGAATGACTTGCAAACTTGGAAATGGCCAACCAGCCAGAGGGATGACGTGCCCCACTAAGCCTAAAAGAGAGCAAGGGAATGGGGGGTGGGGATCGATACAGATTGCCTCGGTCATCTTGGCATCCAGCCCACAGTAATTCAGGTGCTGTCAGGGTATAATTGAAGAATGACGCACTGGGACTGTGTGCACTGTACTGGGGGATCCAGTCAGACACTCTGTGTAAGCTTTTATTCATGTTGAGTATAGGAAACATTTGATGTTGCCCAGTAAGAACAATAACCCTCACAATGCATGGAATCTCTGACTTAACGGGATCGTTCACACAAAAATTCGACCATCATTTACTCAGCCGCATGTCGTTCCAAACCCATTTGACTTGCAAAGAGGAATAATGTGAAAAATGTCTCATCAGGCGAATTCAACGGGGTCCAATGTTCTTCATAATATCTTCTTTTATGAGGAAAGTCATACAGGTGAACCATCCCTTTAATGTTTTTTTTCCCTTTAATAATAATCTTTTTTTCTCTTTTTTTTTTTCATTAGGTTATAATGAACTTCAGTAAAGGGGCAGGCAATAAACATTCGCCCTACCATTTAACATTTGACTTTGGCTGCTGTGTTGACGTGAGTATTATCTTAAGCACTTGTTGACAGACCTCTCATATATCATCATACAATGCTTTCTCCATAAGCCTTGTGATAAAACCAAGACATTAAGCACAGAGGGTTGTAGTGACCATTTTATTTTACACTCCTATTCAAAGGGGAAATTCACCCCAAAATGAATCATTTACTCACACCCTCATGTCATTCCAAACCTGTATGCATGATGTCTCCATGGAATAAAAGTCAATGGGATCCAATGTTGCTTGGAACACACCATTCTTCTAAATATCTTCTTTTGTGTTCCGCACAAGAAAGAAATGCATGCAATGACATGAGGGAGAGTAAATGAAAGTTTTTTTGGGTGAACTATCCCTTTAAGCTTGAAGGGACAGTAAAGTTCAAATCTAGGTAAGAATGAGTGCAATATGTATGTATGTATAATGTGTGCATATTATATATGTGGGTGGACTGGCAGACGCAAAACAAACAACAGACACAACAGTACGCAAATTGTTGCCGCCATTCAAGCTTTTGGGATTTGATATAGCAGGCCTTTCTATTCTGTTTCCTGACCACAGCTATTGTTCATACGCTGGGCGATATAGCCCGAAATGACCTTTTCACTGACATATTTGCCTGTGAGTTATTTTAGATCATCAGTGTGGCCTGGCTAGACATTCTTCTCCCTGATAGTCTGGAAACCATATGAATGCTGTATTACTGATTCGTAGGAAATGACAAATCAAACAGGGCTCTTCTTGGTTTTACCATCAACCTATTACATATATCGTGATTTATTGAGGGGGGCGAGCGATTCACAATTTAACGCACGGCTCTCACAACAAACATGAAATACTTTGACATAATACAGGTCAAATGTCATTGAGCGTGACATTTTATGAGCACATGTCAAGTAACTCACATTTGAACTGCATTAAACGCAGACCTATCCAATCATTACTCTGGTTAAGGATTACGCTGAGATTCTGACAGACATTTTCCGACATTCAATATAGAAAATTAATTGCAGCATATAAACATTGGTCTCTATTAAGATTTAGGGCTCTGTCGAGGAAAAGTGTTCCTCCGAAGTTTATTTGGCTCTGAATGGAGAGCTAGGGGGTGCTGGACTCCTTTAAATATAGCCTGGGCTGCTGCTTGTCAATGAGAGCGTTTTTAAAGGGATGAACATAGAGAATACAATAAAATGGAAGATGCAATTTATAAAAATGGAGGGATTCTGCCTAGCATGTTGTTGCTGACCCATTTAGGCACAAGAGCAGATTTTATGTATTACACTCTGCTTAATTTGTAAAGGTTTCTCCATAAAACAAGCAGCCTGATTTCTGTCCCTGACATGTGCCACATCTGCAGAGGATGTTTCATTATCTGCTTCATACTTCTGCTTACAGTCTACTTATAGTCTGACATGTAAATGTCAAATAATCTGAGCCGTATACACCATATACACATACATCTGTGTGTGTGTGTGTGTGTGTGTGTGTGTGTGTGTGTGTGTGTGTGTGTGTGTGTGTGTATATATATATATATATATTCAGACACACACACACACACATATATATATATATTAGTGTCAGATCGATTAATAGCAACATAAAAGTTTTTGTTTAGATAATGTGTGTTTATAGTATATATAATTGATCCCCATATATATATTTGTGTGTGTGTGTGTGTGTGTGTGTGTATTGACAAGCACACACACACACTCACATATATAATATATATATTAATTATAATCATATATATACGTATATACACATAGGCCTATACATATATGGCTCAGATTATTTGACCTTAGCATTTTACTTTTTATTTAAGTACATGCACTCTAAAAAATGCTGGGTTGTATTAACCCAACTTTGGGTCAAATATGGACTAACCCAGCCGTTGGGTTAAATTTTTACATTACATTTTTAACCCAACATTTCGGGTTTGTCCATATTTGACCCAAAATTGGGTTAAAACAACCCAGCATTTTTTAGAGTGTGGTTTCACTATATTATTTTAAGGTGATTATATGATGTGGAGGTCTTGAGGTGGTGATATTAGCCTATTGACAACAAAGCCTACAATCCAGTTGATATGGGTAAATTTAAAGTGAGGATTGATGTATATAGTTAGGACCACTTTAATTTTCTCATGCTTCACTATATTTGTAAGTACATGTTTAAAAATGTGGCCTTCACAGGTATAGCCAAACGTACACCCTCATAGCTCCTCCTCCAAATATTAATTTCTGCTTGCTGAAAAGTTACTGTCCAACTTTGGATAGACTTTCTTAACCATTTTATAATTTAGAAACACCATTAGCAAACGTATTATATTTTAAATCACATCACTAAGATTTAAAAGCAAGGATGCGCGGCCACTCGGTCAGTTAAGATGCGCTGCAAAAAAGTTCGTCGAACTAGAAAAGTCAACTTACCAGCACGGGATTGATTTCTCCTCACTCTCATCCAGTCGAATGTCTTTTCACTGTGTAATGTCTCATTTAACGTGTTCATAGGAGCCTCGTGCCTGGTGCTATTATCCTGAACTGGAGGGTGACGCACTGGGCCGTCGCATGTGCGCGCAGCGAGGTGTGTGTTGTTGACAGGGCCGAGTTCACAAAGCGCGCCGGAGAAAGTTCTTAAAGTGTCTGAGGAAGACGAGAAACCCGTTCTGGAGAGACCCTGCATACGACAGCTTTGGAAGGAGGGGACTTGGGGACGAACGGGGTGCACTGGTCTTCTATAGAATTCTTGGTTATGGGGGAAGGGGGGTCTGGTCGAGTTAGCAAGACCAGGGTCCTCACAGGGCTTTGAACACGCGCCTGTGGCCGTGGCACTGAGATTCGTGAAGTGATATTGAAGAAAATCCGCCTCGGTGTTGTTAACATATCCCTCGTCTCTGCTAGGGAAGTCAGAAGTAGCTCCGTGGTCCTGATGCAGACGCATTACTCCAGTAGCATGATAGCCCTTGAAAAGTGACGTTGTGTCCCTGAACCCTTGATAAGAATTCATGGCTGCATCTCATGTATTCCAGATTTTCATTCGAGGCTGGACGCGACAGAAACTCCATCCACAGATGCCACACATAGCGCGCAAGAGGACAGAGGCTCAGATCTAGACAGGGACATGCCTTGTAGAAACATTCGATCGCTGATGGATGGGGATGACGTGCCCTCTAACTCTTGGCCAATAGCCGGACATCTCCTTCATCTGTGTGAGCGTTAATTTACCAAAGCAAGCAAGTTTGAATGACTTATTTGACCTGCTAATAAGGTCTCGTGGAGTGTGTGGGCTCGCGCGTGCGCGAAGAGGGGTCAACATCAGCACTACAGTTCATAGTGGATAATATTGAATTTAATAAAAGCGCACTACATTATGCTGGATGATTCATATGAATTTTGCACAAATGTTCAAGGGATTTCATTTGGGAAAAGTCACATTTAGGATATGAATAGATTCTTTGTTCTGTTTGTTTCAGATCTAATTTAATTTCACTAACGGGTATAGTTTTGTGTTTTAAATTTTAGTTAACCCATACATTTTTTTTTTAATTTCGACACATGTTGTCTTGATTGTTTTTTTTTTCTCTCTCGGAAGGCCCAGTCCGTTTTAGATTAGCACGCGCAGAAAATCAATGACATGTTTAGTCAGTATTGCAGCCTTAGCTCACCCGAATAAGGTCTTAAGCCTGCATTGTCAATAGTTGTTAATGGGAAAGCCATGGATCTTAGCCTATTAATTCATTCAAACTTGGAAAAGGATCTTAGAAACGTAGGCTGTATCTAACCCACGTTAACACAATTGCATTCCTCCGTGTGCTATTTTATACTCCGATCTATTTAACAAAACAGATTTGTTCAACGTAAAGAGTCTCCATACTTTCTCCATAATTCTAAACTCTGTGTAGAATTCTATGGCCACGGGGAATCTAACATAACAGCTGAAATGATGTTAAAAGGGAATCATAAAGTCATTGTATGAGATTTCTGAGTGATTATGTGTAAACATCTGTCGTCCCAGGTCATTCGGCGGTCAGATGATAATTAGCAGCTGCCTCCCCTGCAGTAATCAACCGCGGGTACAAAAAGTGTTTAAGCTTTTATTTATGAAAAATATTAATGATTCAAAACAAATGGCAAGTTAAACTGACAATATTAAAAAAAAAAGTTTAATTCGTTAAGTATACTCGTTTCATAAAAAATAAGAGTTTTATTTTAGGGTAGGCCTAATATGCTAAACTTAATTATACACTTGCTGCCTTTTACATATTGAATAAAAGAGAAAATATATATATAATTGCATTTAAAACTTTTCACTGTTTTCATTCTAAGAGGAGTTTGTCTTGTAATTAAGTAGCGTAGGTACACATCCATAAAAGGAGTTTTTGACCAGCTTTGTTACTTTCCTCGAGAAATAAGAAATAACTATTACGGAGTTTCTTTCATTCTCTTCTTGTTTTCTTTTCTTCGTTTTTCCATCAGATTTGATTTTTTTGTTGCTATCTTCAAGCAATAATTGGCTGAACCCATTACACTTGAGGATGGCGAAATGTACACTGTAAAATGTATATGATCAATAAGTTATGACTACAAATGTTTTTACATTGCTTAAACTTATCAAAATAAGTTAAGCAATTTTCAACTTTTTTTATAATTTGTAGAAGATTACACTAATCATTTTTTATATACGTATATGTATGGAATATGATAATTGATGTTATTAACTAATATGTGATTCATGTGGTATTGAAACTTTAATTTACTAGATCAATTCAAGCCAAAATATTATGAAATATGTCCTTGTAAGATACCCTTTGAACCTTTAAAGCCTTGCTTCGTTAATCTATCATGTCTAAAATATGAGAATTTTTGACTATTTCACATGTGCATTTCATTATGTTTTATGTGACATTTCAAAAAGTTTCTCCAAACTCATAGAGCATTAGACGTAGAACACCCGAGATATTACCTTCCGAGGTTACAACACTCTCACATCTGTTCAGAAGTGGCAGCCCGTTGTAACAGATGTGGCCTTTACTTTCAGACTTGAATGGTCTTTCCTTCCAGTAAGTAGCTCAGTCATGAAAAAGTTTTACTGAGTCAAATGATTTCAAAGTTAAAATATAATACGAAAAATATAAAAACAGAGAAAATTGAGAAATGCCAACGCATTCTCACCCTTGGGTGTCATGTAACTGACGCTTTTTGACCATGCATCTAAATCCGACGCACATGGCAACCTTTAGCGTAAGTTGCTCATCCGCGTCAGCTAACTGACGCTTTTGACCATGCAACCGACGTACATGGCAACCTTTAGCGTCAGTTAGAATGCGGTTCTCAAACTGGGGGCCACTATAGCGCTAGGGGGGCCGCAAAGAAATTCTAGAATATGAAATTATTTAAAAAAATTATTTTACCTGTATGTAAGTTTGGATTGTCCTATGTGAAATCTGCATTGCATGATTTCTTTTATATTGTAAAACTTGTATAACATTGTATGTCTTCTATATTGAAAAAGTATTTCTTTAAGTAGAGTAGAATTTTTTTTTGTTTCTTGCTGAAAAAACAGATTGCTGTTCAAATTTGCAACCAAACTTGAGCCACTGCCATTTACTACCTTAAAACGTAAGAAGTTTAATGCACTTTTTTACAATCAGCAAATTAATTTTTCAGTGTTCATCTTTTACTATGAACATCACAAATGTTCAGTATTCAATACTTTTGTTGCACTTTTCAGACAATATTACTGTTAACTGTCAAAACCATTTTTTATAAAAAATTGTTATATTTAATGAAATGTACAATTTAACTAATTTTGTATATTCAAAGACATAAAGCTAAAAACAGAACTGTTGTTCCAGCATTGTACAAATTCATTTGTTTTTGGTACAATCTAAAATTTGTAAGTAAAATTGTACGTTTGAGGATGTTTTCGTTATGAGTTTTCTTTTGGGGGGCCACAAAAGGATTCACCCTACACAAGGGGGCCTCCTCCTGAAAAAGTTTGAGAACCACTGATGACGCAGGTAGGTTTAGGTCTGGGGTAGGTTTAGGGTTAGACCACTAGGAGGCGCGTCTCATATTGACGTTAAAGGGTGCCATATGCGTCGGATGTTGACGCATGGTCAAAAAGCGTCAGTTAGTTGCACATTTGCATCAGATTTACATTGTGAGAGACAAAAATATATAAATTGAATGTGCTGTAAGTCACTTTAAGTGTTTGTCTGTAAGTGTTTGTCTGTCTTCTCTAGGTCTAGGAATCGGAAGCACTATGGCATTGCTCATTAAAATAATGTGAACGAGGTGAGTTTATGATCATTTTAGTTTTTTAACATGCATAAAATGCATTTATTTAAATAAAAGGGCAAATGTGAATAGTGAATAAAAATAACATTGATTATATATCTAATTGTTATGATATTGTTTGCATAAAATGTATTTTATTTAAATAAAAGGGCAAATGTGAATAGTGAATAAAAAATAACATTGATTATATATCTAATTGTTATGATATTGTTTGCATTTAAACATTTGAACTACTGCACAGGACAGAAGGAGGAATTTCTGCTTATGACCAATAAAGAGTTTTACTGGGGCTCTGCTGTGATTAAAAAACCATCTCAAATAATCAACAATGTATAACCGTGCACTCACAACCCCAGAGATCTGGTCCCAGCTGGAAGAATAAATGGAATTCTACGGGCAGCAATGCACTGAATGACGGAGTGCAATATATCCTTTCCCTCTGTACATTTGCATGGTACACTTATCCATCTTCATGTCAGCTGTGGGGTTACCCAGGGTTCACGCGCTAGCTTGTTTCTCTCCTCTCCGCTCAATAAATAAATCTCTGCTGCTCTCTGTTTACGGGCTGAATATAAATTTGTTTGCAGTCGATCGCGGGCCTGTGTGAAGGCATTAGAAATTGTATTTCTGTAATGGGTTTCAACATGAGGAGGTGGGGATGGGGGGAGGTGGGGACGAGGGGTGCGAGGCAGGAGTTGCAGAAGTGTTTGACTGCAGGGTAGGAGAAAAAAAAAACCAGGTGTGTGTGTGCACTTCTCCACCTCAATAAGATTATACACACTTTTTTTATAGTCCAGATAAGATAAATTGTCTCGGGGCTGAATTTACAATGGATTTAAACTGAATTTTAATGTTTATAGAGATCAAATATTAAGGGTTTATTCGTTTCTCCTCGTGCCATATGTTTGATTAGTATAAATCTTGAGGGAAAGCGGTGTTCAACATGCCTCCATGTGTTTTCTACAGACATTTGACCTCAGTTGAACAGCTCTGGGTAAACAAGTCATCACAAACGTCAGTTCGAAACAGCTTGCTTCCCATCAGCACGCGTGTTTTGCCAGGACAGATGATAGGAAATCAGTCTCGGTTCATGTTCGTAATAAGGTGAGGGAATAATCATTTTCCTTATTGACTGGAAAGAGACCAAATAATACCAGCTTGCCACATCTGAGCTGTTTCCGGTCGTATCCTGTCTTCATTTACAACGTGTGCATATTCAAAGCGAATGGCATGCACCGGCCAAGCCTCTCTCTGTGAAGGAATTGCATGCATGTGCACCTCTCCGTGACTTTATAGCTGGAGGCTGGTGAAAACTCCAGTGTGGTACAGGTTAGGTTTCATGAGGATTTGAATGCATCACTCTTCTCAGAGGGGAAGCTCGGTCTGATAACCTGATCTCTCTTTGGTGACCCTCCCACAAGCTGTGCGATCTTGGCTATGATGTGGAGATCATATCATTGGCTGATTTTGACCTCTGACCCCTGTGACAGAGCCCTGGCATGATGACTTGTGGCCCGGGTTTAACCCTAGAGGATTGTCGGGCCTAATTATTTCTCATCTCTGAGCCCTGAAAATGCCAGGAGTGAGACGTTGCTGACAGGTGACTGTCACCACTGGTGGGAAGGTCATTGCTGTTAATGTAGAGCGGGCCTGTCTACGATGATTGGTTAAGGGCTGGTAATCTATGCACTTGCGTACCCCTCTTACTTTATCACAGAGGAGCACTCCAGAGAGGAGGCCAAATGAAAAGCTCTCTGGCCTAGAAAGTTTAGGCTTGTGCGACATTCAGAACTGAATTAGGAATGGAGTTTAAATGAGGTAGTAAAAAAGATGCTAATTAGAATTCGAAGTTGAATGTAAGGATGTAGAATTATAATGAATGAAGATATTTATTCTAATTTTATCTAAAAAAGCAAAGTTTGTCAAGACAAATCTGAATATTGAATTGACCGTGTTTTGAAAGTTTTGAACAAAGTTGATTATAGGCCATAGATAGATAGATAGACAGACAGACAGACAGATATTGATTGATACATATATTGATACAGATTAGTTTGAATGATTGATTAATACATTGGAGGATTGATACATACATGAATTGATACATGGATGGATGGATGATTGATTGATGAATTAATGATATTGATTGATGCATATATTTATTTATGGATGGATGGATGGATGGATAGGTAGATGATATTGATTGATTGATACATGGATGGTTGGATGGATGGATGGATAGGTAGATGATATGGATTGATTGATGCATAGATTGATTGATACATGGATGGATGGATAGATATAATGATGGATGGATGGATCAATGATATTGATTAATGCATAGATTGATTGATACATGGATGGATAGACAGACAGACAGTAGCAACTTCAAGGTCATGGGTTCGATTCCCAGGGTTGGTATGAACTGAAAAAACGTGAATGCAGTGTCATGGATAACAGCATCTGCCAGACAAAAAGAAAGGCTGACAGGGGAATACAAACGGAGTAAGAAAGAGCAATACAGAAAAAATGAGTGATCGAGGGAGACTGACAGGGAAGATGAAGCCATTGATAACATCAACAGCAGTAATTGATTGAGCACAGTGCTGACATGGTGATTGTTTAAACTTGCAGTGGTGCATTTTACTCAAGCGGCTGCAAGATGACTCTGATAACAAAACACGCCAGGCACTTTTAGAGAGTTTTTAGACTTCATCACTTCATGTGTTTTTACTAATAGCTATCTAATCATGAAAACACCAATTGCTCTCCAAGATGCATTTGAGACAGATGCGAGAGGTGGCGGTGGTCCGAGACGTGTACAAGATACAGTCAATTGTAAATGCTTCTGTTTGTTAATTAATCCCGAATGGTTTAGGTACAGTCCGCATGAGCGAGCAATCATGGATGAGCTTTTGAACTTAAATTTTCCAATTTTTTTTTTTATTTTGATAAAGAAAAGCTTCTGGTTTTTTGAAGGGGTACAGCAGCTTGTCACTAGGGCAGTTCCCTTTATGTGAAAACGGTGACGTTATGCACACGCGTGTTACATGTTCAGTCTATAGGCGTGTAATGTTTCTTTATAAAGGAACATCGCCTGGCATGAATAATATGGCGTTTTGTGGATCCTTTTGCACATGGATCGTTTTGACAACGTTGTCGTCTGTACGCGAAAAAAAAAATTTCTGTTTTTAGTACATCATTGTCATGTACAATGTACTCATTGTACTCACTCATTATGAAAGGTACTCATAGAGTAACAATACATATTTTGAGGTACTATTAAGAACTTTTAAATGAGATACAAAGATCTGCCCCAGTGACAAACTGTACAATTTGTGTACATTTTTTTTCTAAGAGTGTATCAGTCTCATTTTACGAAGCTAAATTCATACCTTTCACATTTTCTCTTCAGGTGTTTTAAAAAAATGCTTTGATTGTGAATATCTGTCATTGTATTATTCCAAGTATTTCATGTTGAATTGAAACTTGCATTTCATTCTTTCAATGACAGTTTCAGCGTTCTCTAATGAACCTCTAACAAAACTGTTGTTTTTTTGGCACAAAAACAGAGTACATAGTGACCAGGTGTGTGTTAATGGGATGCACTGCTGATTCTTACAATCACACAGAGATCCCAGCAGGCACGTGCAGAAATGGCTCTGTCGCATCTATCCCGTGTACTTCGCTCAGTGTAGTCTGTAAGAATACGAATGCTTCCGGTCTTCACTTCCTTCTTGAGCCCAGCAGGCAGCAGCCCAAACAAAGTGACAATAAGCCATCTGTCATATGAGCATAGACTGCTGCATGCTCGCCAGTGCCTCCAGTGCTCCTTACTGGGAGACATTAGCAGGGTTAAACAGTTGGTAGGAAGGAAAGCTCGTCACTGCACAGCCATATGCCTCTTCTCCTCAAGAAAGCTCGTCGGAAATGTATTGTTTTTGTTGTCCTGACCCGAGAACCGCTTTTCTGAAAATCATCAGGTGTCGATTCGGTTGATCAGTCCTAGACATCAGAACACATGTTAATGGTAATTGTTTTGTGGGAAACCTCATCAAGTTTGTGAGGCTTCTCATCTGTGTGACAGTCATCAGCCTTTTTATTCTCTCCATTTAATGTCACCAATCACCTTTAGCTAGAGCGTATTTAAAAAGCCATTGATCTTTATAATGCAGTGCTTTAATATGACAGTAACAGTTGTACGTGATGCAGGAAGTCAAATTGTGGAGATTGATGAGGGCTTGCAGGTGAATTATAATCCATCTACCTGAGTGATGCGTGCGCTGTGTTCCATACCAGCAGGCCAACAAATAAATAAAACCCACAAAAGGTGACACTAGGAATTGATACTTAACAATCCCTCTGAGCAACAAGCACTAGGAGCGGCTTTGACTGAGAGGAAAACTCCCCTGGAGAGACAGAGAGCGAGAGAGAAATGGCAAAGCTGGGAAGGTTAATGGAAAAGAATGGACTGGATTTGCCAAAGGTCACACATAGAGAGTCAGCACCTTGTTTATGATTAGAAGAGGTCTGAGCACAGCTTGTGCTTGAGCCGCTTAATAAAACACTTTAAATGACTATTGATTCATGCTTCGGAAGAGAACTATGAATCTCGATGTAGTGATTACCTATGTAAGCATAAGGTCCAGCGTTTTTAAATCCTTAATGAGAGTCATACAGTAAAAAGTGTGGTCAGGGAGGTTGATCTTCTCCTTTTTAATTGGTAAGAGGGCCTATATTTCATTATAATAAATAAAATTGTAGCCGGCCATGAGATGTTTGAAGACAAATTGAGAATTTTAATGGCCAGTGGACCATCTCTTATGCAAATTGACTGTAGAATTAATTGATTCGATCCAATTTCCAGATCCTTAACTAGATTGTGGGATTACTAACTAAATCTGGAATGTGATGTATGTGTGGTGTCCTGTGGCCCGCGTTGTGCAGGGCCTTTCTGCCGATTTTTCAAAAATTCCCAGGATGAACTTATTTGGAGCGTATGCCGTAATCTCATTCGGAATGTGAATATGATGAGCGACTGATGGGAGTCTGTTAGTGCACTCAGTCTAGGTTAGTGCTGTGGATCAATACGTGACCCTATCGAGGAGGAAAAATGGGAATTTGGAAGTACTGACCTTTAGATGAAAAGAAATGGACTGAGATACTAATGAAAAGAAAGCGATATCCAGTTAGACTGGTAAAAATGCAAGGTGTATGCGTGTAATTAGTTGATGTCAATAATGAGGTTGCATAGTTGTAATGATGATTTCCTCGTGGGTATATCGATGCTGAGAGCTTGCTCAGAAACTGTGGCATGGTGTGCTTTTGTTTAGATTTGTGCACCTCAGTATTCATCACGCTAACCTCAGTTTTTTATTATATTTCTCAATTAAACTCATATTTTTTGGTTGATGCACCTTTATACTTAAACTTGTTTTCATTATATATGTATACAGTAGCAATGTGAACTATTTACACTTAGGATATTAAAGGTATAGTATTATTGATGGATGATATATTGGTGCCATATCAAGCCGATTTTTCTGTATTGGCTGAGATTGGATACTGTAATGTGCATGCTTGTTTTTATGCATGCCTCATTGGCCACCCTTTTTAATAGCACTTATGATTAATAATCTTTATAAGATATCAACAAAAAAATACATACATGTGTATGTATATAATTTTATTTTATTTTTTTTACCACAAAATGTTTCCCCAATGTTCCCCAGATACCCATTTATCAGTTGCCGTCACAATAATTATTGGTATCGAGCAGAACTTTATACAGGAAGCAGTCACTGCAAGAAACAGGTGACATGATCTCATAGCTTTATTTTTCTCTCTTTCTCTCTATGTTGTAGAGCAATGCATCAGCAATGGATATCTGTCATTGTTTTCACATATACATCATGTTGAAGAGGAACTTGAATTATATCAAAGACAGCTTTGGATCAATTCAGTCATGTGGAGAGTTTGTGATGTGCAGCCTGTGTGGTTTTAAATGCTTAAAAATAGGTCTTTTTATTGTGTGAGTGGCCAGAGCAAGCTCTCTCATCCTCTGTGATCTTTGCCAGGGGTCGTGTAATGCTCCTTAATGTGCTCGTAAATCATGGCTGCTCAGCCCATACACACAAGAATGTAAAGAATCCAACGCAGACTCCATCTATCTCTCTCTTCTTCTGTCAGTTCAGTAAATCTTTTTTTCTTCTGAACACTCAAAGAGGAATTTCTCTGCAGCTGATTTTCTGCAAATTAATTACAAACTGAACTCAATGATGGAATGCTTTAGGAATGTAGTGGACCCATTTTGCTGTTCTCTTTACCATGAAATAAAGCTCATACAGTGCAACGTTTAAATTAGATCTTGATCCTCCTCAGTTTACAGGCAGATTTGTCTTCTGCGGCTACTCTGCAGGATGTCTATTTTAAAAATTGGGGCTGATGATGTTCAATGGTCAGTCTGTCATGCCCCTTTGAACTTCAATTACTGGATTTCTCTCTTGTTATTTTCATTAGTATAATATTAAAGTGTTAGTTCACCCAAACATAAAAATTCTGTCATAATTACTAAACCCTAATGTCGTTCCAAGCCCATAAGACTTTCATAAGAATTCGGAGAACTTTCTGTCCATCCATTATCAGCTACGCAACTACCACTTTCAAGGCCCAGAAAAGTAGTAAAGTCATTATTAAGTAATCCTTTTGACTCTAGTGGTTTAACCTCAATTTTATGAATTGACTTGAGTGCATTTGAGTGTGAGTTTGCTCAAAAAAACATAATTTACCACTTTTACCACTCCAATGCGTGTTTTCATGAGAGCACCACGACGCATGTGTTTTTTAATGAATTCAGAGCAGACAATACAACATACATTTGTGGGTTCATGACAATCACAAGTCACGAAGCGTGCATGCCATATTGTGTTGACACGAATTTTTATATTTTGTAAATAAAGTGGAAAATTAAGTTGGGTTTTTTTGCACAAACACTCGCATCACTTCATAAAATTTAGGTTAAACCGCTGGACTCACGAAGATTACTTTAAAGTCAAATGAGACTTGATCTCGTGTCTCCATCGCAGCTTTTGCTCCACGCATCCACACTTCTGTGTCCAGTCTCGAACCGGGATCCTCCCGACAGGGGAGATCACGCTCAACCCACTGAGCCAATGGCACTTCCACATGAAGTTTTCTTTTTTTGGATGTCATTTTTATTTGGACAAAACCAGTGAAACTGAAGCATTATAACACAAAGATTGAGATTCGAACCCAAATCCTCCACATGATGGAGCAACACTCAAACCACTGAGCCACTGGAGCTTTCACTCTTAATTCTCTTTATTTTGGCGGGCATGTCTTTTTTATTTGGACAAAACCATTCAAAATAAAGCATTTTAACACAAAGAGTGAGATTTGAACCTAAATTCTCCGCATTATAGAGCAATGCTCAAACCACTGAGCCACTGGAGCTTCCATTGTTGCTCCTCTTTTTTGGTGGGCATGTCTTTTTTATTTGGACAAAACTGTTCAAAATGAAGGATTTTAATGCAAAGAGTGGGATTTGAACCCAAATCCTCCACATGAGGGAGTAACGCTCAAACCACTGAGCCACCGGAGCTTCCACTCTTACTCCTCTTTATTTTGGGGCCATGTCTTTTTTATTTGGACAAAACCATTTAAAATAAACTATTTTAACGCAATGAGTGGGATTTGAACCCAAATCCTCCATGTGATGGAGCAACTCTCAAATCAATGAGGCACTGGAGCTTCCACTTTTGCTCCTCTTTTTTGGGTGGCATGTCTTTTTTATTTGGACAAAACCGTTCAAAATGAAGCATTTTAATGCAAAAAGTGGGATTTGAACCCAAATCCACTACATGACAGAGTAACGCTCAAACCACTGAGCCACTGGAGCTTCCACTCTTATGCCTCTTTATTTTAGGGCTGTGTCTTTTTTATTTGGCAAAACCATTCAAAATAAAGCATTTTAACACAAAGAGTGGGATTTGAACCCAAACCCTCCACATGATGGAGCAACTCTCAAACCACTGAGCAACTGGAGCTTCTGCTTTAACTACTCTTTTTTTGGGTGGCATGACTTTTTTATTTGGACAAAACTGTTCAAAATAAAGCATTTTAATGCAAAGAGAGGGATTTGAACCCAAATCCTCCACATGATGGAGCAACACTCAAACCACTGAACCACAGGGAGCTTCCGCAGTTGATCGTCGGAGAAAAAAAACGAAAGGGGTACCACTGTCGTTTTTTTTGGGGTCGAAATTAGGTATATCAGCTCTGGAAGGGTCTAGAGCCTCCATTTTTGCGCTCAGGTCAAAGACTGACGGCCCTCTATCAGAATCCAGAGTTTTGAGAAGATTGGAGAAACTTAATTTTTCGCCCGAAAAAAAAAAAACGTAAGGAGTAACACTGTCGTTTTTTTTTTCAGGTCGAAATTTTGAATTTCGATATCTCAGCTCTGGAAGGGTCTAGAGCCTCCATTTTTGCGCTCAGGTCAAAGTCTGACGGCCCTCTATCAGAATCCGGAGTTTTGAGAAGATTGGAGAAACTTAATTTTTCGCCCGAAAAAAAAAAACGTAAGGGGTAACACTGTCGTTTTTTTTCGGGTCCAAATTTTGAATTTCGATATATAAGCTCTGGAAGGGTCTAGAGCCTCCATTTTTGCACTCAGGTCAAAGTCTCACGGCCCTCTATCAGAATCCAGAGTTTTAAGAAGATTGGAGAAACTTAATTTTTCGCCCGAAAAAAAACCTGTAAGGGGTAACACTGTCGTTTTTTTTTTCGGGCCGAATTTTTAAGTTTTGACATCTCAGCTCTGGAAGGGTCTAGAGCCTCCATTTTTGCACTCAGGTCAAAGTCTCACGGCCCTCTATCAGAATCCAGAGTTTTAAGAAGATTGGAGAAACTTAATTTTTCGCCTGAAAAAAAAAAACGTAAGGGGTAACACTGTCGTTTTTTTTTCGCGTCGAAATTTTGAATTTCGAAATCTCAGCTCTGGAAGGGTCTAGAGCCTCCATTTTTGCACTCGGGTCAGTCTCACGGCCCTCTATCAGAATCCAGAGTTTTGAGAAAATTGGAGAAACTTAATTTTTCGCCCAAAAAAAAAAAACCGTAAGGGGTACCACTGTCGTTTTTTTTTTCGGGCCGAATTTTTGAGTTTCGATATCTCAGCTCTGGAAGGGGCTAGAGCCTCCATTTTTGCACTCAGGTCTAAGTCTCATGGCCCTCTATCAGAATCCAGAGTTTTGGGAAGATTGGAGAAACTTAATTTTTCGCCCAAAAAAAAAAAAACGTAAGGGGTACCACTGTCGTTTTTTTTTCGGGCCGAATTTTTGAGTTTCGATATCTCAGCTCTGGAAGGGGCTAGAGCCTCCATTTTTGCACTCAGGTCTAAGTCTCATGGCCCTCTATCAGAATCCAGAGTTTTGGGAAGATTGGAGAAACTTAATTTTTCGCCCCAAAAAAAAAAACGTAAGGGGTACCACTGTCGTTTTTTTTTCGGGCCGAATTTTTGAGTTTCGATATCTCAGCTCTGGAAGGGGCTAGAGCCTCCATTTTTGCACTCAGGTCTAAGTCTCATGGCCCTCTATCAGAATCCAGAGTTTTGGGAAGATTGGAGAAACTTTATTTTTCGCCCAAAAAAAAAAAAAAACGTAAGGGGTACCACTGTCGTTTTTTTTTCGGGCCGAATTTTTGAGTTTCGATATCTCAGCTCTGGAAGGGGCTAGAGCCTCCATTTTTGCACTCAGGTGTAAGTCTCATGGTCCTCTATCAGAATCCAGAGTTTTGGGAAGATTGAAGAAACTTAATTTTTCGCCCAAAAAAAAAAAACGTAAGGGGTACCACTGTCGTTTTTTTTTCGGGCCGAATTTTTGAGTTTCGATATCTCAGCTCTGGAAGGGGCTAGAGCCTCCATTTTTGCGCTCAGGTCTAAGTCTCGTGGCCCTCTATCAGAATCCAGAGTTTTGGGAAGATTGGAGAAACTTTATTTTTCGCCCAAAAAAAAAAACGTAAGGGGTACCACTGTCGTTTTTTTTTCGGGACGAATTTTTGAGTTTCGATATCTCAGCTCTGGAAGGGGCTAGAGCCTCCATTTTTGCACTCGGGTCTAAGTCTCATGGCCCTCTATCAGAATCCAGAGTTTTGGGAAGATTGGAGAAACTTAATTTTTCGCCCAAAAAAAAAAAAACGTAAGGGGTACCACTGTCGTTTTTTTTTTCGGGCCGAATTTTTGAGTTTCGATATCTCAGCTCTGGAAGGGGCTAGAGCCTCCATTTTTGCACTCAGGTCTAAGTCTCATGGCCCTCTATCAGAATCCAGAGTTTTGGGAAGATTGGAGAAACTCAATTTTTCAACTGAAAAAAAAAAAACGTAATGGGTACCACTGTCGTTTTTTTTCGGGACGAATTTTTGAGTTTCGATATCTCAGCTCTGGAAGGGGCTAGAGCCTCCATTTTTGCACTCAGGTCTAAGTCTCATGGCCCTCTATCAGAATCCAGAGTTTTGAGAAGATTGGAGAAACTTAATTTTTCGCCCAAAAAAAAAAACGTAAGGGGTACCACTGTCGTTTTTTTTTCGGGCCGAATTTTTGAGTTTCGATATCTCAGCTCTGGAAGGGGCTAGAGCCTCCATTTTTGCACTCAGGTCTAAGTCTCATGGCCCTCTATCAGAATCCAGAGTTTTGGGAAGATTGGAGAAACTTAATTTTTCGCCCAAAAAAAAAAAACGTAAGGGGTACCACTGTCGTTTTTTTTTCGGGCCGAATTTTTGAGTTTCGATATCTCAGCTCTGGAAGGGGCTAGAGCCTCCATTTTTGCACTCAGGTCTAAGTCTCATGGCCCTCAATCAGAATCCAGAGTTTTGGGAAGATTGGAGAAACTTAATTTTTCGCCCAAAAAAAAAAAACGTAAGGGGTACCACTGTCGTTTTTTTTTCGGGCCGAATTTTTGAGTTTCGATATCTCAGCTCTGGAAGGGGCTAGAGCCTCCATTTTTGCACTCAGGTCTAAGTCTCATGGCCCTCTATCAGAATCCAGAGTTTTGGGATGATTGGAGAAACTTTATTTTTCGCCCAAAAAAAAAAACGTAAGGGGTACCACTGTCGTTTTTTTTTTTCGGGCCGAATTTTTGAGTTTCGATATCTCAGCTCTGGAAGGGGCTAGAGCCTCCATTTTTGCACTCAGGTCTAAGTCGCATGGCCCTCTATCAGAATCCAGAGTTTTGGGAAGATTGGAGAAACTTAATTTTTCACCTGAAAAAAAAAAAAACGTAATGGGTACCACTGTCGTTTTTTTTCGGGACGAATTTTTGAGTTTCGATATCTCAGCTCTGGAAGGGGCTAGAGCCTCCATTTTTGCACTCGGGTCTAAGTCTCATGGCCCTCTATCAGAATCCAGAGTTTTGGGAAGATTGGAGAAACTTTATTTTTCGCCCAAAAAAAAAAACGTAAGGGGTACCACTGTCGTTTTTTTTTTCGGGCCGAATTTTTGAGTTTCGATATCTCAGCTCTGGAAGGGGCTAGAGCCTCCATTTTTGCACTCAGGTCTAAGTCTCATGGCCCTCTATCAGAATCCAGAGTTTTGGGAAGATTGGAGAAACTTAATTTTTCGCCCAAAAAAAAAAAACGTAAGGGGTACCACTGTCGTTTTTTTTTTCGGGCCGAATTTTTGAGTTTCGATATCTCAGCTCTGGAAGGGGCTAGAGCCTCCATTTTTGCACTCAGGTCTAAGTCTCATGGCCCTCTATCAGAATCCAGAGTTTTGAGAAGATTGGAGAAACTTAATTTTTCGCCCAAAAAAAAAACGTAAGGGGTACCACTGTCGTTTTTTTTTCGGGCCGAATTTTTGAGTTTCGATATCTCAGCTCTGGAAGGGGCTAGAGCCTCCATTTTTGCACTCAGGTCTAAGTCTCATGGCCCTCTATCAGAATCCAGAGTTTTGGGAAGATTGGAGAAACTTAATTTTTCGCCCAAAAAAAAAAACGTAAGGGGTAACACTGTCGTTTTTTTTTCGGGTCCAAATTTTGAATTTCGATATATAAGCTCTGGAAGGGTCTAGAGCCTCCATTTTTGCACTCAGGTCAAAGTCTCACGGCCCTCTATCAGAATCCAGAGTTTTAAGAAGATTGGAGAAACTTAATTTTTCGCCCGAAAAAAAACCTGTAAGGGGTAACACTGTCGTTTTTTTTTTCGGGCCGAATTTTTAAGTTTTGACATCTCAGCTCTGGAAGGGTCTAGAGCCTCCATTTTTGCACTCAGGTCAAAGTCTCACGGCCCTCTATCAGAATCCAGAGTTTTAAGAAGATTGGAGAAACTTAATTTTTCGCCTGAAAAAAAAAAACGTAAGGGGTAACACTGTCGTTTTTTTTTTGCGTCGAAATTTTGAATTTCGAAATCTCAGCTCTGGAAGGGTCTAGAGCCTCCATTTTTGCACTCGGGTCAGTCTCACGGCCCTCTATCAGAATCCAGAGTTTTGAGAAGATTGGAGAAACTTAATTTTTCGCCCAAAAAAAAAAAAACCGTAAGGGGTACCACTGTCGTTTTTTTTTTCGGGCCGAATTTTTGAGTTTCGATATCTCAGCTCTGGAAGGGGCTAGAGCCTCCATTTTTGCACTCAGGTCTAAGTCTCATGGCCCTCTATCAGAATCCAGAGTTTTGGGAAGATTGGAGAAACTTAATTTTTCGCCCAAAAAAAAAAAAACGTAAGGGGTACCACTGTCGTTTTTTTTTCGGGCCGAATTTTTGAGTTTCGATATCTCAGCTCTGGAAGGGGCTAGAGCCTCCATTTTTGCACTCAGGTCTAAGTCTCATGGCCCTCTATCAGAATCCAGAGTTTTGGGAAGATTGGAGAAACTTAATTTTTCGCCCCAAAAAAAAAAAACGTAAGGGGTACCACTGTCGTTTTTTTTTTCGGGCCGAATTTTTGAGTTTCGATATCTCAGCTCTGGAAGGGGCTAGAGCCTCCATTTTTGCACTCAGGTCTAAGTCTCATGGCCCTCTATCAGAATCCAGAGTTTTGGGAAGATTGGAGAAACTTTATTTTTCGCCCCAAAAAAAAAAAAACGTAAGGGGTACCACTGTCGTTTTTTTTTCGGGCCGAATTTTTGAGTTTCGATATCTCAGCTCTGGAAGGGGCTAGAGCCTCCATTTTTGCACTCAGGTGTAAGTCTCATGGTCCTCTATCAGAATCCAGAGTTTTGGGAAGATTGAAGAAACTTAATTTTTCGCCCAAAAAAAAAAAACGTAAGGGGTACCACTGTCGTTTTTTTTTCGGGCCGAATTTTTGAGTTTCGATATCTCAGCTCTGGAAGGGGCTAGAGCCTCCATTTTTGCGCTCAGGTCTAAGTCTCATGGCCCTCTATCAGAATCCAGAGTTTTGGGAAGATTGGAGAAACTTTATTTTTCGCCCAAAAAAAAAAACGTAAGGGGTACCACTGTCGTTTTTTTTTCGGGACGAATTTTTGAGTTTCGATATCTCAGCTCTGGAAGGGGCTAGAGCCTCCATTTTTGCACTCGGGTCTAAGTCTCATGGCCCTCTATCAGAATCCAGAGTTTTGGGAAGATTGGAGAAACTTAATTTTTCGCCCAAAAAAAAAAAACGTAAGGGGTACCACTGTCGTTTTTTTTTTCGGGCCGAATTTTTGAGTTTCGATATCTCAGCTCTGGAAGGGGCTAGAGCCTCCATTTTTGCACTCAGGTCTAAGTCTCATGGCCCTCTATCAGAATCCAGAGTTTTGGGAAGATTGGAGAAACTTAATTTTTCACCTGAAAAAAAAAAAACGTAATGGGTACCACTGTCGTTTTTTTTCGGGACGAATTTTTGAGTTTCGATATCTCAGCTCTGGAAGGGGCTAGAGCCTCCATTTTTGCACTCGGGTCTAAGTCTCATGGCCCTCTATCAGAATCCAGAGTTTTGGGAAGATTGGAGAAACTTTATTTTTCGCCCCAAAAAAAAAAAACGTAAGGGGTACCACTGTCGTTTTTTTTTTCGGGCCGAATTTTTGAGTTTCGATATCTCAGCTCTGGAAGGGGCTAGAGCCTCCATTTTTGCACTCAGGTCTAAGTCTCATGGCCCTCTATCAGAATCCAGAGTTTTGAGAAGATTGGAGAAACTTAATTTTTCGCCCAAAAAAAAAACGTAAGGGGTACCACTGTCGTTTTTTTTTCGGGCCGAATTTTTGAGTTTCGATATCTCAGCTCTGGAAGGGGCTAGAGCCTCCATTTTTGCACTCAGGTCTAAGTCTCATGGCCCTCTATCAGAATCCAGAGTTTTGGGAAGATTGGAGAAACTTAATTTTTCGCCCAAAAAAAAAAAACGTAAGGGGTACCACTGTCGTTTTTTTTTCGGGCCGAATTTTTGAGTTTCGATATCTCAGCTCTGGAAGGGGCTAGAGCCTCCATTTTTGCACTCAGGTCTAAGTCTCATGGCCCTCAATCAGAATCCAGAGTTTTGGGAAGATTGGAGAAACTTAATTTTTCGCCCAAAAAAAAAAAACGTAAGGGGTACCACTGTCGTTTTTTTTTCGGGCCGAATTTTTGAGTTTCGATATCTCAGCTCTGGAAGGGGCTAGAGCCTCCATTTTTGCACTCAGGTCTAAGTCTCATGGCCCTCTATCAGAATCCAGAGTTTTGGGAAGATTGGAGAAACTTTATTTTTCGCCCAAAAAAAAAAAACGTAAGGGGTACCACTGTCGTTTTTTTTTTTCGGGCCGAATTTTTGAGTTTCGATATCTCAGCTCTGGAAGGGGCTAGAGCCTCCATTTTTGCACTCAGGTCTAAGTCGCATGGCCCTCTATCAGAATCCAGAGTTTTGGGAGGTTTGGAGAAACTTAATTTTTCACCTGAAAAAAAAAAAACGTAATGGGTACCACTGTCGTTTTTTTTCGGGACGAATTTTTGAGTTTCGATATCTCAGCTCTGGAAGGGGCTAGAGCCTCCATTTTTGCACTCGGGTCTAAGTCTCATGGCCCTCTATCAGAATCCAGAGTTCTGGGAAGATTGGAGAAACTTTATTTTTCGCCCAAAAAAAAAAACGTAAGGGGTACCACTGTCGTTTTTTTTTCGGGCCGAATTTTTGAGTTTCGATATCTCAGCTCTGGAAGGGGCTAGAGCCTCCATTTTTGCACTCAGGTCTAAGTCTCATGGCCCTCTATCAGAATCCAGAGTTTTGGGAAGATTGGAGAAACTTAATTTTTCGCCCAAAAAAAAAAACGTAAGGGGTACCACTGTCGTTTTTTTTTTCGGGCCGAATTTTTGAGTTTCGATATCTCAGCTCTGGAAGGGGCTAGAGCCTCCATTTTTGCACTCAGGTCTAAGTCTCATGGCCCTCTATCAGAATCCAGAGTTTTGAGAAGATTGGAGAAACTTAATTTTTCGCCCAAAAAAAAAACGTAAGGGGTACCACTGTCGTTTTTTTTTCGGGCCGAATTTTTGAGTTTCGATATCTCAGCTCTGGAAGGGGCTAGAGCCTCCATTTTTGCACTCAGGTCTAAGTCTCATGGCCCTCTATCAGAATCCAGAGTTTTGGGAAGATTGGAGAAACTTAATTTTTCGCCCAAAAAAAAAAACGTAAGGGGTACCACTGTCGTTTTTTTTTCGGGCCGAATTTTTGAGTTTCGATATCTCAGCTCTGGAAGGGGCTAGAGCCTCCATTTTTGCACTCAGGTCTAAGTCTCATGGCCCTCTATCAGAATCCAGAGTTTTGGGAAGATTGGAGAAACTTAATTTTTCGCCCCAAAAAAAAAACGTAAGGGGTACCACTGTCGTTTTTTTCTCGGGCCGAATTTTTGAGTTTCGATATCTCAGCTCTGGAAGGGGCTAGGGCCTCCATTGTTGCACTCAGGTGTAAGTCTCATGGCCCTCTATCAGAATCCAGAGTTTTGGGAAGATTGGAGAAACTTAATTTTTCGCCCAAAAAAAAAAACGTCAGGGGTACCACTGTCGTTTTTTTTTCGGGACGAATTTTTGAGTTTCGATATCTCAGCTCTGGAAGGGGCTAGAGCCTCCATTTTTGCACTCAGGTCTAAGTCTCATGGCCCTCTATCAGAATCCAGAGTTTTGGGAAGATTGGAGAAACTTAATTTTTCGCCCAAAAAAAAAAACGTAATGGGGTACCACTGTTGTTTTTTTTTCGGGCCGAATTTTTGAGTTTCGATATCTCAGCTCTGGAAGGGGCTAGAGCCTCCATTTTTGCACTCAGGTCTAAGTCTCATGGCCCTCTATCAGAATCCAGAGTTTTGGGAAGATTGGAGAAACTTAATTTTTCGCCCCAAAAAAAAAAACGTAAGGTGTACCACTGTCGTTTTTTTTTCGGGCCGAATTTTTGAGTTTCGATATCTCAGCTCTGGAAGGGGCTAGAGCCTCCATTTTTGCACTCAGGTCTAAGTCTCATGGCCCTCTATCAGAATCCAGAGTTTTGGGAAGATTGGAGAAACTTAATTTTTCACCTGAAAAAAAAAACGTAAGGGGTACCACTGTCGTTTTTTTTTCGGGACGAATTTTTGAGTTTCGATATCTCAGCTCTGGAAGGGGCTAGAGCCTCCATTTTTGCACTCAGGTCTAAGTCTCATGGCCCTCTATCAGAATCCAGAGTTTTGGGAAGATTGGAGAAACTTAATTTTTCGCCCAAAAAAAAAAACGTAAGGGGTACCACTGTCGTTTTTTTTTCGGGCCGAATTTTTGAGTTTCGATATCTCAGCTCTGGAAGGGTCTAGAGCCTCCATTTTTGCGCTCGGGTCAAAGTCTCACGGCCCTCTATCAGAATCCAGAGTTTTGGGAAGATTGGAGAAACTTAATTTTTCACCTGAAAAAAAAAAACGTAAGGGGTACCACTGTCGTTTTTTTTTCGGGACGAATTTTTGAGTTTCGATATCTCAGCTCTGGAAGGGGCTAGAGCCTCCATTTTTGCACTCAGGTCTAAGTCTCATGGCCCTCTATCAGAATCCAGAGTTTTGGGAAGATTGGAGAAACTTAATTTTTCGCCCAAAAAAAAAAACGTAAGGGGTACCACTGTCGTTTTTTTTTCGGGCCGAATTTTTGAGTTTCGATATCTCAGCTCTGGAAGGGGCTAGAGCCTCCATTTTTGCACTCAGGTCTAAGTCTCATGGCCCTCTATCAGAATCCAGAGTTTTGGGAAGATTGAAGAAACTTAATTTTTCGCCCAAAAAAAAAAAACGTAAGGGGTACCACTGTCGTTTTTTTTTCGGGCCGAATTTTTGAGTTTCGATATCTCAGCTCTGGAAGGGGCTAGAGCCTCCATTTTTGCACTCAGGTCTAAGTCTCATGGCCCTCTATCAGAATCCAGAGTTTTGAGAAGATTGGAGAAACTTAATTTTTCGCCCAAAAAAAAAAACGTAAGGGGTACCACTGTCGTTTTTTTTTCGGGCCGAATTTTTGAGTTTCGATATCTCAGCTCTGGAAGGGGCTAGAGCCTCCATTTTTGCACTCAGGTCTAAGTCTCATGGCCCTCTATCAGAATCCAGAGTTTTGGGAAGATTGGAGAAACTTAATTTTTCGCCCAAAAAAAAAAAACGTAAGGGGTACCACTGTCGTTTTTTTTTCGGGCCGAATTTTTGAGTTTCGATATCTCAGCTCTGGAAGGGGCTAGAGCCTCCATTTTTGCACTCAGGTCTAAGTCTCATGGCCCTCTATCAGAATCCAGAGTTTTGGGATGATTGGAGAAACTTTATTTTTCGCCCAAAAAAAAAACGTAAGGGGTACCACTGTCGTTTTTTTTTTTCGGGCCGAATTTTTGAGTTTCGATATCTCAGCTCTGGAAGGGGCTAGAGCCTCCATTTTTGCACTCAGGTCTAAGTCGCATGGCCCTCTATCAGAATCCAGAGTTTTGGGAAGATTGGAGAAACTTAATTTTTCACCTGAAAAAAAAAAACGTAATGGGTACCACTGTCGTTTTTTTTCGGGACGAATTTTTGAGTTTCGATATCTCAGCTCTGGAAGGGGCTAGAGCCTCCATTTTTGCACTCGGGTCTAAGTCTCATGGCCCTCTATCAGAATCCAGAGTTTTGGGAAGATTGGAGAAACTTAATTTTTCGCCCCAAAAAAAAACGTAAGGGGTACCACTGTCGTTTTTTTTTCGGGCCGAATTTTTGAGTTTCGATATCTCAGCTCTGGAAGGGGCTAGAGCCTCCATTTTTGCACTCAGGTCTAAGTCTCATGGCCCTCTATCAGAATCCAGAGTTTTGGGAAGATTGGAGAAACTTAATTTTTCGCCCAAAAAAAAAAACGTAAGGGGTAACACTGTCGTTTTTTTTTCGGGTCCAAATTTTGAATTTCGATATATAAGCTCTGGAAGGGTCTAGAGCCTCCATTTTTGCACTCAGGTCAAAGTCTCACGGCCCTCTATCAGAATCCAGAGTTTTAAGAAGATTGGAGAAACTTAATTTTTCGCCCGAAAAAAAACCTGTAAGGGGTAACACTGTCGTTTTTTTTTTCGGGCCGAATTTTTAAGTTTTGACATCTCAGCTCTGGAAGGGTCTAGAGCCTCCATTTTTGCACTCAGGTCAAAGTCTCACGGCCCTCTATCAGAATCCAGAGTTTTAAGAAGATTGGAGAAACTTAATTTTTCGCCCAAAAAAAAAAAAACGTAAGGGGTACCACTGTCGTTTTTTTTTTCGGGCCGAATTTTTGAGTTTCGATATCTCAGCTCTGGAAGGGGCTAGAGCCTCCATTTTTGCACTCAGGTCTAAGTCTCATGGCCCTCTATCAGAATCCAGAGTTTTGGGAAGATTGGAGAAACTTAATTTTTCGCCCAAAAAAAAAAAACGTAAGGGGTACCACTGTCGTTTTTTTTTCGGGCCGAATTTTTGAGTTTCGATATCTCAGCTCTGGAAGGGGCTAGAGCCTCCATTTTTGCACTCAGGTCTAAGTCTCATGGCCCTCTATCAGAATCCAGAGTTTTGGGAAGATTGGAGAAACTTAATTTTTCGCCCAAAAAAAAAAAACGTAAGGGGTACCACTGTCGTTTTTTTTTTCGGGCCGAATTTTTGAGTTTCGATATCTCAGCTCTGGAAGGGGCTAGAGCCTCCATTTTTGCACTCAGGTCTAAGTCTCATGGCCCTCTATCAGAATCCAGAGTTTTGAGAAGATTGGAGAAACTTAATTTTTCGCCCAAAAAAAAAACGTAAGGGGTACCACTGTCGTTTTTTTTTCGGGCCGAATTTTTGAGTTTCGATATCTCAGCTCTGGAAGGGGCTAGAGCCTCCATTTTTGCACTCAGGTCTAAGTCTCATGGCCCTCTATCAGAATCCAGAGTTTTGGGAAGATTGGAGAAACTTAATTTTTCGCCCAAAAAAAAAAACGTAAGGGGTACCACTGTCGTTTTTTTTTCGGGCCGAATTTTTGAGTTTCGATATCTCAGCTCTGGAAGGGGCTAGAGCCTCCATTTTTGCACTCAGGTCTAAGTCTCATGGCCCTCTATCAGAATCCAGAGTTTTGGGAAGATTGGAGAAACTTAATTTTTCGCCCCAAAAAAAAAACGTAAGGGGTACCACTGTCGTTTTTTTCTCGGGCCGAATTTTTGAGTTTCGATATCTCAGCTCTGGAAGGGGCTAGGGCCTCCATTGTTGCACTCAGGTGTAAGTCTCATGGCCCTCTATCAGAATCCAGAGTTTTGGGAAGATTGGAGAAACTTAATTTTTCGCCCAAAAAAAAAAACGTAAGGGGTACCACTGTCGTTTTTTTTTCGGGACGAATTTTTGAGTTTCGATATCTCAGCTCTGGAAGGGGCTAGAGCCTCCATTTTTGCACTCAGGTCTAAGTCTCATGGCCCTCTATCAGAATCCAGAGTTTTGGGAAGATTGGAGAAACTTAATTTTTCGCCCAAAAAAAAAACGTAAGGGGTACCACTGTCGTTTTTTTTTCGGGCCGAATTTTTGAGTTTCGATATCTCAGCTCTGGAAGGGGCTAGAGCCTCCATTTTTGCACTCAGGTCTAAGTCTCATGGCCCTCTATCAGAATCCAGAGTTTTGGGAAGATTGGAGAAACTTAATTTTTCGCCCAAAGAAAAAAACGTAAGGGGTACCACTGTCGTTTTTTTTTCGGGCCGAATTTTTGAGTTTCGATATCTCAGCTCTGGAAGGGGCTAGAGCCTCCATTTTTGCACTCAGGTCTAAGTCTCATGGCCCTCTATCAGAATCCAGAGTTTTGGGAAGATTGGAGAAACTTAATTTTTCGCCCGAAAAAAAAAACGTAAGGGGTACCACTGTCGTTTTTTTTTCGGGCCGAATTTTTGAGTTTCGATATCTCAGCTCTGGAAGGGTCTAGAGCCTCCATTTTTGCGCTCGGGTCAAAGTCTCACGGCCCTCTATCAGAATCCAGAGTTTTGGGAAGATTGGAGAAACTTAATTTTTCACCTGAAAAAAAAAAACGTAAGGGGTACCACTGTCGTTTTTTTTTCGGGACGAATTTTTGAGTTTCGATATCTCAGCTCTGGAAGGGGCTAGAGCCTCCATTTTTGCACTCAGGTCTAAGTCTCATGGCCCTCTATCAGAATCCAGAGTTTTGGGAAGATTGGAGAAACTTAATTTTTCGCCCAAAAAAAAAAACGTAAGGGGTACCACTGTCGTTTTTTTTTCGGGCCGAATTTTTGAGTTTCGATATCTCAGCTCTGGAAGGGGCTAGAGCCTCCATTTTTGCACTCAGGTCTAAGTCTCATGGCCCTCTATCAGAATCCAGAGTTTTGGGAAGATTGGAGAAACTTAATTTTTCACCTGAAAAAAAAAACGTAAGGGGTACCACTGTCGTTTTTTTTTCGGGACGAATTTTTGAGTTTCAATATCTCAGCTCTGGAAGGGGCTATAGCCTCCATTTTTGCACTCAGGTCTAAGTCTCACGGCCCTCTATCAGAATCCAGAGTTTTGGGAAGATTGGAGAAACTTAATTTTTCACCTGAAAAAAAAAACGTAAGGGGTACCACTGTCGTTTTTTTTTCGGGCCGAATTTTTGAGTTTCGATATCTCAGCTCTGGAAGGGGCTAGAGCCTCCATTTTTGCACTCAGGTCTAAGTCTCATGGCCCTCTATCAGAATCCAGAGTTTTGGGAAGATTGGAGAAACTTAATTTTTCGCCCAAAAAAAAAAACGTAAGGGGTACCACTGTCGTTTTTTTCTCGGGCCGAATTTTTGAGTTTCGATATCTCAGCTCTGGAAGGGGCTAGGGCCTCCATTGTTGCACTCAGGTGTAAGTCTCATGGCCCTCTATCAGAATCCAGAGTTTTGGGAAGATTGGAGAAACTTAATTTTTCGCCCAAAAAAAAAAAACGTAAGGGGTACCACTGTCGTTGTTTTTTCGGGCCGAATTTTTGAGTTTCGATATCTCAGCTCTGGAAGGGGCTAGAGCCTCCATTTTTGCACTCAGGTCTAAGTCTCATGGCCCTCTATCAGAATCCAGAGTTTTGGGAAGATTGGAGAAACTTAATATTTCACCTGAAAAAAAAAACGTAAGGGGTACCACTGTCGTTTTTTTTTCGGGACGAATTTTTGAGTTTCGATATCTCAGCTCTGGAAGGGTCTAGAGCCTCCATTTTTGCGCTCGGGTCAAAGTCTCACGGCCCTCTATCAGAATCCAGAGTTTTGGGAAGATTGGAGAAACTTAATTTTTCACCTGAAAAAAAAAAAACGTAAGGGGTACCACTGTCGTTTTTTTTCGGGACGAATTTTTGAGTTTCGATATCTCAGCTCTGGAAGGGGCTAGAGCCTCCATTTTTGCACTCAGGTCTAAGTCTCATGGCCCTCTATCAGAATCCAGAGTTTTGGGAAGATTGGAGAAACTTAATTTTTCGCCCAAAAAAAAAAAACGTAAGGGGTACCACTGTCGTTTTTTTTTCGGGCCCAATTTTTGAGTTTCGATATCTCAGCTCTGGAAGGGGCTAGAGCCTCCATTTTTGCACTCAGGTCTAAGTCTCATGGCCCTCTATCAGAATCCAGAGTTTTGGGAAGATTGGAGAAACTTAATTTTTCACCTGAAAAAAAAAAACGTAAGGGGTACCACTGTCGTTTTTTTTTCGGGACGAATTTTTGAGTTTCGATATCTCAGCTCTGGAAGGGGCTAGAGCCTCCATTTTTGCACTCAGGTCTAAGTCTCATGGCCCTCTATCAGAATCCAGAGTTTTGGGAAGATTGGAGAAACTTAATTTTTCGCCCAAAAAAAAAAAACGTAAGGGGTACCACTGTCGTTTTTTTTTTCGGGCCGAATTTTTGAGTTTCGATATCTCAGCTCTGGAAGGGGCTAGAGCCTCCATTTTTGCACTCAGGTCTAAGTCTCATGGCCCTCTATCAGAATCCAGAGTTTTGGGAAGATTGGAGAAACTTAATTTTTCACCTGAAAAAAAAAACGTAAGGGGTACCACTGTCGTTTTTTTTTCGGGACGAATTTTTGAGTTTCGATATCTCAGCTCTGGAAGGGGCTAGAGCCTCCATTTTTGCACTCAGGTCTAAGTCTCATGGCCCTCTATCAGAATCCAGAGTTTTGGGAAGATTGGAGAAACTTAATTTTTCACCTGAAAAAAAAAACGTAAGGGGTACCACTGTCGTTTTTTTTTCGGGCCGAATTTTTGAGTTTCGATATCTCAGCTCTGGAAGGGGCTAGAGCCTCCATTTTTGCACTCAGGTCTAAGTCTCATGGCCCTCTATCAGAATCCAGAGTTTTGGGAAGATTGGAGAAACTTAATTTTTCGCCCAAAAAAAAAAACGTAAGGGGTACCACTGTCGTTTTTTTTTCGGGCCGAATTTTTGAGTTTCGATATCTCAGCTCTGGAAGGGGCTAGAGCCTCCATTTTTGCACTCAGGTCTAAGTCTCATGGCCCTCTATCAGAATCCAGAGTTTTGGGAAGATTGGAGAAACTTAATTTTTCGCCCAAAAAAAAAAAACGTAAGGGGTACCACTGTCGTTTTTTTTTCGGGCCGAATTTTTGAGTTTCGATATCTCAGCTCTGGAAGGGGCTAGAGCCTCCATTTTTGCACTCAGGTCTAAGTCTCATGGCCCTCTATCAGAATCCAGAGTTTTGGGAAGATTGGAGAAACTTAATTTTTCGCCCAAAAAAAAAAACGTAAGGGGTACCACTGTCGTTTTTTTTTCGGGCCGAATTTTTGAGTTTCGATATCTCAGCTCTGGAAGGGGCTAGAGCCTCCATTTTTGCACTCAGGTCTAAGTCTCATGGCCCTCTATCAGAATCCAGAGTTTTGGGAAGATTGGAGAAACTTAATTTTTCACCTGAAAAAAAAAACGTAAGGGGTACCACTGTCGTTTTTTTTTCGGGACGAATTTTTGAGTTTCAATATCTCAGCTCTGGAAGGGGCTATAGCCTCCATTTTTGCACTCAGGTCTAAGTCTCACGGCCCTCTATCAGAATCCAGAGTTTTGGGAAGATTGGAGAAACTTAATTTTTTACCTGAAAAAAAAAACGTAAGGGGTACCACTGTCGTTTTTTTTTCTGGACGAATTTTTGAGTTTCGATATCTCAGCTCTGGAAGGGTCTAGAGCCTCCATTTTTGCGCTCGGGTCAAAGTCTCACGGCCCTCTATCAGAATCCAGAGTTTTGGGAAGATTGGAGAAACTTAATTTTTCACCTGAAAAAAAAAAACGTAAGGGGTACCACTGTCGTTTTTTTTTCGGGACGAATTTTTGAGGTTCGATATCTCAGCTCTGGAAGGGGCTAGAGCCTCCATTTTTGCGCTCAGGTCTAAGTCTCATGGCCCTCTATCAGAATCCAGAGTTTTGGGAAGATTGGAGAAACTTAATTTTTCACCTGAAAAAAAAAACGTAAGGGGTACCACTGTCGTTTTTTTTTCGGGCCGAATTTTTGAGTTTCGATATCTCAGCTCTGGAAGGGGCTAGAGCCTCCATTTTTGCACTCAGGTCTAAGTCTCATGGCCCTCTATCAGAATCCAGAGTTTTGGGAAGATTGGAGAAACTTAATTTTTCACCTGAAAAAAAAAAACGTAAGGGGTACCACTGTCGTTTTTTTTTCGGGCCGAATTTTTGAGTTTCGATATCTCAGCTCTGGAAGGGGCTAGAGCCTCCATTTTTGCACTCAGGTCTAAGTCTCATGGCCCTCTATCAGAATCCAGAGTTTTGGGAAGATTGGAGAAACTTAATTTTTCGCCCAAAAAAAAAAAACGTAAGGGGTACCACTGTCGTTTTTTTCTCGGGCCGAATTTTTGAGTTTCGATATCTCAGCTCTGGAAGGGGCTAGGGCCTCCATTGTTGCACTCAGGTGTAAGTCTCATGGCCCTCTATCAGAATCCAGAGTTTTGGGAAGATTGGAGAAACTTAATTTTTCGCCCAAAAAAAAACGTAAGGGGTACCACTGTCGTTTTTTTTTCGGGACGAATTTTTGAGTTTCGATATCTCAGCTCTGGAAGGGGCTAGAGCCTCCATTTTTGCACTCAGGTCAAAGTCTCACGGCCCTCTATCAGAATCCAGAGTTTTGGGAAGATTGGAGAAACTTAATTTTTCGCCCAAAAAAAAAAAAAAACGTAAGGGGTACCACTGTCGTTTTTTTTTTCCGGCTAAAAATTAAGTTTCTCCAATCTTCCCAAAACTCTGGATTCTGATAGAGGGCCGTGAGACTTTGACCCGAGCGCAAAAATGGAGGCTCTAGACCCTTCCAGAGCTGAGATATCGAAACTCAAAAATTCGTCCCGAAAAAAAAACGACAGTGGTACCCCTTACGTTTTTTTTTTTCAGGTGAAAAATTAAGTTTCTCCAATCTTCCCAAAACTCTGGATTCTGATAGAGGGCCGTGAGACTTTGACCCGAGCGCAAAAATGGAGGCTCTAGACCCTTCCAGAGCTGAGATATCGAAACTCAAAAATTCGTCCCGAAAAAAAAACGACAGTGGTACCCCTTACGTTTTTTTTTTCAGGTAAAAAATTAAGTTTCTCCAATCTTCCCAAAACTCTGGATTCTGATAGAGGGCCGTGAGACTTAGACCTGAGTGCAAAAATGGAGGCTATAGCCCCTTCCAGAGCTGAGATATTGAAACTCAAAAATTCGTCCCGAAAAAAAAAACGACAGTGGTACCCCTTACGTTTTTTTTTTTGGGCGAAAAATTAAGTTTCTCCAATCTTCCCAAAACTCTGGATTCTGATAGAGGGCCATGAGACTTAGACCTGAGTGCAAAAATGGAGGCTCTAGCCCCTTCCAGAGCTGAGATATCGAAACTCAAAAATTCGTCCCGAAAAAAAAACGACAGTGGTACCCCTTACGTTTTTTTTTTTCAGGTGAAAAATTAAGTTTCTCCAATCTTCCCAAAACTCTGGATTCTGATAGAGGGCCGTGAGACTTTGACCCGAGCGCAAAAATGGAGGCTCTAGACCCTTCCAGAGCTGAGATATCGAAACTCAAAAATTCGGCCCGAAAAAAAAACGACAGTGGTACCCCTTACGTTTTTTTTTTTGGGCGAAAAATTAAGTTTCTCCAATCTTCCCAAAACTCTGGATTCTGATAGAGGGCCATGAGACTTAGACCTGAGTGCAAAAATGGAGGCTCTAGCCCCTTCCAGAGCTGAGATATCGAAACTCAAAAATTCGTCCCGAAAAAAAAACGACAGTGGTACCCCTTACGTTTTTTTTTTCAGGTGAAAAATTAAGTTTCTCCAATCTTCCCAAAACTCTGGATTCTGATAGAGGGCCATGAGACTTAGACCTGAGTGCAAAAATGGAGGCTCTAGCCCCTTCCAGAGCTGAGATATCGAAACTCAAAAATTCGGCCCGAAAAAAAAACGACAGTGGTACCCCTTACGTTTTTTTTTTTGGGCGAAAAATTAAGTTTCTCCAATCTTCCCAAAACTCTGGATTCTGATAGAGGGCCATGAGACTTAGACCTGAGTGCAAAAATGGAGGCTCTAGCCCCTTCCAGAGCTGAGATATCGAAACTCAAAAATTCGGCCCGAAAAAAAAACGACAGTGGTACCCCTTACGTTTTTTTTTTGGGCGAAAAATTAAGTTTCTCCAATCTTCCCAAAACTCTGGATTCTGATAGAGGGCCATGAGACTTAGACCTGAGTGCAAAAATGGAGGCTCTAGCCCCTTCCAGAGCTGAGATATCGAAACTCAAAAATTCGTCCCGAAAAAAAAACGACAGTGGTACCCCTTACGTTTTTTTTTTGGGCGAAAAATTAAGTTTCTCCAATCTTCCCAAAACTCTGGATTCTGATAGAGGGCCATGAGACTTACACCTGAGTGCAACAATGGAGGCCCTAGCCCCTTCCAGAGCTGAGATATCGAAACTCAAAAATTCGGCCCGAGAAAACAACGACAGTGGTACCCCTTACGTTTTTTTTTTGGGGCGAAAAATTAAGTTTCTCCAATCTTCCCAAAACTCTGGATTCTGATAGAGGGCCATGAGACTTAGACCTGAGTGCAAAAATGGAGGCTCTAGCCCCTTCCAGAGCTGAGATATCGAAACTCAAAAATTCGGCCCGAAAAAAAAACGACAGTGGTACCCCTTACGTTTTTTTTTTTGGGCGAAAAATTAAGTTTCTCCAATCTTCCCAAAACTCTGGATTCTGATAGAGGGCCATGAGACTTAGACCTGAGTGCAAAAATGGAGGCTCTAGCCCCTTCCAGAGCTGAGATATCAAAACTCAAAAATTCGGCCCGAAAAAAAAACGACAGTGGTACCCCTTACGTTTTTTTTTTTGGGCGAAAAATTAAGTTTCTCCAATCTTCTCAAAACTCTGGATTCTGATAGAGGGCCATGAGACTTAGACCTGAGTGCAAAAATGGAGGCTCTAGCCCCTTCCAGAGCTGAGATATCGAAACTCAAAAATTCGGCCCGAAAAAAAAAACGACAGTGGTACCCCTTACGTTTTTTTTTTTTGGGCGAAAAATTAAGTTTCTCCAATCTTCCCAAAACTCTGGATTCTGATAGAGGGCCATGAGACTTAGACCTGAGTGCAAAAATGGAGGCTCTAGCCCCTTCCAGAACTGAGATATCGAAAATCAAAAATTCGTCCCGAAAAAAAAACGACAGTGGTACCCCTTACGTTTTTTTTTTCAGGTGAAAAATTAAGTTTCTCCAATCTTCCCAAAACTCTGGATTCTGATAGAGGGCCGTGAGACTTTGACCCGAGCGCAAAAATGGAGGCTCTAGACCCTTCCAGAGCTGAGATATCGAAACTCAAAAATTCGTCCCGAAAAAAAAACGACAGTGGTACCCCTTACGTTTTTTTTTTCAGGTAAAAAATTAAGTTTCTCCAATCTTCCCAAAACTCTGGATTCTGATAGAGGGCCGTGAGACTTAGACCTGAGTGCAAAAATGGAGGCTATAGCCCCTTCCAGAGCTGAGATATCGAAACTCAAAAATTCGTCCCGAAAAAAAAACGACAGTGGTACCCCTTACGTTTTTTTTTTCGGGTGAAAAATTAAGTTTCTCCAATCTTCCCAAAACTCTGGATTCTGATAGAGGGCCATGAGACTTAGACCTGAGTGCAAAAATGGAGGCTCTAGCCCCTTCCAGAGCTGAGATATCGAAACTCAAAAATTCGGCCCAAAAAAAAACGACAGTGGTACCCCTTACGTTTTTTTTTTTGGGGCGAAAAATTAAGTTTCTCCAATCTTCCCAAAACTCTGGATTCTGATAGAGGGCCATGAGACTTAGACCTGAGTGCAAAAATGGAGGCTCTAGCCCCTTCCAGAGCTGAGATATCGAAACTCAAAAATTCGTCCCGAAAAAAAAACGACAGTGGTACCCCTTACTTTTTTTTTTTTCAGGTGAAAAATTAAGTTTCTCCAATCTTCCCAAAACTCTGGATTCTGATAGAGGGCCGTGAGACTTTGACCCGAGCGCAAAAATGGAGGCTCTAGACCCTTCCAGAGCTGAGATATCGAAAATCAAAAATTCGTCCCGAAAAAAAAACGACAGTGGTACCCCTTACGTTTTTTTTTTTGGGCGAAAAATAAAGTTTCTCCAATCTTCCCAAAACTCTGGATTCTGATAGAGGGCCATGAGACTTAGACCTGAGCGCAAAAATGGAGGCTCTAGCCCATTCCAGAGCTGAGATATCGAAACTCAAAAATTCGGCCCGAAAAAAAAAACGACAGTGGTACCCCTTACGTTTTTTTTTTTGGGCGAAAAATTAAGTTTCTTCAATCTTCCCAAAACTCTGGATTCTGATAGAGGACCATGAGACTTACACCTGAGTGCAAAAATGGAGGCTCTAGCCCCTTCCAGAGCTGAGATATCGAAACTCAAAAATTCGGCCCGAAAAAAAAACGACAGTGGTACCCCTTACGTTTTTTTTTTTTTTTGGGCGAAAAATTAAGTTTCTCCAATCTTCCCAAAACTCTGGATTCTGATAGAGGGCCATGAGACTTAGACCCGAGTGCAAAAATGGAGGCTCTAGCCCCTTCCAGAGCTGAGATATCGAAACTCAAAAATTCGTCCCGAAAAAAAAACGACAGTGGTACCCCTTACGTTTTTTTTTTTGGGTGAAAAATAAAGTTTCTCCAATCTTCCCAAAACTCTGGATTCTGATAGAGGGCCATGAGACTTAGACCTGAGCGCAAAAATGGAGGCTCTAGCCCATTCCAGAGCTGAGATATCGAAACTCAAAAATTCGGCCCGAAAAAAAAACGACAGTGGTACCCCTTACGTTTTTTTTTTTTGGGCGAAAAATTAAGTTTCTCCAATCTTCCCAAAACTCTGGATTCTGATAGAGGACCATGAGACTTACACCTGAGTGCAAAAATGGAGGCTCTAGCCCCTTCCAGAGCTGAGATATCGAAACTCAAAAATTCGGCCCGAAAAAAAAACGACAGTGGTACCCCTTACGTTTTTTTTTTTTTTGGGCGAAAAATTAAGTTTCTCCAATCTTCCCAAAACTCTGGATTCTGATAGAGGGCCATGAGACTTAGACCTGAGTGCAAAAATGGAGGCTCTAGCCCCTTCCAGAGCTGAGATATCGAAACTCAAAAATTCGGCCCGAAAAAAAAACGACAGTGGTACCCCTTACGTTTTTTTTTTTTGGGGCGAAAAATTAAGTTTCTCCAATCTTCCCAAAACTCTGGATTCTGATAGAGGGCCATGAGACTTAGACCTGAGTGCAAAAATGGAGGCTCTAGCCCCTTCCAGAGCTGAGATATCGAAACTCAAAAATTCGGCCCGAAAAAAAAAACGACAGTGGTACCCCTTACGTTTTTTTTTTTGGGGCGAAAAATAAAGTTTCTCCAATCTTCCCAAAACTCTGGATTCTGATAGAGGGCCATGAGACTTAGACCCGAGTGCAAAAATGGAGGCTCTAGCCCCTTCCAGAGCTGAGATATCGAAACTCAAAAATTCGTCCCGAAAAAAAACGACAGTGGTACCCATTACGTTTTTTTTTTTTCAGGTGAAAAATTAAGTTTCTCCAATCTTCCCAAAACTCTGGATTCTGATAGAGGGCCATGAGACTTAGACCTGAGTGCAAAAATGGAGGCTCTAGCCCCTTCCAGAGCTGAGATATCGAAACTCAAAAATTCGGCACGAAAAAAAAAACGACAGTGGTACCCCTTACGTTTTTTTTTTTTGGGCGAAAAATTAAGTTTCTCCAATCTTCCCAAAACTCTGGATTCTGATAGAGGGCCATGAGACTTAGACCCAAGTGCAAAAATGGAGGCTCTAGCCCCTTCCAGAGCTGAGATATCGAAACTCAAAAATTCGTCCCGAAAAAAAAACGACAGTGGTACCCCTTACGTTTTTTTTTTTGGGCGAAAAATAAAGTTCCTCCAATCTTCCCAAAACTCTGGATTCTGATAGAGGGCCATGAGACTTAGACCTGAGCGCAAAAATGGAGGCTCTAGCCCATTCCAGAGCTGAGATATCGAAACTCAAAAATTTGGCCCGAAAAAAAAACGACAGTGGTACCCCTTACGTTTTTTTTTTTTTGGGCGAAAAATTAAGTTTCTTCAATCTTCCCAAAACTCTGGATTCTGATAGAGGACCATGAGACTTACACCTGAGTGCAAAAATGGAGGCTCTAGCCCCTTCCAGAGCTGAGATATCGAAACTCAAAAATTCGGCCCGAAAAAAAAACGACAGTGGTACCCCTTACGTTTTTTGTTTTTTTTTGGGCGAAAAATTAAGTTTCTCCAATCTTCCCAAAACTCTGGATTCTGATAGAGGGCCATGAGACTTAGACCTGAGTGCAAAAATGGAGGCTCTAGCCCCTTCCAGAGCTGAGATATCGAAACTCAAAAATTCGGCCCGAAAAAAAAACGACAGTGGTACCCCTTACGTTTTTTTTTTTTTTTGGGCGAAAAATAAAGTTTCTCCAATCTTCCCAAAACTCTGGATTCTGATAGAGGGCCATGAGACTTAGACCTGAGTGCAAAAATGGAGGCTCTAGCCCCTTCCAGAGCTGAGATATCGAAACTCAAAAATTCGTCCCGAAAAAAAAACGACAGTGGTACCCCTTACGTTTTTTTTTTCGGGCGAAAAATTAAGTTTCTCCAATCTTCCCAAAACTCTGGATTCTGATAGAGGGCCATGAGACTTAGACCTGAGTGCAAAAATGGAGGCTCTAGCCCCTTCCAGAGCTGAGATATCGAAACTCAAAAATTCGGCCCGAAAAAAAAACGACAGTGGTACCCCTTACGTTTTTTTTTTTCAGGTGAAAAATTAAGTTTCTCCAATCTTCCCAAAACTCTGGATTCTGATAGAGGGCCATGAGACTTAGACCTGAGTGCAAAAATGGAGGCTCTAGCCCCTTCCAGAGCTGAGATATCGAAACTCAAAAATTCGTCCCGAAAAAAAACGACAGTGGTACCCCTTACGGTTTTTTTTTCAGGTGAAAAATTAAGTTTCTCCAATCTTCCCAAAACTCTGGATTCTGATAGAGGGCCATGAGACTTAGACCTGAGTGCAAAAATGGAGGCTCTAGCCCCTTCCAGAGCTGAGATATCGAAACTCAAAAATTCGGCCCGAAAAAAAAACGACAGTGGTACCCCTTACGTTTTTTTTTTTGGGCGAAAAATAAAGTTTCTCCAATCTTCCCAAAACTCTGGATTCTGATAGAGGGCCATGAGACTTAGACCCGAGTGCAAAAATGGAGGCTCTAGCCCCTTCCAGAGCTGAGATATCGAAACTCAAAAATTCGTCCCGAAAAAAAACGACAGTGGTACCCATTACGTTTTTTTTTTTTCAGGTGAAAAATTAAGTTTCTCCAATCTTCCCAAAACTCTGGATTCTGATAGAGGGCCATGCGACTTAGACCTGAGTGCAAAAATGGAGGCTCTAGCCCCTTCCAGAGCTGAGATATCGAAACTCAAAAATTCGGCCCGAAAAAAAAAAACGACAGTGGTACCCCTTACGTTTTTTTTTTTTGGGCGAAAAATTAAGTTTCTCCAATCTTCCCAAAACTCTGGATTCTGATAGAGGGCCATGAGACTTAGACCTGAGTGCAAAAATGGAGGCTCTAGCCCCTTCCAGAGCTGAGATATCGAAACTCAAAAATTCGTCCCGAAAAAAAAAAGACAGTGGTACCCCTTACGTTTTTTTTTTTTCAGGTGAAAAATTAAGTTTCTCCAATCTTCCCAAAACTCCGGATTCTGATTGAGGGCCATGAGACTTAGACCTGAGTGCAAAAATGGCGGCTCTAGCCCCTTCCAGAGCTGAGATATCGAAACTCAAAAATTCGGCCCGAAAAAAAAACGACAGTGGTACCCCTTACGTTTTTTTTTTTTTTTTTGGGCGAAAAATAAAGTTTCTCCAATCTTCCCAAAACTCTGGATTCTGATAGAGGGCCATGAGACTTAGACCTGAGTGCAAAAATGGAGGCTCTAGCCCCTTCCAGAGCTGAGATATCGAAACTCAAAAATTCGGCCCGAAAAAAAAACGACAGTGGTACCCCTTACGTTTTTTTTTTTGGGCGAAAAATTAAGTTTCTCCAATCTTCCCAAAACTCTGGATTCTGATAGAGGGCCATGAGACTTAGACCTGAGTGCAAAATTGGAGGCTCTAGCCCCTTCCAGAGCTGAGATATCGAAACTCAAAAATTCGGCCCGAAAAAAAAACGACAGTGGTACCCCTTACGTTTTTTTTTTTCAGGTGAAAAATTAAGTTTCTCCAATCTTCCCAAAACTCTGGATTCTGATAGAGGGCCATGAGACTTAGACCTGAGTGCAAAAATGGAGGCTCTAGCCCCTTCCAGAGCTGAGATATCGAAACTCAAAAATTCGTCCCGAAAAAAAAACGACAGTGGTACCCCTTACGTTTTTTTTTTCAGGTGAAAAATTAAGTTTCTCCAATCTTCCCAAAACTCTGGATTCTGATAGAGGGCCATGAGACTTAGACCTGAGTGCAAAAATGGAGGCTCTAGCCCCTTCCAGAGCTGAGATATCGAAACTCAAAAATTCGGCCCGAAAAAAAAACGACAGTGGTACCCCTTACGTTTTTTTTTTTTTTGGGCGAAAAATTAAGTTTCTCCAATCTTCCCAAAACTCTGGATTCTGATAGAGGGCCATGAGACTTAGACCCGAGTGCAAAAATGGAGGCTCTAGCCCCTTCCAGAGCTGAGATATCGAAACTCAAAAATTCGTCCCGAAAAAAAAACGACAGTGGTACCCCTTACGTTTTTTTTTTTGGGCGAAAAATAAAGTTTCTCCAATCTTCCCAAAACTCTGGATTCTGATAGAGGGCCATGAGACTTAGACCTGAGCGCAAAAATGGAGGCTCTAGCCCATTCCAGAGCTGAGATATCGAAACTCAAAAATTCGGCCCGAAAAAAAAACGACAGTGGTACCCCTTACGTTTTTTTTTTTGGGCGAAAAATTAAGTTTCTTCAATCTTCCCAAAACTCTGGATTCTGATAGAGGACCATGAGACTTACACCTGAGTGCAAAAATGGAGGCTCTAGCCCCTTCCAGAGCTGAGATATCGAAACTCAAAAATTCGGCCCGAAAAAAAAACGACAGTGGTACCCCTTACGTTTTTTTTTTTTTTTTGGGCGAAAAATTAAGTTTCTCCAATCTTCCCAAAACTCTGGATTCTGATAGAGGGCCATGAGACTTAGACCTGAGTGCAAAAATGGAGGCTCTAGCCCCTTCCAGAGCTGAGATATCGAAACTCAAAAATTCGTCCCGAAAAAAAAACGACAGTGGTACCCCTTACGTTTTTTTTTTTTGGGCGAAAAATAAAGTTTCTCCAATCTTCCCAAAACTCTGGATTCTGATAGAGGGCCATGAGACTTAGACCTGAGTGCAAAAATGGAGGCTCTAGCCCCTTCCAGAGCTGAGATATCGAAACTCAAAAATTCGGCCCGAAAAAAAAACGACAGTGGTACCCCTTACGTTTTTTTTTTTTGGGCGAAAAATTAAGTTTCTCCAATCTTCCCAAAACTCTGGATTCTGATAGAGGGCCATGAGACTTAGACCTGAGTGCAAAAATGGAGGCTCTAGCCCCTTCCAGAGCTGAGATATCGAAACTCAAAAATTCGGCCCGAAAAAAAAAACGACAGTGGTACCCCTTACGTTTTTTTTTTTTTTGGGCGAAAAATTAAGTTTCTCCAATCTTCCCAAAACTCTGGATTCTGATAGAGGGCCATGAGACTTAGACCCGAGTGCAAAAATGGAGGCTCTAGCCCCTTCCAGAGCTGAGATATCGAAACTCAAAAATTCGTCCCGAAAAAAAAACGACAGTGGTACCCCTTACGTTTTTTTTTTTGGGTGAAAAATAAAGTTTCTCCAATCTTCCCAAAACTCTGGATTCTGATAGAGGGCCATGAGACTTAGACCTGAGCGCAAAAATGGAGGCTCTAGCCCATTCCAGAGCTGAGATATCGAAACTCAAAAATTCGGCCCGAAAAAAAAACGACAGTGGTACCCCTTACGTTTTTTTTTTTTGGGCGAAAAATTAAGTTTCTCCAATCTTCCCAAAACTCTGGATTCTGATAGAGGACCATGAGACTTACACCTGAGTGCAAAAATGGAGGCTCTAGCCCCTTCCAGAGCTGAGATATCGAAACTCAAAAATTCGGCCCGAAAAAAAAAACGACAGTGGTACCCCTTACGTTTTTTTTTTTTTTTGGGCGAAAAATTAAGTTTCTCCAATCTTCCCAAAACTCTGGATTCTGATAGAGGGCCATGAGACTTAGACCTGAGTGCAAAAATGGAGGCTCTAGCCCCTTCCAGAGCTGAGATATCAAAACTTAAAAATTCGGCCCGAAAAAAAAACGACAGTGGTACCCCTTACGTTTTTTTTTTTTGGGGCGAAAAATTAAGTTTCTCCAATCTTCCCAAAACTCTGGATTCTGATAGAGGGCCATGAGACTTAGACCTGAGTGCAAAAATGGAGGCTCTAGCCCCTTCCAGAGCTGAGATATCGAAACTCAAAAATTCGTCCCGAAAAAAAAACGACAGTGGTACCCCTTACGTTTTTTTTTTTTGGGCGAAAAATTAAGTTTCTCCAATCTTCCCAAAACTCTGGATTCTGATAGAGGGCCATGAGACTTAGACCTGAGTGCAAAAATGGAGGCTCTAGCCCCTTCCAGAGCTGAGATATCGAAACTCAAAAATTCGTCCCGAAAAAAAAACGACAGTGGTACCCCTTACGTTTTTTTTTTTCAGGTGAAAAATTAAGTTTCTCCAATCTTCCCAAAACTCTGGATTCTGATAGAGGGCCGTGAGACTTTGACCCGAGCGCAAAAATGGAGGCTCTAGACCCTTCCAGAGCTGAGATATCGAAACTCAAAAATTCGGCCCGAAAAAAAAACGACAGTGGTACCCCTTACGTTTTTTTTTTTGGGCGAAAAATTAAGTTTCTCCAATCTTCCCAAAACTCTGGATTCTGATAGAGGGCCATGAGACTTAGACCTGAGTGCAAAAATGGAGGCTCTAGCCCCTTCCAGAGCTGAGATATCGAAACTCAAAAATTCGTCCCGAAAAAAAAACGACAGTGGTACCCCTTACGTTTTTTTTTTTCAGGTGAAAAATTAAGTTTCTCCAATCTTCCCAAAACTCTGGATTCTGATAGAGGGCCATGAGACTTAGACCTGAGTGCAAAAATGGAGGCTCTAGCCCCTTCCAGAGCTGAGATATCGAAACTCAAAAATTCGGCCCGAAAAAAAAACGACAGTGGTACCCCTTACGTTTTTTTTTTTGGGCGAAAAATTAAGTTTCTCCAATCTTCCCAAAACTCTGGATTCTGATAGAGGGCCATGAGACTTAGACCTGAGTGCAAAAATGGAGGCTCTAGCCCCTTCCAGAGCTGAGATATCGAAACTCAAAAATTCGGCCCGAAAAAAAAACGACAGTGGTACCCCTTACGTTTTTTTTTTGGGCGAAAAATTAAGTTTCTCCAATCTTCCCAAAACTCTGGATTCTGATAGAGGGCCATGAGACTTAGACCTGAGTGCAAAAATGGAGGCTCTAGCCCCTTCCAGAGCTGAGATATCGAAACTCAAAAATTCGTCCCGAAAAAAAAACGACAGTGGTACCCCTTACGTTTTTTTTTTGGGCGAAAAATTAAGTTTCTCCAATCTTCCCAAAACTCTGGATTCTGATAGAGGGCCATGAGACTTACACCTGAGTGCAACAATGGAGGCCCTAGCCCCTTCCAGAGCTGAGATATCGAAACTCAAAAATTCGGCCCGAGAAAACAACGACAGTGGTACCCCTTACGTTTTTTTTTTGGGGCGAAAAATTAAGTTTCTCCAATCTTCCCAAAACTCTGGATTCTGATAGAGGGCCATGAGACTTAGACCTGAGTGCAAAAATGGAGGCTCTAGCCCCTTCCAGAGCTGAGATATCGAAACTCAAAAATTCGGCCCGAAAAAAAAACGACAGTGGTACCCCTTACGTTTTTTTTTTTGGGCGAAAAATTAAGTTTCTCCAATCTTCCCAAAACTCTGGATTCTGATAGAGGGCCATGAGACTTAGACCTGAGTGCAAAAATGGAGGCTCTAGCCCCTTCCAGAGCTGAGATATCAAAACTCAAAAATTCGGCCCGAAAAAAAAACGACAGTGGTACCCCTTACGTTTTTTTTTTTGGGCGAAAAATTAAGTTTCTCCAATCTTCTCAAAACTCTGGATTCTGATAGAGGGCCATGAGACTTAGACCTGAGTGCAAAAATGGAGGCTCTAGCCCCTTCCAGAGCTGAGATATCGAAACTCAAAAATTCGGCCCGAAAAAAAAAACGACAGTGGTACCCCTTACGTTTTTTTTTTTTGGGCGAAAAATTAAGTTTCTCCAATCTTCCCAAAACTCTGGATTCTGATAGAGGGCCATGAGACTTAGACCTGAGTGCAAAAATGGAGGCTCTAGCCCCTTCCAGAACTGAGATATCGAAAATCAAAAATTCGTCCCGAAAAAAAAACGACAGTGGTACCCCTTACGTTTTTTTTTTCAGGTGAAAAATTAAGTTTCTCCAATCTTCCCAAAACTCTGGATTCTGATAGAGGGCCGTGAGACTTTGACCCGAGCGCAAAAATGGAGGCTCTAGACCCTTCCAGAGCTGAGATATCGAAACTCAAAAATTCGTCCCGAAAAAAAAAACGACAGTGGTACCCCTTACGTTTTTTTTTTCAGGTAAAAAATTAAGTTTCTCCAATCTTCCCAAAACTCTGGATTCTGATAGAGGGCCGTGAGACTTAGACCTGAGTGCAAAAATGGAGGCTATAGCCCCTTCCAGAGCTGAGATATCGAAACTCAAAAATTCGTCCCGAAAAAAAAACGACAGTGGTACCCCTTACGTTTTTTTTTTCGGGTGAAAAATTAAGTTTCTCCAATCTTCCCAAAACTCTGGATTCTGATAGAGGGCCATGAGACTTAGACCTGAGTGCAAAAATGGAGGCTCTAGCCCCTTCCAGAGCTGAGATATCGAAACTCAAAAATTCGGCCCAAAAAAAAACGACAGTGGTACCCCTTACGTTTTTTTTTTTGGGGCGAAAAATTAAGTTTCTCCAATCTTCCCAAAACTCTGGATTCTGATAGAGGGCCATGAGACTTAGACCTGAGTGCAAAAATGGAGGCTCTAGCCCCTTCCAGAGCTGAGATATCGAAACTCAAAAATTCGTCCCGAAAAAAAAACGACAGTGGTACCCCTTACTTTTTTTTTTTTCAGGTGAAAAATTAAGTTTCTCCAATCTTCCCAAAACTCTGGATTCTGATAGAGGGCCGTGAGACTTTGACCCGAGCGCAAAAATGGAGGCTCTAGACCCTTCCAGAGCTGAGATATCGAAAATCAAAAATTCGTCCCGAAAAAAAAACGACAGTGGTACCCCTTACGTTTTTTTTTTTGGGCGAAAAATAAAGTTTCTCCAATCTTCCCAAAACTCTGGATTCTGATAGAGGGCCATGAGACTTAGACCTGAGCGCAAAAATGGAGGCTCTAGCCCATTCCAGAGCTGAGATATCGAAACTCAAAAATTCGGCCCGAAAAAAAAAACGACAGTGGTACCCCTTACGTTTTTTTTTTTGGGCGAAAAATTAAGTTTCTTCAATCTTCCCAAAACTCTGGATTCTGATAGAGGACCATGAGACTTACACCTGAGTGCAAAAATGGAGGCTCTAGCCCCTTCCAGAGCTGAGATATCGAAACTCAAAAATTCGGCCCGAAAAAAAAACGACAGTGGTACCCCTTACGTTTTTTTTTTTTTTTGGGCGAAAAATTAAGTTTCTCCAATCTTCCCAAAACTCTGGATTCTGATAGAGGGCCATGAGACTTAGACCCGAGTGCAAAAATGGAGGCTCTAGCCCCTTCCAGAGCTGAGATATCGAAACTCAAAAATTCGTCCCGAAAAAAAAACGACAGTGGTACCCCTTACGTTTTTTTTTTTGGGTGAAAAATAAAGTTTCTCCAATCTTCCCAAAACTCTGGATTCTGATAGAGGGCCATGAGACTTAGACCTGAGCGCAAAAATGGAGGCTCTAGCCCATTCCAGAGCTGAGATATCGAAACTCAAAAATTCGGCCCGAAAAAAAAACGACAGTGGTACCCCTTACGTTTTTTTTTTTTGGGCGAAAAATTAAGTTTCTCCAATCTTCCCAAAACTCTGGATTCTGATAGAGGACCATGAGACTTACACCTGAGTGCAAAAATGGAGGCTCTAGCCCCTTCCAGAGCTGAGATATCGAAACTCAAAAATTCGGCCCGAAAAAAAAACGACAGTGGTACCCCTTACGTTTTTTTTTTTTTTTGGGCGAAAAATTAAGTTTCTCCAATCTTCCCAAAACTCTGGATTCTGATAGAGGGCCATGAGACTTAGACCTGAGTGCAAAAATGGAGGCTCTAGCCCCTTCCAGAGCTGAGATATCGAAACTCAAAAATTCGGCCCGAAAAAAAAACGACAGTGGTACCCCTTACGTTTTTTTTTTTTGGGGCGAAAAATTAAGTTTCTCCAATCTTCCCAAAACTCTGGATTCTGATAGAGGGCCATGAGACTTAGACCTGAGTGCAAAAATGGAGGCTCTAGCCCCTTCCAGAGCTGAGATATCGAAACTCAAAAATTCGGCCCGAAAAAAAAAACGACAGTGGTACCCCTTACGTTTTTTTTTTTGGGGCGAAAAATAAAGTTTCTCCAATCTTCCCAAAACTCTGGATTCTGATAGAGGGCCATGAGACTTAGACCCGAGTGCAAAAATGGAGGCTCTAGCCCCTTCCAGAGCTGAGATATCGAAACTCAAAAATTCGTCCCGAAAAAAAACGACAGTGGTACCCATTACGTTTTTTTTTTTTCAGGTGAAAAATTAAGTTTCTCCAATCTTCCCAAAACTCTGGATTCTGATAGAGGGCCATGAGACTTAGACCTGAGTGCAAAAATGGAGGCTCTAGCCCCTTCCAGAGCTGAGATATCGAAACTCAAAAATTCGGCACGAAAAAAAAAACGACAGTGGTACCCCTTACGTTTTTTTTTTTTGGGCGAAAAATTAAGTTTCTCCAATCTTCCCAAAACTCTGGATTCTGATAGAGGGCCATGAGACTTAGACCCAAGTGCAAAAATGGAGGCTCTAGCCCCTTCCAGAGCTGAGATATCGAAACTCAAAAATTCGTCCCGAAAAAAAAACGACAGTGGTACCCCTTACGTTTTTTTTTTTGGGCGAAAAATAAAGTTCCTCCAATCTTCCCAAAACTCTGGATTCTGATAGAGGGCCATGAGACTTAGACCTGAGCGCAAAAATGGAGGCTCTAGCCCATTCCAGAGCTGAGATATCGAAACTCAAAAATTTGGCCCGAAAAAAAAACGACAGTGGTACCCCTTACGTTTTTTTTTTTTTGGGCGAAAAATTAAGTTTCTTCAATCTTCCCAAAACTCTGGATTCTGATAGAGGACCATGAGACTTACACCTGAGTGCAAAAATGGAGGCTCTAGCCCCTTCCAGAGCTGAGATATCGAAACTCAAAAATTCGGCCCGAAAAAAAAACGACAGTGGTACCCCTTACGTTTTTTGTTTTTTTTTGGGCGAAAAATTAAGTTTCTCCAATCTTCCCAAAACTCTGGATTCTGATAGAGGGCCATGAGACTTAGACCTGAGTGCAAAAATGGAGGCTCTAGCCCCTTCCAGAGCTGAGATATCGAAACTCAAAAATTCGGCCCGAAAAAAAAACGACAGTGGTACCCCTTACGTTTTTTTTTTTTTTTGGGCGAAAAATAAAGTTTCTCCAATCTTCCCAAAACTCTGGATTCTGATAGAGGGCCATGAGACTTAGACCTGAGTGCAAAAATGGAGGCTCTAGCCCCTTCCAGAGCTGAGATATCGAAACTCAAAAATTCGTCCCGAAAAAAAAACGACAGTGGTACCCCTTACGTTTTTTTTTTTCGGGCGAAAAATTAAGTTTCTCCAATCTTCCCAAAACTCTGGATTCTGATAGAGGGCCATGAGACTTAGACCTGAGTGCAAAAATGGAGGCTCTAGCCCCTTCCAGAGCTGAGATATCGAAACTCAAAAATTCGGCCCGAAAAAAAAACGACAGTGGTACCCCTTACGTTTTTTTTTTTCAGGTGAAAAATTAAGTTTCTCCAATCTTCCCAAAACTCTGGATTCTGATAGAGGGCCATGAGACTTAGACCTGAGTGCAAAAATGGAGGCTCTAGCCCCTTCCAGAGCTGAGATATCGAAACTCAAAAATTCGTCCCGAAAAAAAACGACAGTGGTACCCCTTACGGTTTTTTTTTCAGGTGAAAAATTAAGTTTCTCCAATCTTCCCAAAACTCTGGATTCTGATAGAGGGCCATGAGACTTAGACCTGAGTGCAAAAATGGAGGCTCTAGCCCCTTCCAGAGCTGAGATATCGAAACTCAAAAATTCGGCCCGAAAAAAAAACGACAGTGGTACCCCTTACGTTTTTTTTTTTGGGCGAAAAATAAAGTTTCTCCAATCTTCCCAAAACTCTGGATTCTGATAGAGGGCCATGAGACTTAGACCCGAGTGCAAAAATGGAGGCTCTAGCCCCTTCCAGAGCTGAGATATCGAAACTCAAAAATTCGTCCCGAAAAAAAACGACAGTGGTACCCATTACGTTTTTTTTTTTTCAGGTGAAAAATTAAGTTTCTCCAATCTTCCCAAAACTCTGGATTCTGATAGAGGGCCATGCGACTTAGACCTGAGTGCAAAAATGGAGGCTCTAGCCCCTTCCAGAGCTGAGATATCGAAACTCAAAAATTCGGCCCGAAAAAAAAAAACGACAGTGGTACCCCTTACGTTTTTTTTTTTGGGCGAAAAATAAAGTTTCTCCAATCTTCCCAAAACTCTGGATTCTGATAGAGGGCCATGAGACTTAGACCTGAGTGCAAAAATGGAGGCCCTAGCCCCTTCCAGAGCTGAGATATCGAAACTCAAAAATTCGGCCCGAAAAAAAAACGACAGTGGTACCCCTTACGTTTTTTTTTTTTTGGGCGAAAAATTAAGTTTCTCCAATCTTCCCAAAACTCTGGATTCTGATAGAGGGCCATGAGACTTAGACCTGAGTGCAAAAATGGAGGCTCTAGCCCCTTCCAGAGCTGAGATATCGAAACTCAAAAATTCGGCCCGAAAAAAAAACGACAGTGGTACCCCTTACGTTTTTTTTTTTGGGCGAAAAATTAAGTTTCTCTAATCTTCCCAAAACTCTGGATTCTGATAGAGGGCCATGAGACTTAGACCTGAGTGCAAAAATGGAGGCTCTAGCCCCTTCCAGAGCTGAGATATCGAAACTCAAAAATTCGTCCCGAAAAAAAAAAGACAGTGGTACCCCTTACGTTTTTTTTTTTTCAGGTGAAAAATTAAGTTTCTCCAATCTTCCCAAAACTCCGGATTCTGATTGAGGGCCATGAGACTTAGACCTGAGTGCAAAAATGGCGGCTCTAGCCCCTTCCAGAGCTGAGATATCGAAACTCAAAAATTCGGCCCGAAAAAAAAACGACAGTGGTACCCCTTACGTTTTTTTTTTTTTTTTGGGCGAAAAATAAAGTTTCTCCAATCTTCCCAAAACTCTGGATTCTGATAGAGGGCCATGAGACTTAGACCTGAGTGCAAAAATGGAGGCTCTAGCCCCTTCCAGAGCTGAGATATCGAAACTCAAAAATTCGGCCCGAAAAAAAAACGACAGTGGTACCCCTTACGTTTTTTTTTTTGGGCGAAAAATTAAGTTTCTCCAATCTTCCCAAAACTCTGGATTCTGATAGAGGGCCATGAGACTTAGACCTGAGTGCAAAATTGGAGGCTCTAGCCCCTTCCAGAGCTGAGATATCGAAACTCAAAAATTCGGCCCGAAAAAAAAACGACAGTGGTACCCCTTACGTTTTTTTTTTTCAGGTGAAAAATTAAGTTTCTCCAATCTTCCCAAAACTCTGGATTCTGATAGAGGGCCATGAGACTTAGACCTGAGTGCAAAAATGGAGGCTCTAGCCCCTTCCAGAGCTGAGATATCGAAACTCAAAAATTCGTCCCGAAAAAAAAACGACAGTGGTACCCCTTACGTTTTTTTTTTCAGGTGAAAAATTAAGTTTCTCCAATCTTCCCAAAACTCTGGATTCTGATAGAGGGCCATGAGACTTAGACCTGAGTGCAAAAATGGAGGCTCTAGCCCCTTCCAGAGCTGAGATATCGAAACTCAAAAATTCGGCCCGAAAAAAAAACGACAGTGGTACCCCTTACGTTTTTTTTTTTTTGGGCGAAAAATTAAGTTTCTCCAATCTTCCCAAAACTCTGGATTCTGATAGAGGGCCATGAGACTTAGACCCGAGTGCAAAAATGGAGGCTCTAGCCCCTTCCAGAGCTGAGATATCGAAACTCAAAAATTCGTCCCGAAAAAAAAACGACAGTGGTACCCCTTACGTTTTTTTTTTTGGGCGAAAAATAAAGTTTCTCCAATCTTCCCAAAACTCTGGATTCTGATAGAGGGCCATGAGACTTAGACCTGAGCGCAAAAATGGAGGCTCTAGCCCATTCCAGAGCTGAGATATCGAAACTCAAAAATTCGGCCCGAAAAAAAAACGACAGTGGTACCCCTTACGTTTTTTTTTTTGGGCGAAAAATTAAGTTTCTTCAATCTTCCCAAAACTCTGGATTCTGATAGAGGACCATGAGACTTACACCTGAGTGCAAAAATGGAGGCTCTAGCCCCTTCCAGAGCTGAGATATCGAAACTCAAAAATTCGGCCCGAAAAAAAAACGACAGTGGTACCCCTTACGTTTTTTTTTTTTTTTGGGCGAAAAATTAAGTTTCTCCAATCTTCCCAAAACTCTGGATTCTGATAGAGGGCCATGAGACTTAGACCTGAGTGCAAAAATGGAGGCTCTAGCCCCTTCCAGAGCTGAGATATCGAAACTCAAAAATTCGTCCCGAAAAAAAAACGACAGTGGTACCCCTTACGTTTTTTTTTTTTGGGCGAAAAATAAAGTTTCTCCAATCTTCCCAAAACTCTGGATTCTGATAGAGGGCCATGAGACTTAGACCTGAGTGCAAAAATGGAGGCTCTAGCCCCTTCCAGAGCTGAGATATCGAAACTCAAAAATTCGGCCCGAAAAAAAAACGACAGTGGTACCCCTTACGTTTTTTTTTTTTGGGCGAAAAATTAAGTTTCTCCAATCTTCCCAAAACTCTGGATTCTGATAGAGGGCCATGAGACTTAGACCTGAGTGCAAAAATGGAGGCTCTAGCCCCTTCCAGAGCTGAGATATCGAAACTCAAAAATTCGGCCCGAAAAAAAAAAACGACAGTGGTACCCCTTACGTTTTTTTTTTTTTTGGGCGAAAAATTAAGTTTCTCCAATCTTCCCAAAACTCTGGATTCTGATAGAGGGCCATGAGACTTAGACCCGAGTGCAAAAATGGAGGCTCTAGCCCCTTCCAGAGCTGAGATATCGAAACTCAAAAATTCGTCCCGAAAAAAAAACGACAGTGGTACCCCTTACGTTTTTTTTTTTGGGTGAAAAATAAAGTTTCTCCAATCTTCCCAAAACTCTGGATTCTGATAGAGGGCCATGAGACTTAGACCTGAGCGCAAAAATGGAGGCTCTAGCCCATTCCAGAGCTGAGATATCGAAACTCAAAAATTCGGCCCGAAAAAAAAACGACAGTGGTACCCCTTACGTTTTTTTTTTTTGGGCGAAAAATTAAGTTTCTCCAATCTTCCCAAAACTCTGGATTCTGATAGAGGACCATGAGACTTACACCTGAGTGCAAAAATGGAGGCTCTAGCCCCTTCCAGAGCTGAGATATCGAAACTCAAAAATTCGGCCCGAAAAAAAAAACGACAGTGGTACCCCTTACGTTTTTTTTTTTTTTTGGGCGAAAAATTAAGTTTCTCCAATCTTCCCAAAACTCTGGATTCTGATAGAGGGCCATGAGACTTAGACCTGAGTGCAAAAATGGAGGCTCTAGCCCCTTCCAGAGCTGAGATATCAAAACTTAAAAATTCGGCCCGAAAAAAAAACGACAGTGGTACCCCTTACGTTTTTTTTTTTTGGGGCGAAAAATTAAGTTTCTCCAATCTTCCCAAAACTCTGGATTCTGATAGAGGGCCATGAGACTTAGACCTGAGTGCAAAAATGGAGGCTCTAGCCCCTTCCAGAGCTGAGATATCGAAACTCAAAAATTCGGCCCGAAAAAAAAAACGACAGTGGTACCCCTTACGTTTTTTTTTTTTGGGGCGAAAAATAAAGTTTCTCCAATCTTCCCAAAACTCTGGATTCTGATAGAGGGCCATGAGACTTAGACCCGAGTGCAAAAATGGAGGCTCTAGCCCCTTCCAGAGCTGAGATATCGAAACTCAAAAATTCGTCCCGAAAAAAAACGACAGTGGTACCCATTACGTTTTTTTTTTTTCAGGTGAAAAATTAAGTTTCTCCAATCTTCCCAAAACTCTGGATTCTGATAGAGGGCCATGAGACTTAGACCTGAGTGCAAAAATGGAGGCTCTAGCCCCTTCCAGAGCTGAGATATCGAAACTCAAAAATTCGGCCCGAAAAAAAAAACGACAGTGGTACCCCTTACGTTTTTTTTTTTTGGGCGAAAAATTAAGTTTCTCCAATCTTCCCAAAACTCTGGATTCTGATAGAGGGCCATGAGACTTAGACCCGAGTGCAAAAATGGAGGCTCTAGCCCCTTCCAGAGCTGAGATATCGAAACTCAAAAATTCGTCCCGAAAAAAAAACGACAGTGGTACCCCTTACGTTTTTTTTTTTGGGCGAAAAATAAAGTTTCTCCAATCTTCCCAAAACTCTGGATTCTGATAGAGGGCCATGAGACTTAGACCTGAGCGCAAAAATGGAGGCTCTAGCCCATTCCAGAGCTGAGATATCGAAACTCAAAAATTCGGCCCGAAAAAAAAACGACAGTGGTACCCCTTACGTTTTTTTTTTTTTGGGCGAAAAATTAAGTTTCTTCAATCTTCCCAAAACTCTGGATTCTGATAGAGGACCATGAGACTTACACCTGAGTGCAAAAATGGAGGCTCTAGCCCCTTCCAGAGCTGAGATATCGAAACTCAAAAATTCGGCCCGAAAAAAAAACGACAGTGGTACCCCTTACGTTTTTTGGTTTTTTTTGGGCGAAAAATTAAGTTTCTCCAATCTTCCCAAAACTCTGGATTCTGATAGAGGGCCATGAGACTTAGACCTGAGTGCAAAAATGGAGGCTCTAGCCCCTTCCAGAGCTGAGATATCGAAACTCAAAAATTCGGCCCGAAAAAAAACCGACAGTGGTACCCCTTACGTTTTTTTTTTTTTTGGGCGAAAAATAAAGTTTCTCCAATCTTCCCAAAACTCTGGATTCTGATAGAGGGCCATGAGACTTAGACCTGAGTGCAAAAATGGAGGCTCTAGCCCCTTCCAGAGCTGAGATATCGAAACTCAAAAATTCGTCCCGAAAAAAAAACGACAGTGGTACCCCTTACGTTTTTTTTTCGGGCGAAAAATTAAGTTTCTCCAATCTTCCCAAAACTCTGGATTCTGATAGAGGGCCATGAGACTTAGACCTGAGTGCAAAAATGGAGGCTCTAGCCCCTTCCAGAGCTGAGATATCGAAACTCAAAAATTCGGCCCGAAAAAAAAACGACAGTGGTACCCCTTACGTTTTTTTTTTTCAGGTGAAAAATTAAGTTTCTCCAATCTTCCCAAAACTCTGGATTCTGATAGAGGGCCATGAGACTTAGACCTGAGTGCAAAAATGGAGGCTCTAGCCCCTTCCAGAGCTGAGATATCGAAACTCAAAAATTCGGCCCGAAAAAAAAACGACAGTGGTACCCCTTACGTTTTTTTTTTTTGGGCGAAAAATAAAGTTTCTCCAATCTTCCCAAAACTCTGGATTCTGATAGAGGGCCATGAGACTTAGACCCGAGTGCAAAAATGGAGGCTCTAGCCCCTTCCAGAGCTGAGATATCGAAACTCAAAAATTCGTCCCGAAAAAAAACGACAGTGGTACCCATTACGTTTTTTTTTTTTTCAGGTGAAAAATTAAGTTTCTCCAATCTTCCCAAAACTCTGGATTCTGATAGAGGGCCATGCGACTTAGACCTGAGTGCAAAAATGGAGGCTCTAGCCCCTTCCAGAGCTGAGATATCGAAACTCAAAAATTCGGCCCGAAAAAAAAAAAACGACAGTGGTACCCCTTACGTTTTTTTTTTGGGCGAAAAATAAAGTTTCTCCAATCTTCCCAAAACTCTGGATTCTGATAGAGGGCCATGAGACTTAGACCTGAGTGCAAAAATGGAGGCCCTAGCCCCTTCCAGAGCTGAGATATCGAAACTCAAAAATTCGGCCCGAAAAAAAAACGACAGTGGTACCCCTTACGTTTTTTTTTTTTTGGGCGAAAAATTAAGTTTCTCCAATCTTCCCAAAACTCTGGATTCTGATAGAGGGCCATGAGACTTAGACCTGAGTGCAAAAATGGAGGCTCTAGCCCCTTCCAGAGCTGAGATACCGAAACTCAAAAATTCGGCCCGAAAAAAAACGACAGTGGTACCCCTTACGTTTTTTTTTTTGGGCGAAAAATTAAGTTTCTCTAATCTTCCCAAAACTATGGATTCTGATAGAGGGCCATGAGACTTAGACCTGAGTGCAAAAATGGAGGCTCTAGCCCCTTCCAGAGCTGAGATATCGAAACTCAAAAATTCGTCCCGAAAAAAAAAAGACAGTGGTACCCCTTACGTTTTTTTTTTTTTCAGGTGAAAAATTAAGTTTCTCCAATCTTCCCAAAACTCTGGATTCTAAAAGAGGGCCATGAGACTTAGACCTGAGTGCAAAAATGGAGGCTCTAGACCCTTCCAGAGCTGAGATATCGAAACTCAAAAATTCGACCCAAAAAAAAAAAACGACAGTGGTACCCCTTTCGTTTTTTTTTTGGGCGAAAAATTAAGTTTCTCCAATCTTCCCAAAACTCTGGATTCTGATAGAGGGCCATGAGACTTAGACCTGAGTGCAAAAATGGAGGCCCTAGCCACTTCCAGAGCTGAGATATCGAAACTCAAAAATTCGGCCCGAAAAAAAAACGACAGTGGTACCCCTTACGTTTTTTTTTTTTTGGGCGAAAAATTAAGTTTCTCCAATCTTCCCAAAACTCTGGATTCTGATAGAGGGCCATGAGACTTAGACCTGAGTGCAAAAATGGAGGCTCTAGCCCCTTCCAGAGCTGAGATATCGAAACTCAAAAATTCGGCCCGAAAAAAAACGACAGTGGTACCCCTTACGTTTTTTTTTTTGGGCGAAAAATTAAGTTTCTCTAATCTTCCCAAAACTATGGATTCTGATAGAGGGCCATGAGACTTAGACCTGAGTGCAAAAATGGAGGCCCTAGCCCCTTCCAGAGCTGAGATATCGAAACTCAAAAATTCGGCCCGAAAAAAAAACGACAGTGGTACCCCTTACGTTTTTTTTTTTTGGGCGAAAAATTAAGTTTCTCCAATCTTCCCAAAACTCTGGATTCTGATAGAGGGCCATGAGACTTAGACCTGAGTGCAAAAATGGAGGCTCTAGCCCCTTCCAGAGCTGAGATATCGAAACTCAAAAATTCGGCCCGAAAAAAAACGACAGTGGTACCCCTTACGTTTTTTTTTTTGGGCGAAAAATTAAGTTTCTCTAATCTTCCCAAAACTATGGATTCTGATAGAGGGCCATGAGACTTAGACCTGAGTGCAAAAATGGAGGCTCTAGCCCCTTCCAGAGCTGAGATATCGAAACTCAAAAATTCGTCCCGAAAAAAAAAAGACAGTGGTACCCCTTACGTTTTTTTTTTTCAGGTGAAAAATTAAGTTTCTCCAATCTTCCCAAAACTCTGGATTCTAAAAGAGGGCCATGAGACTTAGACCTGAGTGCAAAAATGGAGGCTCTAGACCCTTCCAGAGCTGAGATATCGAAACTCAAAAATTCGACCCAAAAAAAAAAAACGACAGTGGTACCCCTTTCGTTTTTTTTTTGGGCGAAAAATTAAGTTTCTCCAATCTTCTCAAAACTCTGAATTCTGATAGAGGGCCGTGAGACTTTGACCTGAGCGCAAAAATGGAGGCTCTAGGCCCTTCCAGAGCTGAGATATCGAAATTCAAAATTTCGACCCGAAAAAAAAACGACAGTGTTACCCCTTTTTTTTTTTTTGGGGCGAAAAATTAAGTTTCTCCAATCTTCTCAAAACTCTGGATTCTGATAGAGGGCCATGAGACTTAAACCTGAGTGCAAAATGGAGGCTCTAGACCCTTCCAGAGCTGAGATACCGAAACTCAAAATTTCGACCCGAAAAAAAAACGACAGTGTTACCCCTTACGTTTTTTTTTTCGGGCGAAAAATTAAGTTTCTCCAATCTTCTCAAAACTCCGGATTCTGATAGAGGGCCGTGAGACTTTGACCTGAGTGCAAAAATGGAGGCTCTAGACCCTTCCAGAGCTTAGATATCGAAATTCAAAATTTCGACCTGAAAAAAAAAAACGACAGTGTTACCCCTTTCGTTTTTTTTTTTTTTGGGCCAAAAATTAAGTTTCTCCAATCTTCTCAAAACTCTTGATTCTGATAGAGGGCCATGAGACATAAACCTGAGTGCAAAATGGAGGCTCTAGACCCTTCCAGAGCTGAGATATCGAAACTCAAAATTCGACCCCCCAAAAAAACGACAGTGGTACCCCTTTAGTTTTTTTATTTTGGGCGAAAAATTAAGTTTCTCCAATCTTCTCAAAACTCTGGATTCTGATAGAGGGCCATGAGACTTAAACCTGAGTGCAAAAATGGAGGCTCTAGACCCTTCCAGAGCTGAGATATCGAAACTCAAAATTTCGACCCCCCCAAAAAAACGACAGTGGTACCCCTTTCGTTTTTTTTTTTTGGGCCAAAAATTAAGTTTCTCCAATCTTCTCAAAACTCTGGATTCTGATAGAGGGCCATGAGACTTAAACCTGAGTGCAAAAATGGAGGCTCTAGACCCTTCCAGAGCTGAGATATCGAAACTCAAAAATTCGACCCAAAAAAAAAAACGACACCAAACTCGGGTCAAAGTAGGGTCCCTAAGGGCCCTCTCCAATGGGCCCTAGTCCGAGGCTCTAGCCCCCACGGGCCGAGATATGTGGTCCAACAGGAAAGGGGTCACTTCAGAAGGAAGATTCCCAGAACCTCGGGACTCTGGGGATTTGAGAGGGCCCCTAGGGGCCACTCACCACCCCAAAGGACGATCCGCTGGGACTCGTCATTTCCAAGATATTGACCGTTTTGTCCATTGTGAAATGCTCCAGAAGTTAAAAAAGGGGGCTGACATGTGATGACATGTCCATTGCAGCTTTTGCTCCACGCATCCACACTTCTGTGTCAAGTCTCGAACCAGGATCCTCCCAACAGGGGAGAACACGCTCAACCCACTGAGCCACTGACACTTCCTCTTGAAGATTTCTTTTTTTGGGTGCATGTCCACATGATGGAGTAACACTCAAACCACTAAGCCACTGGAGCTTCCACTCTTAATTCTCTTTATTTTGGAGGCATGTCTTTTTTATTTGGACAAAATCATTCAAAATTAAGCATTTTAACACAAAGAGTGAGATACGAACCCAAATCCTCCACATGATAGAGCAATGCTCAATCCACTGAACCGTTGGAGCTTCCACTCTTAATCTTCTTTATTTTTGGTGGCATGTCTTTTTTATTTGGACAAAACCGTTCAAAATAAAGCATTTTAATGCAAAGAGAGGGATTTGAACCCAAATCCTCCACATGATGGAGCAACGCTCAAACAACTGAGCCACTGGAGCTTCCACTATTGCTCTTCTTTTTTGGCGGGCATGTCTTTTTTATTTGGACAAAACAATTCAAAATAAAGCATTTTAATGCAAAGAGTGGGATTTGAACCCATGATGGGGCAACACTCAAACCACTGAGCCACTGGAGTTTCCACTCTTACTCCTCTTTATTTTGGGGTAATATCTTTTTTATTTGGACAAAAACAGTGAAAATAAAGCATTTTAATACAAAGAGTGGGATTTGAACACAAATCCTCCACATGATGGAGCATCGCACAATCCACTGAGCCACTGGAGCTTCCACTCACATGCTTCTTTATTTTGGGGGATTGTCTTTTTTATTTGGACAAAACCTATGAAAATATAGCACTTCAATGCATAGGGTGGGATTTGAACCCAAATCCTCCACATGATGGAGCAACTCTCAAACCACTGAGCCACTGGAGCTTCCACTTTTGTTTCTCTTTTTTGAGTGGCATGTCTTTTTTATTTGGATAAAACTGTTCAAAATAAAGCATTTTAATGCAAAAGTGGGATTTGAACCCAAATCCACCACATGATAGGGCAACACTCAAACCACTGAGCCACTGGAGCTTCCAGTTTTACAGCTCTTTATTTTGGGGTAATGTTTTGTTTTTTTATTTGGACAAAACCAGTGAAAATAAAGCATTTTAACGCAACAAGTGGGATATGAACCCAAATCCTCCACGTGATGGAGCAAAGCTCAAACCACTGAACCACAGGAGCTTCACCAGTTGATCCTATTTTTTTCCTCTTTTTTGTGTGTTTTTTGAGAAAACCACATAAAAGCATGTGTCCAATAACCCACTATTTTTCAAGTACTAACCCCGGTCTTCATGCAATAATCTGCAAGTTGACAGAATCCCCTGCAATCTATTGAATGGTGATTCAGACAGTTTATTTGATGGACATTTTATAATTAAAGTTCCTCTCATGATGAAAACCATTTATCTGCACGCAAAGGGGCCCCCTGAGTGGCACCAAGCACCATCCCATAATTCCACTTTCCACGAACACACTATGTGTCCAAAAACCCACTATTTTTGAAAAGTACTAACCCCAGCCTTCATGCAATAAGCTGCAAGTGGACAGAATCCCACCTTCAATCTATTGAGTGGTGATTCAGACAGTTTTTTTTGATGAACATTTTAATTAAAGTTCCTTTCATGGTGAAAACCATGTATCTGCATTCAGCTGGGGCCCCTGAATCCGTGGCACCAACCGCCATGGCGCCATCCCATAATTCCACTGTCCACAAACCCACTATTTTTCCAATAACCCACTATATTTGAAAAGTACTAACCCCGGCCTTCATGCAATAAGCATTAAACTTATTGGAGAAACTTATTTTTTCGCACCAAAAAAAACCCAAAACAAACAAAAAAAAAAACGAGAGGGTCGTTGTCGTTTTTTTTTTGGTACAAAAAAAATAAGTTTCTCCAATCTTATTGAAACTCTGGATTCTGATAGAGGGCCATGGGACTTAGACCTGAGTGCAAAAATGGAGTCTGTAGACCCTTCCAGAGCTGAGATATTGAGATATTTTATATCCTTTGTAACTAAGCAAGTAGGTTAGATGCAGGTTAAATACAGCAAAGCACTCTGCATTCTGTTGAAGGGGCCACCGGGAGGCCAACTCCAATTTTGCATATGGAACAGTGCCGCGTGGTGATGAATGGTAAATTCAGCAGTAGCTACAGCATCTGTTCATTCTCTCGCGGACACTTGTAGAAAGATATGTTCACATACTTATTGGCAAATTACTGTATCAGATTATTTATTTAGATCTGTGATTTAGCCTCAACAATTCATTACAGAGTCATTTGTACCTTTAATCAGAATGAATGGAAAAAAGGGCTATTTTCATCCTCTTGATTACGAATACTGCATTGTAATCTATAAACGGAAACCAGGCTGAGAATATAGTTAAATCTATGATTAATTGTGCAGTGTTGCTGATAGTCCTGGAACCCTCCAGGAGCGGGGTTGAGAACCACTCAAGGTTACTAAGTTAGGCTACTAATTAAATTGGGTCTAGATTGATTTACGCAGAATGACTGAGATTGGCCCAACTGAAATTGCTCAATTAGTTCAAATTTCAGCTGAAGTTAATATTTTTGAAAAGGTAGATTTTGCTGTTCCATGCTTAGCTTATAAAATGACACACTGTGACGTCCTAATTAAACATAATTAATCAAAATGAGTTATCGCCGACCCTGCCAGGGGCGGTGCCCACAAGCCTTGCCTTCTTCACCAGGAACGTTGCTGTAGTCCAATTATGCTTAAATGTAATAATAGTCTCTGTTTTTAGGAGAAAGGAGAAAACCAAATCTGTTTTCTCTGGTTGCACTTTAGCTCCCATACTGAAGAAGAGTGCTTGAAGGTTGGAAAAGAAGTGCACTGCCTGTCATTAGGCTCAGCGGGTTGAGCGGCTGTGAAGCTGCTTGAGAGAGAGAGAGAGAGAGAGAGAGAGAGAGAGAGAGAGGGAGACTTGTCTAAATGATTAATGTTGCGAGGTTGGTAGGCGGAGGCGGAGGAAGGCATATATGTAAGGTTATGTATAAAGAATACAAAGTACAGTATTGCCTATTTCAAAAAGTATTCATAGAAGGACTTTTAAGCTAAATTAAGATTCACTCTGTTGTTCTCAATTCTTTCTACCAAACTAACAAAGACAAGAAAATCTGAACATCATTGTCATTTACATGCTATTTAGTCACCTTTATTAACTATACAGAGGTATTTAATTAGTTTGACGCTACCACTTTTCAGTTTCAAACACATGCTTTTAGTCCGATATGGCCAAGAGAACTATAATATATATACACATTTTACATTGCATCTCTGTCATGTTCACATTACATGAATAGGTAAAAACAAAACAAATAAAGGATTCTGGCATTGACATAGCATTGTGACTGATTCATTTGTCAGTCAAAACACCATAAATTCAGATTTAAATGACCAGTACTTTCAGTATAAAAAAGAAAAAAAACTGTAAAGTCAAACTCATGGCCATTATCAACAACATTCTAAGTTAAAAGATTCAGCACATGCCTTGGGAAAAATAGCATATCATTTTGGGAGTAATAAAAATATGTTGCGCACTTGCAAAAGTTGAGCGGATGTTAATGACCATTCAAAGTCTTGAATGCCCTTTTTAAAATAGTATTTTCTGTGCCCAAGAGATAAACTTGTACAAGTGGGCTTACATCCGTGTGCAATAAATCTTGGTGCTTTGCAGAGATATTAAAACAGCAGTTTATGCACAATGGAGACTAACTCTGATACACCATGTACAAACTGATAACATGTAATCTGGTTCAAAGCGAACTTGGTTATTGAACTTTTCCAAGTTAACTTTTCATATAAATCATCATCTAGGGGCAATAAATCTTCAATTATCTTATATATAAATCATGCCAGAGTGGTACAATGGGGAAAATAGCTAATCAGCAACAGAACAGCATATTTTGTGTAGAATTTGTATTTCACTTATTAAAGTGGTTGGCAGAAGTCACTGTCATTATGTGAGTCATTCTTTAGTGCTGGATTCTGAAAGTTGTTGGATTTCCTGTAGTTTCACTAGTGGCTCTGAGCACAGTTCATCATTGATGGTCTCTCATTGTGGTCCTACCGCAACTAATCGCAGAGGGCTGGTTACCTGTCTCCAGGCAGGGGTAAGAGGACTTTTCCTTATGGTCTTTCTTATACTTCATGCGACGGTTTTGGAACCAGATTTTAACCTGGCGGTCAGTGAGCTTCAGCAGCGCTGCCATCTCAAGTCTCCGTGAGCGGCACAGGTACGCGCTGAAGTGAAACTCCTTCTCCAGCTCCAGCAGCTGAGCCGAGGTGAATGCTGCACGTGGCCGTTTACTGTTAGAACCGCTGCTCTCCCGTTCACCACTGCTGTGCCTGGAATCACCTGGAAAACATGCAGAAGTGTTAAGGTACACAAGCTTTCACAGACAACTGAAGCCTTGTCCCAGACTTAAGTGCATGTTTGAGCTGTGTTAACTGAAAGGAAATAAAATACGTCAGTGCCATTGTTTTGTCTCAAGATGCACACAAGTAATGTAAATGTAAAGGCAATTTTATAAAAGCTATTGAACTAAGGCCTAATCCTGGTTTAATCTAAGCCCTGTATGTGAATCTGGGCCAAGATTTGTCAAAAATAGACTGGTTCTCAAGTTTAGTCAATGAAAAGAACACTCATCCCAAATTATGAAAGGGGATAGTTCACCCAAAAATGAAAATTCTGTCATTATTTCCTCACCCTCATGTTGTTCCAAACTTGTATGAATGTCTTTGTTCTGTTGAACACAGAGGAAGATATTTTGAAGAGTTTTCGGGGGGGAAAAAAAGTCAAAGGTGCCCCAGAACTGAAAATGATGAGAGGATTTAAATTTTTGGGTGAACTATCTCTTTAACCGTGTTGAATAGGATAATCTCTCTGAAGCATGAACTGGGATGATGAAAATGTAGCATGGCGTCCTTGAATACGCTCAGCTGCAAGTTTAAACCCTCAACGATAAATCGGTGTACTTACTGTCTTTGGGCAGAATCGCCAAGTCAATTATCCATTCTGTGTGTTCTACTGTTAGATTCCCTAATGATTTTTCTTATGAAAAAAGTAGAGACCTCAATGCCATCTTTTCATTTCTAAACATACGCTGACATTATTCTATATGTTTTGTAGAACTTATTCACTATAGTGTGAATGTAAGAGTTTGGCTTAGACTAAAAGAAGTGAATCAGTTTTATCTGTGTGACCTAGAAAAGCATAGCCTCAGACAATAAGAAAAAATCCACTGTAGGCTCTTTTTCTTATTATTATTCTGCTCCTTAGTAAATGTTTAAACTTAATCAAGTTCACAGAACAACTGGCGGTCTCTAGAAAATATTGCTTTCCTTGGAAATTCTCTTTTTTTATGCGTCTCATTTTCACAGAGAAACATCAAAATAATGTTAGACACAATATCAAATCCATATGCTTAAAATATATAACTGTTTTTATCAATGAGCAATAAGCATTATATTTGCCACACTGAGTTTTTCCATACACGTGTCCACATTCATCTTAGACTCTTTGATTTGTCTGATTTTGATAAACATATTTAAATAAATTAACTTAAATTATCAGAATAAAACTTCAGTTTTAGACACATTCTTACCATCTTTATTAGTCAAGATTGAAATGTTGCTTGTAATTATGGGCTCATTTCTATTAAAGGAGGAAGGATAACACTAATAATTGATTAAGTATTTCTTCATTCATTGACATCAGTGTCTAAGTGACGAATTACATTTACATAGAACCAAATCTGACACAGATGTTATTCATTATTGACTAAAATATGACAGACTGAATAGATTACGTGTTTCCAAGCAATACAAATCAATATACCTCATTTACTCCAAAAACGAGTTCTCTCACCTGATTCAATGACTTTAATGGAGCTGAAGTTTATAGGTGTGTGACGCTCTCTCATCCAGGGGTTCTTCTTGCTTGGAAAGCAGGAAGTTGGCAGCTTGCATCTCTTGTCTCTTGTAGCACTCGCATGGTCCAAGGAGTTGATCTTTTCATTCGTAGGGTAATTGGCATCCGCAGAGGATGAAAAGGGATGTTGGATTTGAGAGAGTTCTTCAAAATTCCAAATATGGCCTTCATAATGTTTTGATGAATTTTCTTCAGCATGTTGACTCCACGCAGAACTGCTCTCCTGAAGAGCACAAGGGGAGAAATGTTGCTCCATAGAAAAAACATGAGATTTTTTGCATTGCACGTGTGCATTGTTAATGTGGAACAAATTATTATGCATCTCTAACCGTCCTGATCACTCGGGTTGAGTAATTGATGACACAAGGTAGGAAAGACATAAAAGTACACACTACCTCGCATTTTAACTGTTTTCCAACAAGGGTAAACAATGCAGTCACGTGATGGCCTCCTCCAATAGCCTCGCACGCTCGCTGTTTGAGTTGTAAAGTGCTCGTAAGCAACCAAACGACGACTCCGGGTTCCTCCGCATTCTTCAACTATTTTACAATTTCGAATGATTATCCTGTGGACAGAAGAAAAGCCATGAGCAGAGCTTATACATTACCCTGTTCCCGTGCTGACAAGAGTTCAGAGAGCGTGATTGAGAGGTGGGAGGGAGTCGGAGACCCATTTAGACAGAGAAAAGACACGCAAGTCTGGGATCACGTCTCTTTAGTTTTGCCACAATGGATTGCAGAATACAGACTTCATTTCCGTGATAATGTAGCCTATTATAATACTGTGTTTGAAACCTTGACTTACTTTTCATTCCTCTTATGGTAGGTATTTAAAAAATAATCGACTTGTTTCCGTTAAGTAATTATTCATGTAACGGTGTGCATTTGTAACAGCTCCACGTAGCCTTCCTTAACATTTTTTTAATATATATATATATTTTTTTTAAATCATTGTAATCTGTCGCAAACAGCCATGCAGATAAATGCTTCAGCAATGCTTCTTTGAGAATAAAATATTTCTGTAATATACATTGTTTGTCTTTCTCCGCATGTTTTTTAAAAAGGATAACAACACGTTCTGATGTGTGATGAAATTGCAACACAGGTTAAACTGATCTTTTGAATAGGCTACTATTAGTGTTTTTATTATACAATTTATTTCGACGTGGTTTGAGATTTGTGCTTATTTTACCTGGTAAAAAAGACATCAAATCAATGGGTGTGGTCAAACAAAGGGATTTTGACTGTCATTGCTGTACTGAAAATGCATGTCATAAAATCTTTTGAATGATAGAGTTTTTTTATTTTTTATTTAACTGGCAATGTAAGAAAAGAGTCGCTAAGAAGGTTATTTGCTAGTTCGGGTAACCAAACCCATTTTTAAGTTGATGTAAGAATCGCATTGAGTAGCCTACTATTTAAAACAATGTCTCGATTAACAAAGAGCAGGAACAGCCCAGTTTTGGCGTATAATGACGACAATTTACGGCAATGGGAAAGTCTTTAAAAACAACAAGTTACCCAGCGCCAACAAGTTTCAAAAGTCATTTGAAATAATTACAAATTGATCACAAAACTATTGCATTCGCAACAGAATTAGTCTTTGTCCTCTCTGACGTCATATAGCCTATAAGCTGACGGAAGAGGGTTCCATCAGAACGTTGACTATTTTGCGCTCAGCCTGCCCAGATCCCAGTATTTCAGACACCTAAAAGTTATCGACACGGTAAGGATCCTTGTTGTGATAATTAAGATGATAACATTAGCAGTCGCGTTGAAGTAAGTAGGCTATAGGCCTACCCAGTCTGAAATGAACATAGACATCAGCCTTCCTTTACATAAGCTGCATGTGGACAGCGGTTGTCACGCACTAGTGATTAATTGTGCACAAGGACTGAAACCCAAGGACTAGTCCCTTTTCATTTACTCTCAACAGTGTCTTGTTTGAGTATTTACTCAGACACTCAGTACTGTCAATAACATGTCTGGCGTATTTTCGAAGACAAAGACTGATAGCCTCAACGACTCACTCTCTTTCTCCTGGAGGGATTATTTATTTATTTTTTTGTTCAGGGAATGTTTAATATAATGCACTGTTCATTGAGTTTCCAAGACGCCAAGAAGGGCCTGCCAGTATGGCCAGGTTTGTGTTTGAATAATGGTCATCTCAATCTTAGCACATGTACAAGATTACTTTGGACTGCATTAAAACAATGACGTGTAAATGGCAGCATGACAGCAATTTAAAAGCCTTGTCTCTCGTTTCGAATAGTTTAACTAGTCAAATCATAACCATTCATATAGGTCTACTGTTTATTAAAGAAGATGATCAAAGAGCCATGGGGCTACCCTCTCCGGTTGTGACGCTAAAATCAATCTTTTTTTTTTTTTTGAAAACGATTTGTTATTTTGAGTTCAGTGAATTGCTGTCACAAGCCATGTCAAATAGAAGCATTCTGCATATTACAAGTCCGGCTTCCGCCGAGCTGCAGCGCTATTAACATGAAATATTACTGCGCCCGAGTGTGCAGGGAATGCAAGTGTACTCATTCCATATGAATTAGATATTCAATAAATGCTATTTAAACTATTTCGATGCATTTTCAATTTTATTAAATTCTTTTTTTGGAAGTGATATTTGGAACCCTATAACCGTTGGTGGAAGTGGTTATAGGTTTTTTTTTTTTATTAGAATTATTATTCTGCAGGTTTTTATGGTTCCCCTTGTGCCTTTCATAGATTTCAAACTCGTCCCTTATTGTTTGAAAGTCGCTTGTGATCTTGGGAATTTTCTAATTAAAGTAAGTTTGTTCCCTTGTCTCATGCCGCTGGGTCCATTCACTAAATCTGAAAAGGAATCTTTGATGTAGTGGCTCAGCAAGACCATAACTCAGCGCCTCCGCCGTACACTACAATTCTCAGTGAACTCTGTTTGAACCACGTTGCTGGCAATAAATCATTTTTCTTTCTCTCACAAAAGCGCGCCGGTCGCTCTGGGTGTCAACCCTTTTATAATTCCTCCCTACCTTCTGCGCTCTTGTGGTTGCTGACACAAACAGATGCATAAAACATCGATAATAACATCGCTTTAACCATTTCATGCAAAGATAGGCTCTCTAAAGAGGATAAAACGGGAATGAGGCAACGAGCTCTGTTGCTACCATAACTCCAATTGGTGAGGACATTACCCAAAATTTTGGAGACTTTTTTGTTTGTTTTTGTATTGCGGATTAAAGAGTTTTAACGAATGGGAATAAAATAATAACTTTCTTTCTTTCTTTCTTTCTTTCTTTCTTTCTTTCTTTATTTCTTTCTTTCTTTCTTTCTTTCTTTCTTTCTTTCTTTCTTTCTTTCTTTTCTTTCTATGTCTATTGAAAGTACTTTTGGGATTTCATAAATGAATTTTTATTGAAGAAATTAATCCACTGCGCTGTGAAACAATAAAAATACTAAGTAATATCCTAGTGAGTTTTTTAAGGTGTGGGACAAATAATATAGTAATTCCAGGAAAGCATTTTGATGAACAAAGGATGTTGTCGGTTATGCATACTAATGGGCCTGCCTCTGATAGTTTTATATCTTCACAATCTGAGCCTAAATTAAAAGTGTGAAATTTAGAAAGATCTCCCAAGTCCTCCTGGAACTTATGACCTCGACTTGATAGAGTCGATTGCTCTATTAATTCTGTTATTCATAACTGCATTACTCTTTAAAGTCCCCGTGCCATGTCAGGTGAATTCAGACCACTATGGGAAAAAATAAAGGAAAACTGAAAGATGAATACAATGAGGTAGCCTATACAATTTCTTTAAAGCTGCCTTGTTGACTGACTTGAACTTCCTCAATCACATTTTACTTCAGCATTTAACATAAAAAAATAAATCCTAAATAAATGTTACTATAATATGTCAATAACTTTTTATTTGCATGTTGAAATGCTAGTTTCATTTTTCTTTCTAACGCTTTATCTAAAGGCCTTATGAATGATTGTCATAAAAAGTCATTGGACTTCAATCTTTGTTCCTTCAAAAATAAAGTTTTCAAGTTGCTTTTGCAAGGGTTTAATAACCATCGTGTCTTTATTCTTAGGTAGGCTACTAGTATTTATATTCTATGCCAGTACATGCCTGTTTAAAGCACTCACCATGTTGTTACAGAAAACGTTAATCTACGAATAGCATTTCTCTATACTATAGAAAAGATGACATTAATCATTGTGGCGCAGCAGCACGTCTCGTGACCTCCTCGTGACCGCATATGTTTAGACACACTGCAGACACCCCGGAGGACTGGACAAAAGCCTCAATACACAATTCTACATCTATACCGTGACACTGGGAACAAGTTGTAGAATCTTTCTTTTAGGATATTAAGATATGTCAACCAATGTGAAATGAAAGTGAAAATAACGCACTTAATTTATAACTGCATTTATAACTATTTAACATTTTATTGTTTGTAGCCTACTTTTTTGAGAGTGTCTTGATATGAGCACATTTCTCTGCATGTATACGTGAGATTATGGATTTTGCAGAAGATTCAAGGGAACCTGAAATTACGTCTGTGTGTTCACTAGACGAGCACAGTCTCTCACATAGGCTGTGTCCTTTGGCTCTTATAGCTTACATGAATTACCAACGCTATCTCACTCCATATCTCCTTAGTGAGATGTGTGGAAGCCTGGCAGACAGATACAGAGAAACAGAGATGTTCACAGGTGACCGTTCATTCATATTACGACCGTGCTCAGTCTCGCATTCTTAACAAACTGCCCCCTGTGCCATTAGACGCTGAACTCTTTTTTGTAACGAGAGTTTATTGACAAAGGCTGGGTAAAATACTACAGGTTAATTCGATAAAACAGGATACGCATTGTGGCTTCAATCGGTAAATCGTGAAATAAAGAACTTTTAGTGATAATGGATGTTCTCTTATTCTGTGAGCGACTCTAGTGTAGCTTGTTGCCTGGCAACTTGAACAAATCACAAGATCAAGATCACTCTTCTCTTTCATCAGACATTTATCTATCTTACCCGAGTAAACCAGTATGAAATTAGATTTAGACATATATATGCCTAAATGTAATTTCATACTGGATAACTTCAAGTTGCCATATATATATATATATATATATATATATATATATATATATATATATATATATATATATATATACTGTATATAACATGCTTTTAAGACAATCTCAAATTACGGTGTGTAGCCCTATGTGTCCTGGTAAACCCTACATCATAGGGACCAAATGTCCCCACAAAGATAACAATATCCGAAATCCTTCTCCTTGAAGACATTTTTTGGTCCCCATGAGGAAAACAGCTTATAAATAAGTACGGCGATATGTTTTAAAAATGTAAAAATGCAGAAAGTTTTCTGTGATGTTAGGGGTAGGGTTAGTGTAAGAAAATATACAGTTTGTAGCCTATAAAACAACTTTCACCAGTAGCCTAGCCTACGTCCAATAATTTATCTCCCCATCCCGAAAATTGTGCGAAAATAACTCAATAAATAATTTAATATCGACGTTAAAAACTCGACACTATGTTGGTTATACCACTTGTAGAGTTGTAGTTGTGTTTATTTGCTTAACGTGGTCTTTTAAAATTATCTAATTACCTTGCTGCAACACGATCTCATGAACGTGCGTATCCATAACACGAATTTTATTCCCCGTGCCTTTTATACGCCCAAAATATTTTTTGCTTGCAAATGATGCACTGTAAACCCATTGGGTAGGATTAGGGGTGCGTAGTGCCTGCGTAGGCTACTTCACGCCAGTAAGTGCATATTTTATGCATGCAAAAACTGTTTTTGGCGTAGCTTTAAATGGTACGAGAAATAAGATTCGTGCTATAGGCTAGATAGCTACGTACTTTGTGAGATCGTTCTGATTTTTTTTGTTTTGTTTTGTTTCTTAGCATGTTGCATTTGTTTTGGTTTAACTGCCAATTGTTGCTCAGTTCAATGTTGATTCATTCAAATCTATTACGGTGTAAATGCAAAAGTTAATGTCATTATCCACGTCAATTCATTTTCTAAATTCAATTCCGTTCAAACTGTTATGTATTCTTGTGGGGAAAATATAGTTAAGCTCTAACTATTCTGTGTATTTGAGACTATTGTTAAATAAAAATAAATAAAATATGTAGCTAGAAGAACTCTATCAAGCTGTAATTTTTCGATTGTCCTGCAGGTGACTGCATGCCTTTTAACGTTGTGTGAGCTGCGATTCCTATGACGACCATGATACGATTTATAATGCAATGAGGGAAACAAACAGCCTGTAATTCTAAAATGATTCGTGAGATGTACTCAGGCGTACGTTGCTTTTGGGAAATCCCAAAACGCCCCCAAGACGTTTATCATTAAAGTGGTTTCTTCATTTACTACTTATGATTGTTTGTTTGACACTTAATATGGAGTTAAGACGTGTTCTCATTTAAAACATGGTCACTCAAATCTCACAGGCTTTCACATGAATATTTAGAAACTCCGAAACAAGATAAACTGTTGAAATTATATTGTTTTTGAGACAAATAATTGTTTTTTGAGTGCACAGACATGTCTTGATTTTGGATGATTCTTGAATGAAATGGCCGCCCAGACATACAAACTTATCTTTCTTACAAATAATTATACATAACCAACACTTTAAAAAGTAAACATGGACAGTTACTTTTTGACAGTGCTATTTCTACCTATGTTGATTAGAGTGATATGACTATTTTTTTTTTTTTCAAAAGGTTTTTGACTTGAATAAAACCAGGTAATGTAGATTTTGCCCCGGCGTGAAGCAGACTTTGACAATTATTTGTTTATCTTATAGTAGGCCTAAGCCATAGTTATATAGTAAGTTTTTGTCGTGTGTCCCCTCTCTCGGGCTTTTTTAGTTTGGGTGGCCATTAGGCATAGCATTTGGGGTCATATTGAGTGTAAAGGTTAAGGGGCAAGACATCAGAACAAAGATTATGGAGATATGTTGAGCGCAATGCAGACACTCTTCTTCGCTCACGCTCTTAGTTTTGCATAAAATGCGGGAAAAAATAGTCTAGCCTATACGAAAAGCGCAAAAGTCAAAGGCATAGACGCACATAGGACAATTATCTTATGGAAAAAGTTCTGTATTATGTACTATTTTATGTGTGGTGAGGATATTCAGAAGAACTGACACATTTCTGGAAAATAACATGGTGACCCCCGATTCAACTCTGATGCTTTTTGCGACGTTCACCACAGAGTTTATACAGAGGACCTCCCAACAAAGCTAAGAACCTAGAACTTAAATGATTTGAGAAGACTTATCTTACAAAAAGGGTTGACAAAAATGCAGTTTAAGTTAATAAAGGCAACATTGCAATGCATTCAGTACTTGACAGAACGTAGATCTTATAGTGATAATTTCATATTGCTAATTTATTGAGAAAAAGTCCCTGTTGTTCATTCATTAAAAATAACTGTGGCTGATCATACTTCCCTTCGATATATTAAGAAATGTTGTAACAGAAAAGCCAAATGAATATGAAAATTAGAATAACGAATAAGCAAGTCAAAACTTTCTCAACAATGCGTTGTAATACAAGCTACGTAAAAATTGATGCTATTTACATGCAACAACAGGGCCAACAGATGACCTGCCATTGCGCATTCACTAGTCTCTAACGTCTTTATGACAGAAATAATCATCTGTTCTCATAACAGTTTTATGTCTCATGGAGTAATTAACATGGTGGACCCTGTATGCTTTACAACGGGTCAGTGTTAGGTTCACTATTAACACGCAAAGTGTTATTCTTCACTTCCCTTGTAAATGAGGAGGTTTTTCTGGGACGGTTGTTCGAAAGCAGATCTGACGTGCAATATAAGTACTATATTTAAAATTAAAGTCTGTTCCCCGAAAGCCTCGTTACCTTGATGCGTAAAAAAGTTAGTATTAACGAGAACCTAAAACCACTCATGCAAGCTAATGAATAGAACTCCAGTTCCGCAGGAAAAAAACACTGACACAGTAAAATGTGCATTACTGTTCAACTGCAAACACTTCAGTCAATATAAACCAATATTGAATAGGCCTAAACCTAATAATATCGGTGTACAGACGACAAATGACAATATTAGACAGGCTAATGAAGCTTGGTAAATGCGCGTTTCTGCAGACAGGTGATGATCTTCGTGCTCTTCCTGCTTGTCTCTTCCTCCTCTTCTTCCTACAAGGGCAAGTTCAAAAGCCAAAACACAACCGTTTTTGTGCAGCGTGGCACTACTTGTATTGCAGGGCAAAACCCTCAATCATCTTTTTGATTTATGGACTCATAAAGAAATGCCCACCTCCCGGGACAGTTCATTACAGTGCGGGAGGCCGTGGCTGTCCAACCTTCTATGATTTTTATGGTTAACAAAAATAGTTTAATAGTTTATCCACTCGGATCTGGTATCAGGCTCAGATTAATTGAATTATATAATTATAACTGAATTATTTATAGCCTTATATTTAAAATTATTGAAGGAATTATATATTTCATGGCCTACAACTACATGTGTAAACATAATACTAAATAATTTCACTATAAATATTAAATAATTGTATTTATATGCATGTTTCAATAATAAATTCTGTATAATTTCGTAACTTGCAACAGCTATAGGACAACCTTTTTCTTTTCTTTTTTGCAGCAGGCTGTCACATCGTAAATTTGTAATTTAACGCTGTATTTAAAGTTATTTTTATAACAAACGACCTCTGTGCTGGTTTTGTAAACAGTACACAACCATCATTAAATAATGTACGACATAAGCTGAGCCGATCTTTAGAGAGTGATTTAAACTATTGGAAAACAGTGCTTAGTGCAAATGCTGGCGCCATGTTGTTCATCCTGCATAAATTAAGTTATTGGGATCAATTATGAATGATTGCAGAAAGCTTACTGTTGTTACAACTATCGATGCATTTCAGTCTTAACTTTTATAACAACTGTTCAGAAAAGTTAGCATAGCTATTTGTGATTATTTTCACTTGTCATCTACTAGAATATTTATCAGCAACTAAAATATGATTGTTAGCATTGCAGCACAGAACACTTAAGTAGTTTGTCTGAAGATACTTTTTCATCAAATACTTTAATTATTAATAGCTATTATAACCTAAAAGATAAAATTATACATGTCTCTCTACAACTTAGCATCGAATAGCCAACGCTCGTCAAAGTTTTGATCTAGTTAATTTAATTAGTTTATCTAATGGTTAACTGAAAGGTTTAATTTAAGTATTAATAATATTTAATACGACTGAATCAACCTGACTAAATTCGGTTGCACCAATAATAGTTAGTAGGGTCTGTAATTTTAAGGGTCAGATAAAAAGGTGCAACTTTACGTTTCTATTTTTACAGTATACTAGCCGATAGCTAATTTATATTTACTCTATAGTTGTAGAGTTAGTATGAAAGTTATTGGTTGGCAATGAAGTCACGTGTGATGATTTCCTACATTAGGCTACGTGTCTCCTGAACAATACAGTTTGTTTGTTCATAGTTTAGTACAACATATGTCAGACGTGACATTTGTTCTCCTTTTCTTTCAGCGTATATTTTAGTAACAGAAAAAACTGCTTTACATCTTCCGTTTAATGTCAGACATCCAAGCAGCAAAGTCAGTCTGTCAGGAGTAGCGAGTAGCCTATAGCGCTCCCCTCTGAGAAAAGGCTGTTTGTCTCATGATGAAACAGGTTTGTTTTGTATTTTAAAAGTTGTCATCAGTTTGGATGTCACAAAACCTGAAATTAAGTTAACAGTCAATAAAAAAGCTATGTAAAGCACCCCCCCCCCCAATTTAGGTAAACGGTAAACATTACTAACCAGCACAATGCTATCTGAGTGATTAAAAGGTGGCTAATTCGTACGAATTCGTACGATTTGTCTAAACCCATGTGATGAGTAGGTTTAGGGGCGGGGTCAGGGGTAGGTCATTCGTACGCATTTATACCATTTGGGCAACTCGAAAAAAACTTTACGATTCAACAAAAATCGTACGAATTCGTACGAGTGAGGTGGTATGAATTCGCTCACTACACTAACAGTTCGAAAAAGAAAAAGTTACAAGGTCGCTCGCTAGAGAAGCCTTGTCCCAGAGTTCACCGATCTCGTAGGTCATATGGTGCAAAGCAACAAAGGAGAAACACATTCAGATGTCCCTCTTCTATCACCACATCAACATAACCAAAATCCACAATGAAAGCATGAGCACCGGTGGAACCCCAGGAAGCCTGTGAGGGTGCACACAGAAGGTACACGTTGAGAGAGCCAGTGGGGTCAAGGGGTGGGAGAGGTCGGCCGACCCGGCTGAAATGAAACTAATGGGACAGAAAATGTGTCCCCAAATTGAACTCGACTTTTCTTAGTTGCCAACAACTTCAGTAAAGTATCTTTTCAGCCTCGCGACATGGAGGCGACCGCATCTCGAAAGAGGCTGTCGGGATGCTACAATTTAGGCGTGCACATTCATTTCTCTCATAGGCTAATGGTCTCTGAATGCAGTTCTGCACTACTCTTTTCAAGTGACATCCAAAGTCACGGCCAGGCTGGGACGATGGCCGGTGGCTTTTTCCCATTTAGGTTTGGATAAAGTATCCGCTGGCTTAAACATATTTTGCAGTGACGCTATTGTGCTCTATAGTGCCTGTACAACTTAATACATTAGAACTTAGAAGTACAATTGACTATTGCTGCCGGACTTGATTGATGGTCTAAAATGGCTCAGCTCTTTGTGCTTCTCAGCCCCCCACTTAGCGAGCCGTTGTGTAATCTTCATTCAAGTCATGCCGATTTTACAATTAATCAAGCACATTCCTTATTTTCTGTACGTTTTTTTAGAGTTTATTTCATTAGACACGCTAAGTGTTTAATGTTTAAAATTTAATATATTCTTGTGGATTTGAAAAATACTAAAACGTCATAATAGAATTAAAACCAATTTGCACGCGGGAGCGTTCTATGCCGCATTGTAAATGGCAAGGCCACAGCGTGCAGATTTTGGTCCTGTGTGCGATGACGTTGCTTCGAACAGGATATAGCGCCACTTTTTAAAAATAACAAAGTGGCACACAAAGAGGAGTGGCTTGAATAAGAACTTTCAAAAACAGAGGTACTGGGGTTATATTTCACCACATGCAAATAGCTTCATTTAGGCCTACCTTTAAAATAATAATAATAATAATAATAATAATATGGACATAACTGACCGATTTCACAGCCTTTGTCTCTTTACGTTTGCCTTTTTACACATTTATCCCATAACACGTATTTTTGCAATGTGGTAAAGCTGATTCGTTTCATTCTCTATTGCATCTGAATATATCAAGATTAAGTAGCATTCATTTTAAATATTAGCGAATTTCAAATGAGATTTTATTTAAACTCCGCTAAACATAAAAATATATCAACCCATGTTCGACCTATTTTCACGTTCTGAATAATATATCATCCATCTTTTTAATGTTAGTTTACCTAAAATAAAACGAATTGGTTGAATTTGTTTGTCAGCTTGAAAACGCTTGAAATTATTATCGGAAAGAAACATAAGCAGTGCTGGACTTTTTGAATACCGGAATTGATTTTCAGAGACATTACATCCATGTTGAAAACGGTAATGAATCTTCTGAAATGAGGAGCGATAAGGTCCCTTCTGAAAAGGCCCGAGTAATGTGCCTCGTTAATCGAAGAGGTGAGAAAGTGATGTGTACAGAACCTAAACTAACCCCTACACAACTCTCACCCCTCAAATATGAGAGATAGAGTTGTAGATATTAGAAAAGGTATGGCAGAAATAAAATGGCCAATTAATTTCTTGCAATAAAGAATGTTGGAAACCCAATCGACACCATGGTGTATTTTTAAATGCAACGAAAACACGATTTTCACTTTGGGCCTATTTGACTTACATGGAAGTTTGTATCCCCAGTTAAAAAAATGTGAATAAATCTTTTCGCTATTTATACGCGGAAATGTAATCTACATTGCATATTAATAAAAGTCAGCCACGCAAGTCTAGGTAAAACTAATAGACACTTACGTTTTATTGACCAATATAATTAGCACAAATACACTAAACTGGTTTTATTGCATCTCACAACAATCTGCTGTAAATAGCCTAAACACAACGCCATCACAACAAAACTAAATGATAATTTAAAATCTTAACCTTTCCATACGACAGATAACCCACAGCATGATTTACTTTAAAAGAAAACAAAGACGTTTAAGATATTTTTTTCTATCGATACCCACGATAGTGTTTTTCCTTTACAGTACAAAAAAACGTACCAGCTCTCTCAAGTGAGAAATAAATAGATTCGTTGTGCACTTCACCTTGGCAGCTGGGCAAAAGAAAGGCCCACAAATAACATTTGAATAAAATGTCCATAACCTGCTCCGCCCAAAACATTCCTCTTAAAAATAAAGAAAATAAAATAAAAAAACAAACAAACATCATATTGATTCAGTTTTTCGATAAATTAAACCCTGTTTCTCGTAAAAAATAATCCATAGGTATTCGCAATAATCCATGCTATATAACATGCATTTTATATAACTGTGGACTTAAAGGAACCCCTTTACGCACAAGATACCTACGAAAACAAAATATATTATATTTTTATAAATAATCAGTCATTTGATCTTCCCTTCTCTCCTCTCCTCGAAATAGTTCTCTTATAACCTTGTAATATCCTCGGCACGCTCGGGTCCGGAGAGGTCCTCGGAGGCTGATATGGTGTTAGTGGTGGAAGCTGCCGCCGCGGAGCTTGTGTTGGACCCGGAGGAAATGCCCGTGGAGGACGAGGATCTGACTTTGGTGTTTGGCAGCCTATGGTCTTTTTTCCACTTCATCCTGCGGTTCTGAAACCAAATTTTGATTTGCCTCTCCGAGAGGACCAAGGAATGAGCAATCTCGATACGTCTTCGCCGTGTTAAGTACCGATTATAGTGGAATTCCTTCTCCAATTCTAAGACTTGCTGGCGAGTGTAAGCAGTTCTAGACCGCTTGGGTTCCGCTCCATTGTAATTAGGGTTCACTGGAAAGAGGAGAAGCAAAGGGAAAGAAAGAATAGAATAGAAAAAGAGTAGAAAAGAAAAGAGGCAGCGAGGGAAGGATAGGGTAAACAAGCGTGTCTTTCATTGAGAAATGGTGGCGACAGAGGAAATGAGGGTGGGATGGATAAAACATCTTAAAGTTAGCTTTCTATAATAAGGCTAAAATCACATTGGACTCAGCACTGAATTATTAATGCAACATTATAAAGCTTAGTTTTTCCTCTGGTCCCAGATCTCCCTCACTCTCTCGCACACTCATAACAAGAGAAGCCACATGGTGATACGACTGCCCAGAGTATACCTCGGCTATAAAATTTATGGTGGGTGTAATTACCAATGCCTAGTCGTAAATCCGCCTCAATTGTGCCATTTCAAAGGCTTCTATCCTATCGTAGCAGAGGCTGGCCAGGGGATGAGTGTAAAAAGGAGTGAGGCAGACGGAGAGAGAGAGTTAGGATGAGGGGCGAGCTTTATAGTGCTTAAGAGAAATACACTCAAGTTGCCTACCGGTGCTGACGTGAATTTTCTTCATCCATGGGTACACAACGGGTTGTTTGGCAGAGGCTGAGCTGTTGGGATGCTCCGGGGTGGCTTGATTGCAGGCGGAGGATGCAGCCGGAGGGGTGGCAGGAGACAGGGGTAACGGTGGGGGCTCACATGAGGCAGGTTGCCCTTTTCCGAGCAGGTGCCCCGCGTGAGGAAGTCCATGTCCTCTTTGAGTATCAGGCTCAGGGATGCTTGGACAGTTAAACTGACGGTCCTGGTAGCTTGCCCGCGGAGGGTATAACTCCTGGTGGTGATGCTGGTAGCCACTCTCCCTTGCACGGCTGTAATATTCGGGGCTATGTTCGGGAATGTAGCTATTTTGCGAATATTCCTCGCAAGGAGGAAATTTCGGATCGATGTAGTTAGAGTCCATCAAATACGAGCTCATGATCATTAATTTCTGGAGTGGAAAATAATTTTTCTAGCTTTGTCGTTTTTCTGCTCCATAAAGCCCTCCTACTAGCGAGCAACCCTGTAAAGTTACTTTTACCACGTGATGCGATGGCCCAATGGCATGGGGCGATGTAGTCCCCGGATAAGGAACCACAGCTTTTGCAAATATACCTTCAATTTTCCGCCATTGTCCGCGAAGTCTCTCAGTCTCTCTATCCCTCTCTCTATCTTTCTCTCTCTCTCTCTCTCTCTCTGTGTCTCTCTCTCTCTCTCTCTCTCTCTCTCTCTCTCTCTCTCTCTCTCTCTCTCTCTCTCTCTCTCTCTCTCTCTCTCTCTCTCTCCCTCCTTTCTCTCTCTCACATACAGACGCATACACAATGGCCAAATCTTCTCGGATCATGTCATAGCAGGGATGTTTCTCAGTTAACTTGTGCATGTGCCGTTACCTATGAGTTTCACTAATTACTTTAAGTAATATTAATAATTTTATGCTATTAGTAAAACAACAAAAAAACAAAAAAAAAACAAAAAAAAAAAAACAATTGCATTTAATATGCAAACAATTACACAACATTATACAATGCTTTTTAACCACGGATTTTATGACTTGCTGATTTTATGATTTTATGACTTGAACATGCAGGAAAATATCTAGTAGTAGCCTATAAACATATTTTCACTTACCTATCTCTTGAGAGCATTTATGCCAGTATACAAATGAAGATCCCTGTCATCTTCGTTATATAAAATTAATAGGCCTATGCGTTATAAATTCTATGTTTAGAGTTTATTTAGCCTATGATTCGACGAACACAGGGAGAATTTGTGTGGTGGCACAAAGCAGATTCTGTGTTTAATTAAGATATAAAGGCTTTAAATCAATCGTTTACATTGGATACAGCATATTTCCGTTTTTACAATTTTGGCTCAGTATGTTCATGTCTTCCTGTGGTATAGGCCTAGTTTTATACTAATTTTTTCAAACTCCTTATGGTAGTAACTAAGCACACACGACTTTCATGCAAAGTCACGTGCCTCAGACCGAGACGAATACAAACCCAACTTGGCGTTCGTGGCTTTTACGTCGCCCATGTATTCCTGTAGAGACGTATTTGCGATTTTCATGTTCTGGACACAAATTCGGTTCTACAGGGTACATATAGACGACTACTGAGAGACCATTCTTCTATTGGATGTTTTAAAACAGAATTCAAAGTACAAAATAAGGCAGTTTAGGCTATGACCTCTTTACCATGCAGGGATAAATAATTTTCTTGTTAGATTGTTTGGCCATTATTAATATCTGGGTCAGAACTGGTAGGCTATATAGGAACAAAAGTAATAGGCTATGTGTTAGTCATTACTGAAAAAGATTAAATGCAGAAAATAAATCAATGCATTATTTTTAACTGTTTAAAAATGTATTACTTTATTTTTCCAATTGCTCGAAAGAGAATATGCAACACATCCGAAGTGATATTAAATCATCAGCAGGCTCGTGAGACCAACACACTTTGAATACAGATTTGGGAATGCTTTATGGTATAGGCTATCTATCTAGGCCTATGTATTTATTTATTGTTTGTTTGTTTATTGTTTGTTTGTTATAAAAAATAATGTATTAGCCTAAATGACATACACAACAAACAAATCGTTAAATTTAACGAAAATGATTTACGATAGCCTACGACAGAATTAATTTCACAATAATTATTTTATTCGTTGATGTTAAATGTATTTTGACGTGTTCTGCCTCATATTTTTCATATCACCCCTAAACACTCCAATGAGTAAATGAAACATAGAACATAAAAGAAAGAGTTGAGTTGGCATGATAGGGACAAACAAGAAATAATTTTACTATCCATTCCTATTAAATCTCGAAAACATGAGCACCCACTTGAATATTCAGTCTCAAACATGTTGTGCACAAAGCGGACACGTGACAGCACTGATGAAAAATAAGTTTCTTTTGTTCCTTTGGGGTTTATTGTGCACGTTATTACCATATGACCGCCCGGTAACCTGCAAGACCGTGCCCCGAATTTCTCTCTCCTGTTTAGCTATCTAAACGGGAACAGATATCCTACGAAATAAAAAAGGATAGGCTACAAACTAAGCAAAGAAAAGTACAAACACAGTTAAGCAAAGAAACAAACTTTTTAGAAATCATTTAGGCTATATATAGCCAAACAACATAGACTATTTCCAAATCCAATTTTCAAACCACCAGAGAAAAATAAAATGTTCTCCCCTAAATATAACAAAACCAAACAAACAGACAGGACATAACTCTTTAACAAACGAAATCCAACGAAACGACCGTTTGCCTTATCACAAGCCTTTTATTTTACTTCGAGACCCTGCAGATGTGATAGGGATTTTTTGTCCACCCCCACCAGCCTGAAAACGCCCCCATCCACCCACTCGGCACTGCTCTAGTGTTGCGGACGCATTTTAATATTAGTTAGACAGCCTGACCCGCATTTCACCCCTCGCGTTCGACTCGTTCCAATAGTTCACTGCCAAGGAGTTATTGATGAGCGAAAAGCGATGAATTCCCTCTGCACATAAATGGCCTCAGATCCTGCACCAGCTCAATAACTAGTTATAATGTAGAGACTTCCAAAAAGCTATAACCGCCGGCGAATTTGCTTGATGATTCATTTGTATATAGGAGATTCCCCCCAGATGTAGATAGATAGATAGATAGATAGATAGATAGATAGATAGATAGATAGATAGATAGATAGATAGATAGATAGATAGATAGATAGATAGATAGATAGATAGTGTACAAAAAGGTGGGATTTTTGATGGAAGAATATCTTAGCTGTCCACAAGGATCTATTGTTTGTATGGTTGAACGAATGTCATTTTTATATGATATTTAATGTATCCTATGCCCTTTGCAGTAATTTGGAATTATTTAATTTTCGGGCTCATATTTCTTGCCTTAAATATCGAATGAAATTTAGTTCAAGTGGCCTAAAGCTGTTCCACAATATTAAAAGGAAAAAAACCTTACTCATTTTTTCTTTTTCTTTTGCGATCTTAAATAGCCTATTTAACGTCAGATTTATTTATTTGTTTTATACACATATATACACACTCTATTTGTAACCATTACAATATTGATATAACATTTTTTTTTTAAATGGGATCAATTCATGAGATTATTTTTTCGTACAGCTGTTGCATTATTATTTATATTATTTATATTTAATTTTTTATAAGAGTTATTTTAAAACCCTTAAAATGCTTAAAACAGAAACCCTTCACAATTCTGTATTGTAATGTATTTTATTTATTTTTATATATAAAAATATTCAGTTAGATTACAGTGGACAACTTGTTTATGCTGTGTAAAAATAAAGAGTATTTATATTTTAGGAGATAGTTTTTTCTTATATATATGTCTAGCCTATAGGCTGCATTTTTAAAATATATAAAAAATATAAAAATAGGTTTTTGGCTCACTAGCACAACAAAAAAGCTTTAGTACAAAACACTTCCTTGCCTCGAACATGTGCTGTAGTTGTTCGCCACTATTGTCAGGGAACACTGCCCTCTGTGTTTATTCGCAGCGAAACAAGATGGGAAAGAATATTATATGCAACTGGAACAAGAAAATAACGGTAAGACTTACCAGTGCAACGACGATCTCCTCCTTGCTCACACGTTCATTAATCCCTCATGGGCTAAAAAGAAAGAAAGCAATTTAGAAAATAAAATTACTAATAAAAACGTATCTTGCCAGGCGTGTAAGTTTAACCTATTTAACAATATAAAGGGTTTGATATACATTTCAAACAATTGAATACCTATGATGTAAATAATGCCAATCTTTCAGTATCCTGAAAATTAATATCAATATCTGAATAAATATCTGGAGTTTATGTAATCAGTTAAAAGCTAAAAATATCAAATCATGCATGAAGCTTACAATAATCTGACAGCTGCGTTTCAATTCTTATTATGTTTTAATGTGTTTAGTACAACTTCTCTTTGTCTCTCATTGAGGTTGAACTGTCCAGAGGCATGATCCTTTAAAGTAGGACAAGGCTATGTATTTAGCACAGGTTATTTTCAGAACGATTTCCTTGATGACTGTAGTTATTTTTGCAACAATAGGGGAGCTAAAATGAGTTCCTACTTGGACAGGTTAACATGGCAATTCAGGATTGTTTAAAAAAAAAATAACATATGTTTGCTTCTCAGGTTTACATCCTCGCAGAGTTTAATTTGACAGTATATGTACATACTGTGAATTCACATGCAGGGTTGGACCAATGTTTGTCAGTGAGATGAATGGCAAAAAAAAAAAAAAAAAAAACCTGAATAGTAACCTTAAGATTGAAGCAGGGGCGAAAATATAAAAGTAATTTGATTAAATAATGTATGGTGTGTATGTATACACAAAACGATAAACATTATATATACTCAGTTCTACAATTATCCATGCTACACACTGGGAAACATCTATAAATATAAATATAAACTGTGTTCAGTTAAAAACTGTGATTATAAAAGTATTTTCTGTTACACACAGTTGTTTCATAGCAATGCAGTCCTTGTTGCCATGACCATCCGTTTTCTTAATAAATCATAATGGGTTTATTGAGATAACCACCAGTCCAAATACCCTTCACTATTTTTTTCCTTTCTTTTTTTTTCATCCATTCCCCTCATCCATTACTGAATGAAGAAGAGCTTATCCACATTGAGAATAAAAGTTCTGTCTTGGATTTTTAAAATGATTGTCCAAATAAGAACTTCAACAACTTGTTAATAGAGGTTATTCCAACATTGAAAGCATTGCCTTGTTTAGTTATTCTGCATGCAATGGCATCATTTCCAATTCTGTGTCATTTGCTGGCTCTTTAAAGGAAATTACTGCCATATTCCTTGTATGGCCAGTCAATTAGTAACCTAGTAAATGACAAAAGAATATGTTGAACCCCTGAACTCAGAGAGAAGAAAACAGAGGAATATAAAACTATTGCCCCCTATTGGCAGTTAATGTTTTTGACACTGTATTCAAAGTGTATTCAATTAATGATAAAATTAAAGGATGGACATATGGGCTCACTAAAATAGAGGAGTTAAAATGATTCTTAATTATAAATGCCAACAACAAATTAATTTAAATTTATTAAGTGCTTTCCATCACTACAACAATTGTAATTAATCAAATCTCTTTAATAAGTTGACATTTCCTGAAAGTGTTTCAATAGCGAATGTGTTGTTGGTTGTACCACAGTACACACCACATGAGCAATTTATTCTCTCAATGACTAACCACTTCCCAATACCCCAGAAAAATGTTAAATTTTGTAAATTTTAAATTTTACTAATTATTTTTCCAGTCAATGTATACAATAAGGATTATTGTCAAACTCATTCAAACTTGAGTGAGTAAAACCTGCACCTGCTCTGAACCAAAAATGAGCCAACAGGAATCAACTTCTGCTTTGATGTGATAATAACTGTGGAGTACATTCATACAATTATGTCATAATCAGCTTTGTTGTTCTACCAATGATAATGCACATAAATAAACACAACATAATCCCAGAAAAGCAGCTGTGGAAAACAACTATTTAAAAACACTTGGTTATAGTTTCTAGATGGATTGAATTTTCTGATTTCTGGGATAAAGAATGGATATTGAAAATGAAAGAGATGAGCAGCAATATCATTTCTTGTTTTATCGTATTTCTTTTATATTTGATTTATTGTATAAAAATTGATTGACTGAACTAAACTATTATTTCAAGTGCTGTGTAATGAGCACTCATACATGTTTGTATTAATCACAAAAGTAATTATTGATTACAGTCAGTGGATTAGCCAGTGTTTATGTTGGAATATCATAAAATACACTTAAGACTTACTTAAAAGTTAGCAGTTTACCAACATAATACTAACTGGAGTTTTATCAATCAAGTACTTTTAAATGATATGTTTTCTGATCTGCTTAATCTGTCCTCCCCCTGTTCTTTCTAAAAAATAAAAAAGCATTTAATTAACAGTAAGCCTGGAGAAAAGAACTTTAGCAAGCCATGGAATTTACAACTCAGTGATATTTGCAACCAGACACTGCCTTACAAGACAGAACCAGTCAGTGAAATGGGTCTTTACACTTGTTTCTACAGACTACAAATTGCAGTGACTGAGCAAACTGTAAAAAGCTGTTTTGTGAAATGCAATATCTGACATTATATCTTATATTAACATTTCAGAGTAATGGCGTGTCATGTCCTGCCTTTTTCTGCTGTAGTAATGGCATTTGAAGGATGTTGTTTTGTTGAACCATTTCAGTTCTGTTTACCCTGTTGTGTTAAAGACATAAAATGATGACAAATTAATTGCAATCCACAGTTTGCTTTATTAAAACTCATTAAAAGTTTCTAATTAATCTTACAACTGGAAACAATGGCAAAAATGCATAAATACCCCCATGAAACAGTTATATTTGTATCTGCAACCCAACTCTTTTCCTTAAACTATAAATTCACAATTACTATTTGGGAGCTCAATAACCTTTAATCTTGGTTTTTCTTCATAATTATTCTTGGACACATGTATAACCTTTGCACAGCAAAAGGCCCTGAGTTAGTTCATAATGCCATAACTGGGGCATTATAATAACTCTCAGAATATACCACAGGCCTTCACTAAATAGAAACAAAGCAGTGATGATGGCGGTGGAGTTCCTGTTCAGCTAAGATCGCTGTGCACAGAATAAAGAGAACACGATGAACAGGGTCTGACTTATTCTGTTTCCAAGCACAACATCATAAAGTAAGATATGGCTTAAACTTTTCATACCAAAATTATAATGGTCAAGTGGAGCCTCATCTGTCAAATAAAGACCACTGAATATCCGGTGTTGAAAACTGACAAATAACAGTGGTCAATGTTTTTTTGTTGTTGTTTTTTTTAATAAAATGTATACTTTTTTCATGTGACTTTGAACCATTGGAGTCATTTCAGTTATGTTTTTTGTTAAGTTAATCATGTGACTCTTCATCCACACTGCCCTGTACATGACCCCACCACACAACACCAAATCTTCTCTGCCCTGCACATGACCCCACATTATGTCCGATCTAAAGATATATGTTCGGCGCTCTTATCTGCAAACCAATACGAGATCACTTAGCTTCTCGGTCCTTCACCGTCACTTTTACCACAACATACACTTCCTAGGAACAAATGAAGCATTTTTCACTAGCATTTTGATTGGATATACTACAACTCAAATATTAATTACACATGCACACACATGCACAATGCTTTTAAGTTGCATACAAGATGTTTTTAAAATACATATGAGTCATGATATACAGAATTAGATTTCAAGCTGCTGCCAGAACAATAATTCCATATCAACGCCAAATTAACAGTACAAATGCACAAACGTTAAAATTGATCAAAACTGAACAGACGAGGACACATTTGCGCACCACTTGACACGATTTCTCCATGAACTATTGAATTACATCCTTGATTAATTCCCGTGGGTGTTGCGGAGGAACGTACATATTTAATTAAAAAGAGGAAAACAAGATTATTAACTTACTGCAACCGCCTGGGATCCATTTGGGAGAGTCGAACTTCTACAGACCCTGACGCGAGTAACCCGCACTAACAGGCTCTAAGCCTTTCTCTCAGAGATAAGACTAGCCAACAGCTGCGATTACGGACAGTTAACATTATATATGATGTAAATATATTGAGGGTTTGTCAGGTCTTGCAGGCCATAAAACCCACTTTAATGACCCCACGTGCTCTTCCTGCACCACTCACTGGTCTTGCTTTGGGCAATTGGCATAAATAACCTTCAAAACTTCAAAATACGTGGCAAGAGAGCTAAAAAAAGAGGGGTTTGTGTAAAAAGCAACATAGTAACCACAGTAACTCGCAATGTGGTCAAGATAGCGAGTGTAGAAATTCAAAGAAGCATGGAAATTTACATTGAATCTCCAATATAGGTGAGTGAGACGATTCTAAAATGAAAGCAATTTTAGTACTATATATTGACTAGCTGACTGTTTTTATATTTTAGTGTGTGCATATAATGTTAGCATTCAGAAACATGGCGATTAAAATGTTCGGTAGCATTTCAAATACATCGACAGCGCCGAGAAGGCGTGAATTAAGAAAAACTAGAACAAGCCAGTCGAATATTAGCATTTTGTTTACACAGTCAACGCTCCTATGTCCTTTGTTTGACATGGGCCTGGACTGTGATTTCTGCACATAAGGTGGCTAACATCATGCCTCATTTTCTAAATGACAAATTTCAACAATAAGGTTTGAGCAATTAACTTTAAACGTCTTTAATTAAATGCTTTACGCTTTCGCTTCATATTTCAAAAGCATAAAAAACGTATATTATAATTTAGTAGTGCGCAGTATTTTATTAAATGTGCAAACTATCTTATTGATTTAAGGGGTTTGTACAGCAAAACGTCACTTTGAAATGTTTGTGTAAACTTCCGCCGATTTGTTAAAAAAGGAAACAGTTGTCAGTGCCTGATGGGTGAGAGGAAGTGCTGTAAAAGTTTATTGGGGTCATAAAGTTTTATGTGCCTCCGTTACAGGGCTACTGTAAATAAGTGACCAGGGCGTTAAAGTTCAATCATGTCTCATCACTGAAAGTATACACATGCACACTTGGTCCTCTATTAATACACGACTATTGTACCAAAATCATATTATTTCGCACAGAACGTTTTCTTCTCTTAACCCTGCACGAGGTATCAAATGGGCCTTGAATCCAAAAAAGCATTTTGTTTAAAGAGAGACTCATTATTTTTCTTGTGTCAGACCAATAGGACATTCTTTACATTTCATCGATTTTATTTACAAAGATAGGCCTACCACATTAGAGGTTTTATTGGACACAGGAGGCTGTTAACCCAGAGCTGACAAAACTTTCTGAAATGTTTAGCAATTGAATCTTGTTACTGTGATGATTAATTGTTGACTGGATGTGGCTTAACAATGAAACTTCGAAAACAAATGGTAAGAATATCAGAAGTAATGGATCATACAAATGCGGTTCACACAAAAGTAGGTCGTGTAGTTTGTTTGGTATGAGAGGTATAAGCCACTCCTACAGTATACTTGCCTATATACTTAAGAGTAGAGTGTGAGAAAAATTATGGTGTCTGCCTGTAAAATGTGCCCAAAAACACATTCAATTAAAGAGCAAAATGTTATGAACGCACAGTATTTCAACAGACATAATAATGGAGATAAAATTACCATTTGGCTGCTGGTTGACAGACAACATGATAGACAGCGTTTAATATGACACTACAGTTGTTGCATTATTATCATGGAGTGTGGTTTACTATGATGTATTTACGACAGAAAGTACAATGGATAAAAAGACAAGTTCCATCAAAATTCAATATGCAAAGGGAAGATTGATAAATGTTCAAACAAAGCACCACATTATTTGCACTTACATTGAAGTCAACGTAACTGGATGCAGACCATGGTATATTATCTTGGTTATTAGTACAAGTGGTTTTAGTAAGTCATATTCAAATAAAGTTTAAGTTTACAGGCCTACATTATTCAAATAAGCATCTTCCGGGAGAGAGCACTATCAATAAATATCGAAAATATTGACATATTCACACAACAACATGATATTGTAGACAAATGAAAGACATTTAATGTTGTCAACAACAAAATCTAATCATTTGTTGTTTCAAGTTAACACCGCCTTTATTTTTAGGCTTTTCAATTGAAGCCGTGCACCACATAATTTATAGTCCTCCTTTCACTTTCAACTTTGAGTCCTTCTTCCACTTCATGCGACGGTTCTGGAACCAAATTTTAATTTGCCGCTCGTTCAAGCAGAGGTTATTGGCAATCTCGATACGTCTGCGACGTGTGAGGTATCGGTTGAAATGGAACTCTTTCTCCAACTCCAGAGTCTGGTACCGGGTGTAACTGGTTCGTGACCTTTTACCGTCAGATTCTGAAGTGGCATCAGAAAGATATTGGGTTACCTATATGTAAAATTTTTATCGACTGTCGTCCTCATGCATATTACTAGGAAAAATATGTTCATAATCACTGATGAAGTTGCCACCAAACACAATCCATTTGAAATATGGATACATCAAGCATTATGAAATCCAAAATGAAAACAGTGGACAGGTGGTATGTCGCTAATATTTATTTATTCTGAAATTAAGTGTCATGCACAGAAATAACACAAACGTGATAAAAAAAAACAATCATAAATGTATGAAGGCCACGAGCTTCCTAACATGTCCTGACCCACAATATTGTAAGAGCTCAAATAAAAAAATAATGAATTATTTAAATAAACAAATAAATACAAAGAGACAATGCCTCACTGCTTAGAGGAAACAAATTGTTATTATACTTTTGTAATTTGCTCTACTAGCTACTCCAACGGTGCAGAGAGCAACTAACCGGAAACAAGTATAGCCTACTGCCAGATAATGTAGCCTGTGTGTATGCAAAGATTCGCTCGAAATTCCACTTTACATGATTAACATGTAAACTCATGCTTAAAACAAGAAATAATAAGTACATTTAAATGTAATAATTTTTTGCTTTTCTTAACCAATTATTTCTCCATAAATTTGAGCGGAGATCACCTCTTCACAGAAACAGGACAGGTTTACGAGCAATAGATGCCTTTGTCATAAAATTTACGGCCGCTAGTTTTATTATTTCCTGCGTTTGGCCTATAAAACTCAAGAGTAAAAATATGGAGCGACAAAACGTAGGAAGGAGATGCAATGACGAGGATGAGATGCGTGCAGTTTCCCCTCTCTCTTCCAAAACAAACTTTAAACGTAACTTTACCGTGGCTCATGTGAAGCTTTGTCATCCACGGATATATCTGCGGCTGCGACTGGTTCTGACGCTGAGTCGAGTTAGTTTGTTGCTTTATCGATGAAGTAGTCTCCATTTTGATATCGTCTGTGCGGCTCTTGCCGCTGGGCTTCTCCATAACTTCCATATTCCCCTCGGCTTTTTGGCTCAACAGTCCGTGACTGAGGGGGTTGTACCCGTGAGTGCTTACAAAGCTATGAGCGCCCAGAGCTGAACAGGACTGTGTTCGCTGAACTGCTGCACTGGTCCTTGCACGGTCGCTTGTGTTTATCGCCTCCCGTTTCAAAGAGTTGGAGGGGATTTGAGAACTGAAGGATCCGCCGATATCAAGTCCTTCGTACGCGTAATTGGACTCGTGAAACTCAGAGTGAACACGATAGTTGCCAAAAGTGTGCATTCTACAAGAGGAGGCGTCTTGCGTTTGCTTAGAAAAAGACTTTCCAACGTATGAGCTCATTCTATTTCCAAAACAATATAGTAGCCTAACCTTAGAGAGAGAGTCACAAAAAGCCCCCGATCACAGCAGAGATTGAATCAGCTAATAAAGTAGACATAAGTTGTTTAGAAGTTTTATTTGTTTATTGGACTTTATTTGTATTTCTAGAGGACGTTGGGCTTGTCCTAAAAAAGAGCAGGATTTATAGGAGGAGGAAATCATTTTCTTTTTTTTTCTTGATACGACGTGTAATGCCCAAATATGGAATGTTTAAATAGAATCACGTGCAGCTCCTGGGCCAGTCATAAATTGGCTTGATCCCCAGGAGGTTATTGATAGACAGTGAAACGTGTCCGATAACTTCTCGGTATGGAAATTATCTAAGGGTCTGGGCTAAAAAGGGCGAGACCGTTAGACAAGAGCGTCATCTGGCGTCTAATACTGGACAAAGCGGCCACACACACATGCATAGACACAGACACACACACACACACACACACACACACACGATACTATGCAATACGATGTTATGGCAAATCAAATGTCGGCGATATATGGAGTAGCAACACGATTAGGCATATCCATATTCTATATATGACAATTAGGCCTATGTGTTTCTCCTGTTTCGCGGTAGTGATTTCTGATTTTTTCATGTGTAGGCTATGTTGCTTTTTTCTTGGGTGTTTGCGAAATTAATCCCCATTGTGATCATAAATGTCTCTTAAATGCGTCAACTTTTGTGCATTTGTTGCAGTGACTTCCCAAAACTAAATGTCGGCTAATTTTAATTTTATTTAATCGCAGAACTACTGGTTAAGCGTTGTGCCACTATGCAATGCAAATGTGGTTTTGTCAAATTAAGCAATACCGATGAATAGTCAAGGCTTTTTAATTGAATGAAAAGTCTCTAAATCGTTACATAGCCTACTTTAATCATTAGGGATTAACAATAATAGGTTGTATTATTCCATTCAGATAATTGGGCAGATTAATTTTGAGTTAAATTAAGTGCACTTTAACGATACACCAAACTCCAATGTAACCGTGATTTTAATTTGTCATTTGGATTCAAATTGCTCACAAAGATAAATAAAAAAACTTTTTGCAATGTTTTTATGTTAAAAAGTGTTTCAAGTCTTAAGTTTACTGAACCCTTTAAGCGTGGTGAAGAGCGCAAGGCTGGAGTCAAAATAAAGACAATAAAGGTTTTTGTTTTCAAGAATTTTATTAAATAATACACAGTTTACACAAACAATATAATTGCGTACCAAGGTATATGTTTGTTTTCATATTGGTGTGATTCTCACTTTAAGACAAGTTTATATGCACACAACTACAAGTATGATGAAATGTATTTTTTGAAGTTCTCTCAATAGCTAATGTGCCAGTATACAGCGGCATTTTGAACAACAGAACACTGACGGGGCAAAAGCAATATTAAAAAAAGAAAAAAAAAGGATAATAAAATGTAATAAGGATTTAGGTAGTATAGTTCATCCCGTCAGGGTTTGTTTCATTGTACAAATATGCATCCACAAAGAAAAAAAAACTGAATGTGCATATAAGAAGTTTCCTTCATCTCTGGAATGCTTAGGTACAGTTTAGAGGCTTAATAGTTTGGTAGCCTACTTATCAAATTCGATTACATTTTCATCTAATGTCATTTTCTACTAGCCTATAGCAACATGATAGCTAATACTAGAACCACACAAACATTTCAGCTGTGGCATTGTCATCACGCAGCCAAGAAAGAACTATTTCCAGTACAAAGAGAAGTGAATTGCTTTATGGTGGATAACATGTGCGTCTTCCTCTCTCTTAATCTCTCCATTTGTTTCAACGTGTGTAAATGTTAGTGGCGTGGTGGTAGTGGAGCTTGAGTGTGGTGTTCAGGTCGGAGGAGGAGGAGGGGGCAGTCAAAAGGAATAGCAGAGTATACAGTCCATGCATTAATATTTGCAAATTCTCCGTTTAGGTAGTTACGTTGCAGTTAACAGGCGTTCGAGAACGAGAAATGGACTTCCTAATCTTTAATCTTTTTAACTTCCTCGGTTTCCTCCTCGGTCTCCTTCTCGGTGTCTTGAGGAGTACCCGTTGATTCGGTCCCCGGTACAGTAGAAGTTAGATTGGTCTCTTTCTTCCATTTCATGCGCCTATTCTGGAACCAAATCTTGATTTGACGCTCAGTTAAACACAGAGCGTTGGCGATCTCGATGCGTCTGCGTCTGGTTAAATACCGATTGAAGTGAAATTCTTTTTCCAGTTCCAAGGTTTGGTATCTGGAGTAAATCTGGCGACCTCTTCTTCTGTCTGACCCGTACCCAACTCCTGTTGTGGGGAAAAGTGCAAATACATTTTAAAAAGAGAGTTTACACAGATCAATTCTTAATTGACTGCAAAATAAAACACACCTTTGGGATCCTGGTGGAATAATTCACTTAAAGCATTTTTTATTATTTAATTTATAAGGTAACTAATATAACAATTTGACGCAATAATGAAGTCTATAGCATTTAACCCATTATTACATAGCATCGCGAAACTTGTTTCGAATTTCAGTGTTTCTAAAATATTTTTTAACCAACTTTGCTACCGTGTGTTTTCAAACAGTCTCGGACAAGTTAAGTGACATTTTTAACATAGTAGTGCATGCTCTTAAAATGGTTCAAAATGCACTTTTCGTTGGATAATTTTCTAACGCGCTCACACTTATTGTACATGTTTTTGAAATAATTTTGGCACTTGAGTATTAAAGGAGGTAGCCAAATGGGATTCCCCTCGCTGGAAAAGGGGGCTTTTATAGTCTGATGATTTAGTAGTGGTTTATGAGGCCATAAAATGTAGCTACTCTGTTGATAGGACGTATCGTAAAACAGACCAATTCCACCAGGGTATGTCCCAAGTCGCAGTAAAACTCACCGCTGTGCGAGTTCATCCGCTGCATCCACGGGTAGATCTGAACGTTGTTTCCTTTCTGATCCTGTGTTCCTGCACGAGCTTGTTCCAGGCTGTACTCCTGGGCAACGTGGCTCTGCGCACTGAGTCCCATACTAGTTTGCCTGCAACTGGGAAGCACGTCCTTATCTTGAAGAAACACGTTAGATCCATACTCGTACGGTCCTCGACTTGATCCAAACACAACGTTATCTTGAGGTGAATAGAAAGGGGACGCATAAATCCGGTTTTGGGTCACTGTGGTGCCATAAGACGAAAAATGTCTGACTGAATCATATGCGGTCGTGTTCAGTGGCATGTTGGGCAAAACCTCTTGCCCACCAGATAAATGGCACGAGAGCGACGGGTTCGCGAAATACGAATTCATACCTTTCCTATCGCCCTCTCATCAACTCACCCTCCTATCTTATTTCCCCTCTCTTAATCTCTCACTTTCTTTCTTTGTGCTATGGGGTCTGCTTCCTTCTGTCACATACACACGTCTCCCGCCCGCTTTCCTAACTCTCTTTCAAATGAACTTCAGAAGGATTTCAATAATATTAATTTCCAGTCTCCGGTTAAGACGCGCAAAGCAAGTGTTATAGCCAAGGCTTGGCTCATGGAAGGACAATATGACAGCGTCACCTGACCACTTTCAGCCAATTGAATGCGCTGTGTACGGAGGAATATCGAGCTTGTAGCTTCTTATCCTTGTGGCTTCAGTTGATAAAGTTTAAGTAAACACACACACAAATGCAGAATACGCACTCACACGACCAAAGAATTACATATTCTTTGAGCATTAATTCGCGAGTTATAATCTGTATAATCTTTATAATCTTCTCCACGTGTATTATGAAGATAAATCTAGACTTAGGCTATGGGGAATCATGCATTTTACATTGAGCTAATTTCCATCTCACTTAATTGCCTGAAATATGGGTTTTCACAGTTGCTTAGGCTTCTGTCGCTGACGTAGAACAAAATATCCTATATCCTTTACCATGACAATAGGCTACTACCGTATTCGTGTCTTTCTGGCGCAACAACTTTATTACTGTGTAGATGATATAACTACAATTGTAACCATTCCAATTACATGAATAGAACTCTTTGTTTTAAAAAAGAAAAATGACCAAGGGCCAATTAAATGACTAATTGCCATAGGCGGCGTTTCTACACCGATTTTGTTTACCCTCCCTTTTAAGATGCTTTTAACATGTATTTCAACGTGCATTAACATATGTAAAATGTAATATATATATATATATATATATATATATATGTTAAAAAAATAAAAGTAACTGTGAATGTGTCCGCTGATACACATTTTATATCATATAAATAGACATTATCTGCATTGTCGTCAGTCACCAAGTGAAATGACCACACTATTCTTTTGTTATTGAGTAGACATCTCCCTCTAACGTTTGTTTTCTCTATCTCTATTTCCTCGGGCTTTCTTTGCGCTGAAGGGAAAACGTCTGTTCTTTTCCTTTCCCCATTTGTAATGTATTGATAATTTCTATGGTAAAAAGAACCTGAGTAAGGAGGGGGGAAGGGGTATCTTACTAAAGAATGCGTCAAACGCGCCTTGGTGCCATAAAAGTCACAAACCCAACTGAGGACTTCCAGCTCTGAAGCAATTACCCCTTTGAATGTATGGGGGCTGTGCAGCGAGTCTCTTATCTTGTACACAGAAAGCTGCAAAAACATTTTTAGCATTTAACTTTATAGTTTATGATTATGAAAAAAATAATAATGCCACGAGACATTTCAAACTCAACTTTGATGACTGTATTGATTGTATTTATAAGGATATAAACTATATTTTTTTCAGAATTTCTTAAAATGATCATATTTGCCAAAGGTCTGTTAAATAATTCAAATATACAGCTTTCCTTTATTAAATGCTTGCAGCCATATTAATGGAATAAATTATGTATTATCATGTTCAAAGAAACAGTAGTGGGAACAGGACTAGTTTTAACCGAATGGTTAGGGTATGCTCCATGACCTTAATGCAGGCCACATGACGGGACGTGTGAGGCCAAAAACAGTGGTTTAAAAAGAGGTGCGCAAAACACGAGATTGACAGAACAGTAAAATTTACTTCCAGCCCGACAGTGAGAAAAGGCATTTAACAGCTATAAAACAGGCTAATCTGCTTAACGATTGATTAAATACATACAATTTTTCTTTGTATTCTAAAGTACCTATAAAATCGGGATAAATCAATATCAAGGATTAATGTTTTTGATGGGTTGTCCTTTTTTGGACAATATTTGAGATCGGCAATAATTCTATATATCTGCTAGGAATGTCTATTAGGAATTTCTAAACATCAATATGGTAAGTGCTATTTAATCACTTTACGGCTACTATATGATTAATTATATTCCGAAGCTAATTCATCGACGTTTATACCAATAATAATAATAATAATAATAGTAGTAGTAGGCTAGTGCAGTAGTAGTTTTAACCGGTCTGCAATAAAAGTAATAAAAACATGAATTGCATGCTAAGTTAATACAATACATATATGGCAGTATGTAACTTCACGTATTATTATGATTTAATTTATACAATATTACACCGTGTATACTGTGGGGGGGAAACTAATAAAAGTAATTTATAATAAAAGTAATTTATAACAGTAATAAAAATATTTCTTGCGTGTGCACACGTTTTAACGTTTCATTTTTAGATTGTGGCAATTTAACAGTTGCCAATTCAAATTTATGAAATAAAAAAAAATCAATAAAAAAAAATCACAGCAATAATTATACTTTCAATTACAATTTTAAAAATATTTAAATTACCTTTGTCTTAACCTAGTAGGCTATGCCACACTGGATATCGGATATCATATTTAGAAACAGGAAAGCGCAATGCTGAAAACAAATCAGTGGTGCATTATGAATTCTTAAATCATTTACTTGTTTTCACTAGGCTATCTTCCGACGTGTAGTTTGGCTGAATTGAGATCACATACTAAGTGTAGGCTGTATCTAGGCTATATATCTGACTCTTTGATGTTCAATATTGCTCCAACGACTTTGAACTGAAAGCCTTTGATGGGGAGATTTTTCATATCGTGATCTATTTTACAGCATCAGTCTTGTGAATGAAGTAGCGAGTAAAACACACCACACTCAGTCTGCAGTTGGTATGTTGATGTGACTGGAGAGAAAGAGCTTTAAGTGTTTTATTGCAGCCCTTAAGACAAATCGCACGGTTGTGTTTTAGCGTTTGAAGAGGCAATAAATAGACATCCCGTTTGGCCTGTATTCTCTTTACACTCGACCAAACTAGGCACTAACGTCCGCAAAAATCGTCCTTACTTCCAATGCGTAATTTACGTGATATGATTATGATCTGGAAAAAGCAAGCTATGCACATCCTAACTGTGCTCGATAATGGCCTAGTCTGCACATTCTCCAAAGTTAAATGAATGTTATCATTGGCCAATTTATTTGTAACGGATGTTCACAATTGCAAAATTCCAATGATGAGTCTTATAGCTTTCTTATCCAAGCCCAACTTTCCTACCCTGTCATCTATATGTCGATGTATCTATGCGAAAACAAAATCCATAATAGTAACGTGACAGCTTTAACAGAGCTCTCATGTGCAGCTAAGCACTTATAACAACACGCGACCCGAAGGGGCATTATGGTTTTTAACTAGAACAAGATAATTCTGTGTAATTTTGTGGCCGCATAATGACCTCCATGAATAAGGCGTTTTGAAGTAGAGCGAACTCATATTGCCCTGCGGTTCTTGTAAGGAAATGTTTGGAATTGAAAGTTCGCCTGGAATTTGTTTTCATTTTCGTGGCAACTGAATTATGCCTTCTATGATTCAAATTCAATAGCGGTGGCAGACACGAGATTGGCCCAAAGTTTACACAAATGATAGTCAAATGGCAATAAATGTGTCAATTTCAGAAACCTGTTTAGAACTTTGCCATTAACAGTAAGAATAACTGTAATACACAAATGAATAAATCTCGTGCACCTTATATACGTGCAGGCATAAGGATTAGTTAAATAGACTCCATTTTTAATGGCAAACAAAAGACAGTCATTATTCCGAGGCAAAGAGGAGACTCACAGTATAGAAGAACCCCGCCCTCCACTCGCGTTGCGCGTTCGGTCTCTCACTTACATACAAATACACACATGCACATCGACAAACCATATGCGAGCCCACACACAAGAATTCTGCCTTGATAAATTACCAATCCATAAAAAAAAGAATAATAATAAAAAGAAAATTAGTTACGCAAACCTAGCTCATCAGATTATCTGTTTCTGTATACAAAATATATATGCTTATACACACTTCTAATTTGAATAAACCGGATAAATAAAACTTTTCTTTTTAACAGTTCCATTACAAATGGAATGCATGTTCATAATAACTGGTTTTATTATTAACACTTTTTTGTTTTGTTTCCCCCAGTCTAGAAGCACATGTGGATTTCAAGAGGCCCATGACTGAAGGTCGCAGCTTTAGCTTTTTGGTCAGCGTACCAATGGATTTTATTAATATGTTAACCCATGGTTATTGTATTTAAAGCTTCATGTTTGTCAATACTGTCTCATTACAACTATAAAACTAATAAAAACAATAAAAAAGTAGTCGGACTTTTTTGTATTTGTTTTGAAATGTCTTCATTATTTTAATAATTGAGAATTAATATGAATTTCTAAAAGCCACAATACACATATAAAATAAAATATTTATAATAATTTATTGATAATAATATATTTTTGGCTAATTAGCTAGCATAATAACGCTGGTAAAGCAATTGTATCAGTTTCCTTTCCCCATTTTCCTATCAAATAAACTTTTTTTACGCAGCAAAACACCAGCAAATGGCAGACATATTCCCACATAAAAATTAAGATCTGAATTTTATGTGGGCAGTTGCCCTCACTGGTTTTGGACTCTGTATAATGGCTTGCATATGGAGCAGGCACAAGGTGGCAGTGTTGTTTGATTTAGTCCTCACGGAATGACAGTGTTGGATGATTGAACACGTGAGAGAGAGAGAGAGAGAGAGAGAGAGAGAGAGAGAGAGAGAGAGAGGGGGGGGGGGGGGTGAGGGGGGGGTGTATATGTGTGTTGTTGTTGATCCTGATCCGTAACAAATATTCAGATATGTCTGAAGTGTTTAATCAGTTGTTTGCTGTGTAACACACGCCGTTTACGCTTTATGTGAGTAGTTGAGCAAGTGTAAAAGATTTTCTGAGCGCAGTTTGTCATCAGACGGACACATCCAGAATTCAGCAGTTTGAATACAAATTAACGATACTAATTACATTGTAACCCTGTGTCTCTGAATACAACTCGTGAATATCTCACTCGTAAATAATTCACATTTCCAGGGTAAATAATCACACAGAGCGAGGAATAGTACAATGCAAGAAAGAAAATTTGACAAGGAGAGCAACCAATATAGCCCGATGAGTGTCACATAGTCACACTTAATATTGAGAATAGAAATTTTTGTAAAATTTGTAATTTTCTGACATTCTTTAGTCTAATTTGCTATTATATTAAATCTATAGCTTACTATGAGGTAAAATACAATTACATCAATATGACCAAATAACCAAAATCAAACACATAACCTGACAACGCATGTTTTAACTATTTGAAAGTAAATGCATTAACCCCAAACCACACCAGTTAGGACAACTTAACTAAACTTAAAAATGTTATATTCATTTTCGCCGAGACAATTAACAAACAATATACAAGAAAGCAACAGCAAAAGTCACTTGTCACCGAGGCTGTGCGTTCACAATCCATAGCCTACAGTATTAGAGGAAACGCCACAATAAAAGTAGCCTATATTTATGTTGCATGTCTCTCTTAAACATCCCGTCTGACAAATCACCACATATTGTGTAGCTATACACGCCTGTAAGAAGCCAATAAGCAGCGTAGAATATGTTCACTTACCAGCGTTCGTTGTTGTCTGTGTGACGCACGTTCCATGGCGTTCGAAAACAGCACATCACAGGCAACGGCACAAGGATCTAGATCCCTTTCTCCTGTACTCTTAAAAATGTTTCTCTTTCGAGGTGAAATGATCATATTTACGCACGCTAAACCCCTCAAGCTCCAGCTAACAGTGCTGTTTTCCTCTAGGGGATCAGATGGGTAGAAAGGAGACTGGGGAGGCGGCGACGTCAGTCATTACTAGCGATGAAGCAAACGAGACAAGATGGTGTTATACTATCTGCGTTTTAAAAATCCACCTCAGATGGTAAATAAACAGAAAACAGAAAAATGTCTGGTGCTAAGATCATTTCAACACCACAGCGAGCTCGCAAGTCGATAGATGTGGATATCCAGTAGAAGACAACAGCACAAAGTTCATGTTCATAGAGTGAGTACCACGTGGTCTGACGCAACCAATGACCGCGTGTATTCAGTCGTAAACTTTTATTACTTAGCTGTAAATTCCCCCTCTAAACAACTAGGAATGTGTTACGTTTCACCCTCTCTCAAAGATCGCATTTCCCATTTTCTTCCATCTTTTTCCCTTTTTTTATTGGCTAAGTTGATGACACTGAGAAACCAGTCTTATATTCGTCATATAGCCTAGACTATTGTGAAAAACACACGTCCAGTTAGTCCAGAACTATTAAAAGCTTAATGATCACATTAATATTTTTCGAATCTGAGTATAATGAAAATTGTAAAACAGGAAAAATAAGCCATAATGGGCAAACCTGTATTAGGTGTCTGTTCATAACCTGTGCAAGCCCTCTTTTGTTCATCAGAATATGTAAATATAAAAGGGAAATATCCATTGTCCTGTAGCCTATACCCACAATGCATTAAAAAAAATATATATATATATATATATATTAATATTAATAATTAAAGGTGTAAAAATCTTAATGTAGCAAATATTTTTTAACCATTCTTTAGGCTAACCTAATTACCCCATTTGACCCATTATGGATTTTGTTTTGGACTAGTCGTTTAGTTGAGTTTATTTTTGCAGCAGATCGAATCACATTATAATTTAGAACCATTGGGAGACAGATAGTTCTCACAACAGGCACTTTTTTAAAGATAAAGTTCAAATAATCACATGATCATTTTCACAAGCATTTGAGAGCAAATTAATTGTAAAGACCATGGAACATCAGTAGCTATAACTATTATTCTTATTTCACAAAATTATCAAAAAGGGACATTTGTAGGCCTATCCATTGTGTACAGACGCACTTGCAAAAGAGAACAAAATTAGGTAACAAAAACTTGCTTTTGCAAATATTCTTAATTAAACAGGCCTATATTTACAAAAAAAAAAAACTTTTTACATTTTTAAAACAACCGTAAAAGTTTGACTGCTCTTATGCTGTCAAATGTCAACACATTCTCACCCCAACAACTAATGATAATGCAAAATGAACACTCCTCTCTGTCAGATAGTATTGCTATTGTATTGTCAGATAGAAAAATCAAATATGATTATTGATTCAATGATGTTCAATGGTGTTGATTGAATGATGTTCAAGCTTAACACTGTAACAACGTCAAAGTTCAGACATTTCAGTGTTGTATTATGGTGCAGGTAAGTAGGCTATATTTGAATAAAGCTTTACGTTATTCTTCAATAGCGACCGCTATGTATATCAATGTAGTTGCTGGTCATTTGTTTTCTTTAAACGAAATTCGTTGTATGATCTCTATTGGTTAATTGATAAGTATCTGAATCATTAATTGCAAGATGAAAGCATTAAAGGAACACGCATTACACGAGATATTCTTCAAATATGTATCATGGAGGCTAATGTATGGAAACATGCAATTGAGCAAAATCAAAACCAGTCAAGAGAATATAGCCAAAGCTATTTTATGACAATAATACATATTAACTAAATGTTTTACTAACGGTTTTGGCTAAACAAATCGACAAAAGTTGAAGAAGCTGTAAGCTGTATAAGTTTTTCCTTTAAGCTAAATTCATTTCTTTCACTCCTATCTTTTTAGTTTCATACCACAAATATAAACAGAATGCAAATGTATGTACAAATATCGAATACCACTCGAATAAAAAATAAATAAATAAATAAATACATGCACAAATACTTACACTAACGAACACAGCCAAGAGCGGGCTAATATTCTCCCCTTAACGTGTTCCTTTTCATGACAACCTTGTTTTTTTTCTTCTTCTAATTTGATAGCACAATCATAAACAGATTGTAAATATGAGTACAAATACGAAAACTTCCACTCTTTTAAAATTAATAAATTAAAATAGAATATCACACAAACATATACATGCACCCTTTGCTTACATACACTCAAAGCAGTCCCACGTCCACGTTGCTTTCCTGGTGTCTTTTTCTAGCCTGTCTGCACTGCACAGAAATCAAAAGGCAAAAACGTCTGCCCGGATGCGACACTGTCGGGTTTACACCACCAATAAAGTTTACTGCAGGTATAGTAAAGCCCTCATTTGGAATGTAACAGCAGTGCAATACAAAGGCAAGGCGGATGGACAATGACCACTGCAATTGTCACTACCACCGGAACTTCCTGAAAAGGTCTATGCCTAAAGTATTTTTTTCTTTTTAAACAGTGACCATCCAACACCATCAAAACAAAAGAAGAGTGAAATAAACACGATAATTATTATTCTTCTTAATATTATTATTATCATCAGCAGCAATAGTCTAGCAGACAATATAGCTTACATGCAAACGCATTTTTTTTTCAAGAATCTTGTGCATCAAGAATCAAAACCTGTATCTTGCCTTTTTCAAGTTCTTAAAAGGTATACCTACACTTTAATCATTGGTATCTGTTTTGAGATACAGCATTTGAATATTCGTTTGTATCAATCTTGAAATATTACAATAATAGGCATAGCTTATACTTGGCTGTGGTTTGGCACGTTGAAAACTATGTTCCTAAAGTACACAATAAATGGCATTGAAAATAAATTCTGATATTCTGTTGTTATTATTATATCCATACATTGCCTTATATTAGCCTAGTCTTTGTGATGTCATCATCCGCCTAATTGCGGCTGCTTTATTGGGCACTAGACTACTGTTATGACCTGCCATTAAAAGTTGTAAAAGAGACAACACTTTTGAACACTCGCACATAAGGTAGGCCACACTAGGCTTTTAATGGCGATAGTGATATTTTAATACTTTTAAAGGCATTTTAAATGTCGAAGCATTATCATAAACCTGCATTAAACACATATTTGTAGCTAATTAGATTTCTCCCGTGCTACGGTGTGTTGCATATTCTTCTTTGTGTTGTGTGCTAAAAGAATGCAATGGAAGGCACATGTAAATATTGCTCTTGAATCCTTTCCTTTCAATGGAAGTCTTTGAATAAGAAAAGTGTTGGAATTGATAATATTATAGCTCGCGTGTCCTGTCTTCTGTCTTCAGTAAACATCCAAAGTTGCACTAGCCTTTGCACAAGTCTTTTAATTTTAAATTGCATTTTTTTGTTGTAGATAAAGTATGAAAGAGTATTCCTCGTCAATGGAACAGAAGGTTCGAGTTTTGGTGTACAACAAATTAGTCTGTTTGCTGGACAAGAGAAGACTGTCAATTTTGTTAAAAAATAAAAAAAGAGTAGAGTGCTTTGTTAAGGGAACACTTTTGCAAGATTTCAGTAACCTTCGTCAGTGATTCATTCTAGAAAATCCTCTCAATGTCTTCTAGCAAGACCGAGACCTGCGACTTATCCTCTTATGTTTCCCAGTGTTGTTATTTTGCTTTGAGTAAATCTTCTAAGCAAAATAATTTTTACTTTTAAAAAGATTCTTTATCTTTGACAAAAAATAACTTGAGCGAATCACACACAGTGCCATAATTTGGAAATGTTAGGTACGGATGTAGGCTGAATATGTTTTGTGAGGTGGAATTGTAAAAAATGAATAATTGAAACTGAGAATTTTTTTCTCAGATTATGTTTAAATTTTACATATATTAAGTACCTGACAATAAAACAACAATTGCATGATAACGGCATGATATTTATTTGCACAATTTAGTTATACTATAATTTATGCACAAAGTCTGACTGTAGTTGATCACGCCATTCTGCTTGGACTGATACCATTTTATTAAACGGGAATTCCGAAAAACAGCCGTTGATTATTTGCTAGAGAGATTGAGAGTTGCTTTGTTTTTTTGTTATGTAGAGACAATATTTCAAAGCTTGAAAAGTTTTAAATTATAAAAACAGATAATAGCCTAATTGTGAAATATTGTTGTTGGATTTGCCGTTTCAAACACCCCACAGACATGAAATATATAGCCTACTATGAAAAGATATTAAGTGTTGTATTTGTCGTATTTAACATGTAAAAGAAGCAGATGTTGGTGTTTAAGGAATTCAGTATCATGTCAACAAGTGGATTCAGGCAAAAGAATAAATGAGACGTGATAGAATGAGCCATCTTGTTTATTCTTCTGTTGATTTCAACAATGGCGTGGACACACACGAATTTGTCTATATTCACACGAGGAACACAAGTAAAACGAGCATATTGATAACAGCAAGATATTACAAGACGTACATGAAGGTTATACTCAGTGCAATTCAAAATCTACGCTATAACACCAGCACGAAAAAATGACTCTCTTTCCTCAGATAAGGTAGGGTAGTAATTAACGTGTTCATCTACACATAATGTGCATTTTCTATAGGCAGTTTAAGTTGTTGGGGGAAATGTCTAAATAATTTCAACAAAGCAGCATGTAGAATAAATGAATAATTCATTCTTGCAAGCAAAACTTTGTTTTTAAGGTAGTGCCGTGGTACAATCTTTCATATAAGATTGGCTTTGAGCTATTGGTGTCTTCCAAAGACTTCAAAAAAAGCTCGATAATCATAATACGTGATTAAAAGGGTAAGTTACATAACTTAGTTTTAATACTACAAAACAAGATACTATGAAATCTCTAGGTAGAAATGTATATTGCAAATTTCCCATGATTAGGTAGCTTCTTTCGAGATTTTCAACGATTGTAATCTCTGGTGAGACCAATAAAATAATCGAAAAAATACAAACTGTAGCCTGGCTCACTCACATAGAATAACAATAAAAAACAGTTAGGTAATCGATAAAGTATGTAATACAGAATGCATTTTCTACACTTGCCATCCCCTTTCTCAGTACACGTAGCACTAATGCAATATTGCCATATTCGGATTGCAGAAATAGTGTTACACCGAATACATAATCTATTCCTCTGTCAATTTGATTCGTAATGTCAGCATGTTGTGGCTTGATTTTATATACAAGACCAACCGTTTTTAAAAGTGACAAGCTGATGCAATCATTTCAGTATTTTAATTGGTTGCATCTTAGTCATTTTTATCCCCCAGACATCCTCATCAAATATGAAATAATTGTTAAACTCCGTTAAATGCTTGTCATGCTGCGTACATTTCCCTAAATAAAACATTGTGTTCCTGTTAGTTTATCAATTTGTCAAATAAACAGATCCACTTTTCGCTAATGGTAAAAGTCCCCGTGTGTTGGTAAAAAAATGCTTCTTTTTTTCTTTGGGCAGGTTTCAGGGTACTTTTGTATGCAGGGGGATTTTCTCACTTTTTGACCCAACTGTTTGTAATAAAATTGGCGCGTCTTCCTTTTCATGGCCCATTCGCGAGACCTCTTCAAAATCTGCCATATAACCATAAAAAAGACCATAAAATCACTCCTTGCTTTCCTCTTTCTCTTCCGTTTCCTTGTCTTCTCCTTCCTCCACCTCAGCGTCCTCGTTGGCCTCTTCTTCGGCCTCTGCTTCAGCCTCTCCTCTCTGGCCCGGAAATTTGTCTTTGTTATTTTCTTTTTTCCACTTCATTCGGCGATTCTGAAACCAGATCTTCACCTGCCGTTCGGTTAAGCTCAGCGCATGGGACACTTCAATCCGGCGCTTGCGCGTGAGGTATGGGTTGAAGAGGAACTCTTTCTCCAGCTCAAGAGTCTGGTAGCGGCTGTATGTCTGCCTTCCATTGCGTCTCCCAGGAGCTTTGGAGTGAAACAAAAATATCTGTCAATTGCATGTCTCCAGTGCTTCGCTCTCTTTTCATTTAGGCTACATATCCTGATAGTTAAAGGAAACATAAATTGCTATGAATGTCTATTTATATGTGTAGATAAAAACGAATAAACAGTTCAATTGTTTACAAATGTAATTTTCTTCTTTTTTTTTTCCAAACACACATCCATACACACATATCTCAACTCATAGCACAGGACAAATTCTGGCACACATCACATTGTGTGTGTGTGTTGTGTCATAGCGTGCCTTAAGGTCTACTGTCATCATTAAGATTTGTCAGAAGATATTCAGGTAGGCTATGTCAAGTGTGGGCAGTCATTGTTGTTTTTAGAAGGAATTAAACTTACACGCTTCTATATAATGGCGTTTCTAGTAGATGTACATTTCTTCCATAAATTCAGTGTTTCTATGTTTGAGTTACACAACGGCTTTAATTCAGGTCAGTAACGCACAGAATTTCATAATCTGATCCGCGGGAGCACATACACACACACACACACACACACAAACAGGCAGGCAGGCAGGCAGACAGACAGACAAACAGACAAACACACACACACACACGCAGGCTGGCAGGCAGACAGACAGACAGAGACAGGCACACACACACATACACACACACACACACACACACTCTCTCTCTCTCTCTCTCTCTCGCACACACACACACACACACAGGTTTTCATATTATCTATCATTTGGACAAAATAAATAGACTGAAAACCTTTCCTCATTCAGGTTCATTACCAGTTAGTTTTAAATTAAAGTAGGCAAATAGATTTCAAAGCACTTCAAATACACTCGTCATTTGTATTTAGTAAAGGTTTTCTTTTAAAATATAATTTGACAGACAATTATACTGAAACTATTTTTGACTAGCCTAACTATTGACCTTCAGATTTTAATTAAGGAAACGCAAACCAATGGAAACAATCGAACAGCGTTAATTTAAATCAAAATAATTATTTGACACTAGCTTTTGCTAACCTAGTGTTTACCACTACACATTACAAACACGAATCTTTACTCGTTCCTTAAGTCATCACAAAGGTGGTTAGACAGGTGTGCATATCTAACTACAGCGAGAATAATCTGAATCCATCCAGCTCTGTCTACACAATTTAGCCAACACTATATGTTCGTTTCATAAATAAACATAATGGTACAGTAAGGAGAGCAAATACGAAACGCTACAGTGCCTATAATTAAGTGCAATTTCGCAACCTGAAAAACATAACCCACCTGTGTTTTGATCTGTGTTTATGAACACTGCACACTCTTGACACACTGACGCAGTCACACAGACACACACACACACACACACACGCAGTGATTGAACAGAATGTGAAATAGTAAGTGTTCTAACCGTGAGGCCGCATCCATGGGAACATGAGGCTCGGAGAGGTGTTCTGACTTAAGTGGCCTTGTCCTTCTCCAGGGTTAGTGCTATTGGACGATTTACAGTCTGGGTATTGCGCTAAACTGGCCTCTTGCTGGGTACCATAAAGCGGTTGCCTTGGAAGGGCTTCATATCCATAAAATTTCGTAGCGTCTCCGTGACATGCCAATGCACAGGGGTTCTGTTGATAACCAGGGTTGGAGATACCTGTGGTTCCGTGATGGAAAAAGTCCTGTACGTGATGCGACGGGTGTTGAAACCCCGGCGCAGCTGCTCCATGTCCGTACACGAGCGTGTGGCTTCGGGCAACGCTCTGTGGAAACCTGCAGTCGTAGTAAGTGGGCTCTAATGATTCGCCGGCTTTGTACTTGGAAAAAAGAGGGTTAACAAAATAAGAGCTCATGTTTATCTAGCATTAAAAAGAGATAAAATCAAGTCTCCTCTCTAAATGGTGGCAACCTATTGCAGTTTCAAATGGCATGCAACGCAGACAGAGCAACCGGAACTAGATGGAGAAATGCTGCCCCTTCGGACAATCTGAGGCAGCTCCCACTTCAGATCCTCTCGCTTAGTCTCTCTCTCTCTATATCGCCAGCCTTTTCCTTTAGCAACCTCAAATCATGGCGCGCACGGTGGATGTGTGTTAAGGTTAAAGCTGGCTAGCTCCGACGGCTCAGTCACAAGCTCGTACTTTTTTTTTTGCCTCCCACCAGCCACCCCCACTACAATGAGACCCCTCACCCCCTCCCCCCTCCTTGTCCCCTACACCCCACCCTTTGGCTCCTCATCTTTCCAAAGCGTCCACAGGCGTCTACCTTGAGGGGGAAACATAGTTGTATGTGTTTTTTTTATTGAATAAAAACGGCTGCACGTATTAAATGAATGAATCACTGAAGTTTTGAATGGCTTCTATAGAACATATCCGCAGGTTACTGCAGCTTCGAACTGGCCGTATACAGGTTAGTCATGCGGACGTTGAAACAATTTCTCTGGTATTTCGTTTGGGATATAACTGTATCATTTCCTTTCAAAAGGCCATATACGCTATGATTACACATCCATTATGATAGGTTTACAAGGTTGCGTATCGAGCCATAACCCCATAACCCACAGCCATAACAAGTTTACGAACATTACGAAGAAACGGCTACAACGATTGACACTGTCTACCGGCTAAAACGCTAATTTATAATCACAATGGAAAATATTGTAACACTATTATGATGAAATGTTATTATTGTTATTATTATTAGTATTATTATTATTGCTGCTGCTATATTTAAAGTTTGTGACGAGTAATTGTGACTCCTACATTGATTATTTGTGTTAGACTGCTAACACACACACACACACGCTTCTCTTGGCCCTCCTAAACCATACTAAAAGTTGTAAATCTGCCGCACTGACACAATAAAATTGCGCAATAGATGCCTCGTTATTTTACTGGACACATTAATGGCTTGTTGTTTATTTCGGCTGTGCTCATTTAAAGTCCTTCCCAAAATATGAGCATGTGGTTTCGAGTCGTTACTTGACAATTTTTACACTTCGCTGCTAAACGGGAAAGGCACACACAGGAAATTTATAGACATCTCACAGTCTATAAAGATGCAGATTCTGGGCCATTGTCTCAGTTACAGTAACAAATAGTGGAGTAGGCTATATATATATATTTGTAACGGAAAAAAATCAATAGTTAAAATATAGACTAGTAGCCTAATTAAGTAAGTAATTGTATATCTTTTCAGATTAAAAAAAAATCGAACATATAAAACATAGCCCATTATTATAACATTGACGTAATCGATTGTTTTTATTGTAATAATAATAATTATTAGGCTATATTTATAACAACAACAACAATACATTTAACACGAATTTTCAAAAGTAGGCTTTACTGTTTGAAAGGGATTATAAAATCATAATAATTATAATCGGGATACGGTAGGCTATTATTAAAGGCCCCGATTACTGATTAATCAATGTCATCTTTAAAGCGTCATATGCGAGAATGTCGAACAAGTTCCACAGACAAACATGCCTTCTAGAACATAAAAAAGTGTCCACAAATGAAAAAATAAATGGAAATCATATCGGCGAGATTTGTAAACCTAATCTCACATGAGACTGAAATGCTGTGACGATTTCCCAGTGCCTTCAATAAATTATGTCAGCTACGGCAACATAAAAACCGACAATGTATGCGCTTTTCAAAGCATCAGTGAATTACGGATTTGACAAAACAAAAGACAGGGAGAGTGGGAGAGTGGGGAAAAGACCGTAGCACGAAGATTCAAGGCAACATAAAATTACTAAATACAAAAATTATAAAACAAACAATTGTTTCACGAATATGTTAAATAGCCTATGGTGTGAATGTAAACTTTAATACTTTAGCGTGCTGACTTTTTTTTTTAGCTATAATTGTGATTAACAACAGAAGGCCCTTCTCTCAGCACTTTACTTGAAGCACTCCCAGGATTTAGCAACCCAAAATGCGTTAACTGTGAGTCAATAGCGCCATCTAGCGTGCTTAGGGGTAACTTTTACAAATGATCATTGACAAATGATCACTGGCAAAACACACAGTTATCCAAATTAATTAGGACAATGACAGAAAGCCCATTTGAATGCACCTGTAGCCTCTTGGAAACATTTGACTGTGAAAACACAAAACACTCTTAGTAGTACCGAATACATGATTTAAAGCCGTACAGCACCAGTATGAACACTGTAAATTAGCTTTACAAGCATGTGTTAAGTGAAAACTAAGCTTTTCAGTTTAGCGCCATTTAAAGGCTTGGAGTGAGTTCTGAATGCATTTTGTTGTGTCTGGTGGATTGCATTTGCCTGTAGTTTGCCCCAAAGACTATATGGCTCTGCAAATCTCTTTGGTCCACCAACGTCCATTAAACCATAAAGTAATTTAGCCCAGACGTCTAGCCAGTTAGCCAGGTAGGCTTTGTTCGTCTGCATCTGAGACAAACACCACCAAGCCCCAACAGGGTTGTAAAACTAGCATTTTTGTTTTAAGCCGGAAACGTGGTCGATCCGGCTTTGAAATCACCGCATCCTGTTCGTATTGTTAAGGCCCACAAAAAGGCAATTTCAGTCCAGCGTAGCACGCTAAACATATGAATTTTAATTATACCACAACTGCTACTCGTAGCCTAGCCTATATAAATAAGAAAATAATAACATCAGATGATTTTAAGATTACGCCTGTGCGGTTACTGACAGTAGGCCAAGTTAAGAGGGGTGAAAATACAAAGGTGCACTGAAACAATTTAGTCATAAATAAAGAACGCTCAGATTACAGGACAGGTCGTTTTAAAAGATTTAAACTTAAGGTCATACCCCAAAAACGCGGAGTCTACATTGACTTAAAACCCCTTTTTACCGAGTCCCTCGACCTGATTAATTTAAACAAAAAAGCCATTATTGTTGAAATTTATATTTTTAATTGATATTGTTGTTGACATTTCCATAAAAATGTGTGTGTGTTTTGTGGCTCTGACACGTTATCTGTAGGCCTACTACAGATTGAAATCTTTTTCTTGAATTTTTCCTCCGAAAATTGTCATATATTGTCGCACAAATTAAACTACAATAATAATAATGAAACTGTTTGTTTTTATTTAAACGTCAAAATAATATTCAATTTAAAAATAAGGAAAAGGTTGCAATTAAATACAAAAATATGAGTAGCCTATAAGGCACGGCTGAGGCCTTAACACAGGCTTTTTAGTATGTTTTTTTTTTTTTTTTGATTTGTTAATTTGAGATTTCGACTGTTACACACTTGTGCACTTACTCCATCCTGGAAACTTTTCACATGGGAACACTGTGTGTGTTGGCCAAATAACTGGATTGCATAAACTTAACTAATTCATGAAAGCTATTCGCTGAAAATATATGTCGTCATTGTGCGGTCAAATTAATGAAATGAGACACAAAAGTCATATTAACATGGTTGTAGGCTATATATTTGGATATATATACAATCTATATTGAAACTCATTTACAGTTTAAAGAATGTAAAACACACAAACAGGTACATCATAAACAAACTAAGCACATCGACGCAAACACGTATATTATTAACTACAGAACTGTTATTCTTTATAAAATACTCGGCTGTGAAACCTCCTAAAAATAATGTAAGCATAGAAAAGAAACAACCACGTAGATAGCATAAATTAGGAAATTGAAAATAAAGTTCAAGTATTTTCTCTCTGAAACTTCGGACCACTTTTTATGTGTTTGTGAGTAAAGAAACGTTATGTAAATCCAAACTACAATATTCAATCCAGCATGGTAAAATTACGCTTATATTAAATCATACATCACCATTTTTTCAAAGGATATCCATATAGGATATTTGTTTTCTCTGTTCCTGTTATAGGCCGCAACTGTTAAGACTCGTGATGATACTAAATTATGGTTTTCCTTCAGTCTGTGTCCGATTAATGACTTTTGGTCTATTGTTCTTTACTGTCGTTTTTTTCCTTGTTCATTTTCTTCATCTTCATCCGTCGGTTCTGGAACCAGATTTTGACTTGTCGCTCCGTTAGGTTCAGCACCCTTGCTACCTCATATCGCCGGTCTCTTGTGAGGTACATATTAAATAAAAATTCCTTTTCGAGTTCGAGTGTTTGATACTTGGTGTATGGACAACGCTTCTTTCGAGTTGAGCGCGCATGGATCCAGTTTGCCACAGGATTATCTGAAAAACAACGCATAAAAGTATGATTAGGTGCTGCTGTAAACAAATACGCTGAGATTATTATTGATCCAAGTCTTTTCTTTCTTGACAGCCATAACTTAATGCATTATGAAATGTAGCACCTAACAACACTTCTCATTGGCAAGATTAATCTTCAATTAAATGATCAGGCTTTATACGTGTAAATAAAAAATCATTTCATATGAAGTCCCCCTATCTCGGTCTATTTGAAATAGCTTCGCCAAACTCTTAGGAGAGAGAAATGGCGCTGTAAACTAGTGAATGTATCTAGGCCTATTTGCTTTATAGGCCCATAAAAAAAGCAAAGGCTTGTGACTCAAGCCTTCACAAGCCTATGCTCAAAGTTCTGCTATGCAGTGAATGCACAGTGAACATTCCACGTGCTGTTTATCGATTTAAAAGCTAGGTTTAATTTTATTTTTAAATATGTAAATTACGTTTAATTGAATAGTTCAAAACGGTTTTACGTTTTTAATTAGACACTTCAGTAGGAATGTTGTAATAAGCTCCATGACAAGTAGCCTGCAACTCAAGACAAGCAATATTGGTATTTTAAGGTTATAATAAAACATATACAGTTGAAACCCAAAATTAGATCTACGAATTGTTAATTTGTATGGTTAATACGCATCCTCGCTTTTTAAACGCATGAATTATTATTGAGCCAACGCAAGGCTAAAATGATACATTTCCACATTAAACAAAACACAGCATAACAGTAACATATTAGAATTAATGATAATGATAATGGTATACGGCTATTTGTAAACATCACATGCTACCTTCTTCTGCTAGACTTGGCTTTTTAGGAGACCGTTTTATAGCTCGTTTTACAACCCAATCCTATGGCGTTTGTCATCAGTGGATAGCCCCAAAGCAGACTTGAGTCGGCCGAGAGGATGAAAGAGTATAGAACTTGGTTTTACGACGGACAACAGCCAACCACCAAGCAAACGCAATAAACTGAGAAGCATCCCATATACCCGGTTGTAAACAAGAATAGCACTAACTTACTTGGGTCTAATTCAGCCTTGTCGTCTTTGTGCTTCCCGGAAGACAGAGTCTCCGTCTCAGGCGATGGTGTGTTCTGCTGCTTTTCTCTAATGTCGACGGCGGAGCAGTACAGATAATCCGTGTAATTGCGTCCGTTCGAGCCCAAAGTGTCCCCAGTACGGGGATCCTGGAAGGTGTCGGGCTTCAGTCCGTAGTGCCTGCTATTCCCTGCATATCCTGGAAAAGACACGGTACCGGGGATAGGCTCCAGCCAAGTGCGAACGTACCTTGAGTCTGTGCCTAGGTGAGGTTGGTGAGTGTATGGATGGTAAACCACTGACGACTGGGAGTGAACAGGGGCCCACGAGGTAGTAAAGACGGGTGGTTTCGGGGCAAAACTGCAGGACGGGTAATCCGCGCATTCCGGTACCAGAGTCGGCGGTCGTGAGCTGGAGGATATCGGACCAGTAGCTGTGAAACGACTCGCCAGAACATCCTCGCTCTCATGGTTGATCAAGGAATCCACATAATAATTACTTATGGGACCCGTAGCCGACATGGCGATGTTTCCCTTCTCTTTTACATGCATCCGATTATTATATGGAGTGTATGTGTACTTTTTTTATCTGACCGTAGAACAATCAAGACAGGTAATTATTTCAGAAAGCTTCCCCAGCTGGGATTGGACGCCTAAGGAACACGTGATTGCATTTACCCCCTGAAAAACTGCACTGCAGATCAATGCGCGCTCTCTCCTGGAACAGCAATGCACTTCGAGCTTGCAGTAGGTTGCTTAATACTAATATTGTCTTTTTACATAAAGCATAAAGATTATGCGTTTCTAATATTATGATGCAACTTTGTTATTTGTAGCCTTACAGAGCAGCAGTGTGTGTTAAGGGGTTTTTAAAGGGCACTATTTGTTTGTGTAATCAATCTATGTCGAGGGAATGCTACTGTCCTGTGGCTAGCCTTGTGCGCATCCCTCACTGAACAATGTTATTTATTAAAACAATTAGAAAAAAAGAAAAGACTGTACATTTTTTTCTCAGTTTCACTATTAATTATATATAATTGGAACGGACCCAATGGATTCATTTTGACAAATAAACGGCTCCTGTGCTGTCTAGAGGGTTGTTTTTATGCACTGAAGTCCTATTTTCCACTAGTTTCAAATAAATACAATTGGGATATCCCTCGTAAAATGGAGTTTTAAACAAATCGGGGCGATGGGAATAGTAAGACGCCCGAAAACGCACCACAACTGCGGCTGTATTCGTCAAGTGGTCGTGCATGCTTTTATGTCCTTCAATAAATTTTTACGAGGACCATTTGATTGTTCATAAACGTGTCGTTAATAAAACTGCAGTTGAGTTCCTGGTATAACGTAAAACCAACACTTCGCTTGTGAAAGAAGTCTCTTCAAACCTCTGTAGGCTACAAGAAGAAAGACGAGTGACTGTTCACAAACAGCATTAAAAATGCATATGAGAGAAAGATTTTAAAACGCTTATTAAAATAGCAATTTCATTGGGATATTTTTGAAAAGGCAAATGTATATCACATTCTACATTTTGCAAATTCTATACAGCCTATACTTCCCTTTCTTTACATTTTTTTTGTTCATTTATTTAAGTGTTTTTTTGCGATTCTATCGCACTTAATTCTAGATGTTGTAATACGAGGCAAATAGTCTTGTTAACTGAAAATAAAATTATACTAAACTGAAAGGAATGTGAAATAATTGTGAGTATATTTTTTTCCGAATCATTAAGTTTTGTAATTTCGAATTATGAATACTGACGCAAACATAAACAAAACATAGGCTATAGCCTATTTTTTTCTTCAAATCATTCAAAACTTTAACGCCACACTCTTGTCGTGTAGAAAATAACACAGTTTCAACATTGTATTAAATATATAAGTCATTATATTTCAGATTAAAATTTTCTTCTAAGTAAATTGCGAAATTTGGAAATATAGCTATTGATTTTTGTCTGCAGTCATTGTCAGTGTTAGGCCTTGTATGAAACCGGCCACATGAGGTCAGGCTTTTTTACCGCCCTGTTTTCTGTGGGAACACCAGACATTGTCAAAATATATGCACACACCAATAACATAACAATACGCCGACTCTTACTCTTGTATCACAAATATTAAATCATATGTCATATTTGTTAACAGAGACTCGACCCAAAGTAATGAGTGCCATCAATGTAGGCTACTATTTTCATTTGTAAAACAACTTATGCTATTGATTCAACAAAACAACTAAAATCAAAAGAAAGCAAAATATAGCCTACTGAATTTATGCATCCATACCGTTCCCTTTAATAATTATGTGTTTTATAGAAAGGCGTGGCAGCTTGATTACGGCGTGAATCAGATTCCCTCTATAATTGCAATAGACCGCAGAACAAATATAATTTGATAGCCATACTCTGTACAAAAGTGAAAGTAAAATAGTAGGCTATGTAAGTGTTTTAATAATTTATAGCCTTGAAGGGAGGCTGCAGCTTATCAATGCATCTAATAAAATTCTGAGAATAATTACACTGTGGCATGTACAAAAACAAATGTATGTAATATAAAACGTTCCTTAAACACATTTGTAAATCACGGCATCATATCTAGCCTATAGCTTATAAAACCTTTATCTTTTTTTCCGATGGCGTGGTACCTGATCTTAAAGTCTTAGTTCACACTGTTGTTAGCTTACGTTTATTTTTAAAAGAATGTCTTATGTTGTTTTAATGTTGTAATGATGCATGCATAACGCTATTTGTTTGTAAGCAATAAATGTTGTTTTTAAATACATAAAGCATTATCAAAATAAAACGTTTAATTGTTTGGCTGTTCTATGTCTTTGAAATTTCTAACTGGAATTGTAAAGTTATATCTATAATTTCTTTCCGGTGGGATATATAGGCTATTTATATTTTAACATTGATTCGGTGAATAACAAGTATGTTTTTTTTTCTCACAATATATCAGATTCATATAAACAGAATAGCAATTTTACTACGCTCTCTCAATGGAGCGATGAGGTATAATTTATAACGAGATATTCTCTATGTGGTCGCATTTATTTATACAGTACATTTATTGATAACGACCTTGTGATTTAACAGTGTAGAAATCTGCACAATAGTATTCGCTGCAGTCTTGGCACTGAAGCTGCAGGGTGACTCAGGATAAAACTGAGATACGAGCTCACTCTCTTCTATCCATCCTTAGGTTTATCTTTTAGAACATCACAGACCTTATACACATTAGCCAATAATAGACGTCTTTAAGATACTGAAATTCACAAAATAGCATATCTAACATATAGCAATTTAAGGAGCAATTTCTTGATTAGGCTATCTACAAGCAGCTGGTTATTCACCAACACATAATCCCACAATAAAGCATTTAGTCTCGTGACTAAAAAACAAGGTAGCTTCATAATATAAAAATACCACTTTCTTGTATTGGCATAACTGAATCATTTTAATTGATTTTAAGTTGTCATTAAACACATCAGAGTACTGTCCTTTCTCAGACTACAACAGCACGGCAGCATCATTGCTAATACAATTTGATTTACGGGAATCTCTCAACATTAATCTCCAGCTTCCAATCTGTTTTAGTACTAGTATAGCTGGAAAAAAAACAAACAAAAAAACAGCACACCTAAAAGTCAGGATCAGGTTAAAAACGAATATATATTTTTTTCATAGTTTATTTCAAACGCTAGCATACCGCCAATGCGCCTAAAAATACAATTGTGTTTTATTCACACACAACGGTGTTAAAAGACAGAGATCATGGATATCAGTGCAGGACTTTCTGAAAATCATCCCACATAACTTCAATATGTTATATAGCAAATAAGGTCATGAATAAAAAAAAAATGTTTTTGTTTGTTTTAGTCTTTTAGCTTTTAAACGACCTTAAGTGCGCCATGGTCAACGTGAACATCACAATACACGTTTGGGTGTCATCCTTTTTTACTATTATGTGTCAGATATCTTTGTATTAATTCACGGGAGACGGGAGGATACAAAATAAAGCAAAACGTTCACAGTTTATCAGTGTATCTACAGAACCGGTAGACACTACACTAGTATTATAAGCAGGCACTAGTATTATATAAGTATGCTATCATATAATTGTTTCCGGAAAGCAGTTCAAATGTTTAAAATTTTAGTCAAAAAACTATTTAAATTAATATAGCCTGTATTGAGTTAGTGCTTGTGTGCAAGTGAAAACAGCAGCAAATATAAAATATATAATATATATATATATATATATATATATATATGAAGAGTTCAGATGCAAAAGCCTCTAAATGCCATTTGAAATTTTCTTCTTTAATGATAATTTTTATCAAGCTTGTATATTTAAGTTCAGTAATTTCACTTAAATGGCAATGATAATTACCTAATAATTGTTATTTAAGTGAAATTACTGAACTTAAATATACAAGTTTGATAAAAATCATCATTAAAGAAGAAAATTTCAAATGGCATTTAGAGGCTTTTGCATCTGAACTCTTCATATATATATATATATATATATATATATATATATATATATATATATATATATATATATATATATATATATATATATTTGTGGGTATAAGATTACATTTATTTGTGTTGCAGAGAGACGAGTAAAATACCTTTATTTAGCAAAACTTGCTTTGGATTGGAAACTCTTTGAGCAATCCAACCTGTTCCGGACAAACTCGTAACATACCATGTAGAAAATGAGGGTATACAGTGTATAGCTGCATAAAAAAAATATATAATTTACATTAATTCTGTCGAATTGTAAAAGTGTGCTTATACTGGCCTTTAGGTTTACAAACTAAAATAATATCAATCAAAAGAACAACGTAAATCAACAGATAATCAATATCCTCATTCAAGCCCACTGAAAATAAGCAGCTACCATAATCTGTGTTAAATTCTCGTCTCAGGCTCTGTGTGTGGACATCTATTCAAATGTTTACATCACAGGGGTAGGCCATTGCTAATGCTACAGACAGGCCTAATGCGGAATGTGTCACACATACAGTACTATGCTTCTAAATGCAAGTCAATAATTCAACATATTATATATATATATATATATATATATATATATATATATACACTGAGCAAGAGGTGTTTTGATGTCTACCAATCCTTAGACTGTTTGAGGATATTGCAGCTATATCCGCATGCTCGGCGGCAATGTCCTGTGGGGCTATTACGCGTGCTGTAAACTCTTTGTTGGTGACGCATTCCAGAGGAGAACCCCATTCACTCAACTGAATGAAAATGACTTTGGATTCCAGACTGTCTCCTCCCGTCGCAAAACAGCTGAAGGAAGGGGAGGGGGTTAAGAAAACAAGCATATCTGGTGAAATCCAAAGACTATACTCTCCCAGGAAAAAGGACAAGTATAGGCTAACTGATGAGGCCCTTTCCAACTAACAACTTTCCCAAAAACATTACCTCAACTCGTTTAGCCACATGTTATTTATATGGGAGGCATTCTGTCCTTACTGTACAGTGCAAATAAAGTCATAGCAAAAATATACTGAAATTTCCCGATTCATGATTTGGAGTAACCCACCAATTAAAAAAAAATTATGATACATCTTATTTAATTTTTAATTGCTATTATTAGAAATATGCAAGTTTCAAAAACAGTTTCTTCCAGACATTAATCAAAATGCACATTAACTGCCTAAAAAGCTTGTTCTCTTTCTCTGCCTTTCCAACATGTCTCATGAAAGTGGGTCTATACCACGAATGTCATTTCTCGTGCCATTTATACGCCAAATTTATTTGTTTTTGTTTTTTGCGTGCATATTTCTGTCTCTACTAAAGCATCGTATACTAAAATGTTTTACTAATTCATAAATGTAAATGTAGAAATAACTCAAAAATTTAGAATTAATATGATGATTATACATTTCAGACAAGCTGTGACAAGCTACAGTGTGTGTGTAGGCCTATCATATTTTACTAACGATTTTTTTTAAAGGTCTGATATGGAAGAAGAATATTAATATCCGTGAATGAACCACACAGGTTCACTGTTTATAGAGCACGGAAGTAACAGGTCAAACATTTTGCCTTGGATGTCACAGTAATTCTGCTGTGGCAACGCTTTTTAACGTTTAGCATGTTGCTATACTGGCCAATGGTACTGCTCATGTTGCTGCTGTGTCTGTTATAGCAAGTGTTTAAACGTTGTTATACAAATGCAATTTTGCTATTTGAGCCAGGCTGTTTATAGCTTAAAAATTGTGTGGTTGGGTTGGGTTGACCCACATGTGGGTGGAAAGTAATCTGGCACTATTTCAAAACAAATATCAAGAGATTTTGTAATTGTTGGGTCACGTTTCCCAGAGTACAAAGTCAAAGCAGACAAAGTGGGTAAAATTTGTAAAGGCGATTAGTGTCATACACATAAACACAATTATAATTAACTGCATGGAAAGAAATTCATAGCTGATCAATTTAAATAATTAATAGCTGGAAAAATAATCTGCACTTTTTCCGTGTCCGTCAGTCCACAATTTCTCTGTTTCTGTATGTAATTTCTTTGCTAGCATCTCAGCCACTGACATTTCTACTGTTAAAAAGTGGCTAAAACACTTTGGGCCATATATTGGGATAAAAGAATAAGCCATAGTAAGGAACAGTCTAAGTTTGCACCATAATGTTAACGGTCCTTTCTCCCTCTGAGAGTCTAAATTCTCTTTTACAGCCCGACACACAAAGGCGAGCAAAAGAGAAAAAGAGCCCGCTGTGGCTATAATCGTTCAGTTCATTTACAATGCCATTTGCGGAAACTTCATTGCACTGGGTGTAATTTAACGGCAATTGTCGCCCTTGATGAAGACGAACTGACGTAATCAAGGCAGTTTCTTGTTGTCGAGCCAGGAAGCCAATCCCAACAACATGAAACTACCTAAACCACGCACCAGCCGCGCGTAACGGCGTTATCCACAGGAGGAGACATACAACAAACTCTGCACAGATAAGTAAGGATTTTATTCCATTCCTCAGAGCCTCGAGCGCTAATTTAATCAAACCTCGTGTGTTGTTTTTCTATATCATTAGACGAGACCATGACTTTTGGGTAGTTTTAAGTTTTAAACAAAAAAAAAAACGAACACCAATTGACATTTCTATAAACCAGAAGGCCTATTGCTATTGCTAAAAAAAATTCTAACCCATTGACAAATTACTAGCATGCAATAAGTTCAGATGTTCAAAAAGAATTAATCTGCCAAATGAGTTTCCTGTTGCTTCTTTTCAGAGCTAAACGCACCTGTGAACAAATTGTTAAAACAAACAAAAAAAAAATTGTTGTAAAAAGATTGCCCTTTAGAGGGACTGAAAATAGTTGAAATTAATTTATAACACATAATGTTGGCATAAGCAGATCTCCACAACTTTAACTTGTGTTTGGAAGTTGCATGTGGCACATTATCCACAACAGCACTCTCTTAACAACAACTGTCAGAAGCACAGAGAGCAACGTCCACTTGTCAAGAAATGCGCTTATAACAAAGCTGCTATCCATGCCAGCGCGTAAGAGTATCCAAAAAAGCCTCTCTAAGCTCAATAGAGGGGAGGGGGAAACAAGGAAAACGTTATCCTACCTTGAACGTTCTGCACACGGTCTGATTAGCGTCGCTCATATGATCCACTCATTCATTCACCGCTGCTGTAGTTCTTTCATTCTTCCGTGGTCAGTCCATCGTATCATAGCGTTCCATAACTCCATAATGAAAGGTTCCTGGTTCCAAAACAGCCAGGCAGCCCGCAGAGCGCGTCAGTGAGGCCAGCACATTGCAGTCCCGAGTATGTGAATTAGCCCTCCTCCACTCACCTTTTAATGCATCTTTACTGCAGCAGCACATTATATTTGCAGATCATAAAATCCACCCCCAGCGCTTTCCAGGACCGTCATGACATTACAATTTTATGACCTTGACTTACTGTGGTCACCTGGATAATATTTAAATCAACGTTATGGGTCTTCCACTCATACTGAAAGTGCTATGCACTTTCTCTTTCTGCCTCTCTTCCCTATCTTCACCCAACATTTCTGTCATCAGAATACAGGAGAAAATATGCAAGGGGAAGGACATACCAGGACATAATATTTTCCCACCCCCTGTTTTATTTTTCAGCCTCTCGAGTTAAACATCATATTGACAAATACACGTCAAGAACAAAGCATGCAAAATACAGGGTGCGCGATGTATATTAGCCTACACGCGCACTGACAGCAAACAAATTAAGCTAAGACATCCAAATAGAAATCTCGCTTTTATATTCTGTGTTAATGGCTTTCAAAATTACAAATCTGCCACGAATATTTTGCACCAAGCATCCTTTTCTTCCGCCACTGTCATATTTACAATTATTCAGTTCTGTTCCACAATGATAAATTAGACGCGGGTGGAATTGTAATTTAAATGTAATATTGTTTGCAGGATGTTCCAGTTCCTTTGAAATGAAAGTCATGGGCCTTTGCTATTTTATATTTGCATGTGTGAATGTGAGTCTGTGAATGAAAAGGAATAAATGCGAGATGGGGAAAAGAGATTTAAAAAATAGAGAGGGTTTGAACGTGGGGCGCGCGAGAAAATATGCATTTTTATGATTCCTTCTTCTGTCTGTTTCTTACGCCCTCAGTTGAAGCTATAGCCTGTTAGCTCTCGGACGCGACTTTCTCTGTTGAGCTTCTTTAGCTTCATCCTTCTGTTTTGGAACCAGATCTTGACCTGTCTGTCTGTGAGGTTGATACTCTTGCTGATCTCCAGACGGCGCTCTCGAGTCAAGTACATGTTGAACAAGAACTCCTTCTCCAGCTCAAGTGTCTGATACTTTGTGTAAGGGCATCTCTTCTTGCGTCCACTTTTCGCTTTTAGCCAGTTCCCCGTTGTTTTTTCCAATTTAGCCTCGTCTGCACAAGAAAACAAGAGAGAGAGAGAGAGAGAGAGAGAGAGAGAGAGAGAGAGAGAGAGAGAGAGAGAGAGAGAGAGAGAGAGAGAGAGAGAGAGAGAGAGAGATAGGTATGACTGCGAGATAACAGAACTGCATGGGGCGCTGCAGGTCCTCGATTATGTTATATGTTATTTAGTTTAGTTTGATTTCGTTGTTGTTTTGTTTGTTTTTACAAAAAATATTCATATTTATATATTATTTTTTTTTTCAGAATAAAAGTTATGCTCAATTTATTGTGCTAAAGGTCTATTATCTAATGGTTTCATCTACACTCTAAAAAATGCTGGGTTGTTTTAACCCAATTTTGGGTCAAATATGGACAAACCCGAAATGTTGGGTTAAAAATGTAATGTAAAAATTTAACCCAACGGCTGGGTTAGTCCATATTTGACCCAAAGTTGGGTTAAAACAACCCAGCATTTTTTAGAGTGTAAGCTGGCCTTTTTCTTATGCAGTGATGCCGTGTCCCTCAATTTAACATAGGCTATCTGACATTTTTTTTATGCAAATAAAATATTATCTATATATGTATACTAACTTGGACGAACTACATTTCCAATTTTACAAGATCATTTGTATGATTTCATTAGGTCATGGGCCTGCATTTTGAATACGAATAGAAACGTCACCCACCAAGACAAAAACAATGATAACCATACAATACAATGCAAATAATATAAAGCAATATAACAAATATTTATTTTCCTTATTTAACTTTTTTGGGGCTTAATTATCTCGTTAGATTAACTAAACAAATTAGCCTATAAAAAAAAGATCAGATGGAAGTATGAATAAGTGTGTTATTACTGAAGATTTCAGAAATTTTCATAGACTATATGCCTACTTACCAAACATTACTGACATTTTATTACGAAAAAATACAAAAACAACATTATAAAATAAGCGCTAGACATGTCCAAATAATTAAACGTTTAAAACATTTTAATTAGATATTATTTACTTAGGTAGACGGCTATTGTTTTTTTTTTTCGTTAAACGCAAACCAGTTTTTGAGCAAATATTTACCAATATCATCAAGAAATCATGTAGTCATTTATGATCCTTTATTTAAACCTTTATATATGTATTTATATATAATAACAGAAAATATTTCAATATATATTGTGACATGCGGGGAAATTTTCACTTCTACACTATTGCGGGCAGAACTACAACACACTGGAGTGTAAATAAAAATTGAATTCAATTAAATTTACCTGATAAGTGTGAACTGTTTTGTTTTGTTATGCTGTGCTTGGATGGATGTATTGTAGAGCGCACTTTAACACCGCGTGAAGTGATCCAGTTTATATCAATGCCAAGACCCATTTTTATTTTTTTAACAGTGTTAAATGCCGTTTCATTTTTTAAGCACACATAATACTGTTTAACAGACGAAGATCCAATCTGGGCCTGTAAGAAAAGGGGCTAAACAGTCGACAAAAAGGTCTGCTATTTTGACGTGCAACTTGGTTGTCAGTTCACATGTTGGCTAAAAGCAAGCGCGCTATTATTGTGTGTGTGTGTGTGTGTGTGTGTGTGTGTGTGTGTGTGTGTGTTTGTTTGTGTGGCAGAGAGAGAGAGCGAATAATTAGTTATCACCTTTCAATTCGCTTTCGGAATCATCAGTACAACTGTCTATTTTTGCGACATTCTCCTCTTTTCTAGCCTGTCTCTGATCCGTGTCGTCTTCCTGCGTACTCCCTCCCTTGTCTTCTGGGTCCTGCCTTGCCTTGCTGCTTTTGATAAATGAATCTGCTGCTAGTGCTTCAACAGGCGTGGATATTCTGGGAATTGGGTTAAAGTCCGAGCCGAACTCATCTCTTCCATGGTGGCCCCTTTCACTGGCGTACACCTGGCTCTGTCGGAAATAATCGGGGGTGGAGACGGCGCTTTGATTCGGGTGGCTGTTATTGTCTCCCAGACGGATGTAGGTGGATTTCTCAGCGGACTCCTTGGCGCTGTCGATATCAGGCTGGTAAAGACAAGGAATCGCTTCCTCTTTCACATTGCTGGCTGGAAAGGAACATGGGTGCAAAGGCTGGGCAACAGGTTGTGAGCCTCTGTAAGTTTTAGAGCCTGCGATCCAAGCGTCCCGCTGCGACAGGTAATGTGAGTGCTGGTAACTGCTGAGATGCATCCCATTCGGCTGCAAGTCATCACGTTTGGAGAGAGGGGTACCAACAATACCAAAACTACCCATCATGGAGCAACCATATTCTGCAGACGGTTGCATATACATTCCAGAGTTAGTTGAATAGCTCTCACCTCTGAACGGAGATGTTCCTCCCACCAGCGAGTCCATCAGGAATGTGTTGTTGGCTGCCACGTTGTTCGGGCATGACATTTTGCAACTTGGCTCGTTTTTCTTTTGATTCAAAACAATCTCCTTTATGCCGAAGAGGATAAGGACAGTAGGACGCTGACATATTTTGGGGGGTCGAAAAATATCAGCAACATAATTATGGATTCAAGGCGCTTTGTCATGTGATTTTCAGACCAATAGGGTTTTGAAAGTGGCCTTGATGCGCCAGACCGTCTTGACGTCACTGGGGTCAAGTTGTTGAATATACGTGGTACAACATGGAGCAATGGCGCCATCTAGCCGATTTTCACGGACAAGGAAACCAACAACAGAACAAAGAACAATCGTCTTCAGATATAGTTGGCTTATACGTGGCTTATGCGTCTGCAAAAGAAAAATAGAGAGAGGCAAGTAAACTAAACACTTCATGGAAATCAATGGCAAATTTCACAAGATTAGACAATATAGACTAGAGGATGGTTACACACTTTTACATGTCTGCACAGGCTCCGTTTTAAAAATGAACAACCAATTTTATAGAATAAGGACGTTGTTGACATGTTCTGTAAATGTTCCTGTCTCTCGACAAACACTACTTAATCCATTCTTTGTTATTTTCGCTCTTTTACAAACTCAATCAGGGGGATCAATTACATATTAATTAAATTAACTACTTGTTTATGTTTTAGTTTTTTGTTGTTGTTTGTTTTGTTTTTTGAAAGATGACTGCTTAGGTTTTCCCCATTTTCTATTTCTGTGTAATTGACGTTAATGTAGGCCTAATATAAAACACGAGGAACCAATGATTCATTTAGAAAATCCAAAAGGCGACAATAGCACACTATATATTTTTAAATTGTACAGAAATGCTCATACATTTATACATACGACTAAATGTTTAAATGAATTTGTGATCTTCAACGCTGCATAAAAAGCAAAGAGAAAACTTTAAATAATTAAAAGTGAATAACGTGCTCTGAATTGTGTATCTCAGCCAGTTTATTTAGCCTATTTAGCCGTGTTGATTTTTTCTCTCACAGGCACTTAATTATACAGGCTAATAGCCGTATAAACCTGGTGTTTATTTGGTACATTTTCCTCTAAGTTTTTTGTCAAACGGGTGTAGGCTATATTTGTGTTTTTGGATCCAACCAAATTTCCTCTGATTCCTTGTAATATAGGCTACACACGATACATAAATGTTTTCCGAATTTAGCACATGTTTTAATTTAGGGAAAGGGTAAAATGACACAATTCGTGTTTGACAAGTTAATTATTTTTTGCCGTTTTACCAAGCTGCATCGACTCGAGGGAAATTAAAAAAAAAACGCTACTGTGGAAAAACGTGTAAACATTAGGCCTACGTATTTTATGTAGGGTACTCTGTTTAGGTTATTTTTAGTGTTGCTTAAATTTCATCTTAAACATCTGTATTAACCCCTTGGACTTGAATGATCTTTTCTATGTTTACTGGCCAATGCATTTCTCAACGAGGCCAGACCCCGCTAAAAACACGGGGCGTTGTTTTGATTGGTCTGTTCACTTGTCTGTCACTCAGCCTTTTAAGAAAAACAGATACATTCTCTCGTGACAGAATATAAATGTATAGAGTTTATTCAGTGCGTTACAGGATCTGGTCTTTTATGTACACTAATATGTTTTAACATTATATTTTACTTATATATAAATCCATATATTAAAGCACTTTTCTAAATGAAATGCACATTATTCAAAGGGATTAATAACCTGTGTTCGAAAATATGCATCTATAAATGTGTGTGTGTGTGTATATATATATATATATATATATATATATATATATATATATATATATATATTATAAATCTGAGACTGTTTGTAATTGTCTTCAACTTATATAATTTGTATTGTATAATTGCATATCAGGTATAATTGTAAGTAGGCCTATCGGAATTGCAAGTTTTCAACTGAAATTTAAAAATGTGTCAATGAATTACAGGTCATGCTGCGCAGTGACTTTCTGATTCCAGATGTCGTGACAATGAAAACGTATTCGAGAAGTTGCCTACATTAACTAATTTAAATTGTAGTAAGTATTGTTCAATATAATATTATGTTTCGACGACTATTATGTCTAAAAACAACGAGAGTCAAATGTAAAATGCCTGTACATTATGGATTATTATGGACAGATGTATATTATTTAAGCGTAATGTATTTTTAGTGTTGCAGCGAGAGTACTTTCTTAAAAAAGCTATTGAGCAAATGTACCATTAAACTGTATTTACTTACTGTGGACTGAAATTTGTAACGTCATTGTCTCAATGTAAGTAAAGAGCGTGATCAAATGTTTTTTGTCTCTTTTTTCAGAACAGCTTATTTCATAGGATGAAAAGGTCAACAACGAATCAAAATTACAAAAAATACGATGAAACTGAACTGGTCTATATGCTATTTGAATGATCTTCTTTTCTTTTTGATTGCGTGAATGCCGAAAAGAAAACATGGAAGGCTTAGATGTTTTTAAGAGTATTCTCAAACATTGCATTTTCTTCTATTGACGTTTGTAAGACTAGTTTTAAATGTCGACATGCTGCTGCTGTTACTGTTAAACAGAAAAGGTGAATCCCATTTTCTTTAGGGGCTATATCACACAGAATATTGAATTGCAAAACAAATTAAATAATGCCAAAAGTGTGTGTAAAAGAAAAAAATAGGAACATTTTTTTCACACACACAAACGCACACAAAACACTTTATTTTTTCATTTTTATATATTTGAACAAATAAATGTTTTTGAGCAGGTATTGATTTCTGATCATTTTTTAAGGGTCATTACATGCACTGTGCTGTAAATTGAGCTAAAATGGCACAGAATAGTCGTCAAAACAACTTTGGAAAATGAAACAACACATCCAATTTCACCACCTAGGCCTCTACGTAAGTCTGTAACGGCCTTGAAACGAGTAAAACAGACTAGGATATTCCGTGCTTTTTTGGGATCTAAAACCACTCATAAAACATATTTCCTATTTAAAGAGACCCGCTTTTTAACCGTTTCCCCTCACCAAACTGGCGTCCAGCCGCAGAAGTATATGGCAATTTATGGTTGATGCATGTAACGTTTTAAAGACATTTATAAATCAGAGAGGGGTAATCGGAAAGCACATCAGCATTATATTAAATTTTAATATCACGAAAGACCAAACAAATGACTCGTGGGCACCAGTGGCGATTGTATTTACAGCTTTTCATCACATACAGGAGAGCGGAAGTAAGTATAAGCGTTCAATGAGTGTTAATAGGCTCTGTCCAAAGTACGCAACTGTACGGCTTGCAGTAATCTTTCAGACCACACATATTGGAAACTGTTGTCACTCCCAACATTTTATAAAAATCTGGTGCCAAAAACGTTTGTTTTTTTCTTCTTCTTCATGTTATTGGAAACCTGAGTGTTATTTGTCAAATGGGACAATTGAGCATAGGCATAACGGAAACTATGTCAGAAACTGAGTCTTGACATTCTTTTGATATTTTTTATGCAAATATGTTAGTTTAACTTTGTAAAATAAAATTGACATATGCTTCGAATAGATCATGCTGCATGATGGTGACTTAAAAGTAAAAATTGAATCCGGGTAGTATTTACATCCAGTGGTAACTCAGTCCACAGTCATTATGCTGATGTCTCCGAAGCCTCCGCCATTTTCCTTGTTGCCAACTAGAGCGGCTTCGAAAGTGTTCCATTTCGCTCTTACTTTCCGTTTAGCTGATATAACGCTACTGTATTCTTAACAATTACCACATCCACTCAACGTCTTACAACAAAATCAATTTGTTTTGGAAAGTCGCATTCATGAATTGAATCAACCCACAACACGAAATGAAGATTTTATACTAATCATTGTTCAAAAGTATGCATGCGCCGATTGTATTGGTTTGGTGGCGACATGTCTCCCGCGTTTGATAGGTGGACAGTCCAAGTTAGTGCTTCTCAGTCTGTGACGACGCAAGAGAATGGAATTCAGCAAATTAACTACGTCACTGAGCCAGGGCCAAGGTTGGTGGGTGTGACAAGAAGACAAGCCTTCCAGCCTTGATCCTTGGCTATGCCCCCACCCGCCATTTCTCTCCAACAGTTCTACAAGCGAAGATCAGTGGCAAAGTATCATCTGTACTAACACATCACACACACATGTAACAAGTCACCACATTGGGAATTTACAAAGGAACAAACGCGTTGAGTTTTAATACAATTAAATTTGTTTAAATCTCAACAATAAATCAGTACATAATTCAGCCCGCAAGGGACCTCCCTCCGTTTTCGATTCAGGTTCAAGCATCAATGCATATTTAGTCCGATCTCAGATTTAAATCTGTCAGAAATCTATTTCCTGTTACCCGGGAAAAGTCACAAGCAAGCAAGCTTAAATGGTCAAGAACATGCCAAAATGTCATGAAAATATTTCAAGCATGAAAATATTACATTTTACAGAGACAATAAAGCGCATTTAATGGGAGTGCTAAAACTGGAAAAGTTACCTGCTGTAGTTTAATGTGAGAGGTCAAAGTGTTGCTTCTTAGACATTCCTTGGTCCTTTCCCACTTGCGCTGATTGGTTCTGTTCTGTTCACCACGTTTCCTGACAAAAGGGGCTCCTTGATTCCACTTTATTACAATAGGTTAAAGGTGAAGGCCTTGACATTATTGAAGTTCAAAGACAACTTTTAATTATATATTTTTTCTCCATTCGCATAACTGCACACTTGCACGCCTTATGAGCTAACACCACATGTTGTGACACAATCCATGTAGTGTGATCACATAAAAAACTGCACATGGGGACAACATGCAATACCAATATCTCACCTCTGTTGGGTTTGTCAAGATGCATGCAACTCAGCTTCTTCTGAACAGATTATTCCGTGTGGGCGATGTCGTTTGATGGTTTTTTTGCACTTATAGACAATAAGGATTCATTTTTAAACGTCTCAGTTTTTTTGTCCTAGCAGCCGGACTTTCTTGTTTACTATTTACTGCGGAAGTGAACACCATTCCCCTCGAACAGACGGTGCAATTAAGTCAGAAAAAGGCAATTTAGAGCCCTGACTTTATTGCAGTGTCTAGACTACAAGAGTGGCGATTCCATTTAGAAGGTACTAAAAGTCGTTACCGAAATGCTCTCTACATTTTTGACGTGATCAAGAGCAATTTCATGCATCCCTTTCTTAGTCACTTTAGACAAATACACACATCCCTAAAATTCCCTAAATGTTAAATATTTTGATATTTACCAGTTTTCATTGAAAAACAACCGATATAGATACATATCGATACACTTGAACGAACGTGTGGAGGGCAGACGACACACAGATAGAGACAGAGCAAGAGAAAGGTATAGAAAGTGAGCTTTCATTGCTTGGCAGTGGTCAGTTTATTGTATCTTCTCTCAGATCTCTGTTTTTACTGCAGTGTTGTTATACACATTCCCAAAATTTGTACTTCACCGTGGACTACCTTGTGTGTTTTTAAAATCAAGTCACAATTGACATATCACTGTTTTCTTCGCGTTTATTTTTGATTAATATATAATACACAGGCCGATTCGGATCGCTTAGTAATCCTTCTGAAAAATGAGAACTTTGGGCGTACAGCAAATAATTTAAAGAATCGAACAACAAAGCTCACACGGCTGCAAAGGCAAGGTAAAGAAAAATAGCAGCAGGGATAGGGTGAGGGTACTCAAAATAACATTATATTTACATTCACGAATGCACAATGCATATTCTCTGTACAAGGAATACAATATTACAGATTGTACAAGTCACAGTTCTAAATGGTGAAAACATAAAAAAGTATGACATCTCCAGATTTAAACCAGAGTCGAGTGTATGTGTTTTAATATACATATATACAACCATAAAAGGATAAAGGATACCATTTTATAATATATTATAGTAGGCTATTTTGTGACAATTTTCAAAGTGGAGATTTCAAACATTTCACTTAAAAGAGGTGTCACATACATTTTGAAAAAAAAAAATGTAATTTTTGAGAAGTGTATGTTTTACTTTTTAATTCACAAACTAGAAATGACAGTTAATATTGACACTTTCTTGGTGTCAATGTAAACTGGCATTTCTAGTTTGTGATTCAAAATTAGCATTTTCTGTCCACAGCCTCAACCATTATAGTCAGGTTAACCTTTAAAAACAGTTTTTAATATTGTTGCTGGCCTTGAAAAAAAATATTTTTATCAGATTGATGGAGATATTTAGAAATACGTAATCTGAGTTTGCAGAAATATTAAATAACAGACAGCGCCATTCAACAATTACAGCAACGGATTCCCAGAGAAATACTGCAGGCGATCTCTGCTTAATTTCTTTTCTTTCATTCTACGATTCTGAAACCATATTTTGACTTGTCTGTCAGTAAGGTTTAACATTCTAGAAAGCTGCAGCCTTTTCTCCTTGTTGATGTAAACGTTAAAGAAAAATTCTCGCTCCAGTTCACGAATCTGAAACTTGGAGTATGGACATCTCTTCTTTCTTGTGCGCGGAGTACCTTGAGATAATAAAAAAGACATTTTAAATAAATATCTTATAAAACATTTCCTGCAAAAAAACATAATGAAAAGCATAAATGCACAACACATTTATTTTATTTTATTTTTTTATTGAAAGATGTGTTAGTAATCTTTAGTGTCACCAAATGCCTAACAGATATAATCTAATAGGCTACTGATATGGAAGCAGACACAAACTAAGTATGTCACTCCGATGCAATACTCATATCTACAGCCGTGGAAAAATCTTATAGAAAATCAAAGTGTATATATATATATATATATATATATAGAAAACAATAAAAAGCATGTTGAACTCGGCAAAAACGTAAACAAATGAGGGTTCTTGAATAAAAAAAAAAACGTTTTATCTTTTGAACTTCAGTGATTGTTTTTCCCTGTCTATGCATTTTTCCTGTTTTGCATCACATTAGGCTAATTAAAAATGTTTCACAAATTATAGAACACGTGACATGAAAATGTTCTCTTTGTTGTTTGTAATAGCCTACTACAAACAAATGCATCTTTCCATGGGCCTGAGGTACTGTCCCTTGTAAATGGCCGTGAATGTTAGCTTCTCTTCTGCAAGCTAAAGCCTACTTATAGTTTGAGAAGCGCCGAAAAAACAAATAGCAGGAATCTAAAATATCACATGATGCCTATTGAAGCGTAATTACGACAGCTCTGACTGGCCTTAATGTGTATGTTGTGGTATTCCAAAAAGAGAAAAACCTCTTTTAAAATTAATTTCTTTCATTTTTAGACATAGATAGATAGATAGAGCTGACACTGGGCAAGCACTTACATTGTGATCATTGACTATATACCCCACGGTAACTCAAGTCACAGCACGTTTAACAGCTAATAAGGACTTAGTTTACATTCGAGCTGCTAAAACAAAATTCACAGTATGCCAAAAGTAATGTTCTGCCCAATTGGTTTTTACCCCCGACAGCTAAACGAGAAAATCCGTTGCAATGCTCAACGCAAGTTCATGATCAAAGTTAGCATTTGTCACAATAGCGCGCTCTTAAAATTTCACAGACTCTGGTATAGTAGCGTCTGTGTATAACATCCTCTTTTTTCAAAGCGCTTTCCCATCGTAAAAATTCTTTTCGTTGGAGGAAAGAGCTTTGTAGGTTATAATAAAATCCTTTGAATGCTTATAAAACTCCACATAAAATCTGACCGACAAAACACCGGGCTAGTCCCTTAACCTTTCCCCATTTACAGCTTCGGTACCTACTCGAATGGCTGCTCTTGCTCGCGTTCCCGTCCTTAGTAGCTGCTGAAGTGCACGAGCCCGAATTGTTATGTTCCTCCTCATCCTCTGGGTCCTTTTCCGGCTCCTGCGTTGCGGAAACAGTTGTGGCTTGTTGGGACGAAGTCTCTAATTTGTTCATCTCGCTCTTTTGTAAACAATGTTCTGACTGATTGTCCGTGCTACAATAAGCGGTTTCAAAAAAGCGGTCAAAACCTTGAGGGAGCACGTTGTTTTTCCCCACCCCGGCGTAGAAACCGGTGGAAGGGTGGCTAGAGTTCGGATGATGCTGGTGGTGGTGGTGGTGGCTGTACACACTCTCGTTTTTCATGAGCATTTCTGTCATGGTGGATGGCGGAAGACAGTCTCTGTGCACCAGGTCTTCTCCTGAGTAGCAAGATGCATAGTTGGTTCTGTGGTGCCATTTGCTGGACGGGTCCAGACCATAGGAAACATCTCGCACTGGTTGCACTTGAGATAGATTTGTGGAATAGGGGTATGTGATTTGTCGCGAGGGCCCCTGTGGAAGGAACGAAGAGACGGCGGAAAATTCTGGAACGTAGTAGGTGCAGCTGGGGAGGTAGATGTTGGAGGCACAGCCCGTCCTGTCCCCGAACTCGGATGTCCGGTCTTTACGCGTCTGGGAGCAGAAGTTGCCCAGATTAACAGAGTTAAACATCTTTCTCCTGTAGTCCGTACTACAGATATGATGTTTTGGATTCGGGCTGCAGAAGGAGAAAATTTGGGAAGGCGAGATGACGCGCAATCCGTCTAAGTCGCCCCGCAACACGTGATCGAAAGTAGATATTGTCATATATCAATTTGGAACACATGGATGCGTAGGAGTGGTTCTGTTGGGTAAGATCTGTGAAATTCAAACGATTAGTTTTCAAATCATGCAAAACCATGTAAAACAGTTACATTCTTTGTTTTGTTGTTTTAATCGGGTTTTGAAAGAACGAAGAGAAGTATTTTCTATTTATGTGTACGTGTTTTGGTGCCTGTGTAGGTATTGAGTAACGCTGATTTTATGAGTCTGAGGCAACACAATTATATGCTTATATAACGTTACATGTTCTAATCTAAGACTTTTGCATGTAACAAAACTATTACAACTTTAAAAGGATAACTGGTATGATTTATTATTCTGTTGTAGTGTTTTTTTTTTCTGCACTGCTTAGGTATATTCAAGGGTCGAGTTTTACCGGATTGTCAAGATGCTTTTGTTCAAAAGCATAGAATTTTATATTAGGCTATATATACATATATATGCGTTAACCCTATAAAGCATACATTTTTATTCATGAAATGGTTAGCAAACATGCCTTATAGATGTCACGTGTCAACTCCACCCAATTCTTGAATGTAGTCATAGAACATTTGTGAGTTTGTCTTTTTCCTTTGATCAAAACATTGGGAACATATACAGAAAACGATACAGCCACCAGTGGATTTCAGTTTTTGCTTGCATATAAACACAAAGTTAATGCTGATGCTTTATGTTTGTTTTTAGAAGTTGTTTAATTTTAAACCGGGGTGAAAACTTTTCTTTTGTTTTTTAATCAACGACACTAAAAATAAAAGCTATGAATTATGCCACTTATTATAAAGGTTGACATTATCGTGAATGTAGAACACTGTCTTTTATCAAATGAAAAAAATGAAATAAAATTATGTGTAACATACTATTGTGTTCGACCTTCCTTACACCCAGCACTGCACGTTTTGGCATTTAATATGTGCAAAGCACGTCAAATGATCCCATGGATATTTTAAATCTCTGAGACCATTTTATGAGAGGCATCTGTTTAAGGCAAAACATACTATCCAGTTTCAATGTACCCTCCAGCGTCAAATAAAGCGAGCCTAAATTTTTTTATTTTTGTGGCAGAATTCGGATAAATACTAATTTTAAAGAACAATATTGCTTTTCATTTAAAACTAATTTTTAATAGTGAAAGATCTAGAGTAACTCTATACTAACACTACAGACCATGTTAATCTACTGAAATAAAAGTATTTCAGTATAGTTGTATTACAAACTAATTCGTAAAATAAACTATAATAATAAAAAAGTTCAGTATGTAGTACTCGTTTCAAAATATTAACTGTTAGTTCGTGTACATAAATGTAGTATACAGATTTACTGACCTATCATGGAAGCATTTCACCGAGCAGCACATAAACTAATAACATTTACCATTGTTTATGATACCAATTGTTTTTAATAGTTTCTCTTCAGAAAGATTATTTTTATAGGTCTATTATTTATTCAAAGCAGCTTTTCGGAGAGTCCATATTGACAAACTATGATCGATTGTTGTAAATATATTCATATCAGTTACACTGCACATCGCAACTAAAAACTTTTTTAAACAGAATTTTTGCTACTTGCGTATTTGTGTAAGAGGTATGTGGCAATGACTTTATGAGTCTTCTCTGAACGGAGCCCTCTCAAAATTGACAAAAGGTTGGTGTGCAATATGCCTTCAACCAAGTACAAAGAAAGCAGACAGCTGCCCAGACCCAGCACTTGAATTTGACCACTAAAATTCTCACTGCAGCCGCCATAAAAGGCCGAACGGCGGAAAAGCAAGAAATGCTTTGTTCTAAAGAAAACAAACACAAGGTAAACAATTAAAAAAGCTCAAAGAATTAAATATCTAACTAGTAAGATATGCAATGATTGACGAAAGCAGTATACTATCCAGGTTTCAGTCAATTAGGTCTATAAAAGTTATTTTGAACGAGCTCAAAAATAGCAGTGTCACCAATTTGAGGTAAAACTGTTAATGATCAGGAACAAAAATCGATTTTTTTTGTACTCACTCTATTCAGCATAAACTTTTTAATGTGAGAAAGATTTTGCGAGGTAACTACTGAAAAACTTAACATTGTGTCCTCACATTGTGTGTCTTACTCGTTTGACAACGAAGTCTTGTTTTCACGCAGACCATAACAACTACCGCATCTGACATGTTTTGTACCTGATTTTGCAATAGTTGTTCTACAGGAGACAGGTTTCACATGCATGTCAACTAATTCGATACAATCGTACAGCTTCAACACTATACTACTGGCTATAGGACCCTGAAATTCAACAAAGGTGCGCCCGTTTCTTTCTCTAAACAAGCACTATATCCCCACAAATGCTCTGCCCCTGCTGGAGATTTGGACAATTGTTGATATTGTGATGTAGCAGTTGAATTGAAGGGGCAAGTTCAGATGGAAAGAAAAGCTAGAAAGGCGTTTAGAGTCTAGAGAGACAGAGGTCTTGTAAATGTTTGCCATCACTACGAAGAACAGTGAGCTTTAAGACATTTTCAGTGGAATTTTTTTTTAAATCCGTTGCAGCTAAGGTCTACAATAATATAGTTAAAATTACAGTCACGTATTAATGTTACTCGGACTAAAACGGCGCGGCTATTGGCTCAGAAAAGAGATCCGGAGAAATAGCCCGCATGGTCAATCTCAGTGTTTGCTCTGCCCCGGCGGTCACATTCTTCGACTTTTCCTCCGTACGTCAACACAAAAATACTTTTTGCCTCATGGCGATCGAGCATCGACAGAAAATGAAACATATTCAAAAGTCGTGATATGTCAACAATGAGACCAAACAACAGTTGCAGGCAACACTCAAGGGCCCTTCAGTTTACCTCTAGGGCTAAAACCTCAGCAGGGCTAAAAAGGGAAACTGTGTAATAGCATTACTGTCCCCTCATGGCCTAGATAAATTTAATTGGATGTAAGTCGGGCTGTTAAACTCGCTCGTATGAGCTGTGAACAGATTCAAGCGACAACAAAAATGGCCCTTCTTTTTACAGAGGTCTCCGTGAGTGCATAGCCAGAGCTACAAGCAACCAGTGCCCAATTGTGTTAACTGAACATAGCAATCCTAGAAATCCTAAGCTTGTTGCTCAAACAGTAGTCAGAGCATGAACAGACAATCGAGGTATTTTTGTTATATTGAATTATATTAAATCTTTTTTTAGTAGTAGGCCTATTTTATATACAAAAAATTTAGCTACAAGAGAGATGGCTAATTTTGTACATTTCCATGAAAATGCACGTCGGGGTGCAAACTGAGGAAACTTATCGTTTTGAGTTACGCTACAGCGATTTTATTTTAAAAGACGGTTCTACACAAAATGCTATTGTCTTTGCCGCATAAGACTGGTTTATTTTATTTTTTAATATATTAATACAAAGTTGTTCTTATATAGGCCTACTGGTAGCGTGGGCTATGCAAAATATTATTTCTGTATATAGGTAATTATTTTCATTTGTTTCACACCCGAAAAGTAAAACGCGACTGATACAGGACTATTGCTTTTTGTTCCGAATAATAAGCTAATAAAAATCTTAAGCAGGTTATGCCTCGAAAAGCGCTTAAAGTGAGACGATTATTCCTTCTGCTATTTTAAAAGAAAAAAGACAATTGATGTTGTTTTCAATAACAATATTTTAAAAACATCAATATGGATTTACGAAGCCACAAAATGTGTATCCAATTAAAGAATACCTTGTAATCTATATTTATAGAGTATTTATCAAATAATATAAATATCAAAGGTGGATAATGCCTCGCGAAATATGCATCGAAAGTTCTTCATGTCAGAACCTTATTAGACTACTCAACTCTACTGATAATTGTCATTATTTGCGTTGTGTCCCATAACATTTTTTTTTTTGATAAACTGCAATGAAATGCAAATGCCACTTCAGTTAACCTGCTTACATGATATACCAAGATGTTTACTTCATATTTGTTTATCAAAATGATCCGATGACAGTAGCCTCACGGAATGGTATTTATTGCGGAAACCAAATTTCCGACATGGCTTGTTGGTGACAAGATAAAGGTATGTAGGCTACAAAACTACTATATAACACCGCATGTCTACACTCTTAAGAAAAGGTTCTATATAGAAGCTTAAAAGGTTCTAAAGCGCTACGTATTTGGAACCCCTAAAATGCAATGCATGAATGATCACAAAATTCAAGATATGGGGGTTAAAAAAATGTAATGAATCAATAATCTATCACACGAAGAGTGCCATTTCAGTTTGTATCCTTCAAAAACCAGCATGATTAAAATGGTATATTAAGTTACTACAACAGTTTAATAAACAGCAATGTAATTACAACTACAAAATGTTGCAGAATAATGTAATATATGAATGAATAATAGCCTATAAAGAACCTTTGTTTCAAAAGGGTTCTTTCTTGTCATTATCATCTTTTTTTTGCATAAAAGGTCCTTTGCAGTTGAGTAAAGAACCCTATGCTACATATAGAACCCTTTTTTCTAAGAGTGTACGGCACGACTTTTTCTATAAGCAACATAGCGTTTTAACATAACAAAAGGCCAGTAGCCTACCTTCACTCTCCTTTTTTTGGTAGATATGCAGGCCTTATTAAAACATATTACTCTGCTACATCGGTAAGAACACAGTAAATATTTCCTGGACCTTCCTCCACAAAGCTAAATCACAATTAATTTACAGATATTCTTCCAAGATCGCTTTGAAGTTGGATCCAAGACTAGCACGAACAAAGGTTTGTCGCAACGAACATCGGAAATGCTTATGTTCGCCCAGTCCACCAAATAATTTTAATCAAGTTAAAATACGTCTTAGGCTTCAAGGAGATAATCTCTTAAGAAGGGTGGTTGTGTTAAATTTGTAATATTAATTGTTGTTTGTATTTGTGAAATGAGTTAAAAATGTTTGAGCAAGGCTACTCAACACATTATTACAAAAAAATAATTGTCTGATTCGATTAAATATCTGGTGTACGTTACCCTCATATTAATGATTGAATTGTGTCTACACCAATGGTATTGGATACGTGGTTCCTATATATGGGACACACTAACTTGACCTTCAATTTGTAAGTTGCTCCCGCCCACTAAGACAGGGCTAACGCAAGGGGTGGGATCGGAAAGAAGGCCCCAACATTCTTTAAACAGTCAAAACAATAGTTTGCAAAAAGAGGTTATTTTCTACAAAACTGGATAGTTATAACAACTTTCATTCAACAATATCTGCGTTGTTTGTGTGCGGTTTTTCGCTCTCATTGCAACACGTTTTTCCCCTTTTTTATTTGCTCAGGGATTGTATTGCAGATCACACATTAGCAGCATGTGTCTTTAGTATTAATGAACGTATTCAACATGCATTCATTGGTTTCGTGCGGTTCTGCATATGACAAGCATATGACGATGCTATATTTCCAGTATATGTATCGTTTATCTATAGAATTGTGCCATTACGCTGCATAATATTACCCATATAATATTTTCTAATCACTTAAAAATAACTGCAAGGGAATGCGTTCTAGTCAAAGCAAGAGCAAGTCAAAGCAATTATATACACATACACAAATGCAAACATAATAGAAAAAAAAACATTCATGCAATAAGTATGCTGTAGTTATTTTCATAGGCTATTATATATTTTTTATTTTTGACGTCGTGCCGAACAGAAAAAAAAAATATCCCATGGCTTAGGGAAACTGCATTTAAATACTTGTTTATATGTTAAATGCTTAAAATGTTCTATAATCCAAAAAGCAAGACGTTAACATCCTTAAATACATGTTATTATGAACACTCTGTAAAGAAGTATTTTATAGGCCATTTGTACTAAATATTACAGCTGGAATGAAAGTTGACGTTGCTGCGAGTAAAAATTGTACAAGTTAATAAATAAGAAAATAATGAAGTTTTAATTGTAAAATGTCTTGTTTAGAAGTTAAGAATAACAAAAATTATGGCAGTACATGTAGAGGAAGAAAATAAAATAATAAGGAACCATTCATCCCGTCATTACTGCCCAATATGTATCGTTGCAACAGAAGATTAGGCTTAATTAAAATGTCATTCGGAAAGTTTATAAGAAATTTGCAAAGAAAATTCAAATAAAGAACATTATTAAAGTAATTTAATATAAAGATAAATGACAATTTAGAACAAACTACACAACAATTTGCATACAATTTATAAGATTCGTAGTCTGAACAATTGGTTTGCAAATAACTTTTTTGAGATGAAACCTTTTGATGTTAATCTTAAAATGGTTAACCTTTATTTAATCAGATGAAATAAGCGTGAAAGAAGGCGTTTTTTCCAGTGCGGTTTCAGTGATTGAAAGTTCAACTATAGGCCTATTCAACGCTAGCAAGCAAACGTTGACACTGCTTAAATAGGAAGTTACCAAACCGCTTCATAGGCTAAATACTATACTAACACGTTAAGACGGGCATATACACGCTTTATTCGTGTTTCAGAGTGTTTATAAAACTACCCATTGTCTCTCTCTCATTTACACGCAAGCCTCCCTTTCACAGACATACACTTTCATAATCTTGTGTGCATTGAAAGCGACGGCAGAATCGACTTATCCCGTCTCTACACGTCTGTGATAGGAGCAGAGCACTTAGTGAACCACATGACTGCACAAGTTTTGTGTGAAGGGCACTGAGGTTCTCAATGACCTCTGAGCCTGGGAGACGAGTCGTCATAAACAGATTTGGCCAGTCTCAAAGTCAAAAGCGCCGCAAGCACATAAAATGCTATTGTTACGATTGCAGCGCATTTGCTGTAAAGGAAGCCAATAGACTTGACACTAGCCATCCCAAAGATCCACTTTATTTGCATTCCAGAATCATCAGTGATTCTCCATTCATAAAATGTAGTTAAAAAAAAGTTACAACAAATGCACGTTACATCGTTTGGTTGAACAAGGTAACCTCGTGATGGCCAATAGTTGCTCCTAAAATCCAGTGCAAGTTCTAATTCCTTTTCGTGAGCAATTATAATATATTTATACCATCCAATCTTACGGCAATTCGTACGAATTCATACGACCTCAATCGTACAAATTAGTACGATTTTTGATAAGTCGTACATATTTTACCAGTTACCAATGAATAAATACTAATGACCTACCCCTGACTCGCCCCTAAACCTACCCATCACGTGGGTTTAGACAAATCGCACGAATTCGCCACATTTTAATCACTTGTACGAATTCGTACGAATCTAGGCTATACTATAAATATAATCGCCGATTAAAATCCTAACAATCAAAAAGAAAAATAAATCTTCCCACATATATTGATATTTCAGTAATGAACTAAATCGCCGGTCCAAAACGTCTTTAACCATCCAGTTCCGAAATAGGCAAATAAAGCAGGCTATTGCATGTCCTGCAGTTAGTCCTCACGGGCCTGGTTTCGGCGTCTGTACCATTTATCCACTAGGTGGATGTCTTTACCATTTCCAACCACTTGATAAACCATATCAATATTGTTGCACATGTGGCCATGTTGGCAAACATTCAGATTGCATTTTTAGTTTTCTCCTGAGTGTTAGAAACAACAAAAAAATTTTAATGTCTTAACCTTGAAACCATAAAGAGCCAATATGGTCAAAATAAGCATAATGCGATGAAATGTTTCTGAAAACGGTCGTCTGAGCGCCTGAAGTCGGCTTTTACTGCTATTACTTCATAGACAAATGTGTTAAAGTAACAGATAACACACTCAGATAACACTCATAAGCCTCCCACATCACGAAATGAGTAAGGAAAATTAAGTTTAAAGACTTTATTAATCAGAAACTGTAGGTTACACATATATGGATACATTCATTAACATTATTTACAAGACATTTTAATCGCAAGGTACAAAGGAATGCGACAGTGGAGCATTCACAAAATTACACAGAACAACACAGAAAAAATTATACATCGGAGACAATTTCACAAAACATTTTAAAGAGGGGGAGATGTGACGATAATTTTTATATAGTTGTTGATGTCATTCATATAATTGTATTTTCTATAGATTCACAAAAATAGGGTTTAAAGCAAATGACAGTCACCAATCTGTCAGATCAATAACACAAAATAAACAAAATGTAGCACCGACTTCTGCTAAATTACTTTATGATAGCTATAATAATAATACTTAATTATAATAATATAATAATACTTAATAATAATAATAGTAATACTTACAAACGAATAAACTACTTTAGATTATACAAACTTCAGTAACGTGTCCATATTAAAACGTCATTTTCAGTCTAAGGTGTTTTAAAATAATACATGCGCCTTTTGACAAAAAATAAAATAAAGAATAGCCGCAATTTTTTTTTTTTGCTTTTTTACCTTCTAACTACAGTCATTATCATCATGCAGCAAATATGAACTATTTCACTGGCATATAATCCATGATCTGAGTAAATAATGTTTCTAATAACACAATGGTTCCCGCTAATTAGCAAAACAGGCTCGTGATTATTGGGATATTCTGTTCTGTATGATTGCTAGTTTCATTACAGTTATAAATTGATGAATCCTTTTTGTTTTAATTTATCATTGCGCGTCTTGATATTACTTAACCATGCATTTGTCTCCCAGAAGCATTGTTGTTGAGAATTAATTAAGTAGACCTAAGCGAATATGTCCAAATAACGCAGATCAAGGGACGAGCTATCGTTAATGGGAAATTTATGCTGGTAAAAATGCAAATATAATGGGGACGAGTTTAACGTTTTTCACTAGATATATCAAGAATAAATATTTTATTAGCAGGACGTCGCGTTTTTTGCGGCTTTGCTGCAGGCCTACTAATTTACACTTTGGCCAATATCTAGTTGTTGAAGTAGGTAATCTCCTCACATTTGTCAGAATGACATTTCACAGGCTAGATCAAAGTCTATTCATAAAAGCTGTTCTGTAATTGCAGTTTGGTTCTCAAGGGCCCAAGATATGAGTTGGGTCACTAACTTGACCGTGAACGTGCCTTAGAACACGTGGCGATGACTGCGGAACGGAGATAACACTTTGATGGCTTAACGCGTCTTATGGTTGAGGACTGAGTTTGAAAGGCTCTTTCCTAGCGATAACTGGCAAAATGAGATTACGAACAGTTAAGGATTCTCGTTGAGACAACATATGGAGTTTCAGTCCATTTTTAAGCTTAGAACACTGATCATGGCACGAGTGTGTTATCATTTTAAAAGATCTTTTAACACTCCGACAATAAATATTTAGCGATCATTTCAATATCGTTAAGACTGATAAGAAAACATTTTACTGTCCGAAATTCTATCTCACAGCTTATAATTGTCTGAATTTCTAACTAGCAGTTAATTACTCAAAGTAACTTAAGTGAGAGATGACTTAGACAGCTTTTTACTTTCAAAACTTAGACTAAAGCATTACCATGTACATGCCCACAATTGCTGGGCACAGACCCCCTTAAATAAACACTAGACCACATAGTATAAGCAGACTTTTGGAGTTATCATTTGGTCGCGTACCCATAAATGTTTCAACTCTTATTCGCGTTTTCTGAATGCGTCATGGGGCAAGACTTTCAGAGTAAAATGAGCCAATGGCAGATTCCCATTGACTAAATACTGCTGTAGGACTAGCATTGAGCAATGTATAATGTGTGCCTCCTTAGAAGAAGGACAACGCCTGCTCCCTTAGTAACAGTCTCTTTTTCTTCATCCGCCGATTTTGGAACCAAATTTTAACCTGTTGGTCGCTGAGATTGAGCCTGTCAGACAGCTCCCTGCGTCGCTGCCGGGTGATGAACTCGTTCAGCATGAACTCTCCTTCAAGCTCGGCCAGCTGCAGTTTGGAATAGGGCTTTCGCTTCTTGCGGGTCCGGGTGTGCATCGGGTACCACGGGGCACCTAGGGGCATAGCACGGGTTCATGAGAGAGCTTCAAAACATCTTAGGCCAACACATCAACAACATCAAGCCACGTAAAATACTACTTTCAGGTGCATTTTATTTTGTGAGGCTGTTAATATGACAATTTGACATGATTCAATGACAATCTGAAGTGTGATGCAAGCTGTCGATATGACTAATGTATCTGTTTACACAGAAAGAAAGTCTTAGAACGTTTTACTGTTCTAGTTAAGAACAGTAAACATTAACATTAACATTAACATTAACAAACTAGTTAACATTAACTAACATTAACGCGCTAATTGTCGTTTTGCGAGAACCCTACTTATTTAGCGGTTTTAAGGCATATTAAATGCACGGCAACTGATATTAATTCAGTTTACGAGTCATTAAAACAAACGTCCTCTTTTCTCTGAACAGAGCAATTGCCATTGTACAAATCTGTTCTTCTTACTAAAATAACGTGAAAGCTTTAGCAAAACCCACATACATCAACAATAACTGTGCTTTTAAAACAGCGCCAAACATTGGCAACGGGATTGTTGAATTTTATGATGTTGTGTTTACTGGTTGTATAAATGACTGAGCGCTTAAACTGGTGAACGTGGAGCATTTTAGGGCAACCCCTAGTGGCCTTGAACAACCACGCAAGATCCATGCAGGAAAATCATAACAGTTGCCAGTGAATGCCTAAATAAACCGTCATGCAAAATAAATAAATAAAAAAGCCGGAGCAAGACATTTGTACTGTGTGCTTCTGATGCCCTTTTCAGTTGTGATTAAAAGCGAGGGACAAACCTCCTCCACTGGCGATATTGCTTGCGTGGTTTCCTTGCGATATCAGGGTTTGTGGATCGCCTGCTGAAGTCTTTCCTCCTTCGTTTAGCACTGAAGAACTGGAGTCGGACTCCAACGACTGACAGGATGGCGGGTCTTGGGTCAGATGTTCGGTGCCATAATCATACTTTGAGAAGGTGTTACTGTTGCCCATCCCATTGTGCATCCCGTGATCAGACGATACTGATGTATCTCTCGCTCGCTCCTCTCGTTTGAGATTGTTGCTCTCTGAACACGGCTCTCTGGTGTTGCTGGAATTGCCATAATAACATTTGCTTTCCTCCAGTCGGGTTATTTCACAAGATCGATTAAAAGAGGGGTTAATGGATACGGGACTGCTAAAGTAAGACTGAGGATATCCATTGCACGACTCCGATGGATTCCACGGGAGAGAGCAAACATTGTCCCTTCTAGGGTACGAGAGAGACGGTAGCCCCGCCAGCTGTCCCCCTGAGGCTCTAAAATTCGGGAAGTAAAACCTGTCTCCAGTGTGGATGTTTACCAAAGGTCCCACAAACCCAGGATTAAGAAGATTATGCTCGCCCATTTCCGCGGGCCAGACCAACAGCTTCTAGTTTATTGCAATCTGACATTTAACGTAGTTAAACCTGGAGGTGCACCTGATTGGTCATCTTCACGTCACGTGCCGGAGCTTACTCGAACACTAGAAGGTACCACCCACTTGGTCCATTTCAGACAAAACAAAACATTAACTTCTGTATAACGGGTTTTATATGCTTTTTTAAAATACTATAAAATATCTTATTAAAAATGTAAAATCCATTTTTTCTTTTCCCCAAGCTCAAAGGTTCTTAACTGATCATATTTCACTTTCCTGTTTAGAAATATATAGAAGTGTCCCTAGCCTCGTTTAATCTTTATTACATGGACAAAAATAAATAAACAAATAAAACAAATAAAAAAATAAATCACCTTTTCCCTATACAATGAAAAAACTCCTTCCCCCTTGAAGATAAGGGTGGTTTTCGCCATTGTTTTCAAACAAATTACGGTTGAATTCAGTGTCATATAAAGATGTGATGTTCATCTTTTACAGGCTTGTTTTAAAGAAATACTGATGCTCAGTGCTAAACTCCACTCATATTTACTGTAGTGGGGTCAGCAGGTTGAAACCATTGGCTCCGTAAAAGAAGATGATATTCTATAAGATTTTTTTAAAAGACCGTAGCCTATATTTGAGATAATATGCTCTAGTACACCTCACATGAACAACTTTAACAGATACATCCTATAAATACTCGCAGTCAAACTCATGCAGAGTTGTTACACATCTCGCAATTCTTTTATTTGAATTTTACAAGCTGGCAGAGGGCATTAAAATGATTCTGCCGCTCCAAATATACACCACACAGGATCACATTAATTGATTTTTGATTGTAGATATATAAAATACAAGCACATTTTCCTCATATCAAATGTAACGCCGTGTCATTGTCACGTGTATTATTTGAGAACATAATGAAGAAAAAATAAAGATTAAGATGACAAAAAGACAATAACAGGCTACGCATTAAATCCTCGCTCCATGTGTTTAGGTAACGCAAAGTTGATAGAAGTGCAATTCAGTGTTTGTCCAATCTTTCAAGCCTTCTTCTTTTGTAGGCTATTGTATTTTATTTCCCAACTTAATAATTAAAAATGAATACACTGGGATTTTCAGTCTTGTATTTAATGTCAAAAACACTGTTTTGAATTATATCCATTTTTATCTCTGGAAGTGGAATGCAAATAACCAAGTTAAAGGTTGTCGTATGTGGACACATCTGTCATATTTACAATATTTAAAAACGATGTAGGCCTAATAAATATGTAATAAATAAATATTTTTTACAAATATTCGGATTGATGCCGTCATAACCTTTTTAACAATATTTTTTTAATGTATTTATGCATTTGCTTAGCATCTCGCGCACATGCTCATGGTGACATATTTTATGAAGGAGCAAATTATATTTGCCTTCGATGATTTTAAATCATTTGTATTTTCCATGTTTATTGCACGAGTCTTTGAGAAACGGTAACTTTGCGTCTGCTGTTGATCTAAAGCTTGTGTCAGTGTATCTGTGTGGGGGCGTGTTTTAATTATGATTAGTGGATCTTGTGTATTTATTCATTTCTTTTTGATTGTTTAGTCTACTTTCAAATAAAGCGACAAAGGCAAAATAACCACAAACAACTTCATTAATGGCGATGAATAGGCAAAAATGCAAAGGAAATCCGGTGTTCAGTTCATTACAAATGTAACAGAGATCCAAAACAACCAAAAGACTACAAATGATGTCCTCCAAATTGCCCAAGGATTATTACATCCAAATTTGAGAGACACATGTGCATGTTTACGGCTAGACTACTTCATTCCAGATTCATGTAACTAATTAACATGCATACTTACCACATACATTTACATTTTAAATGCTATCAGATATTTCACTAAAATGTCAGGACATTTTTGTAACTATAAATTTAAATCACCAAATATGAAGCTGAGACATTTAGTCACTATTCTTAGAGAAAACACTCAAGCTACTTATTAGACTATTCAGCTGTGTCATTTTCTTAGTAGGCCTACTTCTTATCAGTTTTTAGTAAGAATGTTTCATTATTTCCACCCAAGAATAAAACTGAGTACAAGTTGTTCAAAGAGTAACTTCTCACAATGGGAGTGAACAACGCTATGAATGACATTTCAACAACTTAATGTAGGCTAGTCAAAAAATTAAATAAATAAATAATTCGCCTCAACTTAAATGTCTCAAATAATATCGCTAGACGTCACAGTAAAAAGATTATGTTCTTACCAGAAGGATGGCTAAAGTTGATATCTCCAAAATCTCTGGAAAATGGCTAAAATAGTTGTTAGTTCAAGGTCAGTGTCTAGTGCACTGTCTGCGCCGGTGTGAGATTGCTGTCTTGGAATCTCTTTCCCGTCCAGACAGGGCCATGGCGTAAACAAAGGCCTTTTTATTGTCTTTGATTTTGGAAGACAGGTTGGCTCAGTGAAAGCCTTGCAGTAAATGTCCTTCGAGGCCAATTTCTCGAGGAAACAAAAACGTATACATTAAAATGTGAAATAAATGCAAAATTCCTGTTCTTAAATACTTGTTCTTAAATACTTTAACTCAATTTGGAGAAAGGATGAATGTTTGATGATATAATCGGGTATCCATATAAACTTTAGAAAATTTAATACTAATAATAACGCTAACTACAATAGTAAATTAAAATAATGACCATGACAATAAAAACACAGCTTTAGAAAACATCGTAGAGAATTAAAGACGCAACTTCCAGAAAAAGTGTGTATAATGAAGATCTCACAAATTTAACTAATACGTTTGCATTATTGCATGCATCTTAAAAAAAAATAAAAATAAAATAACAGGTAGAATTGTTGTTTTAAATTAAGTAATTATAAATTGAGCTTAAATAGGAAAATTGTAGCAAAAGTGGTTCAACAGACTTTACGGCGATTAAAAATCGCAAACCTGACCTACGTTTTTGTTCATATTTATTTTTTATTCTATATTTATTTATTATGTTGTTTCATGGACTGTGCAGCTCGTAATATTCTAAGTTCATAAAATACAAATAGAAAAAAAACATTATAGATGCAAATCTGGTTCACATTGGAAGAGATGCAATGCATCTTAAATACTATCATATAATATACATCATATATAAAATAATAAATATATAGCCTATTATATACATGTGGCAATTAAATCAGCCGCACTAAGCAAGACTAACTTGCTTCGTAATCTACATTTACAAATAAACCCGGCGTTGTGCAGGCTATTAGAAATATTGATGGCTCTTTGAATTGCTTCTATTTCTCTCGTGTAAGGCGCTTTGAACACAAACATCTGCTAAATGGATAAATGTAAAGGTCGATATAGTTTAATCAACACAACCCATAATCATACAATTCAGTGTCCGGTATGCGTAGCATGCCTTTTCGTAAACACTATAAATTCATTAAATATGCACAACAAAAAAAGCCTACATATTACTAGTTTGTTCGCTATCTTCTTCTTAAATTTAACATACATACTCAGTAAGAGTAGGTCTACGTGTGCCAGACAAAAATGTAAAGACGTGTGGCAAAGCATGTGTCTTCGTGTTGAGTCTCCACTGCTCACTTCCTGATATTTCCACCATACGCCACCAGAGGTTATCAGCCCCCTTTCTGCTCAACCCACTGATCTCTCTCTTCACATTCCAGCTGCTCAGTTTAGAACCGGTGAATAAAAGAAAACCCTTCGTGAGCACATTTTGCTGAGCAGGCCTTTTGCACGGAACATTTATAATTTGAGTAACATATCCCCTGAAACCATATAGTTGTGAAAAGAGTTTATTTATATATTTATTTTTCTCAAATTCGGTATGAGTGCCTGCTTTAAAAATTGGTATGTATGCATGCATTTAAACAAAAAATATATATGTATACGTTATATTTAATAAATTTAAGCAGTATAGGCCTAATATAAGACAATGTGCATATACGTGCAACAGTTTTGTTGAGTTTACAATTAATAAACCAATGCAATGGTGAGAGTAAGAGAAATAATTCTAAATAAATGCATAACATAAATAATCAAATAATGATTAATCCGATTTCTATATAACAATAACACATTTTGTCCATATGCAAGACCTGCAAGTGTTATTGTTATTCTAGTAAAAAAAAAATACAACTATTTCTATATTTTTTAATAGCAAGAAATAGTTCCCAAAACCAACAGGTTTGAACTAGTCTGCAACTAATTATGAGAAATACAGTTGTTTAATCGAGTTAATAATTTGCATTCTGACAATTGAAATCCAACAATTTAATAAATTACTTTTGTTGTTTTTGTTTTGTTGCTGAGAATAAATGATCAAAAAATTACAAACAGCTATAAATTAAAGAAAACAAAATTGCAAAGCGAGACGCTCACGTGAGTAGGAAGAAAATATATATATTTCGAAGTAATCTTTTCCTCCCATTGCTCATAATAGTTTTGCGTATTTGTGAATAGGCCTTGCGCCTATAACCAGACAGAAAATGGTAGCTTGAGAGAACAAGTGCATCAATAAAAGACACAAAATAAATTCATATCGTTCTATATAAATTACCTACTCATTTCCATATTTAAAACCAAGGCAATGCGCATATTCACTACAAATAAATAAACTAGCCGTACCTTTTGACGAGACCCTGTGGAGGATGCATCTCTCGATATTTGGTAAGAAGTACCCATTCCTTGGCGCGCCTATGGAAATAACACAAGATGACATCTCTGAGCACTGTCTTTTGCAGACGTAAATGCACTACCTGCCTTCGTGGTCAATATAACCTACACCTCATGATGAGAGAATACAACCATTGGTGGGTTAAAACTTATAAAGGGATCGCGGAAGAGAAAAATGGTGTAAGTAGTACAAAACGGGGGACTGAAAATGTACACAGTGTACATTTTCACAATGACAAGGATATTGGATAATCAGAGCATTTTCCTTTTTTTTATGTATTTATGGTATGTCATTAACTCTCGCCGTCTAGACAGGGAAATAACACCTTGTTTGCCTGAAAACAAACCACGGGCAGTGGTGTCCAGCCCCTCTGTTTATTATTCACAAGACTCTGTGATGTCAAGGTCAAAGCGACTGCATAGTCATGGTCAAGGGTAACGCGCGATCACGTGACGTTAAAACACACGGCTTAAGTCATGAAGTTTATATTACATTTCTCGGTTTTCAAAGTAACCAACTTCAACAAAATATACAAATGCTGATAGTTGACTGATGACAAGAAAGTTTGACCAGTTACAGTGTGTGTGCTTCATACGTGCTACTGAGGGGGTTACCCAAGCGTTCGTAAGCAATTACTATTTAGCCTACCAAATTGTTTATTTTTCGTATAATGGTTCTTATATTTAAATAACTCATGTATACATCGACTATATAACTCTGATATAGGCCTACATTTAATAGAATTCCTTATTTCATGAATGAATACTAATTCTATAGAATTTAGACAAAAGGGAGTTAGCGACGCCTTGTTGTAAAAAATAATAAGTAGGTTAACTTTAAAAACAGATATTTTTATAAAGATTCAAGAACGTCCAATCATTTCTTAATTATAACTGAATTAAAAAAATATAACACTGTAAATAATATGATCATTACGTTATGACAACGTATGTTTTTACATTGCTTTAAGTTAAGCAATTTTCAACTTTTTTTATAAGTTACGCTATAGAAGATTCAACTAATTTTTTAAGGTCAATTTAATATAATTTAAGTTGCGACTTAATTTAAGAAATGACTGAAACTTCCAAGTTTATGTAAGTTAATGGCAGCAATTTTTGTTTTTACTGTGGATATGTTGAAGCATTTAAATATGCGTATACACTGCCACCAGCATTACATTTATATGGCGTGTCATAACAAAAAGTATTTAAAAGTAGACATTTTACAGTGTTTCAGGTAGCTTTATTTACCAAATGTTGAAAATTAATATAATATTACTAAAATACTAATGTTATTTTAGAATTAAATCATTTTAAGCAATCAATGAATGTTGTACCTCCGACCATACCTTAAGAGCCGAACGGGATAGTACTCACGAACCAGTACCAAACTGTGAAGAACAAACTTATCTGAATGTTGTGGTGGCATATTCATTGTGACGTTTCATTGAAGATGAACCTTCTTTCACTTTTATTCTTCAAAATTAGCTAAACTGTAAAATTATAGTCCGAGTAAGACATACATTAAGTCTTGCTTAAATTGAATGATATAATACTGAATATAATTATAGCGAAGAATGGCATTATTAGCCATGTAATAAAGTAAATAGACACTATCGTTACATTTATACACTAAGTGCGCTGTTTGCTTTATGCATAAGGCATAGTGGCAAACCCGCAGCGCGAGCATTCTGATTCAAATTTAGAGATTCATGTTTTTAAAATAGAACATGTAAGAGTCAAAAGTTAATTCCATTATCTTCTATCTTATCATTATCAACATCTATGAAGGTTGTGCATATTTCTTACGTATATTTTAAGCAAGCCAGAGTCTCCTGTTGATTAATAAAAATAGAAAAATCATCTTCGCAACAAAAATACAGGCTGTGCGCTAGTTCAACAACCCTCACCCAATACTGACACACTAACATTCAATCTAATAGCTCATTAGAAAACTCTCACTAATGAAGAAAGTCGGACGGACAGGAAGATAGATATGCATTTGAAGCGGCCATGGGCCTTGCAGCGTCGTCATAATAATTGATTATGCATTGATTCACAACAAATATGTACTCAACAAATTCCATTGTCATTTTTATTTATGAAATATGTCTCAATTCATTACTTTAGGAATTGAACACCACAATACAGTTCACATACTGCACGAAAAGAGATACAGACAAGTTGTGTGAACAGCTCCAATGCTTTACGATACACATTTCTATATAAAAACAAAAAGGCTGTGCATTAATGTTTAATACTAAATGATTTTTAAAAGCTTACAATCATTCCAGTTGCATGGCAGAGTCATCCTTCACTGCTAATAGGGACACATACAAATGATCTTGAAACATTCCTTATCTTTTTTTTACAGAACTGTCATACGCAAAACCTAAATTAAATAATAGAAGCATTAAACTGTACAGTTAACATTAGCAGCCATGGTTTACCCTCGGCATTAAAAAGCAATGTATCCCACAGTGAACCATTTAGCTTCTGAAGTCTCGCAGGCTCATTCTAGCAAAATCTATGGTCATCTCCACGAAAAACAAATTACGGTTTCTATTCGTGACTCAGTTCAATATTTGCAATAGCCTTTTGAGAGTTTATACAAGTCTTGATTCATCCAAAGTGTCCGATTGATTTTTTTTTCTTTCTCTTCTCGTGCGTGTTGAGCCCCTCGAGTGTTTTCTGCTGGCTGGCTTTGACGCACATATTAAGAGATGCAGAATAGTCGCGACTCCTTTCATTTTCAGATGCACGTAAACCATGTGTCTCTTTGATATTTGTGTAATTTTAAATATTTATTATTTATATATGTACATTCATAGAAAAGGACGAAGTTGAAATGTTTTTTTTCTGTATTTTCACAGTTTTGTATCATATGCCCAAAAAGCCAAAGAGTGAGCGGTTATGGTACTGTGTGCATGATTTAAATTAAATAAAGTGAAAGAAGACAGGTTAGGCTTGAGGCTGCCCGGATGTTCTTCATTCATGATTTCGGAACAGAGGTAAATATCAGACTTTCTGGACGGAAGGATATAAGCTGGCGGGGAAAAAAGTACGAAACATGCATCAAGTATGCATGTGATTATTAGTCTTGGATTTACTGACAAACTTTTTCTCCTTCACTCTGCGGTTCTGAAACCAAATAGTAACTTGGCGTTCTGAGAGGTTGGTTGTCGCAGAGATACGTCGTCTCTTGTCTTTGGTGATAAACTTGCTTGCTGCATACTCCTTTTCCAGTTCCTTCAGTTGTAGCTTGGTGTAAGGAACACGCTTTTTGCGCCCCCGCCGATAACTGCTGACTTCCGGCTGCAACGGAACAACATCTGAAAAACAAAAAGTGAATGGAAGCATCAAGCTCAATTTGACACCATGCGGAAACTGAGTTATCTATTTAATAAAGTATTTAATTGTTGCGTCAAATGATTTAATGATGGTCAGTGATCTGGGGCCAATGTTATAAATGAACAATTTATGTTCCTATTGTGAAAAATAATATTAAAAAAAATATTAGCTACATTTTATATATATATATGTGTGTGTGTGTGTGTGTGTGTGTGTGTGTGTGTGTGTGTGTGTGTGTGTGTGTGTGTGTGTGTGTGTGTGAAAAGACCAAATCATTCTTAGTGTAAAGTCTTTTCAAAATTGAGGGTTTACGACAGGTGCTTGTCAAACAAATAGACTACTCCTTAAACAATATACTGTTAAATCACGTGCATTTTAATTATAAATGTAAACACATTGACGCTCAGCAACATTAATTTCCCCAAATCACTGCCTTACTGTGGCATAAAGGTAAAATAAGGTGAAGGATCTTATAGGCTCATCATGGCATCTGAAGCAGATACATTCAGATGTAGCCTATTCTATGTGTTTCTCTGTCTTTACTCTGGTAGGCTACATAACATTTACACAAGACAGAGGCATGTCAACTGCCCTTCTCATAGACGTATTGTTGTCTAACGAATCCAAACAGACTTTAACTGTAAAAACTGGTTGGGACGATGTATAAAAACAACACAAGCACAAGTACTGCATTAAAAAGCCTATTTTGTCTGTTTCTATAGCCCTATAGCCTTATATGTGGATATTTTAAAATATAGGCAATACCTGTGTTTTATTGTGGTGACGACGTCTGGGGGGGGGGGGGGGGGGGCACGGCACTATAATGCGACAGTAGCCTATAAGCCAGTATATAGTCACAATATTGGCATTTTGTAATTTTGATTTGCCACAGCTGAGTAACAATACTGAATGACCGAGTCAATATTTTGCCCATGCACAGCTAAAATCAATAACTTGACTACAGAACGTCAGCTGCTCTTGGAAAAAAAAAATGCTGCTACATGGAATTCTCTAAATGTCCATAACAGATTGCGGGGCACCACTCCCGATCACTGCTGTCAAAGATTTATATGCATGGTACAAATAAGACCTTTTATTATCATATTATACGGGAGGAGCAAAGGTAGGCAATATTGCCATACCCCAGTTCCAAATTGCGTGACTTTCCTGCCTTAAGAATCCTGTGACTCAATAATATCCGAGTTAATATATGACTATCCTCTGTAACCAGATACGTCACTCAAACATTGTACTATTTTATGTGAGAGGGAGTAAATAAAACATATCTATTCTAAACTCAGTCTTACTTGTGGTTAGGATTTGCTCAAATTCTTGTTCTGGAAAGCCAATTTAGATTTTCCCAACTGTCACGTGTCAAAAATTAATGGAACAAAAATTGCACATTTGACAGGTTCATGCAGACATTGTGGGTGCGCAATCGTAATGCATTATGTAGATGTTTGAGTTCAAATGTCTTATCAGCTGATGGCTTTTATTCGAGAATATATATCGAAACATTTAAGGTGAATACTCTGCATGTTAAGTTTACAGTTGGAGTAAAAAAAAAAGTCTAGCCAAATTATCATAACAGGAAGTCGTATTGGTACCCCTATTATGCATGTTCTTTGATTTATTTTTTATTGTTAATGGTTTCACAAGTGTGGTAAGACTTACCTGGAAAAGGAGATTTCCAAAGATGAGAAGACTGTGTTTGCTCCTTTGAACAGTACACCTGCCCATCCCAGCCATTCGACAGAGCCCAGTGTTGATAGCCCTCCATGGGGATCAATGCATCGTGACGTGGCTCGGGATGCGCGCTAATACTGGGAACCACCGACATGTCTAAATATCCTGGAACCGCCTGGTACGAGCTGGCAAAACTCGGGTAGAAAGCAAACTCTTTTGCCCTGCTGGAGAGCTCCTCCGAGGGCAAAGCGCTGCTCGTTTCGGCATATTTTTCTGCTGGATGGTATGAACATGGTTTCTGCTGCAAGTTCACGTTGTGCGAGTGAGATAATCTGCAACCGTAGTAAGGGTTTCCAAAGGGGTAGCCGTAACTCAGAGAGGCGCTAGATGACGTCTGAGGAGCGGGACACTGTCGCCCGGTTTCTGGGGAAGATATATCCGAGTACACGGATCCCTGGTGAGTCGCTATGGTGCCGGAATGCCGCCCCAGCGCGGGGTGTGAAATCAGTTCCCTGCAATGAGTCGCAGGGCAATTCCCGCTCAATCCTTCCATAATTTGGCTTTTATTTTGATTATTTTCATTCGGGCTTTTTTCATACACGTACATCAAGGTGTCCGCCCAGCGTGGATGCAGGACCAGCGAAGTCGTCATATCACGGGCTGCCGATGCTTTTTAAAAGTCGCCTACTCCAAGACTGATACCTCATTTCCAACTACATTTTACGCACGCGCATGCGCACGACTATATCCATGTGTCCAGTTCATTAAAGCGCAGGCACGTGATATGCTAACTAGCCCGAAGAGACTGGATTGTGGGTGGGAAGAATAATCCCTTTAAACAACTACTGGCTCACGTTTCACGCCTGGCTTCTAAGGTTGTCTGTGCCCAGGCATTGGCTAAGAGAGTTGGAGACAGTCATTCTTAAAGGGGAAGGCTTCAAGCTAAGTGGAACGAAAACAACCTCAACATTTCTGCCGACAAACGTCTGGACACTTAGCAGTGTGCACGGTTTCATTACTTAACCTCCTCTAGTATCAACATTCTAAAAAGTCGCATATCTGTAACAACATTATACATTCATGGGGCACATACAAAAAAGCATAGGCCTACATATATTCTGTAAAACTCTTTATTTATTAATTTGTGTATCAGACAAGCACACTGCACACGATTAAAATGGTCGTATTCATTTAAATATTTGTCAGTTATTTTATTTCAATAAAAGCAACTGATTGTCATTAACCTATGAGCGGAATCGCTTGCAATTTCAAAGAGGAAAAATAGGTGCATTATTTTCTATAGGCTACGTATGAACCAATCTTCTGTACATTTTTTTTTAGAAACAAATAAAAATAGACCAACAACACTATAACTAATAATAATAATTTAAAAAAACAAAAACAAAAAAAAACAACAACAGCCAGACAGAATCAAACACATTCATACGAGGAATAGGGTATTTTTCATTTCGTGTCATTTTCATTATCAAACTAATGGCCGGAGAGATTGTCTAATTTGCGAATTGTTTTTAATCACTGTGTATGTTTTTGTCGAACTTATCAAATAATTTGCCAAAAGCATATTCAGTTACACAATTGCACTTAATTATTTTCCATACCGTCCATGTTAATGTTGAAGTTGACGTGTATGTAAAGTAATGAATGATATCAGCATAATATGCATAAAAAAGTTGTATGGATACAAAATGTGTTACAAAATGTTCACCGTCATGATTACACAAACACACACACTAAAAAAGAGATTTACGTTTTCCCAATATGGTAGTAATTTACTCAGTTATGCCTCATTTTTATTCCCATTTAAATACTAGATTGTAGAATACAACTTAATATTTAAATAAAACCAGCTAGTTGTCATGACAAGAATGAATTTATCACCCCTGGATCAGAATATTTTCTTCCGGTCTGATGTTGCACATTTACAATGCAACGTTTCAAGAGGAATGAATAAGAGTGCCATTCCCTGTTAAAACATTCCTCTGCTATTAGTTTCAAATGTGTAGCGACGAGGCAGAGAGAGAGGGGGAGAGAGAGAGACGGTCCTTGTGTATTACACACTCTAAAAAATGCTGGGTTGATTTAACCCAATTTTGGGTAAAATATGGACAAACCCAGCCATTGGGTTACATTTTTAAATTACATTTTTTAACCCAATGGCTGGGTATGTCCATATTTTACCCAAAATTGGGTTAAAACAACCCAGCATTTTTTAGAGTGCAGGTAATTTGAACATTTTTAAACCTTTTAGACAGTGTTGTGCGTAAGATATAATGTTGATGAGTTAGTTCATTGATCCCTCTTATTTGCAAAGATATCCACCGCTGTCTTCACAGACTGAAGAATGGACAATTCTTACAAATGGCAGCTGCATGGAAGTCCAAGGTCAAGGTAAAAAACGCAGACAAACAAGGTCGTAATCAGAGTCTAGACAGACAAGAATGAACTTCACACTCGTATGCATGCAAACTCGCTGTAGTTTGAAAGCCTTTGAGATACACATTGGGAAAACGGAAAAGAAACTAGCAAACAATCCAAAGTAATTCCTAATTTTTAAAGTCCACAGGCAACTGTAAAACTATACGAGTAGGAAGACAAATACGACTAACAATGCAGAAATCCCTTTCTGGCGAATCTGCTTTCTTCCTCTTGTGTTTCTGTGAAGAGTTCCTCTACTATGACATGTTAATTATAAAGCATATATTATCCAGATTTGTTGACATTCAATGAGAGCCGCTACAAGAACCATGTTTTTTACAAAACACAGAACAATATTTGGCGAATGCAGTGACTTCTTTACTTTTGCTCCCTCAAAGCAACAAATTACGAATGTGAAAACACAAAAATGTTAAAGGAAGATACTGAATGCAAGAGATTTTGGTTGAACATTTGTTACCTGATTTTTTATATTTCATGTGAAGTTGCAATAACTTGTGAAGTAAACTCATTTTCCCTGGAAAGACCTTTTTGATAATTTCGTCTCAAGTTCATTTTGATCAATTCGTCACCAATTGCAATATCAGATTTCAGCTATTCAAAAAGTAGATTTCTACAATCAAGTCGGAGCTTGTTTAGCCTACAATCTTAACTATCACCGTTATAACATATTTAAGAAAATATAGCCTACCTCTTCTTATAAAACAAAATCCCAAGTGACATCAAAATGTAATTCTATTCATCAATGAAAAACATTTCTATTATTTAGCCTACAGCACAGCTGCAGCTAAAGTGTATTTACACGTTTGACTCATTTCAAATGTAACATCGCATTCCATACGGATCAACGTTTTGCTCCGATGTTATTGCTTAAGTTGAAAATGATATCAAAACACATGAATCAGTTTGAATAAAACGATTTGGAATAACTCAATATTAATTAATATTTGAAATAGCAGTGTATCATTTAAAAAGCTGACTATTTGTGCTATTCATTTTAAAGCGACATTAAAGGCGTCCCCACTTTAACACACCTATTAAAAATCCTGCGTATTGTAATATCGGGATTTACTTCACTGGGCTTTTTAAATTTTTTATTTTTTTTATTTGTGTGGTTTAAAAATAAATAAATATTATGTACATATTATGGCTAAATATAAGACTCAATATAGCTAAATTACAGTTCCGTATTAGCAAGTATACAGTAAAATTAATGAGCATTGTTTGAATAGCAGTAAGACCGCTAAAACGGCATAAAGGTTCCATCGAGTCTCAACACACGGCACCTTTAAAACGGTGACCACAGTGTCAAACTGGAAGAGGATTTAGTGAGTGTCCCTGTGTCTGATGAGAGTGAGTTTGTGTCTATGTAAACTAGCGCCTGATGTGTGATTAAGCACCTTTCTTTCTTCCATTTTTTATTTGAATGGCAAAATACTTAAGCTTTATTTCAAATGTCCAACGATTTATTTCAAGTATTGCAAATGTGTTACTTTTAATAACACTGATGAATAAGACAAAACAATTAGGCTACTGAAAATGCAATAGAGATCTAGCATGCAAATTTGTTTTATAGCCTATACGTTTCCTCACAGCTGCATCTCTGCGTGTTAGTTTGTCACTGACTGCAAGCAGTGCTTTCAATGGAATAATCTTAGACTCTGATTTTTTCGCTTTTCTGTTGCAAAGAAACCACAGGTGTATAGGCTACACTGAAATATAACTCTTCATGCCCTTCATTCAGTGAGTCAGGTTGCTTCTTAATTCAACAATCACAGGCCCAAATACATATTATAATCAGAAAGCTTTATGATATCTGACTTATTCATTAGCACACTTTAAAGCCAAAAGTTACTGGGAGTGATGTTTTGAAAAAGAATTTAAAAAATGTTTAAAGACATCAAAAAGCTCAATAAAAAAACATTGTCTGTGCATTTCACATTTGAGATCTGAGAACCAACACATTTGAGAATCAACTGTTCTAACATCTGACGTCACCAAACCAATGCATCGCAGCCTTGGCGACGCAGCGATAATTTACAAAAAAAAAATATATATATATATATATATTATGACCATTGGAGAGAAATAGTCGATCCCCTGGGAAATTATTCTAATGCAATCTATCATACATGGTAAAAGTAATGTTTTAAGTAATACATAGTTTTGTTTACACTATAAAAACCTTAGTCTAATTTCATTGCTCTGTTATGATGTATTAAATACCATACCAATCTATTAGCTACTGGCATAGACCCGTCGTGTTTTCTTATTCATCTCTCTAACCACATTGTGCCCAAATCTTAAGTATGAACATTTTAACTCATTTTCTGACATTAAAACAGTATATTTTAGGCTATTATACTAGGGCTCAGACTTGAGTTGATCTGTATATTCATTCATGTAAAAGTAATAGTTTAAAAGTTTTAGTTGTATGATGTAAAGACAAAGAAATCTGTCATTCTGAGATTTGGGAGCAGCATTGTGGTGTCTGTGCATCTTACGTTGTCATAGAGTGGTTGAAAGATCGATTGCAACATCAGTTAAAGCTCGCTAGCCACAGCCCTATTAAAAGGTGGCTTCTATTCTGGTTTCTAGTGCACACAGAGACCATCAGAAAATTCACGTTCTGTTGTTTAGTTAGATACAAATTTCTTCATGATGGGTAAATCATACATCATTCACTCACTCTTTAAACAAAGTGTTTTCTGAAATTCATTTAGGCCTATAACATCTAAACATTAATGTCCACCCTTTTTAAATTATTAATAAAACTTGTCAAATTGCAAAGACGTGAGTTAAAAGTATAGGCTACGTACCTTCTCTACAATACCTGGTCTACAAGTAAAATCAATGCAGATATAACGTGGTTCAAACAGCATATTTTCTTTATTAACCAAGAAAGAATGAATTTCCCACCAAAATACTCGATGTTTACATAAGAACAGTAGCTATATGTATTTTAAAAGAATGTCTTCAAAAATGCAAACGCAATGTGCCAATAAGCACTGCATCAAAAAAAATGTAATGTGCTCAAGGCGCTTAAAAGCTACAACTTTGCCTCTGCATGCACATTCTTGCGGGGCTGCTGTAGGCCTTGTTCAGGAATTGATTCTTCTATGGAAAAAAAAAACATCCTGCAGAGTGCAGTGGCAACGTTCATGAATATGTATCAATGTCACTGCAGTGCTGTACCACTATTCCAATAGCATTCAATTTAAATTCAATCTAAAAAAAGAACAGTGTGTACGTATTAAAAAAATAGTCGTTCGAAACAGAACAGCTCAAACGCTGTTTCGTAATGACCTTCTTTCTTATTCCAGAAAGCAATAGCATCCCCTTGAAGGAACAAATCCGTGTTAAATCTCGCATAGTTCAGCAGAATATGACTAGGCCTACGTCGATTCAGCCTCGGTGCAATGCGGTAAAATCTGTGGCTTATAGCCTGAAGAACAGCATGAGCAAGTGAGATGACAATTTAAATTGCGTTCAGGCATAATGAGGAATGGTAGTAAGAAATATGAACGTAGGCCTATAGACCAAGATCTTCATTTTTAACAGAAGTGCACGATCAGATTTCTTTGTTAGGCCTATATATCACCTGCGTTGCAATTATGCTATTACTAGCCTACCATAGGTTACACTGAAATGAGAACGCAAAATCTTAGCTATAAAAACACAGAAAAACACACGAAAAAACTCGTTATGTTGACTGGACTCGTAGCATGTTTTCGGTTTTGCCGGTCTATTTATGTCGGTGTAGTAAAACTGGGAACAACATTAAAATCCAAAAGCACTGACTCAGAGGATCTCATGTACGTTTTGACAACTCGTACTTGTGTAGCTTCGGAATTTATACGTTACTCATTTTACCACGTTAAGTCATTTACATTCAGAGGGCTGCATTACAATGGTAACTAAAAGTCCGTTTGTCAGAGCGTCTCACAAAATGTCTCCCCCACTTTCAGGCACGTCTAGTCGGAAGTCCAAGTTCAAGTTAAAGGAGGCGGTCAGTTCCTCTGCAGACATGTTAATTGCGACAGCATGTAAGTGCAACTTTCTCGGTTTCTGACATCTTCTTTAAAGATATATAAGATAGTCGAATATAGTTTTTTTTCTTATATAGCCTGTTGGAATATAGGCATACCATTGGGCAACCCGGTCTCGTCAGTTATATGACTTTTTGGGATGAGACTGTGTTACATTGGGATCTCAGAATGCCCATGTCAGAGGTGGGATATGAAAATTAACCTGGAATATGAGCTAGAATATGGACCAATGTCATTATAAAATCATTTTTTAATCGGTTTTGTGGTAGGCCGAATTTGTAGCTCGAAGAAGAAGAAACCTGCCAAGTAACAGTTCTTGCGTTTTTAGGCAATTATTTCCGAATATTGTATCTTTAAGAGAGAAAAAAAACACACTACAGCAACCAACACCAATTTACTTCAAGTTCTTACTTTTTACAAATACACTGGCCTTATTATATTATAGTGTATAAATAGGCTAGTATCTGATATTTAGGCTACGCATATCACACAGGCTAACTAATATGGAATGAGTTAGAAATATGGTTAAAAAAACAAGCGTTTGTCATGGCTCGTTGTTTTTCACCAGAAAAAAGTGTGACAGAAGTTTGTTTAGGATACTAAAAATGCAACATATATTTAGATTTATTTTAAACGACAAAACGAATCCATATCGCGGTTTAAACACGGAGGCTGAATAGTCGTCTTTTCAACAATTAATTAAAACAGCTGCGAGTAATTTTACCTCTATGTTTTTTTTCACCCCTAGCATCAGCTACAAACAGCAAAGGAGCTTGTATTTCAACAATAACTTGCTACAATTAACATTAGTTATTTTGTGTTATATTTCACAAATTCACAGGCGTTCAGTCATCATTGGAAAAATATACTTTTTTGATTTACAAAACTTTATTAAATTATAAATGTTTCATAATCGTATATAAAATAACCACCTAAAGATAAGAACCATAGTCTGAAAAAGTCATTAAACACTGTTATGCTGTTTATCCAAAATCTGCCATCTATTTGCATGCGATAGGCTATAGGCTACGTAGTGCTGTTGAGTGCGTACTTTTTCATACAACATTTCTCGACTACATGTATAACCCCCTTGCAGAATTTAAATAAATATAAGAACTAGCAAGTTATTTTAAGAGCTACATAAGGTACACTCTTTAAAATAAAGTTTCATTATTGGCATCGATGCTTTCATAAACAACCTTTGCACAAAAGGTTCCTTAGCTGATTAAATATTAGCCTACTTCATAAACAAAAATGGTTATTTTAAGAACTGATCACTGAAAGGTTTTCTGGGGAACCAAAAAACATTCTTCATGTGGCATCATGGCAAAACTCGGTTTTTGTAACGTTTACTTTTAAGACTGTACAAGACATTATAGGCCAACATATTTCCCACAAGACAAATTTTACACCGATCATCCTGAACAAACGTTTAATATTGGTTTCTAATATGAATGTATGCACCTTTTATAGTTGAAGGTTGAGTCCCTCAGATGTCCTAAGTGTGAAAAGCTGGATCTCAGCCACTGCTGAGAAGAGCTCAAATGTACAGAAAATACTGGAAAACCAACGTAATGTGCAGTAGTACATATATGAATTCTCTAAAGAAGTGGGCAGCTTCACTACTCAGGAAAAAAACAAAAAAGCATATCAAAAAGCATAGAAATCATCGTGAAAACAAAGGGATGTGTGTAAATTCACATTTTGTTATTGTTATTTTAGTACATGTGCAGTCTTTTTAAAAAATAAAAAGATCTCTCTTTATTACCCTACACTCAATTGTGTGTACAGAGGTTCAAAGAGCTGAACGATGGAATGTTAAAAACATCGATGAGAACAAAAATCTGGCATATTCTGACAGTGCTCAAAATCCCTGGAAAAAATAACATATTATTCAGTTATATCTCATATTTACAATTATCCATATGACGCATCAGAGAGTCCGGGAAAGTATGTGAAAAGTAATGAAAAATAATGAAAAGTGGTGGTCAATTCTGGCCTCAAATTCATCACTGGACACAATTATTTTCGCCATGTTTGATATTCTCATGGTACTGTGATGCGCAAGTATTAATTTTATGTATTCCTTTTCTAAGTATCTACAGTTAATTCTTACTTTAAAGACAAGGAATTGATGAATACACAATAGATGTTTATACTCAGAAACGCTGGATTACAGAAAACATTATTTGAAGATGCTAACTGCATCAAACTCGTTCAATTCACAGTGAGCGACCACCTCTGACATAAGTAGGCTACATATCTATGTTGTTACATATTTTTGTTACTTTCTACAGTAGGCTATATGTAACATAAAGGTAAACGAAATTGGATGGTTTGTTAGGCTATTGCTATTATTCACCGCTGTAAAGAAGTGTACACGTGAATAGTCCTACGAAGGAGGTTTACCTCAGGAAAAAAAACGCACAAATAGCTTCTGAAATCACCATAAAAATACGAACAAAAGTTGTTTTAATCGTCATATTATAGGTATAGGCCTATATGAACCCAAAACGACAATTTGTTCTCCCTCTGCATTTAACATCGTATAACGAAACATGATGAAGGTCAAAGCAAGGGTTGGTATTGCCAACAAAAGCATGGAAAACGTCCTTGAGTATTTGCATTTGACTTGAAGTGATCAAGTAAAGACTTCTCAAAATTAAAAAAAAAACTAAATTATATAATTTGCACTATAAAGTACAAAAACAAGTTACTTGCAGTTTTCACGACCTTATGATGAATAATGTGTCTGAACATATTCCATCCACATAATTACGAATATACAGTTGTTAATAAGGAAGAGGATCACATTTAAATCCATTTACATTTACATTTAGTCATTTAGCAGACGCTTTTATCAAAAGTGACTTACATCTGAGGCATAAATCCCTGGCATAAATGTATAACTAGTATTGAGCACTTAATAAAATGTAGCTCTTTGGACATCCAAATTGGTGTACAAAATGAAAATAAAATTACAATCGCAATAGAACACTAAAATTATATCATATTTTAAACTATGACATCAGAAAGAAATAGCCAATAATTTGCACGCACAAATTACAAATTACGCATTTAGAGAGGAAAAAAGCATTTTTGATCAATTGAAAATTAGTCGGTTTATATATTTAATGTATGTATTAGGCCTAAATATACAAAATCGATAAGCATTTTCACAATCGATTCATATTCGGCTGGACAGGGACAACAAGTAAAGTTCAAGTTCAAAGTCTTTCACAGCAGACAGCCAAGGAGAACGCGCAAGGAGACCCCTTCACCTTTAACAAAATAAATCACATTAGGAATGCACAACTTTTGTCTTGAATTTTTAAAACACGTTTCTAAGTGCATTTTTTTTCTTAAACTCTAGTAGTTCAGTTGATTAATTAGAATTCCATTCGTATATAAAACATTTTAAAAATACGCGTTTTACAATATTACAAATATTGAGCATCGTGCGTCTTAATCCAAACAACTTTGGGCCGTTCTTGGGTTTGATTACGTGCAACATTGGATCTGTTATTTTTGGCCCATGCAAGCAAAAAATGCAGCTTCACAAACCAAATAACTGTCTAGGTTAAACTTAAAACAGTAAGTGATAATCACCACCTCTTCAAGTTTAACAACATTTTATCATTCAAAATTCAGTGTTTAAGTGTTCCCCGTTTTCTCATTTATAACCAATATTTTCAAACGTTATAGGTCTTGTAAAAACATCCCAATAAAAAGTGTACTTATTTTCTTTTATTTCCTTGCATCAGATTCGATTTCAGCCTAAAGAGACCAGAACAATTTGGAAGTTACAGTTCAAAACCTTAACACTTTAGTGATAATCTGGGGGGCCTCGAACGTAAAAATGTCGTGGATAAATTCGATTAACTTTTCAAATAAAATTAGAATTAAAATAACTTAAATATTTTTAACCCATCATCTTGCTGAAGACAATTATTTATTATTATCCATCCAATTAGGCTGTTCCACTAAATGTCTCCTAAATAAACTTCGCTAAACAGTAATAATAATAACGACAAAGTTTGCTTGGAGACAAGTTTGATCAATTTGCCTCCGAGAACATTCAAAGTGTTATTTCCACAAAATGAGAATTCGCCTTCGCAAATGAGAACCTGTTACAAATATTTTTAATGATGGAACCTAATCACATGCATAAACATATCTTGATATTATTCAGTTTCGAGCTATACAAAGGCGTGGAACGGTCATCAGATAAAGCCATTCTACCCTGAGTTCCAAATAAACATTTTAACTATGCTTAAATGTGTGTGCTTCCAGTACTCCGATTGGTTTTATTGATTTAATTGGTACATTTAAAGACCTATTCTTGTTTGGATAAAAGTTGTTTTTCTCAGTCAAGCCGTCCATAAATGCAAAGTAAATACAAACCAAATGTAATTTGAAATTAAAGCTTTTTTATTAACATATATCCAGAGTGGTTATGGGGCTTTGAAAACCGCGTTTTGCAACATTTCATCCTGCGTGGGATTTTATGAAGAGCCCTGCAGAAGTGAGGAGCTGTGATTTTAAATTCGCCTATATCAACACAGCGCGCACTAAGGGCCCTTAATTAATCCTGTCCATAATTAGATAATTAACGCATCCTGCTGCTGTAAAATAATATGCATGAGTGAGATATTAAATGCTTGAAAGGCTTAACACGACTGTCGACGGCAATAACGTACAGTCTCTGAACGCTGGACAATATAATGCAGCCTACGTGACTTATTGTCATTGCAAGAGCTCGGATGCTAGCGTGCAAGCACGTGCTGGTCTGCAAAGTATAGTAGAGGATGGAGAAGAATCAAACTTGTTACATGGCAAAACATATGGCAATATGGCCTCATTATATTATAAGAAGGCTTGCAGATTAAAGATGTGGAGTGTTTTGGTATGTCCCTGTTCCTTATTTGCTTCAACTATGTGGCATACTGGACAACTTTCAGAGAAAAATTTGAGTACCAAAAATCTTTCCAAACATTTTTTCCTCACTCAGTATTCTTCACCACTAAATACTGAGATGACAGTGAATGTAAGTGAACACTGCATAAGAGATGGAGCTGCAGGGCTCAGTGAATGTTCGTTGTGGTCAGCAATGAAATCAGAGAATCAGCTGGTGCAGTGTATGTTGGATGAAACTCACAACACAGACATCTTGCAGTGATCTTAGGTCGCGTGTGTTCAAGATCATTGTTGATTAGGACATAAAGCAGTCTGAATGACTATGAGAGAAAACCACAGGAAGTTGTATCTGCCATGAGCAATGGTTTACATGATGGTCATTACTTTTACATCAGTTATACAAAATTAATGGACACCATCAGTTTAAAAGAATGGTCATCAAAATGTGACTAAGCTGAAACACCCAGTGTGCAGCTTTCATCTTTCTTGTAATTTCTAACAAATCACCTGTTTAATAATACATGCTTATTTATTGGACTACGTCAAGCCAGTGTTCAATCTGAGCCATCACACATGAATGAAGATGCGTAACTGTACCCTCATCATATGAAGACTAACAACCTTCAAACAGAAAATCATTTTTGAATTAATTAAAATCAGGATAAATAAAATTTCTTTCACTTAATTCAAAAGGGGTGTTAGGATCCCCAAACCCCTCCAATTTGAAGACCGCACTGAATCTCACTATTTTAACAGTAAGAATCATCTCAAACATTCGTCAAATATTTGCATCAAAAAAGAAAAAGAAAAGAAAGTAATAAAGCGAGTATAATCTTGGACTTTTGTATTGGTTTAACAATACCCTAAATGTCTGATAATCAGTCAAATACAAACAAAAAAACTAAACTGTAAAACAAAAAATATATATATGATCAAAAAGTTATGACAAAATATGTTTTTACATTGCTTTAACATCAAAATAAGTTAAGCAATTTTTCTACTTTTTATAAGTTTTACAAGCTAACATTTTTTGAAATTACTTAAACATCCAAATTGATTGTACTTAATAATTTAAGGCAACAACTGCAGTATAATACAGTGCAATAACTTATTTTGTGAGAATTAGCATTTTCTACGCAGTAAAATATTTTCAAAAACGCTATAGTCCATATTATTGAGGCTCTTTACCTTTAGTGTATATTACTTTATTGTGATGGATGGTTTTGACATGGAATATAACGAAAATAAAATTATCTTTGAATGCTTTGCAACATTAGGATCAAAGCACCATAATTTTGGATGGCAAAGTGTGATAACCTGGGGTGTGTTTCCCAAAAGCATCCTTATGTTGAATTGTTTTGGTGACTTGCAACCATTTAGTTGGCTTTGGGAAACCCTGATTGGTAGTGCACAAGAAGGTTCATCATAAAACATGGAGAACCTGTTAACATTCCTATTCACTTCCTCACAGAACCACAAAAGTTCCTGAGCTGTAAATGCAATGGAACTAAACACTTTGAGCTGCAAGAAAATGAGGCCATATATATATTTAATATTATTGGAAAAAAAACATTGTTTTTAACCATTGATCAGGCAAACTCATTGCTATTGTCATTGGTTAAATGAATGTTGCAGTGTCAGGGTGGATGCTCAAATAACCCGATGTTCTGATAGGGCTACAAAGTTACATTTCTACTTTGACGGGAGAAATAAACCTACAAATGCATTATTTATTGTTGACTTTGTATTTAGGAGAATATATTGCATTTTTTTAATACACTCTTCCATTTAAGAAAATAAGCAACTTCTGCAATCCTGCTAATATTAACCACACATTTACATTGTTATGAAAAATGAGCACACATTTAAAAAGAAAGAATCAACACCGCCACATCAGCAAATGCTGAAGACTGTGTGAACAAAAGCTGAATATACAGTTTTCAGCCACCAACCTGAAAACCTCTACTACCATGTTCAAAAGAAAAAGAATAAAATAAGAATAATGCATCATAACTCAGTGCCATGTATGTATGTACAAGCTTTTGGCCACTGTGTGTCTAACCTAATTTCAACCAGTATGCTTCAAATTCTGGAGCTGAACTGTCAAAAAATTAGACAGTTACCATAAAATATGGGAAGGTGGTATACATTAATAATCTATTTTGTTCATTATTTCTAGCAACATATTGAGCAATAAATAACTATTTAGTGCACAAAATGTGACCTCATAATGAAATAGTCTATGATTAGGCTATATCATCTCTGACAGCTGAGTGGCCCATGTGGAACAGGGAGGCACTCGCATTTTGGTCGCGAACACTCTTTTTCTGATAGTAGCTTGACTGTGAAGCGATCATTTTTAATGGCATTGTATTAATGCACATTACTAGCAATTTTATAGGATTTATATTTTTATAGATATTTTATATCTATAAAAAGCAAGATAAATGACAAGGGAACACAATAAAAGTCCCTTTAAACAAAAAGTGTTATAACCAAACAGCCTTTACAAAGGAGCTTGGCATCAATGCAGATATACATCACAAAGAAACACAAAGTATTAATACACTTTTAATGTGCGGCTCAAAATGGTGACAAGGATACAATATTCCATCTGCCAAAAAAATGCCAATTTTGTTGATTTCTATGATTCTTTCCCAATGACATGCATTTGAAATTAGGGCTACAGGGGAGAAGTATTCAATTGCTCCACAAGCCTGTATACTGACCAGACTACTATTTATTTGCATGATAATAGATAAAGGTGGTCTGGTTATAATGACATGTCATCTAAGAATCAATATCCTGTTGCAAAGAAAAACAAAAAGAACATATGTAAAACAACAACAACAACTCTGTTACTGTGGCTTTTATTGAGTATCCAAACAAGTTTTTTCAGTTTGTAGAGCACCTGAATTAAAACAGCACAGATTCTTTATGTTAGCCACCAAGTTCTGTGTCAAAATTCACTCTAAAAAACTATTCTGAGTTGCACCATTTGTCCTTTATATAAATAATAAATTATAGGCTAGGCAAAAATCTTCAACCCTCCAGGGTGCTTATAAGGTACAACACCAAATATATGAAATATAAACCTTGAAAACACACTTATAGTCCTTATCACAGCAAAGACGCTACAGTGGACAGATAATGATAATGCCACAATGTACAATAATTTCTGTGCTTCAGTTAGAAAATGCATTGAGAGGGTAAAGCTACATTTAATGTCATTAAAAATGTGAGATGGAGAAAATAAAAATGGTTGCACATTTGAGCATCAGCAAGAACCAATAAGGTTCATTCTCATTTATTTCACAGGGCGTTTGAGCTTCTGCTAGAACCAATGAGGTTAATTCTCATTTATTTCACAGCACGTTTGAGCTTCTGCAAGAACCAATGAGGTTCATTCTCATTTATTTCACAGCACGTTTGAGCTTCTGCAAGAACCAATGAGGTTCATTCTCGTGTTACAGCACGTTTGAGCTTCTGCAAGAACCAATGAGGTTCATTGCATGTTATGCAGGACATTTGAGCTTCCATAAGAACTAGTGAGGTTCATTCTCAAGTTATGCAGCACTTTTGAGCTTCAGAAAGAACCAGTGAGGTTCATTCTCGTGTCACGGAGCACATATGAGCTTTTTCAAGAACCAGTGAGGTTCATTTTCGTGTTACACAGCACTTTTGAGATTCAACAAAGAAACAATGAGATTAATTTCGTGTGTTGCGGCACGTTTGAGCTTCCGCAAGAACCAATGAGGTTCATTCTTGTGTTACACAGCACGTCTGAGCTTCAGCAAGAACCAATGAGGTTCATTCTCATGTTCCTTAGCACTTTTTGAGCTTCAGACAGAAACAGTGAGGTTCATTCTCATGTGTTACGCAGCACGTTTGAGCTTCTGCAAGAACCAATGAGGTTCATTCTTGTGTTACACAGCACGTCTGAGCTTCAGCAAGAACCAGTGAGGTTCATTCTTGTGTTACACAGCACGTCTGAGCTTCAGCAAGAACCAATGAGGTTCATTCTCATGTTCCTTAGCACTTTTTGAGCTTCAGACAGAAACAGTGAGGTTCATTCTCATGTGTTACGCAGCACGTTTGACCTTCCACAAGAACCAATGTTACGCAGCACTTTTGAGCTTCAGAAAGAACCAATGAGGTTCATTCTCATGTAACACAGTACGTCTGAGCTTTTTCAAGAACCAGTGAGGTTCATTCTTGTGTGTTATGCAGCACTTTTGAGCTTCAGCATGAACCATTGAGATTCATTCTCGTGTTACACAGCACTTTTGAGCTTCAACAAAGAAACAATGAGATTAATTTCGTGTGTTGCAGCATGTTTGAGCTTCCGCAAGAACCAATGTTGTTCATTCTCATGTGTTACGCAGCACGTCTGAGCCTCCTCAAAACAGGGTTTGTTCTCCCACATCAAGCAGGTTGAGCTTCTGTTTATGTTCCCTAATCAATGTTTATATGTGAACAAAAGCCTAAATTACATTGCTTTATCATAAAGCGATCGAGTCTCATTAGAAAATTGACTAAACCACTTAACCACCAGATTATTTTTATGATCTCTTTATGAACTTTATGATCTCTTTATGAAGTGTCAAAGTGGTAGTTGCGTAGCTGTTAATGAAAGGACGGAAATCTCTCAGATTTCATCAAAAATATCTTCATTTGTGTTCCGAAAATGAACGAAAGTCTTACGACAAATGATACAGATTTAATATTTTTGGTTGAACTAACCCTTTAAAGACGTGTATCAGTATTTTACACTAATACTCAACTATTATTCCAAGCATTTTATGACAATATTGCATCTGACTGCAGCATTCAACACAACATAAGTCTGTAGTGTTAATCCATCTACACTTATCAGACTTCCCAGAAACCTCCAATTTAGAAACTAGTCTAGAAATGTCACGCAACCATGTCTGACCCACTCCTTTGTAGTCTCCTGTCATGTCTATACCAAGCATCATTTGTTATTCCTCTCAACAATTAAAAAAAATATACTAATGACAAAAGACTTCGTTGTCATGCCAAACAGTACACAATAAGCTTTTGGAAAATTTTGCTTGGTTTGTGCCTTAAGTAGTAAAGGCCAGGCCTCAAACCCAAGCCACACTGCTGAAGTACTCAAGCTATGCTCCTGGTTTCCAGCTATGACCCAATGAATGAAAAATGTCTCTCTTGAAACAGCTCCATGAGAGGTAAACTGGTGTGATTTCTCCTGTTTCTTTTAGTTATGACTCTGTATTGTTCCTCTATCTTTTTTGACACCTGTATGCGAGCACTGATTCAGTTTCCATTACAGCATTGCCCTTTAGTTAATTAGTCTCCATCTGGTTCCAGTTAAAGTCACTGATGTCACCGCTCCCCCTCCCTGTATGCCAGTCACTCCAGAGAAACATGGAAAACATTAGAGCCGCCTCTAATTAAATAACCAGGGAGCGTTTGTCACTATCTGTGTCTCTTGGCTTAGCTTTGACTCCCACTTATAGACTAAAACATTTGGATTTGTTGCAAAGCCACATGCAATAGCTTGCTTTTATTGCCTTTCCACACCCACACAAACAAAGGACAGAACAGATAAAAAATGGCTAAAAATATGCATTAAATTTATTTATGGATCAAGGATCAATAATAGGTGGTGATCTGGCTATATCTTTCATGCAACATCTTCTATATCTGGGATGGTACCTGTCCCAAATATAATGGGATCATGAAGCACTTTAATATAAATTAAATTTCACAGGACTGACAGGGCTTTACCAGTTAAATTAACAAATAGTGAATTTAGTCGTCAAATTGTTAAGTATAACAAATACCAAATACCACATCATTTGAATAGAACATATAATTTTGAACGCATGCCATTGAAGACATTAAAGCAAAGACAAGCAATGCAAACAAAGGATAATAATATAATTGCTACAATTTGCTTGGCATCAGTGCATAACCTTTTCATCTGTCAAACTGTCTAAATAAAGATTCACCCAAAAACTGAAAATTCTGCCATCATTAACTCACCCCTGTGTTTTGCCAAACCCGTAAGACTTCCGTTTATATTCGAAACACAAATGAAGATATTTTTAATGAAATCACAGCGATTTCTGTCCCTCCTTTGACAGCTATAAGCAACTTCCACTTTGTCACTTCAAAAAGTTCATAATTAGATTGTTTAACTAATCCATATAAATTTTCTGAAAAGACACAATTGCTTTATTTTTAGGAACAGATTTAATAGGCTTTTATTCACATATTTCACAATCACATTAGCAGCGAACATAAACGCATAAACAAAGCTCAGCCGAATCTGCTTGACACACAAGAATGAACCTCATTGGTTCTTTTGAAGCTCAAACGTGCTGCGTAACACAGAATGAAGCAGACTAGCTCCCATTTGTGCATGTTGATGAATGTTTATGTGTGAATAAAAGTCTAAATTAAATCTGTTCAGTAAAGCGATCGTGTCTCTTCAGAAAATGTGAACTAAATTAATCAATTCATTTGGATTAATTTTACAATATCTTTACGAACGTTTTGAAGTCACAGTGGTTGCTTAGCAGTCAATTTTATGGAATAGAAATTTCTTAGATATCATTAAAATATCTTTATTTTAGTTTCGAAGATGAACGAAAGTTTACCGGTTTGGAACGACATGAGGGTGAGTAATGACAGAATTTAATTGTTTGGGCGAACTATTCCTTTAAGGCCAGAAAAAAATCCCTAACGTCCAGACCGTGAACCGAAAGTCTAATATTAGAACCAGTGTCAAAACATAAAACTACTCTTACATTATAGGTCAAGGCACATTAACTTTAATGTGCTGCTCATAAGAAACGACATGAAATCATTTTAATTTAAAAACAATTAAATGTAAAATTAGAGTTTTAGGCCCAACATGTTCACTCTTCTTTTCAAGTAGACAATTAGAATTAGTTGAAACTTAACAATATAAATGCAATAACTAACACAGTGACTGAATTGTAAAGATACATTCATCACAACGCACATATTCGTCTCGGAAATAATTCCAACAACTATCATTTCCAGTAAAAAGAATGAGAACATAACTTGGGGATCATACAGTTGAAAGTCACAATTTATGAGGAAGTCAAAATTCACAATCTTGGCGCAGCGGTCAAGGATATAAACACTTAGCTTACCGTTTGAGAAAGGTTGCAGAGTCGTTTGTTTGCTGTGCTGCAAGGCCGCTAATTCCACATATAATCAATACAGTTCTAGTCCGCTGTAATTATCGCTAATTAGCAGATTTCGTAACATCGTATCTTATTTTCGTGACCTATAACATAGTGTGTAACTGTTTACTCTCGGACGAACGGAAATTAGGAATACAAAGCCAACAGACACTTTCACTAATTTCTTCAAACTTATATCAGAGACATTAAGGCTGTTTTTTTTTTATTACATTCAACTTTACTGAATGCAGGTCTTTCCGAGAATTCATAAAGTCGACCTTAGGCTTACAGAGCTTATTTGTAATTGTGCAATGGCGTTTCATAGTTTTATGCAATGTGCGCATGTCTTGTGCGCATGTGTGTTGTCATTTTAAGACAGTGAAACCCCAATCATTTTAATATTTTCTGCAAACAGTTTTCTTTTATTTTTGTAAATTAGCAGTTTTTGTTGTACATATTAACTCAATTAAGCCCCACAGTAGACATAAGTAATTCCGTTTTCATGTCAATTCAGAATTATCACTTGTTATTTGTTTTATTTGTTTAGAATTATCACTTGTTATTTACTAATTATTTGTTTCAGAAACAAATGTCCTAATTTAATGATTGATCTAAACAGATCAATTTGGTTCAAGGCTTAGGCACTTTTTATTGTTTAATTTCTTGAAATGCCAGAGATATCGTATGAGCTGGCTAAAACAAAAGCTTACATCTTCAATCCCATGTAGACAAACCAATAGACCACCACAATTTCAGAGCAACAGAATACAGAAAATCATTTCAGCTCATACATAAATGGGCCTGTATTATTATACATTTCAATAACATGTAAATAATTACTATAAATAAAACTTATTTTAAAGCAAAGCCATTACTGATGATTTTGTATTTTTTTTATTTATTTTTTTTTTTATTGTTTGCAACAGACCAATTTGTCATGAACATGTTTCTTTGAAGAGGTATTCAAAATATACAAAGGGTACTTGGTCCAAATGTAACCATTCTAAAGTATTATATAATCCAGTTCCACCACACAGCCGTCTGTCGGTCCATGCGGTACAGTCCACTTGTCTTAATGGCTTTTCCTGATGGCTTGCTGTTCTCAGGTAATGACATCTGGGTGTTTACTGTGCTGACTGGCTGAGACTCGCCACAGGCTGAATGAGTACCTGAGGGGTGGCTGGATGGCGTGGCAGGCCGGTTTATGAGGAGGGAGGGTAAACAGACAGCAGCGATGGCCAAAACCAAGGTCCTGCCCTTTGGATCGAGCAAGTGTGAGGCCAGAGGAAAAAGGCCGGCCAAGCAGGAAGCAAACGCATGCTCCCTATTCACTACATCATAAATGCTCTCTTCATTCCAGCCAAATCTGAGCTGTTCCTCAAGAACTTGGACATTATATAATGCGTCTATGATATAATTTATAGCTAATCCTTAATAATTCATTATTCAGGAACGTGGGTTTCCAGTGAAAGCACTATAGTTGAGATGTTCATTAATATCATCATTGCGGAATTCTGATGGTTTGTTTTCCCCACAGATGGATTTGTTCTAAAATATGAGGGCATTCAAAATCCCACAAGACTCAATACTGGATCAGATCCAGTTTCACTTCATACTTCCTCTCTCATCCTTGTGATGTTAATCATTGTCCCACAGTTACCAGTGTTCTTTTATCACACAACACTTTTATTGGAAGACATAATGTTTGGCTGTAAACATGTCTCTAACAACATGCTGCTACATTTGTATGCCAACAGATCCTGAAACCCACATGAAACTAATTACATCATCCACCATTCTTAAAAAAAAAAAAAATGTGCCGTCAGACAGAAAGAAAGATCAACGGAGAGACAGACAGATAAAGAGAGGCAGAAAGACAGGTTTGCGACGTTAAGCTGAGGTCTTCTTGTTTGGTATATTCTCCTTGGCACTAAAAGTCATAAAAGGCCTTCAGGTTTTACAATGTCATGTCCAAACGCAGCATCCCCCACGGCTTCTCTTTCCCCTTCTCTCCCTTTCTCTCTTCCCTCCCTCTGAGCTACCTTCACCTCCCCCCATGCTTTCTTCCTTCATCAGTTGAAAAAGACAAGCATATTCTTACTGCTGAAAAGCACTATGAATATTGTTGAAAAGTACAAACTGGAAGGAATTTAGTGGTCTCGTGTTTGTGTGCCATTGATTTTGTTGACAGTGGTCAGAATGTTCTAATGCATGTGGTACAGATCGAACGATCTTAAAACCGCTTTTGCTACTGATGGCTTTCCAAGAACACATCAGAAGAGCCGCTTTAGGCTTATGGTGCCATGCGAGTCCATTTTAGTGTTTCTTGCTGCTTTTGAAAATGTATTGTTTTAAAAATGGCAACAAAAAAAATCAATGTTAAAAAAAATTGACTTAGCAAAAGAAAAAAATAAGTGTCAAACATCGTCAAAGTCATTCTTTAAAGCTGACATTCTGATTTATTGTCGGCCTTTCAAAACAAAAGACTCAGAGGTGACCAATAAATCCGTCCGTACTTTGCTTCCTCAAGCTATTTGTCCTCTTGAGGTGTAAAACACTCTGAGGCAAGCCCTACTTGAACCAGAGCTGTGAACATATAGCGTCCACCAATTATCCTGTCTGTCTGCTTCTCTGCTAATTATGGCTTGCCTGCTGTGTTTGCGCGAGTGTGCATGCGTGTCTCTTATGGACAGACGGGGGCTAATAACACCATATTTTTTGAAAAGACAGAAGGCCTCTGGCCATCGCTTTCAACACACATGCCACACAGGCAGTCCCACCCAAGGCACTCAGACCTGTCATTGATGGCCATCCCCTTTCCCACTCTTGGACTCTCCGCAGCTGTGGTCTGGCGTGACAGAAATGTGCAACAAATTACTTTGCTACCGCTTCTGAGGGCAAATGTCAAATATCACTCCATATTTACCAGAATGGAGTCATGCACAGACACTTACATAAGGATGGGTATTTTCTGTGCAGGGTGTGGATGTCATGTCAGCGAGCGAGAAAGAGAGAGAGAGAAAAACTGGTTTCCTTTTCTGGATGCCATCCAGGTCTGTGCACAGTACCAGGCAGCTGTCAGTAGGATTGATGAGCCCAGCTGGTGAAGATGTGCTGGGTGTCAGCAGGGCAGCAGATTTTAGCGAGGCCAGAGAGCACTCACCGCATGAGTTAGGTGTGATCTGAAGAGGACGTGATTTAGAGTGCTATGACTGGGCAGGTGAGATGACTGTACGACGGATACTTTGCTGGTGAATCAGCTGAAAGTCATTTCAAGAAGATGGGGGAGTGTGCAACGGTGTGCAGAGGTCGTGATGTGCGCTTGTATTTACGCACAAGACATTGCTGGAGGTGCAAAAGTTCTATGCAGATGTCCAAATAAATGGTAAATCATTGTGGATGCTCATATGCTTTTTGCACTGAACGTGTCTGGCAGCCCAGGGGCTAGCGAATGACTAAAACATTAGCAGGAATCCTCATGGCTCTCACACGCTCTCCCATCCCCCTCTGTGCTAGGCCTGTGCAAACACACACATACACACGCTGAGCCAAAATGGTGCCCATTCACATGCACACTTTAAAACATCATGGCCTCTCTCCGGCTGGGGAATGCGTATCCGTGCGTTGCTTCGCTCGTATACACAAAGTGTCTATTTAGGTGTGTGTCCTCATTCCAAGAGCTGTAAAGATGCCATTGGCATCTCGGCCCAGAACACTGAATCGAGTTACAGGTGTTCCTTTTAACACAGTTGCCCTGAAAAAAAAAAAAAAAAAACACAAAAAAAAAAAAAACATTTTATGACCAAGCTTGTATGGAGACCTGGGGAACCAGAAGTGACACAGACCCACAAAACAAGTTAAAACCACGTACCCAAGATCATAGACACTAAACACACACACACACACACTGAGAGAGAGAGGGAGAGAGTAAAAATCTCTCATATAATTCACAACATATCATCATTCTCTTGAAATGTTGGTCAGAAATTTTAATGTGAATAAATGGTGTGTGTAAATCATCTTGTTTTATGAGGTAAACATTCTTTATTTCTTCATACTGCATAACTAGTCTTTCACTAGCTAAAGTGAGCCGTTCACTCTCCTTACTCTTCTTTTTACAGCGCGGTTGAAAATGAAAATAAAGCCACAATGAATCTCTTTATATTTTTTAACACAGACATTTGCATTTTAAAGGGCATCGTGATGAGTTAACTTAACAGTTTCTATGTACTGTTACATTATTGCCTCTAATAATTATCAGTGATAAACTGCCCTAACATTAAAAAGAAATACAAATCCATTCACATTTTTATGGCTGGAAAAATTATAGTGTGACATTTGAGAGTCATTGAGCTGCAGCTTACGGGCTTATTTTGGAAAGTCAAAGACATCTCAAATGATTTGGCAGTTTGTAATTTGGCCGCGGTTTGGGATGGCTAAGATGGCCCCGACAAAGTCCTTTTTTATTTAACACAAACTCTTAAATGATAAATGTTGGGAGTAATACCTTGTTAAAGGCCTATAAGTTGACATGAACCATGTATATATGTATTTATAGTCTCAAAGAGTTGAGGGACAAAAGAGTATTATTTGCAACATGGCTCATTTCATTCACAAATGTCGGTGTCCAGCTAGGAATTCAAAACTTTAAGACTCATAAACAGAAGAAATAAATATTTTATATCATCATTATTACTACCACCACCCCATCTACTACAACAACTTCTGCTTTTATCACAACTATTACTTTTACTACTACTACTATTAATAATAATAAATACAATTTAACAACCGAAAATCTAAAAAAAATCTCTACGTCTCAAAATATATTCCTGTAACTATACACCCTGAAAGAGTTGCACTGAAATGTTTTCATGTGTTTTGTGAATGTTTCAACGCCCTCTGGCGGCATCATGAAGTATCGCAACACGCTGCCCTTCTCCAAAACCTCCACAGCAGCGTTCAATAACCCTGTTCTAGAAGGGCCCCCAGCAATACAGATTTTGTGTCTTCCTATAGTCAAACATAACTGAACTGACTCATCAGCTTGCTAGCAGAGACAAAGACCCAAATACGGCGTGTTAGAGAAAGCAGACATTCAAAGTAATGTTGGGAGGTGTCCCATTACTCTACAGTAGCAATGTTGACATGTCAGCTGTTTGACAATCTTTTACTCCACGGTTATAATTAAACCTAATTAGTTCGCTTGCAAAATGTTCAGCATTTCATGTTCCTGTATATCTGACATGTTGTTGCATTAATTTCTTTTAAACATTTGAAAAGTTTGTGATTACTTTTTCCAAGCGATTCAGTCAATTATTGTTACAGTTTGCTTATTTTTGCTATAGCCATGTGCTAATAAAGTATTATTCTTTATATATTATAAAAAATATATTAACACATAAAATGATAAGAATACTAACACAGTACATATTTAATAAAGTAAAGGAGATGAAATTGATATTACTTATATCTGATGTGTGTTATAGTTTGATTAAATCTATAGTGGTACAAAGGATGTATGTGAAGTGACACTTCCGGGGACAACTATTTCACATCATATAATAAATATATTTTGGTCTAATACAAGCACCAGAACCAATACAATTATAGCTCACAATACATTTAATTTCTGCGAGAATGCGTTCACTGAAGTAAAACTGTTTTTCATAATTCATAATTTAGAATATCTGGCAATCTTATTTCAACCTGCAGTCCTATATTGAGACTATAGGTGGCAGCACAACACCTGAGACATCAAGCACTTTTCTCATCTGACTGAGGAAACTAAAACAGCCCGAAAATGTGTACTTCCCTCCTACACAGTATGCTATACTGTCTGAATACTAAGAACTAATGACAAACAATACAAAAAAAAATATCCTGATGATGTGATATTCTAAAAAGCTAAATTGTTAGCAAATGGTGAAAAGTCTTATATTACTGTTGTACCTCTCAAAATCTACTGACTGATTTTAGATCCCTAAGTATCACTTTTTGGAGAGTGTTTAGTACTTTTCCAATACCAACCCCAGCATTGTTTCTTATGCCAACGCCAAACATGTAGGCCTATTAGGTTCAAATGGTCAAAACGTGTCTCATGACTTTAATGTTTGTGTCTTTTTTGAAGGGGCATCACTCATCTTGTAAGCACTCTGGAGCCATTTCAAATTAATTAACAAAATTACCTTCAATTAAAAAACGGCACCGCAGATCTGACAATTCAGGCATCCATCAAGTCAGCGAGTGGCGCTCTGCCTAACAGGCTAGCAATGAGAAAAACAATGAGGAACAGGAAACGCTGGAATGAACGGGTGCTTTTTACTCCGCGTCTATCAATCTATCTATGCTGTTACAATTCAGTGGCAATAAATGAATATGTAATCCCGAGCCCCATCACAACTGCCACCATGTGACAGAATGCATAAAAAAGAGTACCGAAGAGGAAAAATTCTCACACACACGGAAATCTCACTCACACATGTCAATCTGTATCCAGCAGTCAGGAATAGAGGCATCAAAACAGCCAACGTACACTCTAAAAAATGCTGGGTTGTTTTAACCCAACTTTGGGTCAAATATGGACTAACCCAGCCGTTGGGTTAAATTTTTACATTACTTTTTTAACCCAACATTTCGGGTTTGTCCATATTTGACCCAAAATTGGGTTAAAACAACCCAGCATTTTTTAGAGTGTATGGAGATAGATAGAGAAAATGAAAAAGAGATTAGATGTAGGGAGAACTGCTAAAGAAAAGGGGAGGAAGAGTGCAAATGAGGTGAGAGAGGAAGGGAAAGATGCGATGAAGTGGGAGATAGAGAGATGATGATGAGAGAGGCCGTGTGTGTGTGTGTGTTGGGCTGGGAGACTGTAGAGGAGATTTATGCTAGTTGTATAATTCCTTATCCCCCCCCCCCCATCTCCAACTCCACCTCAGGCACCGGCCCACCCTCCCTGAATCTCCTGCACCACACACACACGCACACATACACACACACTTCTCTCCTACCCACCCGCACTGGAGCCCGTGATTAAGATTCAGGCGGGATACGACTGCAGCACTTTGCAAATGGAAGACTAGACATAATTTCCCTAAAATGCTGTTTTTTATCACCGATTTCCCCTCCACCAGCCTCCCACCGCACGATTGATAGCTGATGGCACCTCTGACAACTTAACATTTTTATGACTAGATTTATGGCCTATCTGCTCCTGCCTTTTTATAGCTAAAACTCTGTAAAAATGCTTATTTCTGTGATAAGGAGAGGGAGGGTGAGCGTGTCGGTATATATGCATCTGAGAGAAGGCACCGGGCTAACGTATATTTGTCGGTGACAAAGAGTGCCACCGCATTGCAGGCGTGAATTGGAGTCATCCTGGTTCCCTCAGGCTCTGAGCTCCACTGAACCCGAACTAGAACATTCTGTGAGGTGGCCAGGCTGCAGCTCTTTGACAATGGCGGGGTCGGGGTGTGTTCACAGCGAAGGAATGCCTTCAAAAGGGAGGGTCTTTCGCTCTGCATGAATTACATGGCATATTCACTGAAATATCACAGAAATGAATTGGACGCCTGGTCAAACTGACTTTGTTTTGCTGAAATAAATCACTTTTACTTTCATTGGACTCCTCAGGGAGATTTACAGTTCAATCAACAGGGTTTTATAGTGATATTTAGGGGACCTGAACTTGTACTGAGATACTTGCTGCTGAATATGGAATAGTGGCGTGAGTATCATCCGTGATCCTTGGCTTTAATCATCGGTGAATCTGCAACATTATTTTGATTAATTTGAAATACTATTAAATTTCTCATAGGCTCTCAAAACACCTAACCATGAATTTGTCCTATTATAGTTTCAACACTATAATTTTTTTCAGTTATTGTAAGTCATAACGACTGGTGTTTGTTTTTTAATTGTGCATTTAAGCATTCTTCACCAGTAGAACATCATCAAAAAACCACAGATTACCCAAATGTGGCATTCATTCGGACACTCTTTAAATTGTGACAATGAATTTGATGAAATGTCTGATTTCACCGTAAACACGACAGACATTAAGTGCAGAGTTTATGTGGCTAAATTTTTATGTGCTCACTGTTTATGTCTCCATGGCAAACGGCTCTTTTTATGTGTCAGTGGAACCAACATTTCTTCCTGAATTGGTGAGGTATTGTTTATGTGTTGGCAGTGCCTTACTGAACGCCGCTGGAGAATTTCCTTTTCTGCTACAAATCATGCACGTGCACACGTTGGTGCTTTGTTTTTTCTCCAAATTTTTATGAATGCAGATGTCCACATATATTTGTTTATATTATATCACTATGCTGAATTCTAACAGTCACGGCGCTGCAGAAGCAGTGTTCGATTTACTCGCTGTAAAGCACCTCTCACATTCATTTCTCTCTGCATACACATTTTCCTACTTACTATATTTTACTTATTGCATTTGTGCATTCCTGGGAATTGAACCCATAACTTTTTCGTTGCTAGCACCATGCTCTACTGCTTGAGCTACAAGAATATTACAAGAATGTGAATGCTCCTCTCTTCTTTACTCAACTTCATCCCTTCTTTCTTTGCCACAATGACTGTTTGAGGACCTCAGGGTAGAATGCTTCCTCACCTCATCATAACCACAAATCATTTGAGGTTTTACAGAGGAATGAGGTCAGCACATCTATCTATCTATCTATCTATCTATCTATCTATCTATCTATCTATCTATCTATCTATCTATCTATCTATCTATCTATCTATCTATCTATCTATCTATCTTCCCTTTATTAGTCTATAAGTACATTTAGCTTTAGCATGATGCTAATGCTTTCAGTGTAATTTTAGTAAATGCTTTCAAAACCCCGCAGGCTTGTTCTTTTTTTTTTTATTAACGTTTTGTAATTGTTGAATCAACACCTTTCTGTTTTCATCTCTTTCCTAGGCTCAAACTCCCTGAAATTTTCCATTACTCTTTTTTCCGTTCTGGGTGTCTAGAGAGGTGGTGGGAATTTTACGAGAAGGAATCTGAAAACGGAAAATGTGTGCTTCTAAAGTGCTCAAACCCAACAATCTTCCTAATGCAGTAAAGTGGAGTGTTAATGTCTTCCAGAGCAAAACTCTCAACACTGATGCTGTACATGGTGGTCATTGCTTCGTTGCTGACCAGCAACAGTTAACAGTGCATGGAACTGCAGTTCAGTTATTAAATCAGTTTCATGTCCTTGATGTACATTTAAACATGTGGGATATACCTGGATAACCTGGATAACACAGGTGTGCATGAGTGAGAAACAAGCTTGTTTGTTTGTATTTAGCCACACATACATTGCAAGCAGCTATGTGTGTGTTCACTCTGTACATCAAGTAGATCTGTAATTGTGCCCTGCTGATTACCTGGCTCCCATTAGGAACCCCACTGATCACTGTCTGGTGTAAAACTGAATCCTGGAATTCACCCAAGGCATTCACAAATGTGTTTGGCCTCCATGCTTGCTCTCGCACCTAATTGCTCTCACTTTCCTTGAAAACTGGACAAGTACTTGCTGGTCTTAATGCCGTAACGAACAGGAGTGTTCATACGCACGATGATTGCTTTGTGTATAGCAGAATTAACAAGGCATCGTTCTGTGAAATGTGCCTGACTGAAATGCTTCTAAACGTCCACTTTTCCAAAGATAGAAACATCTGAAGTATAATGCACTATATCAGTTATACCATGGTTATCAGCCGATATTAGAGATTTAAATTTGAAACACTTTTAAATTATGTTGAAAGAGAAGTGAAATGAGCATGCACATTATCAATTAAATATCCACTAAGTTAATGTTTAGCTATCTTAATCTTTCACTTAGCTTAATCTTTAAAAATTAATAAGACTGTTAATGGGCTCTATGCACGGCGGTATTTCCGGTGAAGGTTTAAGGATGCTCGAACTTCCGCCGATTGTAGAGTCCAATGCAATACCGAGAATTTATTTTGAATTTTATACTCCATGGTTATACTAAAGAAACGTTAGTCACTAAAACAGATAAAACAGACACCCCTTGTTGTGTTTATGCTTCTTTTTAAAATTATATTAAATAAACATAACTATATATAAAATTACATCTAAACGTATGAACGTTTCGTTTCAAAGATGGGAGGACAGTAAATTTTGAAGACCCATAATCCCGTTTTCCTCCGCTTTAATCTCCCCAACCAGAAACTGTTGAGCATCCTTGCATCAAATACGGAACTTATGCGTGCTTATAGCCCATTAATTAAGAATAAAATCAATAAGAATACTATCCATTTGTAATTTTGAACATTATAATGTAAAATTTAAAATTTGATTTTAATTCTTATTTTAAATGTTTGTTTAACATGACGTATTAGTATAGCTTTTTAATGGTTAACAAACTTGACATTCAAAATAATTAATAAAAATCTTGATTAAATTTTACAGTAGTCGTATCGTAAGAAATGTGCTCACACTCTGGTTCTATTATCTAGGTGTGTTTACAATATATTTTACTGGCGGGGCATCTCACACCATAACACAAATACAGTTTGTTAACATCAGAAATGCAAATGCATAACGCGTCAATGCTTACGCTGCTTTTTCTCTGTCCAAGACCCTCTATAGTAATAGTTGCTGTAAACTTTCAATTTGTTTTAAACTCATTTCACAAATTCTGTGTTTACAAATCTAAAGTCTAAAAGGCAAAGCAGTCTGATAGATCATTATAACCAAGAGAAACTGAAAAAAGAGAAAAATATAGAAATATTATGTTAAAAAAATATTTTTATATAAAAGAATATAGCACAAATAATACACAATAAAAATAAAACAGTTCAATCTGTTTTTTTCCCATGTTTCAAGTCTGTCTTACGATACATAATGAATAGTTAGCAGTACAAAGCTCAAACTGCTTTCATGTTATTCCAAACACAGCCCATGTCTTGGTTAAAAGGAATATTTTCCATTTTGCCAATGTATGCATTTAAAATAAAGCCTCTATGATTGACCCTTATAGAGGGCAACTATAAAGGGTGATTAAATGGGGAAAGAAACAGTCACATCTTTGGCAAACATAATCATAAGTCAGGCTCTCCATATTCCTATAAATCATTTGACATTTGTTTCAAATCCATCATTAATGAGCATTCACTGTATTAGTATGTTTCACTGTATCCTGCCTGCATGTTGCGTGTATGTATAGATGCTTAGTTGTGTGTACACATACTTATTTGAGGCCTGTTTTGTCTGGCTGAGATTTTCCAAAGCTGGCTCTTTAGGATGTTCCTCATTAGTGTGAATATTAATGCGGACCGAAAAAAAGGGGAAGGCAGTAGGACAGGGAGGAAAAATGTAAAAGGAATTTGGAAGAGCTTTTTAAAGGGGCCATTTCATCTGAATCGTTATTTTTTTGCGGTCCTCCCAAGGCTCGTAACTGGCGGTCTATGAAGAGAGACAAGCCGCAGAGGGGCTTCATTTAAAACCTAAAGGTCACAGCTCAGAGAAAGGTCTCCAGCTCAGCCAAAAATATAAAAAAGTGGAGGTGGAGAAAGAAACTGAAAGAAAGAGAGAGGAGAGAGAGAGAGAGAAGGGTACGGAGGGTGGGTGCATGGGTAAAATGATACAAGGGGGAAAAAAAGCAAAAAAGCATACAGATAGAGAACACAAATCAAACTAAATTTAATGACGTAAAAACAGAAGTAAAAAAAAGACACATTCTGAAACCATGAAATCATTAAAGCGAACCGTGTAATTTTCTAACAAGCTTATATGAATCCATTTCATCCAACCACATGCAAAAAATGATCTTATCCTCATTTTGTCGATCTCCGTTTCTTTCACATGCAGTTATTTTTCTGGACAGCTCTTCGGACAAAATCAAAACGCTGTTAGGAAACGCGCCAGCATGCCCATATCTGCGCTGGAGCCATCGCTTAAAAGTGCATTGGCACTCTGCCTTTAATGCAGGTACCTGGCAGTCACGCTTTTCCAGCTTGGTTGAAACCCAGAGGCTTTGTCAGATGGCAAATTAATTTTGCTGTGTTCCATCCCGTGAAAAACCTTTTCCATTCAGCCATTATATGCCAAGAACAAAAGCCACCTTTACATTTTCAAAGCAAATTGCCTAATACTGCCATCACTTTTGAGGCATTTAGTTTGCTCAACAGTTTGTGTTCAAGCATAGGGCATTAGCAATGGTTGTCTGTATTAGCGCAATCAGTGCCATCTCTCCAACCACCATGGCAGCTAGTCCTTTACAAACCGCTGTAATCAATCACTTGTTTATCTGTGGGCTCACTTAAATTACCCAGTGAGTACACCACACAACAGCACAAACCCAGAGGAGCAGTGTGAGCCAGACGACAGACCTTGATCTAAAGCCCTGCACTCTGCACTGATAACACTCCGGCTTCCCCTTTAATGTCCCCAGCACAGAGAGATGCACCAGGCCCCCTAGTAAACGGAATGCCCCAGCTCGCTTGTAAAAGTAGGGTCCCTGGAAGACAGAAAGAGAGAGAGAGAGAGAGCGAGAGGGGGGGGGGGGGTCTCTGGTAGGATCAGGAACGAAAGGGAAGGAGGAAAATCACACATCCAGGAATTAACTCCCTCTATCCATTGCCTGGATCAATCCCCTCTGCAATTCCCAATCCGCCCCCATCTCTCTTAAACTCATACCCAATTCCAATCATGGACACAGTAAAGCTCTCTTGTAAAATACCACAATGCGACCTCAGACTTCAGTAAATTAGATGCCGGTTGGACCCCTTTGCTTTGAAATACAGCGCAGGTCTGCCTGGAGCAGCATTAAAACTGAGGTCAGCCCAGCCACTGCACACAAGAGATATTCCTCCTGCCATAACGGTGTGTTTGTGCGGAGGTATGTTTGCAAACCTCATTTAAAGGAGCCGAATGAGAGGCTAAAGCCTGCCAGTTTGGCATCGGCTTTGTGCATGTTTGTCAGTGGGTCTGTGCGTGGGGGTCCCTGGTGAGGGTGTACCCAGTATGCGTCAACGTGCTGCTTGGGCCAGGCATGGCCACCGATCAGATGGATGATCAAACTCTAATCATTCCCTCACGACCCATCCCGGGTAAAGCTGTCATTAATTTTGCGGAATTACATCAAATTGGAGACATTCTTTATGCGGCCCACGGCCTACAGACAGTTATACGATGGGGACTGCTGTGCTAAGCAGATGGGGCAGCTTGGCCGTGCATACTAAATACTGCTGCCCCCCTTCACGTTTCTCCCTTTCTCTCTGGCACATCAGCTCTCTCTCCGTCCCTTCATCCCTGTCACTTACGTACTTCCCTCTCTCTTTGTCTTTTACCCTTCTGGGTTACTTTAAGATTGACTTTAAGAATGACTTTAAGATTTTACTTTACTTCTATTGTCCCTGCCCTACTATAATTCACTTTAGACACCATTTTTTCTTTGTTTTTCATTAGAAGTATCCACATGCTCTCTTTCCATCAGGAAGGACTATGTGTTCAGGTTGTGGTGAGTGTTTGTTACTGACGTTTGCTCCTACCCTACCTAGAAAAATGGCCCGCCCCAGAAAGACTGTTGTCAGCTCACTCATGGTGCAACCAAAATGCAAGCTACTGCATGTCATCTGCATTCACTGCACTCATTCAGATGCTGTAATCTGTTACACAAGACAGAAGATTTCCTTCTCTTTCTGTGAAACGTGGTTCATAAGCTATATTTTGTCATGCATGGCAATTTTTCAGCCAATAAAGGATTTTTTTTAAAGCAGAACACCATTATAACATTAGGCATCCAAAATTATTGTTGTATCAAAGTCATTTTTGCAAAAATAACTAAGTTCTGTCAAATCGATAACCACACAAAAGATTTGTTCACAGAATATGTTTATGTATATATATTCATATATATTTTATATCTCTCTGTGTGTATATGTATATATACACAGACATGCACACACACATAAACATATCATATATATATATATATATATATATATATATATATAAATATAATCATATACACGCATTTATGTTGTGTAAACAAAAACTTTAATGTTAGATGTGATTAATTGTGATTAATTAATTTGACAGCACTAAAATAGTTTAAAATGTTCTTAAATGTAAAAGTCTCTTATCTGATGAAAAATACAGTAAAAATAGTAATATTGGTAAATATTCTTACAATTTAAAATCTGAAGAAATTCAGTTACTCTAGTCTTTAGTGTCACATGATCCTTCAGAAATCTAATTCTAATTCTAATATGCTGATTTGCTGCTTAAGAAACATCAATTTGTTATCAAAGTTTAAAACAGGTGTGCTTAATATTTTTGTGTGGAACTGTGACACATTTTTTCAGGATTATTTGATGAACGGAACCTAATGATTATTATTATAATGGATTTGCACTGTAAGTATCATAGTTATGATAAATTCTGTTTGGTGATTGAGTACACCACACATATTCACTGACTTGCCAGCTGGTAGTAGCCTACCTGTATTAACGTTAGTCTAAAACATGGTAGACTAATGTTAATACAGCTTACAAAGGTCTGATTTGTAGAAAACAATTCGAATTACCACAAAAACTCAATAGTCGTTATTCTTCAGGTTTTGCAGTATCTATAAAACAAGCATGAGGAATCCCTGACCAGGTTAGTAATGAGATGATAAAATGACTGGGCAACATAAGTCTGGCCTTCACCAGATCTTCTCATTGATCTCCTCAGAAACACTTGACATGGAGCGCCTGGGAGGAGGAGCGAGGTTAGGAGTGTCATGGGCCTGAGGGAGACTCGTCGTCAAGCAAGGTCGGTAACACACTGTCTGTGTGCCATCAATCACACGCCTCTGCCCTTCCCCCCTTCCTGCCTGCCTCTCACGCAGCCTTCCACGCATTTCAGCCAAGCTCACTCTGTTAAAACAATCTCAGCACCTTTATTGGGCTGCCTCATTTACTGCCTTCATGCAATTACAGGCTGAGGGTGGCCATCTTGTTTGCAGTGGATGGCTACGACTACCTTCCTTGCAGGGCAAACTGGTTCTTATGCCATTATATATGCACAATCAAAGTGACAGTACAAACTTATTTCATTTTCTAACACTTTCTAACAAATGTGAGGTCCAAAAAAGGAAAAAACAGTTTGGTACAATAGAATATACAGATATAGATGGAAACATGATATGTGAGATATTAACAAATTAAAATACATAAAAAAACACAAAAGCCAGTATGAAGTGATCATATTTCCCAGGTGGGAATTTTAAAGGCTTTCAGTTTTTTTTTTAAATCAATCAATCATTGTTTGTAATAAATTGTATTGTTTTCTCTCTATATAATGTTCACCAGATCACACATCAAATGTTAAAATCACGTCCAGTTTCCACCTCTGAAGAGAAAATCTCTTTGCAAGAACTATAAATAAGGAGATAGAATGGCGTTCATACAAGGAGGGCTCTGAAAAAAACCCAAAATGCAATCTGGACCAATCTCCTTTTTCAGTCAAAATTATCCGTCCAGTGCCTGTGAAGTTTATAGCATGTCCATTCAAGGTGATGTTTTATTAGTGGTTAAATCATTAATAATTTTAAAACTGATTTACAGGACTCCAAAATGTGCAGGCAGTCCAATGGACAGTGTGTAAAGATGTTAAAATATCGAAATATTCACTTAGGCCCTAAATCCTTAACATCAAAGGCATGCGAGTCACCACTTCATTTAGAATGCATCACTCTGACTTATGACCTCCTAATATTACCACGAGACCAGCTCAGATATACGTGTTGTATGTGCCAAATTCCTCAAGAAACTTCTTCTGCAATATATAATTATTCATGCATTTAATAATGTCTCGAATATGAAAGATAACATGCCTAGCTGATCCAAGCTATTACTCAGGCTATATAGAAAAATAAAGTGAGTTTTACTTGTGTCTTTCAGTGTATTTACATCGACATCTGAAAGATAGTGACGTTACAAAACTCTATTTGAAATGTATGGGCATTCACTTTACAGAAATGTATTAAAATTTATTTAAAAAAAATAACATTATATGTTTATAAATAGTAATATGTGTAAAGAAACATCTTAGAGGACAATGCACAGCTACGCTGCAGCTCTTTCCTGTTTCCTAAAAGTGCACTGCCATCTTGTGTTCAAAACGAGAACATCAAACAACTAATGTTTTGGAAAAGAGGTGTCTCTTCGGTTCTTTAAAATGCTAAATATCAAACTCCATTAAATATTAATTAAATATATAATACATTTATTTCACCTCTTTATTGCACAAACTGAGCTACCAGTTAGCCTTAGTATGAGAGACAAATTATTGTAGGAATCATTGAAAAATGATAGGCATTTAGCATCTGCTTTTCAGCTTCATGGCCAAGCATTCTAGTTTCAAGTTTCTGTGAGTCAGCAAATGAAGAGTGCTGTTTACTCCAGCTGAATGTGTGTCGGCCTACTGAGACTCCAGGAATCAAAGCAGAATAACCCTGAAAAGCCATTGCAGGCATCAGACGAGCATTTGAGGGATAGCCTGTATTTCACACGCAGATGCTTTATATTATGCATGCGAATATTATGATATTATATAACATGTCTCTTGGAAACCAGACACAATCGAATCGCTCTTCTGAACCGGATCTTTTTGACGAAATGTCTGAACTGATTACAACAGACCGGACGAATTGTTCGAAACGAATAAACAGATCGAGTGATTCTCGAGTCAACCGACTCACTGGTTGTAGCAAACCAAGAACCCACGAGTGAGCTCAGCTGACGGTGTGAATTGACTGATCGGCGATACATTTTTACTAGTATCCTATTTTCAAAATCATTACAAATAGAACATACTGCGAATATTGCTTTGATTGTACGACACTACAAGTTCGTTTGAAAGAATATCACTTAGTTATGAAACGTAAATGAATGAATCATTGAATCGATGTTTCGAACTGGTCGAAAGAGCCTTTTCTCGGAAATGAGTCAGACTACTTCATTTCGCAATCGTGTTGCTTTTCACCATGCGTGTTTAACGAACACGTATCGCATTGGCCAAGATTCGATTGACACACGCATTTAACCAATAGAAACTAAGACGATGAATCCGATGAGGAATGTGAACCAATCAGAGCTTCAATCGCTGTACCGTTACCATGACGTTTGACTTCTCACATCGACCTTCAAAGCGTTCCCATTACAGATGGGGATTTTAGTTTTTTAGAGTATCAGAGACATGATTCGGAATCAGTTATAGAACTTCATTTCCCACAATGCAGCGTGCCTCTCCAAAGCACCCATGCTTCTGTTTTTGTTATTGTTGTGAGATGTTCGTGGCACAGCTCATCTCGGCGAATGTGTCGGTGTAAATTACACTTGTCATCAGTCTCATACATGTTTTCTCCTATATGACCGAACAACGTTTTTCAAGAGGACATTGTTCTGATTATCTAATCTAAATTGGGTGAGTTTTGTTATACGACGTTTGCGTTTTTTCCACAAAGGAAAAAAGAGAAAAAAAACTGCAGCATGTTCAGTAGCACGCAGCTAAAGACAAAGCATGCCATGTTTATAACATCTAATCCTATTTGAGGCAGTCCCATGAATGTGTATTGACTATAACAATGTTATAAGGCTGTCATGTTTTTCTTTTTTAACTGCTGTAACAAAGTGTCAGATCTGCTTATGCATTGTTTTTCTTCTTGTTGTCATGCTGTACCGAGTAACTTGAGATAGTTTCTAACTTTGGGCCTCGCTTGCAGTAGCCATCCACGATTGTTTGCAATGCAAAGAAAGATTTTATTTTCGAAGTCAGCAATTATTATGCCACAACAATCAGGTGTCACGTGTGAAGTAATATTAAAAGTACATTAAAATAAATGTTGTTTATCCAGTGTGTTTTAAAAAAAACTAAAACTAATTTCATTTCACCATCTATTTTATTTTAAACGACTCATATCCTGAAGAATCAAATTATCCTTGGTATTTATTTTAAGATTAAGCTTGACACTGAACACTGGAGTTAAGCTGCAAGTTTCTGACATCAGATAGATGACGTCAGAAAACGTCCTTGGTCTGTTCATGGAGACTCTAAATATGGGTTTTGTAGTTTATTATAAGGTGCTGCTAATGATGGGCCCACCTGTCATTACTTGTAATCTATACAGTTCACACAGTCAGTCACCGCATTTGTGGCACATGACAGCCTGTCACAAATGCTCTGTAAGAGCTGATATGTGTCCAGGGTGAGAGAGTCTGCACGCCTCATCATAGTTTAACATAAACCGTACCTCTTCACTTGCGCAACACATTCACCTCTCCCCTACTGTCCTCAGTGAGCCACTTTAGTAATATCCATACATGTTTAAAATTCATTTTAAATTTGTGTATATTTGTGAATTTAGATAGAGACAAAAAAGGCATACATATAGATAGAGATGACTACACATATAGATAGCATAAGACAAAACAATTACTGTATTTGCCTTTTACCTAAGCCGAACTTCAAAGCACACAAGTAACGTCTTTGAACTTTTTCTTAACATCAGGATTTTAGGATAAAATTTAACCTATTGTTTTTTGTATTTATTATGTATTTTACTAAGTATGTATTACGTTTTTTAAAAAAATCATTTTTAGTAACTTTGTTGCAGTTCATTGGCTTTTTTGTTGGTAAAAGAAATATTTCATGTAATGAAGCCATAAAACGGCATGCATATTATTTGAGAATGAGAAATAATTTTAGACTAAATAGTTTTAGACTAAATATTTCCATTTTAATTTTTAATAACTACCTAGGTGCATCACTATTCTGTTGACATGGAGAAGACATGCGGAGTGGAGTTTCGCAATGTCGGAAGTTGCTACTTCCCACAGAGCAGAGTGGACTGCCACTACACCATCAACTCACAGCACACATGGGCCAGTAATGACTGGATTGGACTATTTAAAGTAAGAGAGAGCCATCTCCAGGACTTTTCAGCACTGATGTGGCTCTTTTGCTTTATTAAAGTTGATCTGTTATCTTTTACCCCCAGGTTGGCTGGACGTCAATCAAGGAGTACCATACATTTGTGTGGGCAGTAGCACCATCCAACTACAAAGAGGGGACCTCCGTGAACTGCTGTGTTAATTTCCAAGGTCTCTGAAGCATTGATTTTGGTGTTCAAGCTCTCTTGAAAGTCAGCTGATGGTCTTAATACAGTATGAATAAAGAATAGTGTGCTTTAGGGACATTTAAAGAAGCTAATTACAGTTTCTTTCATTGATTCACCCAACTGCTGGGCTCATGCATTCAGTACATTAGCAAATGTTTGTCCTCAGATGACCTGTGAAAGAGATAAAATGCCACAAATGATTTCGCCTGTAGTTAATTATTAGTAGGGAGGGGTATGATGCTCCAAAATTACCCTAGATCAACTTGCTTCTCTAAAAATTTTTTTTAAATAAACCTAAAATGCTTGTTTTGGCATTGCTTTAAAAATAATTAATTTATTAAAAACCCAGTAAAACCCTAAGACAGCCCTCTAAATTGTAGTGTATCGTGTGTGAATAAAGAAACATGTCTGATCAGTGTCTAGTGGGCCCTATTTATTCAGGGCTTCCTTAGAACCAAGTGGTTAATTAATCTTTGAGACAACCTAATGACTAGCTTATTTCTGAAAAGCACATCCGTAGTAATTAAACTGCAGGGTGTGGGTGCGCTATATATTGCTCTTTTAAAGTAACATGCATTTACCATTCAGAAGTTTTTTTAAAAGTCTTTTATGCCAACAAAGGCTGCATCATTTAGTAAAACCAATAATATTATGAAATATTACAATTTAAAATAAATTTTAACATATTTTAAAGTGCAATTTAGTTCTGCTTTGGTGCTCAAGTAACATTGCTGATCATAATGTTGAAAACATCTGCTTATTTAAACCTGTGATTTTTTTTTGGACTCTTTGATGAATGTTATTTTCAAAAGAACATCACTTATTTTAAATATAATTTTTAAATACCTATGCTGTCACTTTTTTATCAATTTAATGCATCCTCACTGAATAAAAGTATTAATTTATAAAAAAAAAACGTTGACCCCAAAACTATGAACAGTAGTGTTAGACCGAGTTTTTGCAAGCACGTGTGAAAGTATCATCTGGGCTGAGATTTGCACAGTGCAGAATGGTAGCATTGTATTTTGTGGTGAGTATTGGTGATGGAGTCAGAGTGCGTTTAGGAGAACTCAGATGAGGTCATCATCACCAGTGGCCCTGGCGCCATGTGATTGGTTATTCATAGTGAAAGCAGTTTGGAGATTTTCTACACAGACAGGAAATATTCAAATACAATTTTCCTATATTAAAAATCTGAGACCACACAATTGTTTTGTTTATAGGTTTTTTTGGGCCTGTGTATGGCCTTTCACAGTATCCTTTTCTCTCTCCCCTTCAGCATCCTACCTACCAGGGCCTAGTACTCAGCAGTACCAGTTTGTGTATGTGGATGGAAGGGGAGAGGCTTGTTCGCGCAGCACTGCCTTTACCTTCTCAGCCCCAAAGCCCATGGAGGAGCTGATGACTCTGGAGGAGGAGGGCCAAGGAGAGGAAGTGGGCGAAGACATGTTGCTGGTCATCCCCAGAGCCCAGCTACTGCAGGTCAGATGAACTCACAGAAAATGCAAAGACTGTAATTCAGTCCATCATTACACAAATGATGTGTTTCACAATAAGACAATGCCAGATTCTAGTATAGACAGTTGCCTAGGGCTGTAGCATTCTCTCCGTATGCATGATAAGGGATAATCCACGACTAGCTGTAATAGCGTTTTAATGCATGATGTGGAGGAAAAGAACCACACAACACATGCAATTCAGCAGAGTGCATTCCAATGGTTTAGCGCAGAGGTAGCCATGGATTATCCTGCTTATACCATGGCCATTTGCCAACAAACAAGTTATTGATGTTTGACCAGACAAAAAATAATAAAAAAGGTAGGTAAAAAAGGTAAAAATAATGGATCATTTGTTCAGTTACGGCTCATTAGATCTAGCATTCTGCCCACTTTAAATCAGACACAGGGACAAAGAGATTACAATTATAAAGTTACTCATTATAGCATGTATTTGAATTAATTATCAAGACAGAGAGAGATGCGTGTGTGAATTGCCTGAGTCTGTGCAGCATCCTTCTACTAATAATGAAGCTGCGCATTTGGTGTTACTCACTTGTTGAGAAATGATTCAGCAGCATGGCTACTTTATCAATAAACGTCACAGGGCAGCATTGATACGTTTCTGTGCTCCTGAATGTGTGTGTGTGCACTTAAAGGCACACTATGCAAGAATTGTACCTTAATATAACAGCTTCAAAGTCATTTTGGTAGTAAACAAACTCATAGTAGGGCGAATCAACCTGGTAGTAAAGCTTGGGGGGGATGCCGCTGGAAAAACCAGCAATGCAAGTTCGAGAGGAGCGCCCCTGACAAATCTTGCGAGAAGCACAACATGCTTTACAGCAACAACGTCACACACATAAACAACAACATATGAAGCACAAAGATACTTTTGTGGATTTCAGATGTGATACTCGACGATGGAGCAAAGCAAAGAAAACTCGATTGGAAAAGACTAGGAAAAGAGAATGAGCCTCTCTGGTCAAACCGTAAATAAATGCATCAATCCGGAAGTTTTGTTTGAGTTATTTAATGGTCTAGTGGTAGATCTCTTGCAAAGTGTGTCAGAGGTTACAGGTTCTAAGTTTTTTTCTCTCTCATCAAAAGTTAATATGTTCATCAGTGGTTACAGTCTATATCAAGCAGAGACACTTTTTTGTGCATTTTATTTTGTGATTTCACCGGAATGAATAGAGAGTCTTCGCAACAGCGAAAGATTGAAGAGCATGTCCAAGTGAAGACTGCACGCCACAGAGAACACTGGATCCATGACACTGATAGCAGCGGACACGAGCGCTCGGCTTGAGTTCAAAAACACATTTTAGTGCTAGGTCTATTATTTAATGCAAAAAAATGCACACTATGCAAAATTTGTACCTTAATATAACAGCTTCAAAGGGGTATCAGGCCGTGAGTGCAGAGACCAGTCTATGGCAGAGACGCTCTGCGTGAGTTTGTATTTAACATTACAGTCATAAATACCATACTCCACAGCGACTCTAGGGGTTTCTGTTTGACACACACACACACACACACACACACATATATATATATATATATATATATAGATAGATAGATAGTTCAATTAAACAGTATATATTATCATACTTTATAAATAAATATGTAAAACAAACAATATTGGTAGTCTGGTACAAGTGTGTAATTGTAAGCATGAAGCCTAAATGATAATGGTCTCAAGTTTTTATCACAGTGAAAAAAGGCTTTTTAAATGAACACCATTTCGCTGTATTTTTTATTAACTTCCAGGTTATAACAGATTTTTTTTTTTTTAAGCTAAACTACAGTATGTAGTACTACAATAAAAGGGATATCTCATACTTTGACAGCTCTGGGATGCACTGTTGTTTGTCCAAGAAAGAGTAAAAATAGAAAAGATGTCCCAGACAGTGTATTGATACTTTAATCCATACAGACCTCAGACAGAGAGCCTCCTTTTAACATTTCCACAATGTGCAGTTTTGTTGTGTGGTTTGAGAATCACATGAACAGCTTAGAGCTTTCCAACCAAGTCAGTAATGCTGTTTTGTTACTGATATCACATAATGTGAATAAGACATTTAAGATAATTATTTAAATTATATAAACTTCACAATAAACTTTAGGGCTATGCAAGAATACCGATACCTATAAATTTATCACGATAGTTAGCGACGAGAATATTTTTTGTGCGCAAAAAACAAACAAAAATAACGACTTTATTCAACTATTCATTTCCTTCTCTGTGAGCCTCGAGATAGTTCACTTAGTGTAACTGCGCAGCGCTTCTGGGTTGTACGGCCGGCGCTGGTCATGTGTGTGATGCACGTGACGTACAACCTAGAAACGCTGTACAGTTACATATATAATATTGATATATTTAAATGATTTGTTTTATATTTTATTTACCATATAAGGTAAATAATTAACATTTGAATCAATAGACAGACCTCATTTAAAACTAGGTTTTCTTCATTTGTATGTTTTATTAATATCTGTATCTTTCTCTGTCATTCTTCCAAACAGAGACGTCTGCAGGAGTGTTTGAAGGAGCGTGCTGAGCTGCTCCAGGCTCTTGAAGCAGCAGACCAGAACGTGGAACGGGAGAAAGGCAGGAGAGAGAGAGACAGAAGCTCCTGGGAGCAGAGCCGCAAGGAGCTGGAAAGGAAGATCGGCGAGCTGAAGGAGGAAGTGAGAGAATATATAGAGAAAGTAGAGGAGATGAAGAAGAAGCAGAAGGTAGTGTAAACACTCATTCCATCAGCCTGTGTGGTCAGCCCTGGGTCATGGTTTTGTGTATGTTTTGTCTTTACTGTGTTTACTGTGGTGTATATGTTCACATACACTGGCGGAAAGCTAACTGCTAAACGATTTTTAGTGTTACAGTCTAGTTTAAACACCTCACTACCACCACACCTCTCTCTTTTAGGAAGCTGAGGATTTAGGTGAGGCCCTGACAGAGGAGAAGAGAGCCCTGCTAACTCAAAAAGAAGCTAATGAGCAGCGAATCAGAGAGCTAGAAGAGGATATTAAAGTACTGACCCAGAGAGGACTGGAAAGAGAGACTGACCTAGAAAGGTGAGAGGCTTTGTGTTTTCTACCCTTTGAAGTATCTTTGAATTAATACCCAGCCCTACACATAGTGCAGGGTGGTTTGACCAAAAATTGAAATCACGTTTTTTTTTTCTTCAAAATTAAGTTGGTTTTCCGAGTTTTTTTTTTCCATGCATAATCAGCTGTTCAAGGCATTTTCTACTGGTTGAGAGAGGAATTAATGCAATAAATTGACTTAGGATGGTCTATTTTATTGTCATTAGTTAATACTGTAGATTAGAATAGCGCCCAGTATAACCTAGAATTGTTATTTCTTAACATTCTAATAACATTCTGAAAACCAAGCAGAACGTTAATATAACGTCTAAAAAAACTGGACGTTTTGAATGTTCCTAGAACATTTTTATAACTTAATGGGATAATTAATGGGGTAACCCAGTTATCAAAACTTTATTTTTATTTTATCAAAATTAATTTCAGTGCATCAATATTTACTAAAATAAACAAATACTAAATAACACAAGAGCTAATCAGAGTTATTTGTTTGTGATTCACACTACATTGATTGTGTTGTATGTTTGTTTACAACTAATGTGCTAGTCTCTACTAATCTCTATTTGACTAAACTCCAATACAACTAATGAGCTAATCTCTACTAATCTCGACTTGACTTATCTCCAATGACTAATCTCTAAGATTTTCTTTGAATCATGAATAAACACTGAACATAATTTTAAAAGCAAGTAGTTCTCCTGTATTCTCTGGGACACATCAGGACATAATTGTTTCTGATCGAATTGATAATTGATGTGATTGAATTCAAGACACAAGACACATTGGACCCCTTCTAGAGGTCGGTTTAGTGTTTTGAGTGTGAACAGGGTCATATTGTCTCATATTGAGTCACATGGTTTCATTGGTTTCTGCGTAGGTTAAGGGAACGGGCCAAGAAAGCATCAGCTCAGAAGAAGGAAGATGAGGATGAACACGAGAACCTAAAGGTTTCTCAGCTAACACTTACACACACTTGTACACAAATAAGCATAAACACAACTACATGGTCATTATTGTGCCATTGTTTTGTGTATTATACTAGTTAAAGATGGAACGAACAGAGAAAGAGCTGCACAGTCTTTCATCAGAGTTTCAGAGTCTGAGAAGTTCACTGGCCCAGAGAGATACACATGCTCTACAGCTCCGAGACACCATCACCACCCTCACACACAAACTCAACAGCGCTCACAGGAAGGAGGTAACACTCCTGCAGTTTTCACATCCCAGCTTTCACATTGGATATTCAAACCCAGATATTCATTGTCTCAGAACAGATACTTGATGCCATTTATCCATGAAGTTCATGTTATTAATAAGGGGTTTGGCTGATTAGCATATTCCCTGCTGTTAGATGTTGTAAATACACCATAAAGGGGCAGAAAGCATGTCTACTTTGATGATCATTCTGGCAAAATATATTTTTCGCTCAACATATAAATGTATTATGTTATAATGTACACTACTTTTCAAGGTTTTAGCATGGTAAGATTTTTTATTTTATTTTTAGCATCACTAAAATTTAGCATATTTTTTAGCATCACATGATCCATCACAAAATCATTCTAATGTTTTTTTTTTATCATCAATCTTGAATCTGCTTAATATTTTTGTTGGAAACCATTAAACATTTTTTTCAGGCTTCTTTGATTAATGGACTGTTCAAAAGAAAAAACATTTTTGAAATAGAAGTTTTTGTAACAATGTAGTCTTATCTATAGGCGCTTTTCCACTGCATAGTACGGTACGGTTCGGCCCAGTACGCTTCGACTCGGCGCGGAACAGTTCGGCTCGCTTTGCGTTTCCACTGCAGTAGTACCCCTTCAAAGTGTGTGGGACTGATCGTTATTTGCGCGCGCCTCTACTGCCATGACATCATCTTAAAATCGCCACATTTTCAAACCCACAACACAGGAACAATGGAGACTATCGAGGGGATGGTGTTCCTGATTCTCGGTATGTGGTTGTTTTTAACTGCTAGACGGAAAAATGTGTTTAAAATGAGGCTAATGGCAGCAAAACAAAAATACTGCTAAAAAAGTGTCTCGTGTCGCAAATCCAATGACGCTAGTAGTGACGATTCTGTCTGACCAATCAGTGATCTGCAGTGTTTCACGTCACATTTTAGTACCGGTACGGTACGCTTGGAACCTCAACAGACCAGGTACCATTTAAAGCGACCTGAAGCGAACCGTACTGTACCGTACCATGCAGTGGAAAAGCACCACAAGTGAGCCGTACTGAACCGAACCGTACCATACTATGCAGTGGAAAAGCGCCATATCACTTAAAAAAAATCTCAAAGACCCCAAACGTTTGAGTGTTGTTTTGCAAGTGATTTTATTTTTATTTATTTTGATTAAATATTAACTGTATACAACTTCCCATCTTCTTCTAATTGGTCACACATTTTAGTCAGCATGAAATGCTGAGAAAACTGTATGTGGTGCATTTGAACCATGTCTGTATAATAGAACAAATTGAACAAATAGAACAGATGGATGCTAGAAGACATGCAAGCCCTCTAACTGCCTCTAGACTGACAGGATTGTATCTGTGTCATTGTTGATCAGGCAGCCAATGAAGTGGCATTGAGTGAACTTCGGAGTGTTCAAGAGCGCCTGAACGTGAGTGAACGCTGTGTGGAGACTCTGAGGGGGGAGCTGAGAGACATGGTTGCTCAGAGGGACACCACACACGCCGAGCTCCATCAGGCCCGTCTGCAGGCCGCACAACTCACACTTCAGCTGGCAGATGCAAGCCTCTCTCTGAGAGAGGGCAGAGCCAACTGGGCACAGGAAAGAGAGACCCTGCAGCAGAACACTGAGGTAGTGTGAGCAAAGATATTTTTTTAAAACACAAAGGCAACTTTAAAACTGTCGTTAATTGAAGTTACTGCATAAACTGTCAGATGGACAAAGTCCGCCTGGAACGCCTTAATGACGAGATCCAGCAAAAGGAGGCGATGTTGCAAGAGGCAAGGATGGAGAGAGAAAAAGCAGTAGTGGAGCTGGGACGAGAGAAAGACTGCAATCGGGTATAACACATTTATTTGAAACAACGACATGTAGCAGTAAAAACTCAGTCAAAAGTCAATATTTTTAGTGCCATCTGTTTCAGTGTTAACAGCACACGTTGTAAGAGTTAACATGGTCAACATCACATATTTGCTTACATTTGATTAGTGACCTAGAAAAAGGCCATTTACAGGTTTATATAATGTAAATTAAGGTATGAATTACATTTGCTATTCAAAGTGAATCTAATTATTTAAAGACATTTTTCGTGTGTTTTCAGGTTCAGTTAAGCGAGACTCGTCGTGAGCTGCAGGAGCTGAAGGCCAGTCTCAGAGTGGCTCAGAAAGAGAAGGAGCAGCTGCAGACAGAAATACAGGCACGATCTCTGCTGTTCTCACAAAACTCACCGTGCTATCATATTCTCATCAAAGCCATCTTAAAAGTCTGGTTCTCACAGGTCAATCAAAAAGTTTAAAAAGCTTTCTCACTCTCAGTGAAGTTGTCTTCAATTCATCAGTAAACAACCCTCTGAGCCTGAAGGCATAACAGAAACATGCTGTTGTACCAGTCCTAACCTTCAGATGCAATCTGTCTCTCAAGAGAATAATTTACTCTCTGTGTGTCTGACAGCGTGTGGCTCCTGGTTTAAAGCAATATTCCACATTGTAAATACACTTAGATTGGAAACCGAGCAGGGGAGTGGGCAGATGGATTTAAACACGGAAATCTGAAGCTTGTGTTTTTGGTGTCCTTTGCATGAATTCTTAAGTAAATAAATCTTATGTGAGCTATAAACGTTAAATGATCCTTTCTAGGTTGAGGAACATCTGGTTAGTATGTTACATATGTAATGGCCATGAATGGAGTTTGCAGAACATCAACATAGGCGGGCGTGTGGTCATGCATATGCAGTTATGTGGCATTCCTTTATGGTATCCCTGTGGGGGGTACCAAGTTAAAGTAACTTTTTTTGCTAGTCATGATGTAAGGTTAGAATTTGAATAAAACTTTATATAATGAAACTCAGAAGAGTTATATATGTAGGCTAATGTTATGTTTCTTCTTCAACATAAATGTGTATATCTTGAATGTTTATTTCCTTTGCTCCATTGCTCTATGTTTTCCAACTGGCCGTTCACTGTAAATGCATTACTGAAAATGCATTTTTCATTCTGTTAAGGCCGTGACACACCAGGGCGACATCAAATAACTAGCAGCAATGAAAGTCAACTGCGTTGTCGCCGACGTGTAAAAACACACTGCAAAAACTAGCCTGACAGATGCTCACTGACAGCTTACTGCTGGCTTGGTGTATCCCAGACCTTATTAGACTGAAAATTACCTGGAATATTTATAATATATTAAGCTACGTTTTTAAACACACAGAAGTTTTACAAAGATTTTAAGCAGGGGTTTAAAATAAATATTAATGTGTATTATTTGAAAAGGTGACCAGTTTTCTCTATATCTGTGCTAAAATAAGAAAAAAGGAAACTGCAACAATGAATTAAGTAAAATAAACACAACATTACAAATACAAATCTACGTCTACTTAAGATGAATGCACTCTGGATTTAGGGACAGGATGATGGACGGTATGGTATTTTAAACATAACAGTGTGACATTATTTCATTCGATACAATGTAAGGTTTGTTAACTGTGTGTGTGTGCAGGAAGTGATGGAGTACAGCCGTCAGCTGGAGAGAAGGCTGGAGGTGCTGAGCGATTCTAAATGGAGTGAGACGGCCCTGCTGCAGAGCAGTGAGTCACTGTGCTTTCTTTAATTCTGTACAAACATCACTACACAACGACACTATTGTGAGTCTCTCTCCTTTCTTTATTGCCCTCTCACAACAATACCACAGAACTCCAGGCGGCAGACAGCCACATCATAAAATGCCACACACCACTGCGTTATACGGCCCTGCACAATGACAAGACTTCACCACCGTACAACACAGCACACCAACCCCACCTCCCGGAAGCACACAACTCTGCCATACTGCAAAACAACATAATATAACACTGCTTTATTTTAGACTCATTAACTTTTACCTCAGACCGCTCACACTGACTTATTCTGCACAAAAATTGAACATTCTCCCGCAATGGAAAATGGCAATCTACAATCTAATTGGTTTGCATTACACAATTTCTAGTAGTAAAGTCAAACAGGTTTTTGGCCAGTGCAACCTTCAAAGTTGTTCAGCCCATAATGAAAAGTTACAACAGCAAGCATTACACAACAGTTTTAGTTTTCCAAATAAAGGAAAATCATACAAAGCAGTTGTGCTATAAAACAAGTGTCAAAAATGTTAGATTTACATTTGCAACTGTTAAGCTTTATAACTAATTACTGGCGTCTGTTGCATGAATGCAATGTCGACTTAAGCGTGTTTACATATAAAGGTTTGTCATATTGTTAAATTAAGTCAGTTTCACATTTTTAGCTTATTTTGGATGTGTAGCTGACATGACGATTATGGTAAATTCTACAATATTATTTGTTATATTTATGCAAGTTATATTACATTCACATAATTCTGATATGATGATCACTATCAAAAACAATCAAAATATCTTCATAAAATTATTTGGGCAGCCACAGACCCTTATTTGGACACGTGTGAAAGCTCATCTGCCGTTCCTGGTTTCAGGTCAAGCAGAAAGCCCACTGCTGTCAGATTCTGAGGATGAGAACCCCGAGGCCTTGCAGGACGCACACTCTTCTGGGTCTCTGAACCACTACAGTCTGTGTGAGCAGCCCCAGGCCGACCTGCTGCTCCCGGCCACCCCGCCACCCTCTCCCAGACACCCCTCCAGCATGAACATGGTGGTCATCAGCCAACCTGCACCCCTCTCATCTCCACACCAGCCCAGTGCTCACACACACACTCACAGCTCTGAGTCGGTGAGAGTTGGTCATTAAGTCATCGCAGCATATCCAAATATGATATTTTTGTGGTTACATAAAAAACATTTAGGGGAAGAATTGGCTGTATTGTGACCTCACCCTCAAAGCCCCTTCACATCAAATCTGACAAAATGGCACTAAAGAAAGAAGCTATAAAATATTGGCTAACAATGCTGAAAGTTTTTACCTTACTTTACAAGCAACAAGTTCTGAAAGGGTGCTAAAGTATACAATTTATTTTTATTCTTTTTTCCAACATCCAAACAATAACCTACTCTCTGGATAATCAAGTTTTCACTGATATGAGAAAAAAATAGATTTTCTTAATGCTTTCACCCTTATGTTCTGTTTAGGAATGTCTGCTGCTAGGGAAGTGAAGGATTTCAACACCCTTTATAAAAAGGCATTACTTGAAATTACTAAAAATTACTGTGCTTGAGCTCTCAAAGATAACATAAAACATAAATAATGCAATGAATTATCACAAGCTAGGATTCTCTGAATGGTGTACAAAGTGTTGTACAAAAAGTTGTTTGCTTTGTTTTACTGTGTTTTTTATTTTATCTTTCTACAATGCATTTTTGCTAGAACTTAACCAAACAGTCCATTATACTGCTTTATATTGGTACTTATCATATTACCATATTTATAAACACCAATTTTATTAATAGCGGCAAATGAATCAAAATATCTTACTTCCATGTTGAAAAATAAGGCGCATGCTCAGGTTTGATTAGGAATGTGAATGGGGTAAATCATTTAGAAAAGAATCACTTTTACATGCGCATCAAACAAATTCTCAAGAGAGAATGAGAATCAACCTAGGCTCAGAATAAAATAAAACTTTAGAATATTACAGAATAATATTTCAAGTTCAATGTGTTGGAGTTCATAGAGATGCCTTGAGCTAGATGCCATTTTTTTTGTCAATGTCAATCTCTGAATTGTTGCCGATATTTTTTGCCACTGATTAAATAAAAAACCCTTAGCTTTCAGGTAAAGAAAAAAAAAACTACAGATGATTTCAGATTTATATTTCTAACTCAGTATGAAGTAATTCAGAGATACACTGTTGCGTTCAAAAAATCGGGTTGTGCTTGTTCTTCAGACTTGTAGTGAATAGGCCCTTTATTCATGCATATGTGACTACGCGTGTTTTACAGGAGGAGGAGTACGAGGCTGCTTTGTCAGGAGGACACAGCTCTGGAGAGGAGACAGCTCTTCTCCTGCCTGACAACAGAGACGCTACCCTCGGGTACAGCACGCACAAACACACGTTCACTGTCTATAAACCCCATCAGTCACACTGTCGTTATCTGTGACCTGCAGACACAGGCTCAGATAGATTTTCACATATACTCTTACACAGCCCACATGAGTAAATATGTCACTGTCGCAAACAATATTCGGCCCTTCTCTCTCCTCAACGCCTCTCTTTATATCTCCCTGTCACAGTCTGTCTCTTTTTCTGTCTTTGCACACTCGCACACGCTAATGCAGGCCTTTATTTATGGTGACAGTCCGAATATGGTGAGGAGATGGAAGTTTTGAATACCACCTCATAAAATTAGTGAGGGAGAAGAGAGTGAGAGAATGGATAGCGGGAGTTCTGTGAGGGGAGGACAAGAGGACAGATAAGTTGACAGGAAGCTGTAGCAATGATTTACTGAGAGGGTAGTCAGCGCTCACCGGCCAATTTTCAGCATCATTAAAACCCTTTCTCCCTCACTTCTCTCCTTCACCCTCTTTCTTTCTCTTCCTAACTCTACACCTCCACCCCCCTCCGTCTGTTTCCCTCTCTATCCATCTCTTTCACCCTCTGCCATCTATAAATGCAGCATTTCTTCCCAAACTAACGCTTGTCCTGTTGTGTGTCGTCATGCAGAGATCTGGCAGAGAGTCCCCTGTGGTGAGAAGCAGAACTGCAGGACCGGAGGGCCAGTGCAGCGTGGATGGCTTTGCACTAGTGCAACATGTGTTACGAGTTTTGTATTTAGAAGCATTTGCGCTTTACATTATATTGACATGAGTATTTAAATATGCAATTTGCTTTACACTTTATATGCACTTAGAATATGCATAAGCAATTAGACCTCTCTATGTCGCACGCAGTTTTACAGTAACTTGCACGGACGTGTTATTTTACACATATCAACTGACAAGCAGAAAGTGTCTGTAACGAGTAGATCAAGGGAAAGGTTGTATTTACGGCTGAGGAAAAAATGTGTGCGTTTCTGTGTGTGTGTGTTAGGGTCTTGATTTTCGTGTGTTTTATCTGAGTTCTGTCGTAAGGCTTGTATGGATATAACAATTACCATTAATCTGCATCAGCAATAATGCAAAGCACAATGTCATCAAGATTTTTTCAGATTTTAAATGCAAGATTTAGTTCGGGTGCTCTTCATTTTGTGGGTCTTGTGGTAGAAGTATTTTGAAATTTTGTTTGTTTGAAGAAAGGCAATGATTATGTGCAATGGGCTACACCAGTGACTGATCCTTCTGTTTAGATGTAAGAGTAAAGACTGGCACTTTTGATTCCTGTCAGGAAGTTTACCATCATCCTCATGTAAAATTCATATGTGCAAGATCTTCTTTGAAGGAAATCCACTTGAGCATGGAGACTGGGGATATTAGAAACAGTTAGTTATTATAATGAATTTATTACATTTAATCCCTCAATTTATATTTGCTGCTTTATCTTAGTTTCCTGCATTGTATTGAAACACTACTTGACATTAAGGATGAAATTACTATTTGTATGCAAAATGTACTTAAACAGCTTAACTACTTAATGTTCCTCTTTGGGTTTGAGATACATTAGAAACTTTTTACAGTACTGTAAGAAGGTTTTTTTATATATATATATTTGAAGGTATGAATTGAACTGTTTTAAATTGTGCCTCACTAAAATCAAGAAATCTCATGTTTAATGTGTGATGGCTTCAGGTTGATCATGTGGAGAACATTATTTGGCCATCTTTAAACTTTGGTGATGCTCTTTACCTGAGGTAAAATTACATTTTAATTACATTCACAGGGAGAGTATTTTAATGCATATATTTAAAAGTGAGATAATGAAGGGGAATATTATTTAAAAAAAAAAAAAAAAGGTATCATACATTGAAATGTTTTTTTTTTTTAAGTTTGAAACATTCTCCGGTTGAGCTCACTGTACTCACAGAACCTCTGTTTGGTTGATTTGTTCTTGCCGTTTACTGTAGGGTTGAAGTTTAAATAGCACCTTTATGTTATTTGCCTTTTATACAACATGTCATAATCTGTATTGACTTTAAAAGTGATGTTACCATTACACCTCACTGAAACAGCAGTCACTTTGTATTCATCATCCCACTGTATTTGTATTGTGCACTGGTCACTGTAGAGACTCTAGAGACTTTTAGTATATCTGAGATTGAAAAAACATTTCTCATTTTCATGATACACTTCACCTGAAATGTAACCTGAAAGTTTGATCACCCAGTACACGCAAAAACCTTTGACAGCAAAATTTGTTATTCCTGCTAGCCACTATACTACAACCGTAAACCTGTTTATGGCAGGGAACATGTTAAGATTAGTCCTAAGTAATGGTTGTCCACTTTCATGAGTTTCAGTAATGTTTAAGAGACATTGTCTTTAAGAACACAAGTCATTTCAGGGCAACACAATCAGAGAATTTGATTTATTGTTTGCTTTTTATGTAGTTATTCCTACTTTCACTTATCTAACTTGTTTTTAGGTTATGTCGTTCTGTTCAGGATGTGGGATGGGTTTCATTAAAAAAAAAATCAATGTTTGTTGTATATCCATGTGCTCTACTCAACACTTCACAATAAGGTTAATTTGTTAAACATTTGCATCAGGTAACAAACTAAAAATGTTTTACAGCATTTATTACTGTAGGTTAATATTGTTTAACAAATACACTATTGTTCATTGTTAATTCATGTTTGTTCACTATACATTACCTAATTTAGGGGCCGTTCACATATCGCGCCTAAAAACGCGTAGAAAACGCTAGGCGCACGCGTTCTCCTTTTTCCAAAGAAGCGCTAGGGCGGTTGCACTCCGGAGGCGTCTGTCGTTGCTAAGCAACCGATCAGCTGCGCTCTCCATTACATGAAGTAAATTTCAGCAATGGATTTCCACCACCGAAAAACCCTTGCTGTAACTCTGTTACAAGATTTATTTACTCAGAAAAGTTAAAAAACGCCACAGTGTTTGGGTGCACCCCATACTACAAAAACGCAAGAACCATGGGGAATTTCACCAGCTGATTCAGGAACTCCGCCTGGACAATGGACAACAGTTTGATTATATTTTAAGAAGAGGTAACAAAAATGGCGAGGAAGCTAATTGGTTGGTTCGTGTCACGTGACCTACGGTGCGCTAGCGGCATTCTGAAAAGTTGAGATGTTTTTATCTCGATGCGGCGCGGACGCGCCTGGAAAAAACGAGCGCGTCGCACCGCGACCTCGTCGCTTCCATTATGAGCGCGCATACCGCGCGCCTACATTTGAAATAACGAACTTGAGCGCGCAAAAGACGCGATATGTGAACCGGCCCTTATACAACTTGTTGAAATGGTAAAATGTATTGGTATGCAGAAATTTCCATGAACCTAGATCAGGGACATTTTATCAACCATTTTGGATGATATTGGGAGTTTTTATTTATTTATCCCTGTTGGATAACTTGTTCATGCTCATTTCCCCAATTTTTACATTTAGATACCTTTTCTGTCATCTAATGCTCACATAAAGTACATTTTAAAATCTATCTCTTTTAAAAATCTATTTAAATAACACTTAAATGTAATTTTTAGCATAAAAAACTACATTCATACATTGCAGTGTTGCAATGGAGCAAAATAGTACAGAATTTTAATAGCCTGTTATCAGTTATCAACCATAAAATGAAAATAATTTTTGGCTTATTGGTAATTGGCTAAAACTGTAATATCACTGCATCCCTAACCAAGATAAAAAGATGCTGTAGACGTGCTGTTCATTGTTAATTCACAATAGCTAAAGCATTAACTGATTAACATTATTGTAACAATTACAGTTAAAATGAAAAAAAGTGTATTTTATTTTTAATTGAATTGTTTAATCAAATTTGTTTTTTAAACTTTCTTTACAATGGTAAAATCCATATCACTGTTTATAAATTATTTAGGTCTATTTTCACTACGATAATTTTAGTCACAAGAATATAATTTTACTGATACAGCACAACGTCCTACAGGTAGGTTAAATTATGGATGCACTATCCAGGCTTTTGATTTACCTGTAAAGATACTTGTGTAGAATTGGACCATTGCCCCCCTGTTATCCTCTCTTGCTTTTTAACAACTTTTTGCTGACCTTCACCCCATTTTTTCCTCTGTTGCTTTTCCTATGCCACTCCCTCTCTAGCTCTCCCGTGGTTGTTCTCTTCTCCACACTCACTCCCCTATAGCAGCATGACGGGAGATAATTATAAAATCAATGGAGCCGGGCTGCCTGCTTTACGGCTTCCTCTAAAACCTTAACAGGGAAATCACTGCAGGATTGATGACTCCTTCACTCTTTATCTCTTTTAATTAGAAATGTAAAAGATATGAAGAGCCTGAGGCCATAGCACTGCACCCTGGCATTACAACATACTACCTGCTCTCTTTCCTTCCTGCCTTCCTCTCTTTCCTTTTTTCTGTCTTTTAGGAAGCCACTGCCTTGGTTTCCTGTACAGAATGTCTAACATATAATCTCTCCTTCTCCAGAACACCTCCAGCTAGAATCTTTTCTCTAACATTGGAAAGGCAAAAAAATATTATGGGTCATTTTGTATTTTATTACGAGTTGATTGAGCGGCATTAAACCAGTGTAGACTTTATGATCTCTTGCTGGGCAAGATATTACAGTCGTTCTTTTCTTTTACATCTTTATGCATTTTTTTTTTTGAGTTGTTTCTTTCTCTTTTTGTTCGAACGCTTTTATTCCTCACTCTCATTCTGATTTTCTTTGTGTCGCATCTTAAAGGGTTAGTTCACACAAAAATAAAATTTTTGCCATTAATTTCTCACCCTCACATCGTTCCAAACCAATAAGACCTTTGTTTATCTTTGGTACACAAATTTAGATATTTTTGATGAAATCTGATTTCATCAGCCATAGACAGCCACGTTATTAAAAGGATAGTACACTTTGAAATTAATTTTTGATACGTTTTAGCTTACCTCAAGGGCTGTAGGTGTAGGTAGGACCCCAAGATGTAGGTGTTTTTGTTTCCAGAGTATTTTCAATTTTGATATTTTTCGGTCAAACCGGTGTTGAGCTAAAAACTATTCTGAATACCTTAAAAATAATTGCATAGCAACACCCTCACGAGCTGAGAGAAACAACAAGATACTGCAAACATAAAACTGATATTGCTTTGTTTTCTCAATGCAAGATTAAAAACAAAATAAAATGTTATTTTTCCCACACACCTTATTATAGCAGCTTTGATGGTTTGATAAAAGTCGGTGTTTGTCACTATTATAATATACTGAGAGCAATATATAAAGCACACGGTACAATATGTAATTGTGACTTTTTCTCAAAATGAATAATTCATTCTCATAATAATCATGATTTTGTAGATCAACATAAATTGAGTTATAAAGCAAAATATAAAGCCGTAATTATGAGATGGTGAAGCGGTCATTCTTATATTCAAGCATAAAATTTTGAGATTTAAGGTCATAAATGAGAAATAAATTCACAGATTTCAAGTTGCAGTTGTTGCGAAATGTAAAAATGCTATTTTTTAACACTAGGGTAAATTTTATTGTATAGGGGAGACAAAAGGAGGCAGCAATCGACCATAATTCATGCTTGCAAACTCCATGGCAGCAGGTTTTGCCAAGTCATGCACAAATCCACAAAAAAAAAACAGTTCTCTTAATTTTTTTAATTGATAACCATGTAGATGGCTTTAATCAGAATGAATGGATGAATCTCTCCACGTGTGCCTTCTTTGTTGTTTTTGTAATTTGAACAACTGCAGCCTAGATGTTGCTCTATCCTTTCATTATTGCTCTTTTCTCCTTCATTTAACTCTCATTACTCTCAGCACTATGCACTGAACACCACAGGAAGCAGAGCATGTTTGCCATGGATAGAAAAACATGTCCTGCCTCTTTAAATCCATCACCTCAGCCTATCTGCCTTGTGTTCCCATGGCAACATCTCATTGGGATTGGATATATGGGGTCCTTGTAAAACAGTGTATAATGCATGGGCCTTGTTTTTAATCTTAGCCCTAGTTTATTGATCCTTTTAATGAAAGTTAATTATAGTAATCTTTTAATTAAGAGTACCATAGCCCTGTTTACTACAATACCCCTGAGCTACAAATAAATAGATTTGTATATTGTGAGCCCCTTTGTGCTCTTTACAAATAAAGTGGTCAAGTCTGAATCCCTTAAGTACAGTGTCATTCATTCAAATACATGAATACATAGCATCCGATATGGACTTGTGCTTTATGGGTTTTGAGAATATAGAAGCATGCTTAAAAAAGGGTGTGGTCATGTGTCTATGATTGATCTCCATCATTCAGGTAATCATAGATTATAATTTTGCTTGGTATTATAATATGAAACACATTATTAAATAGATCAAATTAAATATGCTTTATCCATATAATTCCTTTTGGCTGGTAAAAAAAAAGACTACATTATTTTCACAGTATTTCAGGCTAATGTAACCAATTAGAAATATTTAACATGTTATATATTTCTTTTTAATTATCACACAATCATCTAAAAGATTAAATTATTTCTTCTTAATGAAACTAAATTTTCACAATAACCTCTGCCCATTCTGTCTCATGTCTAGGTCTTTAATGCTCCTGTATGAGTAATGCAAGGATGTTTCTTTGTCCTCGGATAATTACTGTATGACACATGCAGACAAATGAGGGCACACTGGAAGGATCCATTAGTTTTGGTCTCAGTAGTGTTTGTGTGTGGTTAGCGTTTGATGAATTACAGTTCTCTAGCCAGCAGGGTCATTAGAGCAAATCTGTGGTGCGCGATCGCCCTCTATTGGATGAATTAACGTTCCTGCTTGCGGATTTGGATGTTTCTTTCCTCCTGATTCACACTGTGAATAATGTCAGCCAAAATTCGGCCATCGTTTACTCACCCTCGTGTCGTTCAAGACGAGAATAATTTTCTGGAAAACACAAAATAAACTGCTTTCCTCTTTCCTCCGTAGAACAGCGTGACCGGGGCCTATCAAGTTCGAAAAAGGACAGAAAACATAACATTTAATGAACGTACTACACTATATTTCAAATCTTCTAACGATAAGTATAGTTCTGTGTGAAGTACAGACCAAAATTGCGGTCGTTATTCACATCAAAATCTACCTTTGTCTGCAGCTTAGTTTTAGGATCATCTTCCCGCTTTCAAACTTGATGCATGATGACGCGTAGCTGATTGACGTCATTAACGGATTTTCAGACCCGTCAATTTAATTTCACCACAGATTTAACTTAGGCTACATGAAACCAGTTTTGCACTATGATATAAATTGTGTATTGCTAATATATGAAAATTGGGAATTTAGAATAGATTAATCCTATTGATTTGAATCTTTTGAATCAGTTCACACTAGCCCCTCGTCCAATCTCTGGCTGTGCAGTCACACCACGACAGTCAGATGGCGGCAAGTTGAATTAAAAGTATTTTTTTTTAAAACTGTATGTGTGTTTAAAAAGTGTATTTACAGACTAGAAATACTTTTTAAATATACATTTAAATGTTAGTTTTATGCATGTAACTCTTTTGAGTCATTCTGTGTTTTCGCTGTTATACGGTAGGGGTCGCTATTACACAAGAAACAAAGAAGCAAAAACAAGTGATAAGCATATGTAAGCGTAAACAATAAATCAAGGTGGATAAGCAGATGCATATTTTTATACATATTAAAAACCTTAACATTGAACAGAATATAAATCTAACTGCCTGATGTTACCGAATGAAATGTCAACCCAGGACAAGCTGGGACTGTACTCTGCCTGTAGGTCTAGCCATTGACAAAAAAACGCTATTTTCTCAGCTTTTAGCTCAAAATATTGCTTTTTTTTTTTATTAAACTTAACCACACTCAAGTGTTGATTGCATTTTTTAAGCAAAACGTCTGTTTAGAAATACATGTTCAGGTATTCATAGAAGAAAATATTCTGGGGACCAATTTTTGTGAAAATGTTCAAAAATGCTAGCAGTGGCTGGCAAAAAGTCTGACAGGGGAGTTAAATATAAGTGTGTATATATTTACACGATTACACATTTTAAATATACATGTAGATTTTCAATGATTGGATGGACACACAAACATTAAATTGTAATGAATTATACATCATAGTTATATTTTGTAATGCAATTGCCATAAATTGAAGCTAATTAAAATCTTTATTTTGTTGTGAAATATCTTTTTGAGATTCATGTCAATGGCAGTGAAAGACAGTAAATGATGACAGAGTTTTAATATTTGGCTGAACTATTCCAATAGTGTATCCTAGATGAATTAAAGTACAGTAAATGAATGACAAGGAGAGAGCGAAAGAGAGTTTCTCAAAAAAAAAAAAAGTTTATTGTGCCTCTTATTGTTTATATGGCTTTTTATATAACAATTTGTTGAACACGAACAAAAGGACTGACAATACATTAGCCAAGTTAAGAGAACAAGAAAAATATGACAAAGAGTTAATCTCAACATTCCGCTTGCTTTACGTGTGGCTGTGGCGCAACTCTGAAGGAGAAGAGGTCAGTATGACAGCTCACACACACTCTGACAGCACCAGCGTGATGACATTCATTTAACAATGTACTACACTACAGCTTATTGAGTGCAGCCATCCTCACATTCAACACACAAACACACGCCCACACACACACACATACACACAGCTGAGTTCTGGTCATAGTCGTATTGCTTGACTGAGACTGATACCTTTTAATGTTCAGTGGCAGACGACCACCAAATTGCATACTGTGTGTTTTTGGCAATAAAATGGACTAAAATATTAGATGAAATTAGAAAAAGAAAAACCCACCAAATCTACTTCTAAGATGAAGATGAAAGTTCTGCAATGAATTATTTCAGTTCATGGTGACACGGCGGGATTTCTATAACCTAACACATAAATATTGCCTGTTTCTAGAGCAAGCGTTTGGTCCTTACAGAGATGCCCTGAGTCTGAATTTCATGTTCTTTCTTTTTTATAGCAAGAGTTCTGAATATATTTAGTACAACAAGCATGCTTTTCAAGTGTGTGTGTGTGTGTGTGTGTGTGTGTGTGTGTGTGTGTGTGTGTTAGTACAGGTATGCATTTCATCATGATACATGAGATTCGGAAAATCGTCCAGATGCATTTGTGTAGCTATCCTGAATTCTCGTCTATTCCGATGAGGTCAAATCCCGCGATGACACGTGCAACATTGTGCTCGCCGTTTTTTTAATTTGACTCGAGTGCTGCATAACTTCAGCCTGAGCGCTCTGAGTGAAACCGGTCCAGTATGACATCATGCGCATGATGCAGAGACTTGAAGGTAATGGACATGTGGAAATGGGCTCCCTGACAGGAGTTGAACCCTACAAGCTGCAAACTTTGGCACAGACACACCATTCATTTGGCAGCGAATCATATGACGTAATGAAAGCCGATACGTAATGGCATTCCCCTAAAAACACGGATCATTCGACGGGAGAAACCCTGCCACTGAACTGATTATCAATGACATCTAACGCTGAGCCAAAGTGCCCAAGAACCCAACCAATCAGCTGGATAAAGACTCAGCAGAGGTCTGCCAGTTATAGCAATCCGATTATCTTTCTGTAGGTCTGCCCAGGAAAGCTATCCAAACATAACATAACTAAGAAAATAGAATACAGGATAAAAAAAAAACATATATATATGAAGGTATATATATATATATATATATATGTATGGGCTTATTCATAAAATGTAAAGAGAACAAACTATCTCAAGGCTGAAAAAGTCAAAATGATATTCGAAAGCATCATCATCAACAACAACAACAATAACAACAACAACAGAACAAAGGATAAGCATTTTCAGTTTTCATCCTGTATTTTCTTTCGAAAGAACTTGTTTTGAACCCGTTGAAAGTCAGCTGTTAATGGTATACGTCCATTTGGCTTCTCCTTTTCAAAGCAAACAAACGAGTTTTATAAAAGCGGCAGTCTGAAAAGCCAGTTGTTTTGTCTTTCGCCTTCCCTCTCGTTCTGCGGGAGAGGTCCTGAGAAGAGGTTTTTTTATGCGAGTTTCCTCAAATCGACTCACTGATGTCTCTCATCGTTGACCGAGTGGCCTGAGTTAGGAGTGTCTGTACAGGTAAGGCTCTGCGTTTGCCCTGGAACGAGAAAGCTTCCTCATTGAGCTCTTCCTCCATGGCTCTTTCTGGACACGTCCACATTGGGTTCCTGGCCGGCCCAGGCCTCTCCGTCACTGTCTGTGCCCCTCTCCTCCTCCCCATCGTCGTCATCGTCGTCCTCCTCCTCCGGTGAAGGCTCGCTGCCGTTCTCTGTGGCCCAGCTGTCGTCTTCGTCCTCCTGCTCTTTCTTCATAGTGAGCAGGGCGGGTGGAGGAGCGGGTGGTTCGGGCTCTGGTTTCTTCTCCGTGGACTCGGTCTGGTCCTCGAAGGCCTCTGGGTTTTCCAGCATCTCTCGGATGAGAGGAGGCATGGGGCCCGGGATCTCCATCTTCAGAGTTATGGCCCTTTCTGCTCCTGTTGTACACAAACAGTTCTTGTCAGGGTTGGTGTCATCTACATGTTAGTAAGAAATAAGGTAGCGAGTTCAAAATGCAGAGAGTGAAAGCCTATTCAAACTGATTTTCACACCATTTTTTTGTCGACAATTTACTTTGGGCCCCATAAGGTGCAAAAAAATGTGCAAAAAAATACTTATCCCCCCACAATGTAAGTTGATTTTTATTTTGCTCTATGGATACTGTTCAAAATAAATGAATACATTTATTCATCAAGGATGCATTCGATTGATAAAAAGTGACAGTAAAGACATTTAGAATCCTACAAAAAAATTCTATTTCAATTAAATGCTGTTTTTTTCATTTCTATTCAAGGTTCCACTAAATATAAAGCAGCACAATTGTCAAATCAGACAAGAATTTGAATGATAGTGCAAGTGTATATTATATAACTGGATACTATTTTCCTTCCATTGTTCCATTTGCACACTTTTTTAGCAGTGTATTTGCCATTAAACTATGAGTATTCTGTCATCTTTATTGTCAAATGAGTTTTGGATTTTGCTTGTTTAAATACGCAAACTTTTCTCAGAGACTCATGTATATTTGCGTTGCCCTCTGTGTGAACGCCATTGGTTTTGCACCCCAATGGCGTTCACACAGAGGGCCACGCAAATATGTTGTTGGCTCTCTGTTGGCTCTCTTGGTATGAAAATGCCATAAGTTCACTATTTAATTTAAAACGCAGCCTTTACATCTAGTAATGCTATTTTTTGGCTAGTAAACTGACCCTTGGTGCTGATGCCACGTAGATCAGTGATCTTCATCAACATCCGAGGGAACATGTAGGGTTTGTTGGGTCGGCGGCGGCGCGCATAGATCTTCAGAGCCTCCAGCAGGGGCTCCTGCAGACGATCTACACGCTCAGGCTCCTCAAGATCCATTCGGTCTAAAGAGAAAGAGGTTAATATCAGTATAGTAGTGCCACCATACATTTTCTAGGTGCTTAAAACGATTTATGTATTCTAAGTCTAGAAGTTCACGAGTTCACTTTTCCTGTTGCTTCAACTAGATGGCATCAGTGTTGCAACAAAATTGCATGGTGTAATACCTCCGCAAATTAGGCAGATGGCGCTGAGGAGGCCAGTTTCTGTATCATCCATCTCAAGGGGCAGAAGCTGACCAGCGAAGGCAAACACCAGGTCAGTGAGCGGGCCGAAGCCAGCGTTATGCATCTGAGTCCGGTTGAGGGTCAGTCCATCTGAAAAAGTCATCGTGTCCTGGTCCGGTGTGTATCGTGTACAGATTCGCAGCATCTACAAGAGACAGACAGTAAAATATTATGTGAATGTGACATTGTAGATGCATGGTCTGAATTAAGGTGAGTTTCTTTAAGGATGGCACACATACTAGAATGTCCAAGCAAGCTGATTTAAGGAGGGTGATCTGATCTGCGATGGTCAGGGTGGTGAAGCCCGGAAGGCGTTTGGCAAATTCCACAATTTTAATGATGCACTTGGTTGAAAGCTCACTGAATTTGTCCCATAGGCCCAAGTCCAGCTGAACCCGGTGGTCTGAGCTTGAGTTCTGATGAAAAGAAAATGAGAAGAGGAGGTTAATATATTTATGCATGAATATTTTGATGTCACCATGGAATCAAAACTGACACTTCTTATTTTTTTATTGTTTTTTTGTTTCATATTGTTTATTATATACTCATTCTCATGTCATTCCAAAACAATTTGACTCATTATCCAATGGAACACGAGGTGAACATTTTCAGAATGTACAAAAAAAAGTTAATTTCTAATTTGTTCCTCACACCTTATAAATAAATAATACTTGGAATACAGCACATGAATTATATGGCCCACTTTTATGATAGATGTATGAATCTTTTTTTTTTTTTTTTTGGTCATTTTGGTGCCCCGGTGCTTATTTACATGAATTATAATGAAAGACAACAACAAACAAAAGGATTGAGTAATTGAGTAAATGACTATTTTTATCTTTTGGGTGCACTGTTCCTTTAAATTAAAGAACATGTTTATCACACTACATCAGATATGGTCAGTTTACACCGCTATAAATAAATTCCACATTCCATTGCTGACAGATTCGCTCATTTTCAGAAAACACTCACTGTGGTGTATTTTCCCAGCTGGCCGAGAGAAGGGAAGGTCTCTTGATGTGCTTTGCTCACTTTGTTGACCAGCTCCTCCAGTTCCCCACTCAGCTCGTAGCTCTCTGGCGGAACGACCTCATCCTTCACGTCCTTCTTCTTCTTATTTCGGTCATTGCGCACAGCTGAAAGTCACAAAGAGAGGCTCTTTAATACTTCTCCAGCAAGTCAGGTTCACTCACAAACTGCCAAACTATGATCTTTGCACTTGGATGTGCAACTTTACAAAGTGATGTGCCAGAAAAAAACATCAGATAATTTAATCGGGTTTAATTCTTCAGAATGTCTAACCAGGAACATTGCAACATATTGCTTAATATACAAATATGAGGAAAAGGATTTTAAACTTGCTAACCAGGTACTCAGCAAAACTATGTTACCAAAAAAAAAGTCTTGTTGGCTGACATGTCTAATTTACATTTCACACCAAAAATAAAATACTTTTTTTTTATTCTATAAGCTATTGTGCTTTTCATTAATGATTTTTTTTTAAATACAATACAATGACTATTCTAAATCATGTATTTAAATTATAAATTTAAACAGAAACCAACGTGACATAGTCTTGGTCAGAATTATTGGTACCCTTGGTAAATTTTTAACAAAGACGCCTGTGAAAATAAATCTGTATTTTCAATCCATCTAAACTTTAATTCTTTTTAAAAAATCACAAAAATCGAACTTTTTAAAGCACAACAATTAAAAATGAGGGGGGGATCTCATTACGACATAAATGTTTTTCTCTAATAGACACTTTTTGCAACCCCCTTTTGCCGAGATACCAGCTCTGAGTCTTCTCCTATAATGCCTAATGAGTTTGGAGAACACCTGACAAGAGATCAGAGACCATTTCTCCATACAGAATCTCTCCAAATTCCCAGATCCATGTTGGTGGTTCTTCACTCCCGTTTACCAGATTCATTTTCTATTGGGTTCAGGTCAGGGGACTGGGATGATGGTCATAAGCTTCATTTTATGCTCAGTGACACATTTTTGTGTTGATTTTGATGTACTGTCAAGAGGGAGGATCCATCCCCAACTCATTATAAGATTTCTAGAAAAGGCCATCAGGGTTTTTTTGTTTGTTGGAACTTGATCAAATCCATGATTCCTTCAATCTGAACTAAATGTCCAGGACCTCCAGCAGAAAAATCGTCCCACAACATTAACGATCCAGCATTATATTTAACCGTGGGCATGGGGTGCTTCCTATCTGTGTGTGCACCAAACCCATCTGGTGGGTTTGCTGCCAATACGGGCTTTTTTGTTTTGTTTCATCTGACCACAGAATCCAGTCCCCTTTGAAGTTTCTGTCGTGCCTGACAATGGAATACGCTGGAGTTTGTTTTTGGATTTTTCTTGAAACCCTCCAAAACAGCTTGTGATTAGCTGCTGTTTGAATTATTTATTTGTTTATACTAATAATAATAATTATTATAATTGTTTAAGCTTTCAGATCCCAAGATCCCAAGAACTATTTTCAGCAATTCTCTATCTGTGATCCTTTCCTCTACCTGTGAATCTTTCCTCCTCACCGTGCATTAAGACGATATAGACACACTTCCTCTTTCATAATGCCATAATTGCTCTTCCTCTTTAATCAAATTTCTATTTATTGGAGCTTTTTAATTATCGTCCTGGTGGTGGAAATGGGAATTTTCAGTGCTTTAGCTATTTTCTTAAAGTCACTTTATATTTTGCGAAGCTCAACAATTTATTTGCTGCACATCACAACTATTCTTTGGATTTACTCATGGATGATTAAGTGGATTTGGCCATTGTGTTTCCTCATTTAGATTCCTGTGAAACAGAAAGTCATGGCTGTACAGTTTCATAGTCACCCTGGAGTGCAAAAAAAAAAAATACTCCCATAGATATTTTACTCATAAAAATTTCTAGGGGTACCAATAATTGTGCCCATTCTGTACTTAATTTTTTTTTTTTTACTCAATGAAAGGTTCGATTTGTGTGAAATTTTTTAATGAAAGATCAACTCCGATTTATTTTCATCAACTTCTTTGATCATATTTACCAAGCGTATTTACCAATGTCTGACCACAACTGTAATAACATAAATACATAATTGCAACAGAAAATGTGATTTCTTGTCATTAAAATGGCACTAAAAATAGACTTATATATATTTACAAAAAATATACTTTCATTGTATAAAATTTATGTAAAATATAATTTACTTTTTTCCATTGATTTTGAGGTGATGTTCTTGACAGGTTTTGTAAGATTCATCTTGTCACCTGTTAGAACAAACTCAGTTTAACTTAGATAGCATTTATCACTTGGGCCCTGTCCCAAACGGCACACTTCATATGCACTTTCGGTCTTGTGGACTTACACTTAAGTCCATGAGACCTTAGGGTGTCCCATTTGTCATTTTTAGGTTTCAGAAGGGTTGCGAGCGATATGCGCCCCCAATGCACACTTTTGCCGAGCCCAACTTCTTCTCGACAGTCAAAGCACCGTTATGTCCCTAAAGTGCGACTCGAAGGAAGACCGTTAGTGCTTAGGGTGCCATTTGGAACAGGGCCTTGTTGTGTTATCGCATCTCTCCAGATTAGGATACCGAATCCTACACGTAATCACTAACACATGGAAAAATTACCTCGATCGGACACTGTGGGTGTTTTGGTGAGTTTGACCCAAGGGAGAGCAGCCCTGCCAACCCTAAACCCCCTCCCCTCTTTCTTTCGCAACCCCCCCCCCCCCCCCCATTCTTTCCTTCCTCTCAGGATATCCAGTAATAGCAAAAGCACAATGTGATCCCGGCCCCTACACACATCCCATACATATAAACGCACACATACATGTCCCAGTGGACACATAGAGGGCCAATGTGCCACTCTCCTCGTGACATCATCGCCGTGACCCTGGCAAATGAACAAACACATGCCCCAGACTCGCTCTTTCAACCTCGGGCTATTGTCTTTGTTACAACACAAATCTGTTAGTGCCAAGTAATAAAGTGCCTAGAGGAAAGGCTACCAAAGAAATCACACCTACCGTGGATGGATTGATGTGGGTGAAATTGCAGACACGAAACCCATTTGTGAAGTGAACATTCATGTTGAGCTCGAACCTCTGTGCTAACCAGCTTTATTGGTTTGTGTTTGAACTTTTATTTCTCTGTTGTGTCTTGACTGGCAGTTTACAGTCATCTACAGTTTGTTTATGCCAGTGCTCCGGGTCTCAAGTCTCATGACTCTAAATTTGTCTGTGTGTCTCTGGGTTGTGTGTCTAGCCTATATAAGTGTGTCCCCGTCTGTCTCCTGTCCCATGTCTATATTTGTGTATGTGGGTCTTGGACGAAGACCAATACGCTCACGTGCTTGGCAGAGACCTGAACACTCACCTTCCTTGGACATGCCAACTTCGAAGCACTTCTGCAGCCGGCAGTACTGGCAACGGTTGCGAGTGACCTTGTTTATCTGGCAGTTCTTGTCACGGTGGCAGGTGTACACCATGTTTTTCTGAATACTGCGACGGAAGAAACCCTACAACAGACATCCAAGAGAGAGAGAGAGAGTGTTAGTAGGTCAGCTGAAGAGTAGGTCAACCACCTTTCCTCTCCTATCATTTCTCTTACACAAGCTGTCAGTATATTGTTCAAAGTTGCTGATCCAGAACTGTCTTATGCTATTGACGTAATATTGCTTTTGTTATATAAATGGTCAAAAATCTGAAAAGTCAAAGTGATGAAACGGCCCTTATACCTAAATAAATCGAATATTGATATTATGCCAAAAACGTATCATTATTTGCTGCAAACAGCTTAATGAAACTAAATAGGCCTGTTCACACAGAATGCGTTAAATTGTTTTTGTATTTAAATATATGCTTGACATTTTTTTTTCAGTGTTTTGATAAGATGTCATGTCAAGTTTTTTAACTTTGAAACTAAAATAGGTCTTGAGAAACTTTTTTGAACACATAATATTATTACATTTAAAGGAGTAGTTTTAAAAAAAACCGTTGCTGATAATTTACTCACCCCCATGTCATCCAAGATGTCCACGTCTTTCTTTCTTCAGTCAAAAAGAAATTAAGGTTTTTGATGAACGCAATCCAGGATTTTCTCCATAATGAACTTCAATGGGAACCAAAAGGCTCAAGATCCAAATGAGAGTTTCAGTGCAGCTTCAAAGGGCTTTAAACGACACTACACGATGAATAAGGGTCTTATCTAGCGAAATGATCAGTCATTTCAAAAAATAAATAAAAAGTTTAAGTTTTATAAGCACAAATGCTCGCCTTGCTCTGTTCTGTGATGAGCGTTCGTGACTCTCCTGTTCAAACTCATTCATCAAAATGAACAAATCTTTTTTCGACTCATGACTCGAAGGGTCCTAGATAAGACCCTTATTCATCGTCTGGCGTCGTTTAAAGCCTTTGAAGCTGCACTGAAACTCTCATTTGGACCTTGAACTGTTTGGTTCCCAATGAAGTCCATTATATGGAGAAAATCCTGGAATGTTTTCATCAAAATCCTTAATTTATTTTCAACTAAAGAAAGAAAGACGTGGACATTTTGGATGACATGGGGGTGAGTAAATGATCAGTTTTTTTTTAAAGTGAACTAATCCTTTAAAAGCAATAAGCCTTCACTATAGTTGTATTTCACCACAGTGGAAATTAGTACAACAAGTATCATTTTAAACAGTAAAAATGACTATTGCATTGCCTCTCATTGCTGTTCACATTACTCATATTACATCACATTACATTACGCTGATACTGCACAACTGTATCCTTTTTAAGTGACATTTTGTGTTTTCATAAGCATTTTTGCTCCTTGCACTACAAGTTTCTTACTGGTTCGAAAATACTTTTTTTTGTATTCAAGTATTTTGAATGTTTGAGAGCTCCACGCTTCTCTGTATTTTTCACATTTTTGCCAAAAATCAAGACAAAGTGTCTGTCTAACAGCCTCATGAAAAACATGAGATTTGCCAGGCCACAGGCGACGGGAGTTCTGCTGTTTACCTTGCAACCCTCGCAAGAACTGACACCATAGTGGTACCCAGAAGACTTGTCCTGACAGACGAAGCAGGGCTTGTAAACACGAGGCGGAGGTGGTGGAGAAGGGGAGCTGGGCACCATCTCCTCCGAACTGGTGCTCTGGGTCTCCACCGCTGAAGAGAGATCAACAGGAGAGAAAAGAAAACATCAGACGCTTCGCTTAATCACATCACTTCACACTATTTACACAACACAGGAGGATTTAATGAGAGGGAGATATTAAACGCCACATGGAGAGAAGAAAAGATTCTCTCGTGAACCTTTTAAACCGTATCCGATTTCAAAGACCCACGAGTGCTTTGAAAACCATCATGATTCCTCGCTAAACCTTTTTAATGATGCCCCCGAGCAGAAACACACAAGGCGCTACCCATCACTGCTTTTTAAATCTGTTATTGTATAAGAAGCATCTGCCGACTAGGTAAAAAGTCAAATCTAGTTAACATGTCTGTAGAATTCATCTCCCTCAAATTCTGCCCCCACCAGCCTGGCCCGTCCTTAGGGGGTCAGGATTTTAGGGGATTAGGCTGGTGATTGACACTGGAATGAAAAGAAAACACAAACAGTTTAACACTAGCCGACAGATAAGCGGAGCCGATAAGACAGGTTGCTCATCTATGTCACATAGCCTGGGGGGAAATCTCCACCCTGCACTTGGGCTCTTGCACACAGGAAGGACTAGTCACACTAATTCTGATGTCAATCCTTACTGAAAGTCATGACTTTGAGATATCACACCAGATCAAAATATTAAACACATTCTCCACAACAACTGAATTGATCTGAATGATGACACGGTCTTCTGTAGCACTGCTTTATAGCTGAATCAAATTAGTTTTAGAATTGCTTTGAAACAATCTGTATTTTATTAAGTTCGTTATAAATAAAGGTGATTTAAAGGAGTACTTTTAAAGAAAACTTTTGCTGATTATTTATTCACCCCCATGTCATCCAAGATCTTTCTTTTCAGTCGAAAAGAAATTAAGTTTTTTGATGAAAACATTCCAGGATTTTCTCCATATAATGGACTTCAATGGGAACCAAACGGTTCAAGGTCCAAATGAGAGTTTCAGTGCAGCTTCAAAGGGCTTTAAACAACACTACACGATGAATAAAGGTCTTATCTAGCGAAACGATCGATCATTTCAAAAATAAATAAAGTTTAAGTTTTATAAGCACAAATGCTCGCCTTGCTCTGTTCTGTGATGAGCGTTCGTGACTCTCCAGCTCAAACTCGTTCATCAAAATGAACTAATCTTTTTTCGAGTCATGACTCGAAGGGTCCTAGAGAAGACCCTTATTCATCGTCTGGCGTCGTTTAAAGCCCTTCGAAGCTGCACTGAAACTCTCATTTGGACCTTGAACCGTTTGGTTCCCATTGAAGTCCATTATTTCTTTTCGACCGAAGAAAGATCGATGACATGGGGGTAAGTAAAAGGTTTTTTTTTTAAGTGGACTCCTTTATTGTGACTTTTTAAAAAACATTTTCACATGCCAAATAGTTTCTGGTCAGTCAAAATCCAACCCCCCACCCCTTACTCTTGCCATCGCTTGACACACAAAACCCTATTTTTCTCTTGTTTCCCGGCCTTAAATTCCTCAGTGCAGTCCTGCTAGGTTTTAATAGAGGCCCCTGCTCGTAACCTATGCCTATAAAGGTGGTCTCATGGCTGGACTGGAGGCCCTAGCCCGGCTGGCGGGGTCTTTATTAAGACTCAGACACCTCGGGCTGCCATTCACACCACCAGCTGTAGCCTGAGCTAGTTAAAAAAAAAAAGGCCCAATCATAAAAATAAAATAAAAAAAACAGGGAGGCTCTAAACTGCTAACTTTTATTGCCCCACCTTCCTCAGCTACCTTCAATGGAAAGCCTAAACTCAACCAACAACCCCTCCCTCTCCGTCCCACCACAGGGTTCAGCAAAAACCACCAGCTTGGCTTTTTACAAGAGTTTGGAGACTTCAAAAGAAGAAAAGGGGGCATAAAAAGAGGAATTTGATAGAAAACAGAAAAAGGGACGAGGGTGGAGGGGGTGAACGAGGAGAGGCGAATAGTCCCATTTAAGGTCGAGCTCACATACAGTAGGGCCTTCTGTTCATGGCCATGGTTACAAACAAATCACTTATTCTTCAAGTGAGAATGAGAAATACACAAGCTTTCTGAGTATACTGTATGATGCAGTAAAAAAAAAAGCTAATCGCATTTGAACAAGCAACGTGCGTGACATTTGCTTCCCAACTAATGTGCAATGTCAAGTTTCTTATTCTTTTTAAAGTGCGCAAAAGGAATTTTGTCAGAGTATGATCTAGCTTAGATATTTCATGATTTTGGGAACACTAACTAGTGTTCATTAATATCCCAATGAGTGAAGAGCTAACGCGAAAAGGCTATCAAAACACAATAGGTCATGTTAACGTTATAATTCCTGTATAAACCCCCAACATGTGTGCTATCTCAACACATACGTGTTTTGAATACTAAGTATATGCTTTGAAGTAAATGTTGCACAGCAGGATCAGGCTCTCCCCTGAAACTAGCGTGAACTCGTTTGTTTATATAGCAATACTGGCAATATGCTGGTAATGACAAGCGCCTGAAAAGCACCGCAAACTGCATGTGGCGTGAAGAAACGGCTACTGATTGACACCGTCTGAGTAGCTAGGGATAAAAAAAAAGAATGGGAGGGGGCTAAAAATCCATCAGGATCTCTCAACAACCCGAGACGGTTCCTGCCGTAAAAAAACCCGGTCGCTTTCCCTCCCTCTAACACCTCTTCCCAAATATCAGTCAACACTTCTCCCGGGGTGCACAATGGGATGGGTTCTTGTGTCAGCCCGGAGGCCCTCTCTGCTAAGCTCTCCTCTGTTAGGGAAACAAAGCGCTCTGAAATGAGAGGCCTCCTTATCAGCTCTCCAGCCAGGGACTTGATTTGCATCACAATGCGAAGGCAGAGGGCGGATGGCTGCTGATGGAGGGACAGGTAGAGGCCGACTGCAGTTATCAGTAGATGCTGCTCATTTCCTGCCTGGTATTGTGTTTCTGTACTGAACTGGTCTTTCTGTGTCCTCTGTACATAGGTATTCCAGGTGGACCTTCCTATGCTAATCCCAGTGTCAACCTAGACAAAGTGCCCCTGTGGTAGGAGACACACACAATATATGCCACACACACACACACACACACACACGGTGATCATATGCGAAATACGTACACATACACAAAACAGTGATTTCAAAAGCATTTAAATATTTATATAAATAAACATTTATGTGTATTACTAAAAGTATAGATTTATTTCATATTTTTAAAATTTGTTTTTACATTTAAAATATTTAGTAAATAATAATAAGCAAATAATATAAATAGTTTTTTAAACATTTAACTGTTAAATTAATGAAAAATATATTTAGGTACACTGATGAAAATTACAGCAAATAACACTAAATAATTAAATGTGAAATTTTGAACGAGAAAAACTGGCAACTTCAAACTTGGTTACACTTTATTGGTAAGGTGACAGTTACTCAAATAAGTACTGAGTAATATTAAGTACATGTACTTACTATGGAGTTGCGGTTAGGGTAATAACCGTAATTATGCATGATTTACTGTTATCACTATAGTATGTATAACGTAATTAACTTTTTTTACAGGTTAAGATCTAGAGGGTAAGGGTCGATAATATCCACATGGACACAAACTATAAACATTTCATTCTTTGCCGAAAAGAGTACTCTTGGTTGAAATCCATTTCCTTAAAAAACAAGTTTGGCAACAATAAACAACTTGGGTTGGCCTCATGGGTAACAGGAAGCGAGCTGTGACCTTGAGTTTCTTTATTTTGGTTCAGTCTAGAAGTCTAACAATCACAAGTACACAAAAAGCACAAAATAACAAGTGTCAGCTTCAGTTGTTTTAAGTGTTGCAACACTACTTTTAGCTGAGCCACATATGACGCATTGGCTGCGGAACAACTATTCTTTCACAATAGAAGAGCAGATTTTGTGTACGTGACTGAGGGTGTGATTGAATCTTCAGTGGAGCACTGTTCCCAAATCTAGTCTTGGCATGTGAGCGTGTGTGTGTGTGTTCAGTTCTGCATGGGCGCCCGTCCAACGAGTGTCTCTAAAGACTCCCATTTGATTTGCAAATATAGTTCTCTGCGTCTCAATTCCTCTTAAGTATTTCAGCGTGTTGGGCGTGTATTTGCGTGTCGCTCGCTTTGCATTTCTCAGAACATAATCCTGCTTCCCTCCACTGAAAACTCCATGATTTCGCTTCGCCTCAAATTACAAGCCCATACTGCAGAGTTGGGTGGACAGACTGCTTTGTTGTGCGTTCAGCCAGTGCGGCAGACGGGCCACAGATTGGCCAGGTTTTTTGGAGCGGTGTGATTGATAGACTGACTGGCAGGGCCCCGTCTCTGCGAGCGCTGCCTGATGGGCAAGGACACACAGTCCTCCTGGCTGCCAACTTCCTGATGAGGGGAACCGACCATGACTCTTTCTCTGCTTCTGTGTCTCATTGCCCACGGCTTCCTGCCATCACCCAGATCCTCCTCGCATGCTGTTGTCATCGTACCTCCTTATACTACACAACCCCATTTCCTTCCTCTCCACCGCATCACTGTTTCTTTCCGCTGGATGTATTCTCACTTATTGCAGGCTTTATCTTATCGCAAGCTGTTTTTCGACATTTCTAAACGCGCATATTGCAGTGAGAGAATTATTTTGATGTACTGAGAGAAACAGCCATTTAAACAAAGAATTGAATTCCAGATCCTATTTTGCCATTTATTTGGCAAATTGACTTTAAAACCAAAAATAATAATTCAATGCTAATGCTAATGGCTAATGGAATATGTTTTTGAACACTCTTTTTCATTTTTACTAATTAAATAAAATATTTGAAGTGCTGAGAGGAACAATCGTTCAAACTAAGATTTGAAAGGTTTACAGATAATATTTTGTACAACGATTTTGAATGCAAAAAACTCTCAGTAATCAATAAAATTGGTTGATGCCAATAAGCTGACAATGATTTTCATGTAAAGACCAAAAAAAAATAAAAAATCCATACACTCTCTAATTGTCAAAATAAGAAATAAAATTGACTTAAAATCACTTAGGGAGGCCATTTTAAAATAATTATGTCTCTGCACAGATGCGGTGCAACATATGTGTGAGTTGTAGAGCTGAGAGGTGTGTGTGTGCTTTTATTAAAGGTGATGAGAAGTAGCAGTTGCTGTCAACAGCTGTCCGTGAGCTCATTACCTGATCTCCCCCTCCTCTCCTCCCCTTTTACTACTTTTTTACCTCTATCCTTCCCTCTCATGTGCTTCATCCCAGGCCTGTAAAAAAGGAGGAGTCCTTCCTGTTGCAGTAAGGCCCTTTCTGAAAGGAAGCCCTGTGATAAAACTGGGCAGCCATCCAAGAGATGGCTCAGAGGGAAAGACAGAGAAAGAGAGACAGAAAGATTTACATGCACCCCAGACTGGACAAGGCTGAAGGAATTTACACCCTCATGTCATAACCAGCACACAGGCATGAATACATACATGAAGACATATGCATGCCGTTAACATTCTCAGTCATGGAGTCGGCCAGGATTAGGTCTCCTGTAGGCCAACGCCATCACACAGGGTGAGCGCAAGGGCAGCAGGTTTGAGCAGCCTTCTTTGCTCGGATGGTTCACTCAAAAATGATCAGTCTGTCATTATTTGGAATGACACTGGAATAACACATTTAAAAAAAGAAATATTGCTAGTCAACGGGGCCTCATTTCAGTGTATGGATTGTGTTCTGTAGAAAATTCAATGATTTTTGGGTGAATTGTCCCTTTAAACTTAAACTCCCCTCAATATGCATTCAACGCTGACTTCCTACATGGTAGCATCTCATAGATCCCATTTAAGACATGTCTGGATGAAGGTGAGCCAGCATTTGGCCTGAATGACCCCTGAATGAGTGGCGCTCACACATCAATGGACTCAGAGAATCAATCGCCCACACTTGAGTCCTTCCTGGATTACAGGCAATCAGACACCCTTTCAACTATGGCTTACACAGATAGTGGTCTCTCTATTATACCAAAGATGTCTTTTTTTTTTCTGGTCTGGTAACCAGAAGGTTGCCGGTTTAAGCCTCACAAACTCCATTGATCTTCTACTTGAATCCATCATGCCCTTGAGCAAGTAATTTAACCTTGGGTTGCTCCAGGGGCTTGTCTCTATAATAAATGTAATTTGCAATATGTAAGCTGCTCCAGATAAAAGCGTCCACTTAAAGACTAATTAATTAAAAATAAAAGTTTCAATTAGAATCAAAAAGGTTTTTATAGCCCAAAGCCATAGGGAATCCTCCATAAGGGGGACCTTCTTTTATTTCCCTAGTTCTTTAGGAAGCCATCTATTCTGTTAGTAGAACCGACTAGAAATTGTTTTAATCTCTAAAGAACCGTACGGCCAAATTAGTGCTGGAAAAGAACAAACGAAGAGCTTATTGACTAGTTCCAAACACACCCCATTTAGTAACCCATTTGAGGGACTTTTGTCCTATTCCTCTAGTAGGACTCCATCCAAACAGACAGTGAGGGGTAATCAGCGCACAAAGCCCGGGAATGAAGGCCTGATTCAGAGGAGACAGATTTCTGGTTCAGACATCCAAATTTGCAACTCCACTGAATCTCCAGCACCCCTACCAGGCTTCATCTGTGCTGTCAACCCCTGAGTGAGAGTGTCTCCTCTAATTCCTCTCCACTCCAATGGCTGGATGCATCCTCCATGGACACAGCCATTGATCACGCCAACAGGCAGCGAGACAGCCTCATCAAACCATTTTCTTTGATCTCCTGGTCCCCGAAGACTTCCTCTCACCATCTGTCTGCGCTCACCTGCTCTAAGACGGGCAACTTAGTTTGAGTCGCAGCCTGAATTGTCTCTTGGCTCAGAACTGGGGCAAAGGAGCTCCTTGTTTGGCTCTTATTGCTTCCTTCCCCAAACAATAGAAACCACAAAAGTAGAAGCAGACAAATTACAAAGCCACCTCAATCCTGCAAAATTAAGTTTTGGAGTAATCTGGAGTGAAGTTTTGGACTTGCTTGGGTTTCAACAAAATGTCCTGATGCCTAATTAGCAAGAAACTTGTGTTGTAATTGCATATAGGCTCAATGCTAAACTTTGCTTTGCATAGAGTTGCGGCTTCCTGCTGCCTAAATGATTTGTGGTCGATGCTCATAGTAGCTGAGGGTTTCTTGTGTATAAATACTGGCTCTTTCACTATCAGTCCAACAGCCTGGCACACTTCTGTTCTTTCTATGGGCGAGTCTGTGAGAAACTTCTGCTTTGACTATAGGGGAAATTACAATATGATGTGTGCTTACGTGTGTGGAATTTTTCACTCTAGTGTGGCAGCACGCCTTCTGTGACTGCCCAAGATGTCAGGGTGTGGATGGGCACACGTCGTGGAAACTGGCAATTGCGAAGTTTCAGAGCAATTCTGCGTGCGGTTTGATGTCCTCTCGAAACCCCTGAGAGCAAGAGACAAATCTCACCCGCGATCGTGAAGGAAGTCACCTTGAGAAACAAATCTAAACCACAATGCGCTTTTTATTTAGAGCCAACACAGCTTTTCTAAATGGAGCGTAGATCAGTCGATCCACCAGACAGACGCTGACGTCTCTGCTCATACTAAACACTGAGTCTTCAGACAGCAGATGATCGTTTAAAAAGATGGATGTGTGGGGGTAAAGTACAGATGGTCTGCCCTAACAAGCATCCTTGAGCTCTTGTATCCATTTATCTTTTATGGATGATTTAGGATGGCCTTTCACTTCCATCTGCATGTACACTCAAAAAAAAAAAGAGTAAAATACTTGATTGTGTTTTTTATATTATTTCACATGTCTTAAAATTTATATTCAAAGGTGGTAAATTGGTAATTCAAGCAGTGCTTTGATGGTGCTTTGAAGCGGATGAATTTAAAAGGGAAACTTCTCTCAGAGAGTTTTACCCCACTGACAGTTTCAGCATGCTAAACCACAGCACGGTAAAATCTCAAAGGTGTCTTAATTCCCCATTAAATACCAAAGCAAAAACAAAAAGTCTAGATTAACTCAGTTAGTGAAAAACAAGCTGACCAGCCGTGCCCGTCCCTACACCCATCGTACAACAGGATGTTTTTTGTGAGAAGGGCTACAAGAGTACATGAAACCACTGATAATATCAGTCTGAAAGTATTGTTATCGCTTTGTTTGCTTGACAACAATGTGCAGAGTTTCCAAGTATCAAAAAGCGTCGAGATAACATTGAACAATGAAACAAGACTCAATAGCAGAATCAATGTCTCATGAGAAGCATCACCTCATCAACAGCACAGCCAGACCCTCAAACCGATTCTCATTTTAGATAAAACCAATGACTAACTGACGGGGAGATTCTACGGCCACCTCTGCCGAGAAACAAAGTTGAGCTATATTTTCGGCTAACATTTTCACATAACAGTGAGCCCTAGTAACGACGGAGCCAAGCCGTCAGTCAACAACACACTGGTAACAGAACTTCTCTCCTCACACTGAGCTCACACATGGTTTCAGACTGACAAAGATCCTGCCAACGCCTCGCCCCCAGAGAGAAACTGGCAACCAGGCCCTGGAGCACTCAGTAAACATCCACTAAATCATTGGACAAAAGGGAGGTGATGTCCAAACTATGACAGCCATTGAGCCTCACCCCAGAGTTTTCAATCCCATGATGCCTGGCCTTGTTTGCGTCTCTCAGAGACCCATGAAAGTGAAGAGGGAAGATTAGCTAATTAGCAATGCTTCCTGAATAGAACGAAGGACAAATTTGGACTGTGCAATGGCGTCAAGGTAGTCCTAAAATCTACAACAAGGTGTTGAACTCACCCTAATGGCTGGGACCAAACAAAACCATGAGCTTGTTTTGGTTCTATCAATTACACGGTCTCAACATTTCACACAAGGTCTAAAATTCACCCATCCCTCAAGCAGCGCAAAACAGTCATTGTTGCTGTTCTACGAGGCGGATCTCTCTTATTTACAGTTCCTTGACCCTGCCGGGATATTATGAACTGCCCTTACAGCAGCAAATGGATTCCAGCGGCACACTGTGGAATCTCAGCGGCCACGTCAGGCCTCATCTCTTGGGTTTGCCTTCAACTCCCTCTTAGACAGGGTTCAACGGCCATCCACACACAGCTACTGCACCACCGTTAAATCATCAAAACACACCTTATGCATAATTCATGGGTGCAGACATACAAGATATAAGCACAAAATGACAGCACAGACACTGTGGGTCTTATGAGATTCGACACTTGAAAACTCACGTTGTGCATCGGATATGTAATTGGGAATGCTCATTTACCCAGTTTTTACATATACTGTAGATCACCTTTGTTGTCATCTGACACTCACTAATCATTTAATACACTGTCATATTTTGCAAATATGTAAATTTGTATACTGTACACTATAAAGATGTGATTTTCACTTGTAGCTTTTAATACGAACAAAATATTTGATCAGTTATTGGCCATAAAATGAAAATAATTATGGGCTTATCAGTCAGAATTTTTACATCAGTACATCCTTACTTTGCACATTTACAAGCGTCGCTAAAACTTCCTGTACAGAATTGTGTAAGCATGAATATTTTTAGAGTTTATTAGGACATCCCACAGAAAAAATAGGCTAAAACACATCACATATGATATTCCTTAGCCCAAAAGCTAGAAGAGACACTTGCTTGTGGACTAAAAGGTCCTCGCAAAAGATTGAATAACACAAGTTAACAAGTAAAAGCATTATTCATGGATTGTTGAGAACTAACAGAGTATCTCTCTATTGTTGGACTGGGAGGCAATCAGTGTGAACCCCTCAGCCACCACTTTTCCTATTTCCTCTAACACACACGCTGACACACACACACACACACACACACACACAAGCATCGAATCAATCAAGGATCATTTTTTATTCTCCTGCCTCGTCGGGTGCTCTAATCTTTTAATTGAATCTTTTTGTAATTATAACGAAATAATTGAGCTCTTCCATTAATACGAAAAATGAGAGAGGGCTACATGTGACAGTGGACACAGGAAGCCCTCATTTCCCTGTCTTTCATGCACAGATCTGTTTCAGAGAGCTTATCAGACTCTGATGCGGACAGCACACTTTGCAGAAAACAATGGTGTATGTGTATGGGCCCGAGTGATCAGGACAGGAAGACAATCCTGAATTCTAGTCCTCATTTTAACGCAGCAAAATCTCAAAATTGTAGTAAATTAAATTTCTCAAAAGTCTAACAAAATAGTGAAATTTTAGTGTTGCACATCCTAAGCAACCTCTTAGCAAATACAAAAAAGGGAAATCAAGAGCAGACGTGATGCTATCTTTCTTAGGTATGGATTACTAAATCACCTGTGTACTTCCCCTTTTGAAACATATGGCTCAATACATTCAAAGATTGCTTAATAAAAAAAAAAAGCTCTTTCAGCCCTCTTTCCTTTCAGGGATGGAACAACAGCGGCTCACATAGTCACGAGAGCCGACATTGGCCCGTGCAAAGCCTCTCCATAACCTCTGACATTGAATTTTTTTAAAAACTGCAAAGGTCTTGAACTGCTGCACATAAAAACAGGAAAGAATGGCCACACTGACAGTGTGCTGAGATTATCTTGCTTTTTCACCTCTAACAGGCAACAGTGGAGGCAACAGTGGTTTTGTGAATCTTGCAGGGCAATGCAAGTGAAGACCCTACATTGTCATCATGATTTACTGTGTGGTTCAAGTTTCCTGGAAGCCATTACCAACCAAAAGACTGGCACATTTCAATCCCTATGTTGCGAAATTAAAAGCAAAACATCTATATGCAATAAACACATTTACAATTAGCATATCAAATGAATATCCATGTACGTTCAAAAGTTTGGGGGTAGGAAGTCTCTTATGCTCACTATGGCTTTTTATTTAATTTATATCGTTAAACATACCGTAAAACAGACATGTGAAATGTTATTTCAATTTCAAATAACTGTTAAAATGTAATATCTCCAAGAACTCCAGTCTTCAGTGTCACATGGTCCTTCAATAATTTTGAATGATGAAAACATCTTTTTCAGAATTATTTGTTGAATAGACAGTTCAAAAGACCAGTTTATATGAAATAGAACTCAAATAAAGATCACATAAATACATCACACAAAGTCTAAAGTCTAGAAAATGTACCTGTGGGCTAAAATTCAACAACATTTCTTGATTTCTGCAGTTGCAGAAATCTTTTTTATCAGAAGAAAACGTTCTTCTGAGAGATTATTATGTAAAAAGTGCTAAAATCTCCCAGATGTATTAAGCCATGGTGCTCATGTGGGCAACATAGGTTTGAGTCTTGGCCTGCAATGTCTTCCTACACCCTTTTGGTGCTCGCTAATCAAATAAAGACAAGAAAAAAGATTTTTTACAAAAAAACGTATGTCTTAGACAAGATTAGTTTTTACTGAACTAAAACATTGATTAATCTGGTCAAAGAGGACAATGAAAGGCAACTACTGAGTGTATCCTGTGGTCGGATAGACTAGTCTTGTTTACAGAGGTTACTGGGCATGGTGGCTTGTAACAGTACACCGCTTCTGCTCTTCCCTGAGGGCAGCGGGATCTGTCCAATTGCCTCTCGATCTCCACTATTTGCTGGAACCAGGAAGGAACAGAATCCGAGATGCAGCAGTGGCGCATTCGGAGGGCTCGTTTTCCATCGTGGGCCCTGACTGTGTGCTTGTGTAGCGTTGGTGAGACATGACTGATTAAATAAACAGATTTCATCTTGTTATCATCAGGGCTCTGGCCAAGGAGAAGAGGCATTATGGACCTCCCTCCCTCCCCTCCCCTCTGGGTCGAGCTCAGACAGGGCATCTGTCTTCATTAAAGAGAACCCAGTGTGGCTGACAGCCACTGAAACGTTGGTGTCTTTCACGATTAATGAAGACAGATGAGTTGCCCTCAGAGGCCGAGAAGGAGGAACAAAAAGCAGAAGCTTCGACAAATACAAATGGAAAACAACAAGAGCGGCGTGCATTTTGGGAAAAGGGTAACGGCGATGTTTACAGATCTGAGTTCTTTTCCCCCAGTGTCGCATTGTATTGCAGTATCGCTTGTTTTCCCTTTCTCTCAGTCTGGTCCCCTATTATTCCGGACCCCAGTTTTGCTAAAGCAGGACTGATTTTAGAGCCAAAGGCTGTCTAAAGTCTGGAAAGGAGGTAGGAAAAATAAAATGATTGAAATGGAGACAGAGAGAGAGAAAAACCAAAAGCTGTCCAGGTTTCAAGCTCTCATACTCACCAAACTTTCCACTCGGTATATTTAAGCCAATTCTTTACTATTTATTTCATGCCGTTTGCAATTTTGGATTCCTGTCACAGTCTAATCACCAAACACGCTTTCCAATTCCCAATCTAAGAGTTTCATCAGTGACACATACTTGAGTAATGTCCCTCATGTTTTTTTTTCTTCACTTTACGCCTGTTTGATGCTGTTGTGTGGGCTGAGCCGTGGTCAGGCATGCTGGGATACCAGAGCTGTCAGGCACAATTGTGAAGTGAAGAAGACAAATGCAATCTGCATGACTGAAATTATAGCACAGTGTCAGGTTCCCCCCCCACCCACTTCTCTCTCTCTCTCTCTCTTTCTCTCCAACACTCTCTCTTTCATCTCTCCCTCTCGCATTACTTCCTTTCTGTTTAACTTTTCATCAACTGACAAGGTCAAAAATCAGGTTACCCACACTGTTGGTGAAACCAGACTCTGTTCGTGACAATCATGGAAAGCGATCGACTCAAACGCAGCTTGATAAATGCAGCTCGAGTGGTTCGGGTCAACGTGAGATAAGAGGCCCCGTTTAAACGAATAAGAAAAGGCACTTACAGCGTACACTAGCCGTCCCTGTCCAAGCGAATGGGTCCAGTCCGGCGTAGAAGGGACTCGCCTTCCGAAGCATGCATGCGCCCCGGTTGGTGACATCGTAGAGTTGGCGGGGACCCATGCCCAGAGCCTCCATACAGTCGAACATGATGCGTCCCTGTCACCCACCCGCCTCCGATTGCCTCGCGTCACCAAAAAAAACAATAACAACACCCGCAGCTACGACAGCGTTAAATCCCCTGCTGGAATTCCTCTACTCAGGATATACGCGCTGCCTGATCCCGCTGCTTTTGCTCTTGTAAGCGTTTCCTCTCTCTCTCTCACGCTGCTTGTTTCTCTTTCCCTCTCCGGCTGATCTGCAGTGCTGGTTGCTCGGGGTGAGCTGCTCCTAGCGTGTTGTAACAGACCTAAATAACAGCCCCACATAGCACTCGCGGCTCTCAGACACACTGGAGCGAACCAACTGCCTCAGTCCTGCGCACACAGAGGGGGGTGGAGAGAGAGAGAGAGAGGGTGATCGAAAAGAGGGGGGGGGGGTGAGAGAGAGAGGGTGGAGAAAGAAAGAGAGAGAGAGAGAGAGAGAGAGGGCCACAGGGAGGGGCCATTTGTGTGTTTGCATTGCCAGCTCTGATCTGGTTAGAGGACAAACTTTTATTTGATTCTAGCTGGCCTCTTTTTGTCTCTTTTGTGATTCATATTTCAGCACGCACTGCACACACAAACACTAGCTCTCTTGCTTTGCGCACCTCCCCCTTTTTTCCCTTGCAGTACATTTGAGTCCCCCCCCCCCGAACCCATCCCTCAGCCCCGTCTCTAATCATAACCACATTAAAGTCCAGAGCGAGTGAGAGGGAGTGAGAGAGAGAGAGTGAGCATTGTGCAAGCAGCAGATGCCAGGGCAAAATTCTCGCCTTTGTCTCCACAAAAACAGAGTAAATGACTGATGGCCGCTGCTGTCTCTCCCTCATTAAGTATGTGGCGAATATTCAAAGCCCCCTCTGGCCCTCATAGAAGCTTTTAAAAGAAGAACTTTATTCAGTTTGCAGGGAGAATCCATGCGCTAGAGGACGCCAAGCAGGAGACCAACAGGAAGATGAACTTGGGAAGGAATGTCAGGGCTTGTCTTCACACTTGCAACGAAGGCATGATGAATTTGAATCTCTTCCCATGGACTACAGTCAGTAGAAAGCGTCAATTTCATTTGACATGCGTGAAAATTAGGCTGTGAGGGGGTAGAACCATACACTCGGTTAAAGCTGAAGTTGTTTACTTAGCAGATGAAACTACAAACATTGGTCATTTATAGAGAGTACAACAACTGGGGGAACATGGGCTGTTCTAATGAACGGACGATCTTAATGATTGATTTAAATAGTTAGGGTATGTTCACACTTAATAATTTTGGTTGGATTAAAATGAACCCTGGTGCGATTGCGGTTCATTTGAACGTGTGAATGCTGCAATCCGAACCCTGGTGCGCACCAAACAAGCGGACCGAGACCACTGAAAAGATTGGGTACGCTTCTAAACGAACTTGGTTCTAATGAAATATGAATGCAGCATGGACCAAAGACATGCAAATGAACCAAAAACAGGAAGATGAGACGCTGAAAAGGACATCGTTTTTTTCTCGTCATGTCGTGATGTTCCCCATCACATGTCGATGCCGCTTCTCGCAGCAGATCTTCATTTGTGTGTGTGACGGAGGGATTCCTGCGGCTGTTTTGACTCTTCACGAGTTCTCAGCTGGTCAAAATACCATAATATGTAAATTAGTCCAGCACACAGCATTTTGGATGTTCGGTAAGTTACGTCTCAAAATTGGCAATACGTCATAAAAGCCAACCAATCAGGTTGTGGAGTATCCCTATGCCTTTAGGTTCTGTATCTTGGTTTGGTGATAAAAATCCCAGAACGCTAAGCGGACCAAGACTACAATTTAGTTTTTTTGTCCAAACCGAGCAAACTGAACTACAAGTGTGTACACACCCGAAATATCCATCTTACTGGTAGCTGACAGCATTATCTAATTAGTCAAATATTTAATAAAACAAACATGAAATCTATTTCTGAGTATTTTTTTAATGAGCTCTCTACAGAGTTCTGCACAGATTCTGAGTGTGTTTGGACATGACCTACACTCTTAGAAGAAAAGGTTCTATATAGAACCTTAAAAGGTTCTATTAGCGCTACGTATTTGGAACCCCTAAAAGGTTCTATACACTCTTAAAAAAAGGGTTCCTCTGGGTTCTATATAGAACCCTGGGGTTCCATACTTGGCCAATAGAACCTTTTATAAAAAAAAATGGTTCTATATAGAACCATTTTGGAGTTCCATATATGAAGCGGGGGATGGAACCATTTCTGGTTCTAAATAGAACCATTTCTTCTAAGAGTGAGGATCTTGAATGGGGTGTACACAGCCATCTCTCACAGCCTCATTATCATTTGTTGTAATGATATATGATGTCTACATTGACAATAGAGCATCACAGTCCCGCCCATAGCCCGAGTCCCGCCCTTCCACCAATCAGATGCATTACTGTGGGATTTTTCAGGATTGTGGGTAATGAAGTACTTATCCAAGACATCATGAATTAAAGGCATTTATCTTAAAACAAGGTTATTGCCCCATGAACTTTTGGCGTTTATATGATCATATACAATCGCTTAGTACAGCCGTAGCTGGTTTTAAGTCCACCATGTATGGTTATGTTTTTATTTGAGAAATTGTATTGAATTCTTACTTCCGGCACCGGCTGTGGGCGGGACTATGATGCTCTATAGTCTATGCATCACAAAACAAAATCAGATATTACCATATGATTTTATTTTTTGCCAATCAAACTTAGTTGATTTCCATTCCTGCCCCAAATACTTACCAAATAAATACAATTTAAAACAACATTATTATTTTTAATAAAAACTATTATAAATTATTCATATAAAAAATTAGATCATGTGACCATACAGTACAGCCTATCAAATAAAACGCAGTTCTATTTCTCACAGCCTTATTATCATTTGCATGCAATTAAATTAAATGAAAAATTTCTATCCGGATGATGGTCTATTAGTCAACAGGAACAGTTAACCGTCCCTGTCCTAAATATTTAACAAATAAATCAATTATTTTTTAATATGTATAATTTGATATTAATACAACAATAATATGATAAATAATTGAAAATATATTATTATTTTTTAATATGCTTTATACATTCTAATACATTAAACATTTCATTCTTTCAAAACTCAATTAGATGTACAACCTTTAAAATGAAATGTACTTCTATTCCTCAAAGCCTTTATATTCAAGTCCAAAAATATAAATTGGATCTACTTTGGTATTCAGGTCTCCCACACTATTTTGACTAATGACCTTTTTTTTTTGCATGACCTTTCAAGCTGTTCAGAATCATTTCATAGATTGCTGGGATAGATTTCCATTTCTATATCAGATACCAAGATTCTACAAGCAAGCGATTATACATATTCAAGCCATTTGCACACTCATAAAATGGTGATTTGCGGCAATTTTACACTACACAATATGTAGCCGAGTAAATACTTTAAAGCACATCACAACTAGAGACTTTTCTAAGTATGGAAATGTTTTTTTTTTTTTTTTTTTCAGGTTGTCATGACCATGACCATTAGGGTTTGGTGTACAAACACTAGATCATGTAACAAGCAGCTCAGAGTTTTCCAGTCAATTCAACTTCAAGTTCCCCCCACACAATCCTAGTTGCCCCAAATTACTAACCCCACCCCTAATAAACCACATATACCTCCACGACACAAGCAATCAGCACTACATGACCTGAAAAAAACCCCTAATGAAATAAATAGCTCTGCCAGTGTCAGTGCCAATGGCTTTCAATGAGTGAACAGCTGGGGAGTGGACGGAGCCATACCAGGGTCCAAGTCGAGCAAACAGCTGAACACAATGCCGGGAGCAACAGAGGTGCCTGCGTCTCGGCCTTGCCTCATCCATCTTCACCCCCCTCCCCACCCCCGTCGGCCCGCTGCTAGTGGTACGGCCCAGCCGCCTAAGAAAAGACACCATTTCCTGTCAATCTGCGCTGCTGGTCGAGCTCTATAAACACATACTGCCCTTCCTTCCAAATACACTCTCAATCTCCCACTCTGTGGAATTCTGCTTTTCATTTTCCCAAACCCCCTTTGCGTTTTCACACTTACAAAGAAACAAAGAGTCCTTCTCGGAGCACGTCGGGGCATGCGCAGAGAATGGTATTCATTAGGCTGTTTATTGATCTTGTGGCTCTTGACTTTGTTATGGTTCTCATTTATTTTCTTTAGGCGACCCTCATAGACACAGACAGGAAGAAAGAGTGAGGGAGTGAGGGGGAGAGAGAGAAGGAGAATACGAGTGGGGGAGAGAGAGTGAGTGAGTGAGTGAGAGAGAGAGAGAGAGAGAGAGAGAAGGGCACTTTAATGGACCTTTTGTTTGAGCAGACAGTAAAGTACATCAATTGTAACACTGAGGTTCTTCATGTAATTGTTGTGTCATAAAGGCTGGGGGTGGCAAAAGAACAAACAAAAGAACAGATCAGAAAGTACAATGGTGGAATTCCAATCAAATCTAACACATTTTTAGATGGAGCAAAACTTTCAGTAAAATATCTAAAAAAAAGGGGGGGGGGTGTTTACTTGACATTAAGACAATTAAGCTTTTGTTTGATCTAATCACATTTTAAAGACCTTATTTTAAACATCATTCTGACAAAATGTATTGAGGTTTATGTTTAAAAAAAATTTCAAATGTTTAGGGTCATTAAGATTTTTGAATGTTTTGAATGAAAGCCAATTTTAATTTGCATTTATTTTATCATCAAACAAAAAAAAAAAACAGTAATATTGTGAAATATTATTGTAATTACAATAAATAACTTTTAAAGTCCACCTCTTTCTTTCTTCAGAAAAGAAATTGAGGTTTTTGATGAAGACATTTCAGAATTTTTCTTGATATTATGGACTTTACTGGGAACCAAATGGTTCAAGGTCCAAAAGACAGTTTCAGTACAAACTGTGAACTGTTCAAAGGGCTTTAAATGATTTAAGACGATAAATAAGGGTCTTATCAAGCGAAACGATCGCTTATTTAACAAAGTTTAAGTTTTATAAGCTCAAATAGTCGCCTTGCTCTGTTCTGTGATGTGCATTCGCGACTCTCGTTTTCGAATTCGTTCATCAAAATGAACAAATCTTTTTCCGAGTCAATTCGTTCATTTCATTCGTTGAATGAACCAAATCACATGAAAAAAAGATTTGTTCATTTTGATGAACGAGTTCGAACATTAGAGTCACGAATGCACATCACAGAACAGAGCAAGGCGACCATTTGAGCTTATAAGACTTAAACTATGTTATCTTTTTGAGCGATTGTTTCGCTTGATATAATACCCTTATTCATCGTCTGGAATCGTTTAAAGCCCTTTGAACAGTTTGCACTGAAACTGTCTTTTAGACCTTGAACCGTTTGGTTCCCATTGAAGTCCATTATAAGGAGAAAAATCCTGGAATATTTTCATCAAAAACCTTAATTTCTTTTCGACTGAAGAAAGAAAGACATGGACATCTTGGATGACATGGGGGTGAGTAAATTATCAGCAAAAGTTTTTTTCAAATGTGAACTACTCCTTTAAAATGTAATTTATTCCTGTGATGCAAAGCTGAATTTTCAATATAATTATTATGAATAGAACGATCGGAAGAACAGCATTTATATTAAACAGGAATCTTTTGTAACATCAACTTTTTAAGAGTAGTGTATTTATTTAATATCAATACTTATTAAGATGCTAATTTAAGATATACTCTGAAAATATATTTTAATATTAATTTCTTAAGTTGTTTCTCAAGTGAACTAATCTTGTTTTAAAGATGTTTATATTATTTAAACAAAACAAAGATACAGAAATCTACTTTTAAATTTTCCTTTTCAAACATGTTAAAGCTCATGTTTGACTTTAATTAAACAAAACCAATGTATTTTAGCATAGATGAATGATCTAAAATTAATCACAGACTTCTCCTTCAAGTCCAAACCACACGTTTTGTCATCTCTGTTCTCAAATCTTTCCACAGCTACACGTCTTCCTGAAATTCGATATTGTGGTACTGCTAATACTGTTGGCTCCTCTGTGATAAACTGATTTTTTCCTCATGGATGAAAGCGCCTGTGTATTGTCATTCAGAGACATAAACTGTTATAACTCTGCGATTTCTTCTCTCCCGCTGAAAATCTTTTGTTAGAAACTGTTCAGTGTAGTCTGAGAGTGGAAAAAAAAGAGTTGACTTGGACATTTAATCCAACTTCATAGTGCTGACCAAAGTTCCTCCCCCTCCCTCCCTCCCTTCCCCAGCCAAGGAGGTTGAACTCCAGAAGAAATCCCCACTGGGCCACTAACTTTCCCCCAACTTATCCTGCTCTCCCTCCCTCTCTTTCTCTCTCTCTGGAGCTCAAGCTTTTCTCCATCACTCTCCACCACCTCCACTCCCTCGTTTTCCTTCTGTTTTCAAACTTATACTCATCCAACCCTGCTATAGTTTTTAAACAACCCAGAGGAACATCTTTAAAGACAGTTTTGCTCTTACATACTCTCTTCTCTCTCACACACACTCACGATTCCCTCTTTCCTGTCATGTGACAAAACTCCGATGACAAACAGACCCAGAACTGCTGGGAATCCATCTCACTTAGCTGGCTCCCTGTCATCTCTGCTTTCCAGGCCAGACGAGCCGCACCAGATGAGCTGATCTAAGGCGTCCTGTCACCAAACCGAGCCTCAGAATCAGGTTTAACATGCATGACTCACTGATGTGGACCTCAGACAGCAGACACAATGCATTAGTGATATTAGCCAGGACTGGTTTGCAAGTGTGTGGCCTCAAAGGAATGAAAAATCACAAAGGAGATCTCAACTTTTTCTCCTAGACAGCGATGAGATTAAATGGAGGGCTACACTGCTTCTCAGATTTCAACCTGTATGTTGTCAACAAGGTATTTTAGGGACATCTGTGACCTGAAGGGATAGTTCCCCCACCTTCATGTCTTTATAAACCTCTATGACTGGCGTCTGTAGGAAATATTTTGAAAAATTTATTTTTGTCCATACAATGAAAGTCAATGGGGTCCAATGTTTCTTTCAAGTCAAGTCAAATTTATTTCTATAGTGCTTTATACAATTTAGACAAGAAAATGACTATTGTTGTTATTGAAACGAATACAATTTAAACTGTATAAAGCAGCTTTACAAAGACAATAGTTTCATTATTCAGCTCAATTTCGTTTTATTCTCATCCAATAATGTCAGTGCAGTCAAATCGACAATATTACTGAATATTAAGTGTATTTTTAAACTAAAAATATCTTATTTTGTGTTTCACAGACAGAATATTCATTTTTGGGAGAACTATCCCTTTAAATGAAACATAATTAACTCCATTATGTCCTCTGCAACCTCTCCATTAGCAACCTCTGAGCAATTTCCCCTGGGGGATGAAATGTTTATAGGAAGGATTGATTGAGCATGCATTGCCTATTCTGCTAGTTTTTATTTAAATATGTGTATCATGTTATACAGCTCAGGAAGTTTGTGCAGAGTGTAAGCAGCAGAGAGTCATGTGTTTCTGTGTGCGTGGATGTGTCCAGACAGATTGCCGGCGATGACAGAGACACAGAACACCACTTCATTTTAGCTCCGTCTGCGCACGCACGCCTCAGATTACCACGACTAGTCCTTGTAGCTCCCTCAGGAAACAGGCAGATGTTGACACACATGCACATACCATTCAAACACACATTTTGAGTTATGAAACACACACCTTTGGCACACACAAAACACTCAATTTCAACAGCATGTCCAATGCAAAAGTATGCATGTTTAAACACATTGACACATTCCTGAATTCCTGGCATGAGCGACTGTCGCTTGTAGCAATGCTCCTAAAATAACTGCATATCAGTTATGACGTAATAGCTCCAAAATTGTGTAATTATCATTATTATTATTAATAATAATAATAATAAAATATCAGTTATAACACCGGTGCTGCTAACACCAGTCAAGGAAAGTAATTAAGTCAAATTAGTGATGCAACTAACATAACTATATTTAGTGTGATTATGTGTAAACAATGGAACAATCTTCCTAACATTGTCCGGGAAGCAGACGCACTGTCTCTAAAACTAAGACTAAAAACACATCTCTTTGGCCTAGCATACACATAACACATTATAGACTTCTATAATCTAATTTAGGCTGCATAGTTTAGATCAGCCGGAACCGGGAACACTCCCCATAAATCCTGATGTACTTTGTTACATCATAAGAAGGATAGCACCTACGCTAATATTAGTCTCTCTGTTTATCCGAGGTTTACCGCAGTCCGAGAGCCGTATCCAGTTCTGATGCAGGACCTGCACCTGGACACGATGAGAACGCAGTGAAGTGAAACAAAAAAATTGCTTTTTTTGGCAGCGAACACTTGATATGGGTTTGGTGCACACAGGGATAAAATGAAATACTCGGGGAAATTTTTTTCCCAGAGGTCCTGAACATCTTGTTCAGATACATGGCACCATGGATTCAATCAAATACCAAGAGATAAAAAATCAAAACCGGACAGCCAGTGCTAGAAATCTTATAACGGGCCATGTTTGGATCTACCAACAGGACAGTGATCCAAAAACTAGAAATGGTTTTCGATCTCTTGTCAGGTCAGGCATTATAGAAGACTCGGAGCTGTTTTCTTGGCAAAAGGAGGTTGCAAAAAGTATTTAACAAAAGGGTGCAAATAACAAAAGGGTGCACACTTTCAGGCCACACCCCTTAGGAAAAGTTCCTAAGTGGTGTGGCCTGAAGTCAAGTCAAGTCAAGTCACATTTATTTATATAGCGCTTTTCACAATACAGATTGTATCAAAGCAGCTTCACAGTGATAACATGAAAGTAGTACAACACAGATCAATAATATTGCTAAACACTAAATAACCCCAACTGAGCAAGCCAAAAGCAAGGCGACAGTGGCAAGGAACCAAAACTCCATCAGATTGGATGGAGAAAAAACCTTGGGAGAACCCAGGCTGAAGCTAAATGGATCTTAATAAAATAAAATGGATCTGGGAATTTGAAGGATCTGGAGAGATTCTGTATGGAGAAATGGTCTCTGATCTCTTGTCAGGTGTTCTCCAAACTCATCAGGCATTATAGGAGAAGACTCAGAGCTGTTATCTCGGCAAAAGGGGGTTGCAAAACAGTATTTAACAAAAGGGTGCAAATAATTGTCCCGTGTTTTGGAGAAAAACATTTATTTCATAATCCCCCACTTTCAATTATTTTACTTCAATGAAAGGTTAGATTTTTGCACTTGAAAAATATATATCAAAAGGATCAATAATGCAGATTTCATTGTATACAGTAGCCATCTTTGATCATATCACTGTATACATACACAGACACAATTTCTAATGTATCAGTTCATTCACACAGATCATGCAAATGAATGGCTTAAAAATAATTTTCACTGATTTAAGTCTCATTCCACCATTTTAAATGCTAAAAGTTAATAAAAGCTAAAGTTAATAATATTTAAAAACACTAATCATTTAAAAAAAATGTTTAAAGTAACATTTCTAATAGAGTAGAGTGACTGAAATGTAACTATTTAAAACTCATGAATGTCTTAAAAGTATTCACCCAGTACTGCCTCAGTCCCAAAAGTCCCATCCCAACACCATCGGACATTTATCATGGCGTCCACCTCAAGCAATAACGTACACATGTTTGGCTCTGAGGAGACATGAAATCTTATCCTGACATCTTACTCGTACACACAATACATCTCCCCGAGAATCTGGAAGTGTCACTGCCAGACCAGACCAGAGGGGAAAACAGGGCTAGAAGACAGGCTGTTTCAGTCTCCTCGTGTTCTGCAGCGCATAAAAAAGAAACAGTAAAACTTTTCACAAACTTATCAAACTTGGCAATCTCCCAAACAAGCTCTCTCTCTCTCTCTGCCCGTTTCTTTCTCCCACCCCCCGCCATTTCTTTCTCTCTCTTGGCATGCCAGTATTCTTGCTTCTTTAGCATTCTCATGACTTTTGACATGAGGTATTCAAACTGGAAACCACATGTTTTGTGGTTATGATCTTGACTGGCAAAAAGTATCCTCCCCCTGACTTTCAGGCCACACCCCTTAGGACAAGTTCCCTCCCAAAATCCACCAGAAAGCCCCTCCCATACCCGATCGCCATGGCAGAATCCTCATCCTGCACGTGCCCAGTCCTGCCTGTTGCAAACCTTGAAGCTCCGCCCCCTCTCAACGCTGATCTCTTTATCTTCATCTGTCATCTTGCTAAAATGCCAGTGCACTCTTTACCTTTCAATGCTCGCTCACACTCTGTGCCTCAACCTAACACAGTCTATCCCCTCCGCTATATAGTCTCTCCCCCTGGGATCAAGGAAGGAAATCCACATTGGAGTGGAGGAGTATAGAAGGGGCAGAGAGGAGGAAAGTAATCCACCGGATTTTCGGGATAGAGTCAGTCGAGCTGAGATTCCATTTGTGAACAATTTGCAAAATTCCCAAACTGAGCTCTTAATGACCTGGCAGAGAGAGGCCACTCCTGACTGCGGTTACGCCAACTCTCCAAAAAACAGACAAGTGTGGGAGTCGCTTGTGGCCAAAATATTAACAAAGACTTTATGAATTCCCTTTTACACAAAAGCCCCTGCATTGCATGTGTGATTACAGCAATGCAGAGAGCCAGCATACTAGAGAATAAAAAGCAGAACCGTCCTCTATCAATGACAAACAACAAAGCACTGAAGCACTCTGTATACATACATACATACAGTACATACGTGTGTGTGTGTGTGTGGCCGACATCTCTAGGTCACTTAGACAAGGAAAACTATTATAGACAAATATATATTTAGGCATTATTTTAAGCTACTTCAAGTAGGCAATACAGCCTTTCAAATATCCTGCTAATAGTTCAAACACTAAGTTAGTGATCAAATTAGAACATTAAAAGGTCCATTCACACAGAATATGGTTTTCCAGTCCAATGCACCAATTTCCCGTTGTTTTTCTATAACCACGCTTTAGACGTATGTGCATGACTGCCTCTCTTAAGCATCTCCGAAGCAAGTCCGAAATTTTCGAATGCATTTTTCCGTATTAGTGATTCGGTGGCTCTGAGTTTTCAAAAAAACTTTAAAATGCTTGCTACGGATGCGTAAAACACTGAAAATCAAACCCGATCCGAATTTTCTTAATGACGGACGAATGTTTCAGAGGCAGTGTGTAAGAGTGATTGACAAACCATTTATTTTTTAATGTGCAAAAATTTCAGACCTGGATTTCAGACTCAGTACGTAAGATCAACTTTTAAAACGCGCATCTCTAGACCTTACACTTTTTTTTTTCGTTCCACTGACCTGTGTCTTATGTTTTTAACAGCAGAAACACCTTCTGTGTGAACCGGCCATTACACTGCAAAAATTATTAATTACTTTTTAATTAGTTTTTTTTTTTATGCAAAAATATTTGTACAAAAAAATCAGAAAATCAATCTTTCTTACTGCACTGGCATTTTAGGATATTAACAAGGCAAAAATAAGTGAAAAATCTGCCAGATAAGTAGGACAAAATATACTTATATTCAAGATAAAATCTATGAAAACAAGTCTTTTTATATTTGAGATCTTTTAACTGGAAAACAAGACAAACAAATGTTCATTAATAATATGATTTACAGTGATTAATAACCAATAAAGACTAGATTTGGAAAAATAAATGTTTTCTTTGGGATACATTGAGATGCTCTTGTGGTTGACCTTGACCTTCTGCCTAAGGTCTTGTATCTAATTCTGGCTCCATTCTGGTCCCGGATGACATTTTTTTCCAGTTTGAATATTTTGTTTCAATCAAAAAAATGCACCACGTTAAGTTGTGATATTACTATTATTAAGATCTAAGAAATTTAAATGTGTTGCAAAAGGAATTCTCCATTATCTTTCATGGCCAACTTCATCAGCTTCAAGCCAAACTAGACTTTAAAATTCAACTCAAGCCAAAAACATTGTATTGGAAAATACACAATAAGCATAAGATCCTTAGATAACTGATTCGTCCACCAGAACGTTTCAATGTCTGACTGTTTACAGTAGAAGAAAGTGCTGATGGTGATGAGTGAAGGACCAGAGAGGAACCTGGCAGGAAAGCAGAGGTGGAGATGAAAGATGGAGGAATCTCTGAGGAAATGGAGAAGTGTTCAGACACACGCATAGCTCTCATTTCATTTTGATCCCTCTTGCACACAAACTCATGCCAGCTGCGAAGGAAAGCCAACACTTTAACGGGAAAATGTTTTGGAAAATAAATAATCTGATACAATGCAGTGCTTGTGCCTTGGCCTTTTAATGACACAGACTCACTATTTTCCTCTTTTCTGAACACATGTCCCTTTCAATGTTCCTTTATTCTACGTGTGATCACTTAGGGCTGCACAATTAGGATTCGAATATTTAATTTATTGGTTGATTGATATTAATTTAATGACAACTGCATAATATAATTTACTTTAAAATTTGTTTAAAAAAAGATTAATTTAGCTGTTTAGCTGTATTAATACAGCACTAAATGAGACAGAAACAGTAAATAAATTTGTGATGAAGTTATAAACAAAAAGCCAGCAAAGTGATTATGCTGTAAAACTCCCATTATATTAAAAAAAGCTACTGGAATATAAATCCAGTTCTAATTCACACCATATCTACACTTTGTTTTAATGCAGTGTATATCGGGTGTTACAGCATCTACATTGCATAATCTTTCCACTTTGGAAAAGCAAAAAGAAGTAAAACATAAAACAGATCAGATTGCAAAACATTTCTTCGTGAAGGCCATTATTGAAAGCCACAGAATGGCTGCTGCATTCATGCACACAAAACACATGTCTGTGATTGGTTAAAATGCGGAAACTCAGCAAAAATCAAGTAACAAAAAACAAACAAACATGGAATGCTGTAACCATCACTAAGCCTTGCAACCAGAATCATATCTGATTTATCATATTTGATAAATGAGTGCCTGCCTTATAATGCTTCTTGAATCAGTTCGCCATATGCAAATACGTCACAAGATATGGTCTCGATTATATAACCGTGCACAAAAGCACTTTTAAAGTGCAGTAAGTAGGCACATATTTATGCGTTTACAAATGTGTGACTGTACTGATCTATTCCTGCGGGGGCAGTCAAACAACAAAATGTTTGCCTTTCTCTCGATGGCAAGCTAGAACAAGCATGCTGTTCTTTTTTATACAATACAAATGCCTTCATACAACTTGGCCCTGGTCACAACAATAAAAACTCAAGCTTGCAAGCCAAAAGGGAACTAATATCGTTGATATGTGCGGCAAATGAGCGAGAGAGACAGCTGGACCGTGCACGGCCCTAACAGGAGTATTAGATTAGAGCCACACGGTCTCCGTCTGGTTAAAGGAAATGACCAAGCAGCCTTTCAAAACATCCCTCTTGGCGGCTTGGAGCAAGGCCTCCTCCCCTGATTGGTAAAAGGTTTCAGGAGAGTTTGAGGGCTCAGTTGAGATGCTATCACATGGTAAGTGCTGGTAATGGGCTTCCAACAGTTTGTTTGAAGAGCTCCGATAATGACAGGGATCAACTGATAGCGGCTTCTGCACGCCGGCACATAAGACTCCCACACAGTGACCGGTAACACCACATGCACAGCTGCTTTATAAACTCTGTGTTTAAAAGAAACGGCAAAGCTCAACAGATGGATATTTCACCCCAAAAGCTTTGAGTAGGAGAGAGAAACCTCTGTGTTGTATGGTAAAATAAAACAGCAAGAGAGAAATATAATTACCATGCTGGACCAGGACTGCTTCATGGTGTAGGGTTGAAGAAACAACATATCTTCAAATCAGACTAGTCAGTGTATTCCTAAATGATTTGTCAACTAATCAATCTTAACAAAGCCCTATATAATTAGGCTGTATTCACCTGACACCAACCGGATACCTGACCCTGACCCTGAAGAACTGCACAGGCCCAGCAATTATTGTTATGATAAATGCTGAAAAGGAAAACTGACAATTTTGCAACAAATCAAAAACGTCACACTTTAGATTAGGCTCCAAACCTCACTATTAACTAACAACGACTTTTGCCACAAACTCCTAATTAGGGTTGGGTATCATTTGAATTTGAACGATTCTGATTCCGATTCCGATTTCTTGTTTCGATTCCGGTTCCTAACGATTCTCGATTCTGATTCTTTTAAGAGGCAGGGTCAAAAAAGTTTAGCTAACCTTGCTAACCAACAGCCTTTCTGAAGGAAATAATCCTTTCTGAAGGAAATACTCCCTCTGTCACAAATACTCCTTTTGTCACAAATTTTGCATTTTGCCGAGATTTCGTTATTTTTAGAAAAGTAAAGCCACACTTTGGACCGCCGACGTAAGCTACTCATGTTCGACCCGCGCGGTTATGCCAACACTTCCGGTAGACGCTTCTTCGTTGGTGTTGTTCAGCGGTTTCTTCTTCCGCTCGGCGGACAGTGAATATCGAAACTAGGAATCGAAATTTTAACTTTTGAACGATTCCGGGAAAGACGAAAAGTTAGTCCCGATTCCAATCGATACTCGATTCTCGATACCCAACCCTACTCCTAATAACTGCTTATTAATAGTTAGTAACGTAGTAGAGTTTATAGGTATTGGGTAGGAATAATGCATGTAGATTATGGTCATGCAGAATAAGGCAGTCATATGTGCTTTATGAGTAATGCTAAACAGTTTCCTAGTAAAATGCATGCTAATAAGAAACTAGTTAATAGTGAGAATTGGACCCTAAACTAAAGTGTTAAAACAAAAAACAAAATTAAGCATTTGTAAAAATTTTCACATCATTTCAATTTATTACAAAGAAAAAGCACATAGAATTAAACCTTCTATTTTGATGTAGAAAGACCAATCTATACATTTGTATTACGTCCTCAAATAAAACTGCACTGTAAAAAAGTGCAGTTTTATTACTATTCTTTATATATATATACAAGTATATATATATATATATATATATATATATACAGTATATGTGTGTGTATATACGTATATGAAGAGTTCAGATGCAAAAGCCTCTAAATGCCATTTGAAATTTTCTTCTTTAATGATGATTTTTATCAAACTTGTATATTTAAGTTCAGTAATTTCACTTAAATAACAATTAATAGGTAATTATCATTGCAATTTAAGTGAAATTACTGAACTTAAATATATACGTTTGATAAAAATCATCATTAAAGAAGAAAATTTCAAATGGCATTTAGAGGCTTTTGCATCTGAACTCTTCATATATATGTATATATTCTGTACTCAGCCCTATCAAAACAGTTGAGAACTGCTGGTGTAGAGACATTTTTCAGGTTTCAGTTTTCATCTGGAATAAGGATCTGTCTCAGTTGATCCGATCACAATAGGACAGATCAGTATTTCAAGGGCAAGGTCTCTGATTTTGAGACAACATTCCTGTAGCTCACACAGTAGGGGATGGCGTTGGGTTCGATTACAAGGGAATGTATATTTGTCAAATGTATAAATGCAAATATACACACATCACTCACTTCATCATTGTGTTACTGCAAAAAAAAAATCAATGCCAGCTGTCAATAAGTTTTGTAAAAGCTCTGTGCCAACTGCTCATCTTCGCAAGGTGCTTGAACCTGTCAGCATATCTGCTTGAACACACCTATCTGAAGTTGGCCAAAGCATGACTATCTTCTCTGGGAAATTACTGTATACACACCGGTCTATGGAAGAATGCAGGACTAACATGCAGATGCACTCAAAGACAGGGCCTTCAGTATGTCGGGCCTTTATGAGCTGGGAATTTTTGCAGTCTAGCCGACAGACAGCTCTGACAACAATGAAGAGGCCTGTTAAACCAACTCCTGCAAAAACAGCACCGGGACGATTGCTCGCTGCCTTTGTTTTCCCCCTCGTCTCAGAGCCAGGGATGAAAATGGCTCAGTAAAACAACTTGTGACATGCCTGTCTAAAAAGAATGTCAAACGCCGTCCCCAAAAGCAAATTAGGGCCTCTGTGGTCTTGACTCTCACCCAATTCCTGGCATTGCTTAGGACCCAATGTGCTTTTGGATATGCAGTTGGCCAGAGCAAGGCAGAAATTGTTTCCAGTTCAAAAATTTAAATTTGCCTTTTTAAAAGTCATTGTAAATTACCAGTTGCAACTCATTTATTTCAGAGTAAACAAGAAAAATAGAAATATAGAGTGGGATGTCATTGGATGCATCCTTGCCAAATAAAACTTTTCAAAGTCACGACCCAAAACCTTTGAACAGTACTGTATATCAGAAAGGAGCCAGATTGAATGTGGATTTGCCACAACAATGGCTATTTGTTAAAGGGATAGTTCACCCAAAAATGAAAATTCTGTCAGTATTTACTAGGGTTGGGTATCATTTGAATTTGAACGATTCTGATTCCGATTCCGATTCCTTGTTTCGATTACGGTTCCTAACGATTCTCGATTCCGATTCTTTTAAGAGGCAGGGTCAAAAAAGTTTAGCTAACCTTGCTAACCAACGGCCTTTCTGAAGGAAATACTCCTTCTGTAAAAATACTCCTTTTGTCACAAATTTTGCATTTTGCCGAGATTTCGTTATTTTTAGAAAAGTGAAGCCACACTTTGGATCGCCGACGTAAGGTACTCATGTTCGACTCGCGTGGTTATGCCAACACTTCCGGTAGACGCTTCTTCGTTGGTGTTGTTCAGCGGTGTCTTCTTCCGCTCGGCGGACTGTGAATATCGAAACTTTTTTTTTGTTGTTGTTGTTTTTTTGTGAATATCGAAACTAGGAATCGAAATTTTAACTTTTGAACGATTCCGGGAAAAACAAAAAGTTAGTCCCGGTTCCAATCGATACTCGATTCTCGATACCCAACCCTAGTATTTACTCACCCTCATGTTGTTCCAACCCTGTAAGACCTTCGTTCATCTTCGGAACAGGAATTAAGATATTTTTTATGAAATCTGAAAGCTGGATCACTCCTCCATACTAGTCCATAGGCTTCTTGAGGGATTGAAACTTGCCAGCCTCAAAAAGTTATTAAATACAGTACATTGTTAATAGTCCAAGTGACAACAGTGGCTCAATCTTAAGTTTATCAAATGACGAGAACAACTTTATTTCAACTATTCACTTCCTTCTCCTTGCGCCTCTAGTCAGTTTATCTAGTGTAATTGCTTATGATCTGTTGTTGTACGTCACACGCATCACACACATGACCAGCGTCGGCCAATTGTGAGCCTGCGTGTGACGTTTAACTGACTAGAGTCGCAAAGAAACGTAAATGAATAGTGGAAATAAAGTCGTTATTTATGTTTGTTTTTGCGCACAAAAAGTGTTACTGTCGTTTGATAGAGTTAAGATTGAGCCACTGTAGTCACTTGGACTATTTTAACGATGTCTTTAATAACTTTTCAAGGCCGGCAAGTTTCAATCCCTCAAGAAGCCTATGGACTAGTATGCAGGAGTGATCCAGCTCTCAGATTTCATCAAAAATATCTTAATTCGTGTTCCAAAGATGAACGAAGGTCTTACGGGGTTGGAACAACATGAGGGTAAATACTGACAGAATTTTCATTTTTGGGTGAACTATCCCTTTTCTATTATCCAATAGTGACATCAGTGGAAGTTTTATCCTTTTGACAAAAAAAAAATGGAAGTAAAACAAGAATGTAAATAAGGTTAAGGTTGCAACTATTTCCACAGAGGCAATTTCGTATTCAGGCCGTCTGCATATGCAAGGCAAAATATGTTTCTCATTTTCATGACCAGGAGACAGAGAAGGCTTGTTTATTGTGTATCCGTCAGTGTGTTTTCACAGCAGGGTGTGTTACTGGATTCCACCGCACCAGGACGTCATCCCCAGGTGCTTCCATCACCCCTCCCTCACTCTCTCTTTCTCTCTCTCTCTCTGTAAATACCTATTGGATTAGGTGGGCAGCTGTAGGGGGGTGGGTACTGATTGACATCTAAAAGGCTGTAGTGTTGTTCAGACTTGCAGAGGAGTAAAAGAGGCACAGCAGGAGAGGCCGAGTAGTGTATATCTGTGCGTGTGTGTGTTTTGAGGAGGGGGAACACATAGACTTCTGCTTTGTTGTTGCCATCCAAACCCATCACAGATTCTCCCCTCAGGACTTGAGATGAGATTTCAGATGTCTGTGGCTTGTGTTTTCCCCTAAGCTACTGTCTAAACAAGAAAAATCCACAGACTGCTCACATTCTTGCAACACACTCTGGATCTTAAGAGCCAGTAAATGTACTACACCTCAGCTAAAAATAAAAAAAAAACAACAATAAAAAAGACAGATTCGCTTTTGTTGAAAAACTCTGACAGCTGGTTTGTGAAATCCGCTATTTTTTCTGGAATGCTATAAAATGTAAACTTGACATATTAAACCGCCAAGAAAGGTTTTTTTGCAGCATAAAATATCTATTAAATGGCTCTTTTCCCCCTCTCTCTCTCTCTCTGCCATCTGTTGTATCTCTATCCTCTCTCACACACTTTTTGCTTGTGCGGTAGGATGTGAAACAGCGCCCCCTGTGACACTAGAAATACAATCCTGAGCATTTTCTCTCTACACTAAAGGGTCAAAATGCCTGTTAAAAATGATATCTAGCAAACATTTTAAAGATTTTTTACGAGATTACAGTTATAGGACACTTTAAGTTGATGCTCAAAAACTGATTTAAAGAGACAGTTTTATTTTTCCTCTTACTTATTTTAAACTATACGGTACTATACTATAAACATTGCATCCTAATATTTCTACCAAAATCCACAACAAACAATTCTAGTCTGAATTCAACTGAATGTAACACCAGCAAATCATTTTAAATTTCAAAATTCATTCTGCTTCACATATATTATTTTTTTTAAACGCACTTTACCATGTAAAAAATCGTATTTTTATGATAGATTTTGTTTTGTTGTTGTGAAAAGTAGCATGATGCAGGCATGAATAAAAAGTTTTCAAGACAAGATAAAAAATTCAAATGTAGAAAACAAACAAACAAAAAAAAACTAGGCCTCAGAAGTGCCCGAAAAAAACACCCTAAAACAAAATCTTTTGTAGGAATCTAAATTTAATTTCAACAATGTAATAAACTAAAGCATAACAGGTACAATACTCACACAACGCTGCCATCTCTTTGGGAAGGTCTGCCCCAAACCGCCCAAACAGGCTACTATTGGCCAGCAGGTCGAAGGGGGAGTGGCTCCGAATGGAATTGAAGGCAAAGGGGTAGACAGCAGGTGGGAAGCCGGTCATGTGACCCACCTGCCGTTCCCGATTGGCTGACATGGTGACGGTTCCTTGCCAAAGGCTGGTCGGGCCTGTCGTGTGGTTCAACGGACTGTGTGGCAATGTTGGCAAACTTCTCAAATATGCGTCACGGCTCCGCGTTCACTCGTACAGGAGGAAGTACCTTCAGGAGGAAACAAAAAGCCAGCAAATTTGTACAAAGAATAATAAACAGTAGTAAAACAGTTCAGTGAATTCAAGCAGTTGCACATCCACTCATTCTCGTGTTGTTTCAAACCCGAATTACTTAGTTTTTTCGTTCCCAGAGCACTTGTGACTGGATCAGTGGGTTAGTGTGTTAAATGGACCAGTCCAATTTGAAACCAAAAAACTCAGACTAGTTTTGTGAATCAAGTCAGCTGATTCATTGAAAAGAATGACTCAAAAGCAAAATTGTTCACTTATTCTCACTATAGAGTTCACCAAAAAATGAGCCTTTTGTCATTAATTACTCAACCTGGTGTCGTTCTAAACCCGTAAGACATCCATTCAACTTCGGAACATGAAGATGATGAAATCTGAGAGCTTTCTGTCCCTACATTGACAGCTACGCAACTACCACTTTGACGCTTCAACAAGTGATCGTAACTAATCGTAACTAACTAATCCATGTGAATTGGGCGGTTTAGTCCAAGTTTTTCTGAAGAGACTGTCATTTGATTTTATATGAAGATCAGATTGACAAATTTAGGCTTTTTATTTACATATAAACATTGATCAGCGAACTGTAGGCTCAACTAAAACTGCTTGACGACAGAGATCAAACTTCAATGGTTCTTGAGGAAGCTCAAACATGACGTGTATTGTAACACATGAGAACAAACCTCATTGGTTCTCACACGTCAAGCGAACATGCTTGAGCTTCTGTTCATCTTAACTGATGTGTGAGTTTAATGTTTATTTGTGAATAAAAGCCTAAATTCAATCTTAAATTTTTTTTTTAATAAACCATTCAATTCATATCGATTAGTTTTACATTCTCTTCATGAACTTTTTGAAGCGACAAAGTGGTAGTTGTGTAGCTGTCAACGGAGGGACAGAAAATTCTCAGATTTCATGAAAAAAAAAAACTTAATTTGTGTTCCGAAGATGAACAAAAGTCTTACGGGTTAGGAATGACAGGTGTGGGTGAGTAAATTAAACAATTTAAATTTTTGCCTGAACTATCCCTTTAAGAGAGTCCAGGCCTTCAGTCAATAAATATGTCTGTTCCTCGTGCAAACCTATCATATGGCTTCAGAATACTTAAAATAAAAGGCATAAATCATACGGATCATCTGCATCCTTTTTGAAGCTTGAAAGCTCCAGCTGCATTCACTGTAATATTGCATGGAATGTGTGACTAGTACATTGTTCAAAATGAAATTAAGGTGTGGAATGAAACGAGGAGCCATAAATGATAACAAAATGTTAATACCTGGTTGAACTAATCTTTTAAGAACCCCTAACATCACACAAACTGCTATCGGAGAGTTTCTCACAACAGTTCAACAACAACCCAGCAATCACTGCAAAAGACCGCTTGTGTGTTTGAGATGAGGGTGGAGTCTGAGGGAAAACAATGGGGTGATATGTAAAAATGGAGGGAGGAAAAGAAAGAGAGCAAAAAAGAAATGAAGGGGAGGTAGGAAAAATAATAAAGTGGTAAGGAAAAAGTTAGGTTGAGGCAGGAGAAGAGAAACAGAGGGAGGGCAGAAAGAGAGGGTTCTTGTCTGCTCCGTTTTGAAAGGTGTCCAGACGTTTGTGGTGTTTCCAGGCTATTCCATATGATTTAAACCACCCAAACTCCACAAGAAAGAGCTTCTCTGTTAGAGCTGCCAGTCTCTCAACCCTGCACGACTACAGTCGGCCCTCTCACAGACCTAAGGCCCCAATGCAGGCTCCATTTGAGAAGATGAGAGCTGGAGAGGAACTGAAAGAAAAAAAGAGTGAAAGGAAGAGGTGACAGCTTGTGTGGCTAAACTCTTCTGCATCTTTTCCGTCACGTTTCTATTCGATTTCTCTCACAAAAGCTTTTTTGTAACTTTTCATGGACAAGCAAGGTCAAAAATGAAACCAGAAACTCTGTAAACCTCAATCAGCTCGTTTGAATTATTAAGCTTGAAAAAAGAAAGCAAGATTCCTAAAAGCAGAAACTCCGAAATCCTCACTGAATTCTGTTACAACAACTTCATTTAAAACAAGAAGGCAACATTTTTGATGTCTTAAAGCGGTCGTAAAATGCCATTTTCAAGATGTTCAATTTGATTTTCAATTTGATTTTACAAGATGTAAAAAACTCTGATGTCACCAGTGTGTGTGTGTGTGTGAGAAGTTTTAGCACGAAATACCCCACAGATATTTTTATATAGTAGTTGTCACTTTTTGAGGGTTTGCGGGTTTTGTGCCTGGCCCTTTAAATGCAAATGAGCTGCTGCAGAGGGCGGGGTTTCAAGAGTGTTAGCAGCTCCAACACAGACACACTAAAATGACAGAAACTGTTCTGCCTTTAATGTTAAAATGGAGTCAGACAAAGATGAAGAGACTCAAGAAGAAAATGACACCATGTAGAATGCAACAGGACGTCTCTGAATTGCTAGTTGATGCATTTATGTTGCTGATGTGGAGTTAACTATCTTCAATTAGGAAATTCTGTCATGGTAATCCATAAATCGCTCGTATAGGAACTGTTGTGAGATGCACACAGAGTGACTTTTTCTATTCCATATGAAAAGAAGGATGCTAAAGTTTGAGCTGACTCACAAATATACTCTTATACAACAACTTTATGGACTGAGTGTTCCCGGGGGCGGGGTTTATGTACATTCTAGGGTTGGTGATGTCACTAACCATGGAGGAATGTTGTGTAGTCCCTACCAGCTGTTTGTTGTAGTCCTTTTCTTTTGCTTAGAATTTTGAGCGTTGTAAATTTGCAGATGTTGTTTATGCTCAAACAGCAACATTACACACAAACTAAAGTTAGAAAAGTGAAATCATAATCAACCACCCCTTTAATATAGAACGTCGTTTCAAATCTCAAAAACATTTATCTTGTTTTATGAATGTTCAGATATTTGCACTGGAAAACGCAACGAAATCTCTCTTCAATAAGACAAAGCCCATCTTCATCACTAGTGAATGCTGGGCTGTCCCCTTCCAGTTTTTGTTCCTTCTCCCTTGAGTGATTTTTATGAGTGGGTGGTGCTGGCGGCTTGTTGTTTAAATGTGGTTTTTGAAAAATGAGCTGAGCCAAAGAATTCAGTGCTTTTTGGAAGTGCTGTGGTTTGTGAATCAGGGTAAGAAGCAAGGGAAAAATTGTGCTCATGAATTCGGCATAAACATAGACCGGGCTGAGAGAGAGAGAGAAAAAAAAGGGAGACTGATTCAGTGACGGAGTCCGGGCACTGGGGGGCACTAGGGGGGCGGCACTCTGCCCAGGAAAGAAACCTGCGCTTTCCAAAACACACATTCATACAGTCTCTTTCTCACTGTCGCATAAAAACACTTGCACCTGAACACATAGTATTTGAGAGAAATACTGTGCTCTCTTTCCATAACAGATGCACACAGCTCTACTGTAATCCGCACAATGAAACCCAAAGAAACCTCTTTCCACACACACACACACACACACACATGTACATCAGGGTGTTCACTTTTGCAGAATCTCTTAAAACACACTTTCAATTTTATTAAAGTTATCTACTAACAATGTCCAACAGTGGACGACATTGTAAAACATTTTGGAATAAACTTTCTGACTCCTTTGTCTTGAAAATTTCATATCCTAAATACACACAATTAAATTATGTGATGATTTGACAAACTTACGGCTTGACTTGAAATTACACACAATAAAATGTGTAATATTTGTTTATTGATTTTATTTTTTCTCATCATGTATCATATTTCATCTCAAGCTAAGCATTAACACTGTTAACCAAGTGCACTTTCTTACATTATTTTATGTTTTAAAAATAATGCAAGATGCCACAACTGTAATATTTTGAGGGAAAAAAAATGCCAATCAAATATATAATCATATAAATCATTTTCACACAATAAATAGGCTAATGAAATATGGACTTCTTGTTTAGAAAATCAACTTACAAATGTAATAATTCTCTTTTTTTAAGTGTAAGGCTGAAAACAATCCATACAAAAAAAATGCATTTGAAAAGTAGCAAAAATTAGTGATGCAGGTATAATTAAAAAGACGGTCATAACAAAAAGAAAAAAGCCCCAGGACATAATAGCACACAAAGAAACACCCTACATATTTTGTAAGAACGTCAAGCAAAAGCATTTATTAATGCATGCTGGAAAAAAAAAATGTCTCTCTCAATGTGCCATTTTCTTCCATGGCTCCAGTATACACATCTGTCTGACACACACACACACAATCACACACTGGCCTCTCTGGTTCTGTTTCTTTCAGCAGAGCCAGTTAATTACAGCCTACTGCTGCAGGCAGCTTCAAACCACCACTAATTTAGAGTTCCATTACAGTAAACTCTTCCACATGTGCATCCAAGCTAGGGTGGCCACGTTTAAGGAAGCAGCTCTTCAGATAGGCACACGCCCATAGCCAGCCACAACAAGGCCTTGCCATCTCCCCCACCCTCTCTTTTCCTCCAGGTCTGGTTTTCATCTGAGACTGTGTGTGCCCTCGAACCCATCCCTGCCCACATCGCCCCCTCCCCTTCCCCCAAACCCCCTCCCGCTCCAGCTCCGTCCATGACCCCTCAGAACTGTTCCATATGTAACAGATATCATTTAGAGCTCACCATTCAAAACCACACATTGCCGTGGTCAACGCGTTTACCCTGGAGACCAGAGGCAGGACAGAATAAATTCTTCGCAATTGCAGCAGATTGAAGCCGCCATCTCTCGGGCCAAATGCTCTATTCGCTGAATTGAAATCGTTACTGTGAACTAAAATGATATCGTAATTATGTTTTCTACACATATCAGTCAAGGTTAGGAAATATTTGTTATATATCCACCGGGAATGTTACCAGACTTCTATTTGATTTGAAATGCTCCGAGGCATAAAATATAATCAGATATCATTTTGTGCTATAAAACAGTCAATTAAGATGAGAAAAATATAAGACAAAAGACTATATAAGACAATCGACAAAAGATCAATCTTAAAAATCGTTTATATTTTCTTTGATAAGATCCAATTAAGATTTTTAATTATTTTTTTAAAAGAATGTATTTATTTATTTTTAATTATATTTAGTTTTTTAAATGTAATTATTTTTATATTTATTTAAAAAATATATATATATTTATTCATCTTTTTTCAAATGTATTTATTTATTTAGTTACATTTTCATTAATTAATTTATTTATTTTGAAAGATATTTACTTATTTTATTTAGATTTTTTACTTACTTTTTTAATGTATTTATTTTTAAGATTTTTTAATTTATTTTTTTAAAAGAATGTATTTATTTATTTTTAATGATATTTAGTTTTTTAAATGTAATTATTTTAAATGATTTTTATATTTATTTAAAAAATAAATATATTTATTGATCTTTTTTCAAATGTATTTGTACTAATAATGTTAGTTACATTTTCATTAATTAATGTATTTATTTTGATAGATATTTACTTATTTTATTTAGATTTTTTTAATGTATTTATTTTTAAGATAAGATTATTGATCATAGTTTGGAAAATGAGTTGTTCCAGCAATTGGAAAAAAATAAAAGTATGAGTACGTATTGGACTAAATACAGCATTACAAAATTGTCTAAATAAAAAAAAAAAAGTCTACTGGAAATACAATATCACTCTGGCTCTCACTATAAAGTTTTAGGGCTTGCATTAACTCTAAGTCTTCTGAACTTTTGACTCTGCCAGTAGTAAGAACATCAAGAAACAAAATAGGGAGAATGTTGGGAATAAAATGAAAAGAAAGACGAACGGCGGGAGAGAGAGAGAGACAGTTGAGAGAAAAACATCAAAATCACACCCAAAAAAACTTTTAGGAGAGGAGTAAAAAAGCAGAAAAATAGTGGAAAAGAAGGGGGGAAGGAGCCAGGGAAAATCCAAATCGCATGCAACCATTTAAAAAGAGGGGAACTGATTGAAAAGGGATCTGTGTGTTCCTACAATTTTCCCAAACACAATAATGAATTAATAAAACACTTGGCGCCTGTGTATTTTCATGAGTCACATCGGCAAAGAGTTTTACAGAGTATGTTCTGCTTTTATGGCAGGCAGGCTGTGCAGAAAGTGAGCTCATTTTAGGGCCCTCGCCCTCTCTCTCTCTGGCACAAACCCCCGGGGCGCACACACACATGTATAAGTACATACACACATGTTCTCTTATTACTGCTATTCTCTGGCTGACCCTTACACACACGCTTATTCAAACTCTCAGCCCGCTCTGGGTTGAGCGGAGGGCAGCGGCGGGCACCCACCGCAGACCCGACCTTCGCAGGGATTAGAAGAACAAGCCGGGACTTTCCAAAACCCTGATTTCGCCACCGTTTCTACATTGCTTCTCGCAGAACAAACACATCATTAGCAGAGCATGCCGAGGCCTATTAGCCACAGAGAAAGAAAGATTAAGCGAGAGAGAAAATGCTCCTGGCATGGTTGGGTGATGCGCAGTGTATCTCTGACAGAATCAGCGCTACGTGATTCATGGCTCCTCAGGGCTGGGCCGAGCCGGGGCTGGTGACGTCTGCTCTCTAAAGTACTGCAGTTTGCCACTGCGAAAGGGTAGGCAGGTTGTGTTTAGTTTAGAGAGAGAGAAAAAAAGTATCAATTTCAACTCGCCTCAGGCGAATCGAGTGTCCCTACTGCCGAAGGTCTCACATTCTCACTTGGAAAACCACAATTTGAGACCAAGTCGAGCCATCACAAAAGTTGCTCTCAACTGGTACACAGATTAAAAAAGTATGAAAAAAATGCAGTTTGCCACTGCAAAAGGGTAAGCAGTTTGTGTGTTAGGTTAGAGAAAGAAAAAAAAGTATCCATTTCAACTCGCCTCTAGCGAATCGAGTGTCCCTACTGCCGAAGGTCTCACATTCTCGCTTGGAAAACCACAATTTGAGACCAAGTCGAGCCATCACAAAAGTCGCTCTCACTTGGTACACAAATAAAAAAGTACGAGACATCACAGGAGGCATTAACCGTCGGAGCCGATGGTGAGTTATTTTTTTCCTCCCTCAGCCTGGCTAAAACCACAATCCATTCTTCCTCCAAAGCTGTGACGGATTTGGGATGGTACAGCGGTTTGGGTTCATTTCCTGTCTACAACTCTGAATATTTCCACTCCTTCATTCTAAGCTCACAGCGCTCTACTTTAACTTTCCACATTAGCCTTCCTGCTGTCGATCAGCGCTATGACGGATTGACACATCCGAACGTACACACTCGAACACCCCCCGAAAGGCAGCGGAACTGTATAGCGGAGGCCACAAGAGTGGGGCGTATGGATTCAGATCAAACGGCTTGTGGACGAGGGATCTGGAAACTTCTACAAGAGGCATCTTTAAGAGCACATAAACTGTTCCATTCCTAAAAAACGCAAGAAAAAACAAGGAGAGAAAGTCACTTTCACCTAATCAGACTCGTTGGAACCAGAGCTCAAAAATAAAGGTCCTGAAAGGGGGTGATCCCATAAAAGAACCATTTTGGGTACCCCAAAGTACCTTTCCGTAAACTGTTCATTTTTTTTCTAAGTATGAATAACATTTGAAAAATCTAAAGAAGTTTTTGCACTATATAGAACATTCTGTGTAATGGAAAGATTCCATGGAAATTAACAGAATTGCAATATGACATCCATGACTATGTTTTCAATGGTGTCTAAAATACTTACGTATTAAACCGTAATGTTTTTTAATTACCTTAGAATGAGACATTTATATCTACATAACCGCGGGCACCCCCTATGAAGGTTGACGTATTTTGAAGTCATGTTTCTACCGTAGCCGAACGCGAACAAACATCGCTACAGAGCGCGTTCTCTAGAAACCTAGAAGCTAGCAATAGACAGTGAGAAGTGACTTTTCCCTTGTCAGTGGTGTAAAATATGTAGTCGGACTGTTTCATGTAACTTAGTTCTTCTCCTTCGCTGTGTTATGGCTTTGCTATGTGGGGATGAATGTGCTGGTAACATTCATGAGACAGCTGATTAGCACTCTAGTCATTGACCGTAAAACAGTAACATTACAGGAGTCACCAACCCGTCGACTCCGCGAAGTCAATCGCGAAGAGTTTTCAAAATCAGAAAAAAAGCCTATAAATGGTGTCTAGGGGATGCGGAGGCGCGCGCGCTGTTACAATCACGTCATTTTTGCCGCGCGCACCTTTGGGCTCATGCTGACGTGTCGAGTTGTGTGTTGCATGGCGCTACCAACACTAAGGCTGGGGTTTGATTCTCAGAGAACACACTGAATTAAAGGCACTGTAAAAGTGAAGGTGACTGATTCCAAATTAGTGCATACACATTAATGAACACACACACACACACTCTGCAAAGCATAGACACACACTGCCGGAGCTCTGGGCAGCCATTTTTTCTGTGGCATCCGGGGAGTGATTGGGGGTTAGTTGACTTGCTCAAGGGCACCTCAGACGTTTACTGTCGGTATTGAGAATCAAACCCACAACCTTTGGGTTGCAAGTTTAACTCTCTAACTATTAGGCAACAACTGCCCAAAAGTACTAAAAAGAGCTCAAACTAAAAGTTCAAAATGCTTCACATAAATGCCACGTATTTCTTCAACAAAAAAAACCACACAAACCACATCATCTGACCATAAAAATAAGAGATCTGCTTGTAGCTTGCATATTTTCAGTGGAAAAATAATTGTCACATCCTGCATAAAACACAAGCATATGTGTGTCTGAGGGATGTTTACAGCAAACCTTGATGGTTAAAACTAGTTGTCTGCTTGTAATGCATGGGAGATATTACAAAAAGACAAAGCACAATGTGCTGTAACCATGAAAGAAATCTGTGTCGAATCAATTGAAGAAAGATGTTGGGAGACGAGACGTATTGTGTGGAAAGTCTGCGGCTGAGGAACCTCCAGGCGTTGTGGAGGTCACATGGTCAGAAAGAGGGTCAAAACTGAGTGCTGAAGGTTCAAAGGCCAGACGTCATTAACACGCACATACAAATGCAGAAAGATAACTTATTAATGACTCATTTATTTATCTTCCAATATTTTTTTCTTCATCCCCAATGAAAGCCCCACAGCAGGGGACATTGGTTGAAGGCCTGTCAAGCGACATTAATAAACAATAGTAAAATATAGCCTCGCCAAATTGGACCGCTGCAAAATTAAACAAAGCGTATCATTGTCATCAGGCAGTCGTTTCCGACAAAGCCCTTCATAAACCTTTTTATTGTGGAAGATAAAACTGACACGTTCGAATTCCTCTGCCTTCTGACAGGTCAAATGGTAGCACAACATTAAGAGTGATAGATGATCTTCTGCTTCGGAGTCACATATCCCATCAATTAAAACCAGTCTGACACTGAGCCCTTTCCTGGCACCCAACAAACATTCTTCACACCCAATCATCGTACAACACTGACAATGCCATAATATCCATCACGCCACTATAACATGCCCCTTGGTAATAATTTAAAAAAGTATGTACTGCCACAGCCCCAGCTGTAAGTATCAAGTACACTTCATTCACAATAAACCCTGTGAGCTTTCTACCTCAAATCATCACACTGCATATCATTTAACACTGTCGTTTAATTTTTTAACTGATTCACTCTCTAAACTAAAACAATCAATAAAGTACTTGTAAAACATTTTGAGAAAAATGTATTAATTAGCAAAAATATTATATTTTACATTTTATTATAAACATTGAATATTTAAAAAATATGTGTTTATTAATTAAAAATATTTATAACATTTATTTCTATTATATATATATATATAATATTTATTTCTATTATATATATGTATATAATATAAAACATTTAATATAAACTATTGTTACAATTTATAATATTTATTCCTATCATATATAATATTTATTTCTATAATATATATATATATATATATATATATATTCTAAAACGTTTTATAAAAAACTATTGTTACAATTTAAATTACCGTTAATTAATTAGAAAACTATTTATAAAAAATGTAATGAATATTATATTTATTTAATAATAATATACACGTATAAACTAGAATTAAAACGTTTTAATTAATAATATATATATACAATGTAAAAAAAATCTAAGTTGTAAATAAAAGATATTACAATACGTTTTAAAAGAAAATGCTATTTCAGTCGTTTTTCACGTTTAACTAAGTTATCTGTTACTTAAAAATTATTTGTAATTCTTTGTGAAATTTACTAGCAAGTGAAAATTGTATATATATTGTATAACCTTCCCAAAAAGTATTTCTAAATAATTGACAGTAATTAATATATATAATTAATAGTATTTTACAATTAATTACAATAATTAATAGTAAGTCACATTTGTTACTTAGATTCTTAGGTTCTAAAATCTTACAGTTTTTAAATAAATAAACAAACTTCCAAGGTTTGGACGTGGTTGTGACACATGGAAGGCCGAGAGAGAGCAATGGAAAGAGTGACGGGAAAAATGGAGTGGACGAAAGACTGTTCTGACAGTTCTGTTCCATGATGTGATGTGGACAAGGTGAGCGCAGGCACATTGCAAGAACGAATAAACGACATAAAAAAAGAAACTTTTTTAAAGACCCATAAAACTGCTGAAGGGAGAGGAAGCGAAACACAACCAGTGAGCTTATTTACGCTTGCAGTGTGCAGAATTCCTCTGTGGGAAACGGGGTTAAATAATTGGTTAAGGATCAGAGCATTAACATGATCGCCGCTAGATTGTAGTTGTGGTTTATTACGTAGCGTAATCAGACAAGAAATCAGATTTATAAAAACAAACGACAGGGCCTCTGAGCTAAACTAGCCATTTCAGATGAACACAGTTTATTTAATCAGGGCAATAGAAGGTAATAGATGGCGCTCATTACAGTAGCACTGGCACGGGGAAGCATTCACGCTCATGAGTATAAACACACACTAGCATAGACACATTAATAAAAGCCCTGACACACACAGGAACTTCTATAAGCAGATGTCGGACACACACACAGCCTGACATAAAGTCTTTTATATGCACACAGTCAAAGAGATACATCCCTGCACACCTGCAAAAATATACAAGGGAAATAGTGATCTGATGGTTTCCTTCATAATTACAGAGTACAGAACAAAATCCTCTCCACCTTCCAAGATCCCCCATAAACCACCTGTTCAGCTCCTCCCTGCCACTTATATTTATACCCCCCCCCCCCCCCCAGATTCCTGCGAGAGTCAGGGATAAACTCCAGGATTTATGATTCCAAGTCAGAAAGCTGCCAACTGAGCTATGAAAACTGAACTAAAATTGTGATCTATAGGCAGATTGATAGACAGTGTGGGTCTAGCCATACATGTCTTTATTCATAATAAACACACATGGTCCATGCAACAACTCAAACCTACCTGTATACATTCATAAGGGCTATTCATTCTGTCAATCATAAAAAACAATTCTGAATAAACTACAAGATCCAGCAAGTAACTCTGAAAATCGAATACTGCGGTTAGCATGGGCTGATATAGTGTGAATAGAAGACACATTTCACTGTCACTCAAAAGAAAAGGAAAACACACTCAAGAATATAATGACAGCAGTTTACCCAAACACACAAACACATTAAGACACTCCCGTATTCCATTACAGTCAGTGTGCCGCTGAGATCAGACTCCACAGTCCCGCTGGAGTCAGAGTGGGAGTTTTGGTTTTGGTGGAACGTGAATATCTGGTTTGACAATAGTTTGTTTTTCCTTGTCTCTGCTTCTTTTGTCTGAGTTCTTGTAAACTCATGTTGCTGATCTGTGAGACATAAACAGCTCAAGACAGCTCAGCCCATTCCTTTCTCATTATAAAAAAAACCAGCATTGCATACATTTGTTTGTGCATGTGTGGAGTACGTCTGTTGGTTTTAATGTTGTGAGACTTCTCCTCAGTCCCAGATGTGTATTTGGATGTGAACATTCTGACCTCGTAAATCACGGCTGGCTTTGACGCTATTAAACACTGCTGGCATAAACGTAAAAAAAAAAAAAAAAAAAAACTTTCAACTCATAAAAATCTCATACACAACATGTTGAAAAGCAAAAGAAAGCAAATTCCCTCAGATCACAGAGTGAGTCAGAGAAAAGCACAAAGAACAGGTGCTGCAATCAATGCAATGAGTTTCACAGTCCTGTAAGTTCACTCATCAGGGAGTATAGCATGAAAACTTCTGTAACCACACAAATATGTGAATGCGTATGCATTTTCTTACTTTAAAATGGAACTAATGTAATACTTGTTTAAAGTGATTGCACTGTAACGCCAATATGCAGTTGTTACCTTACTTAAAGGTTCACTCAAAATTGAAAAGTATGTCATTACTTGCTCACCGCTGTGAAATTGTATATATATATATATTTGTTTTTTTTTTGCTGGACACACAAGAATATGTTTTGTAAAATTTCCAGGTTGGTCTTTTCCATGTAATTATAATGAATGCTGAATGCTTTCAAACCTCAAGAGGGATGTAGAATCACTAAGAAAAAAAACAAGAAAGCATCCACATGACTCATGAACATAAGTCTTCGGAAGCCATATGAATTAAAGTTTTCAGGCATAGTATTTAGGCAACGCAAGAACAGGAATAAATCATTCAGGTTGGTTTTGTGAATTGGATCAACCAAATAGTTTACAAATGACTACTTTTCTCATTAAGAGTGAGGGCAGATCCACTCATCACAATGATGAGTGGATGAAAACTTTTATATCTGCTCCTTGCACAGTCGCTATCAAATGGCTCTGAGTTGTAGGACTGTAAATGGTGAGTTTGCATCCGTGCAACATCTTTATTCATTGTCATTACAAGGAAACGACATTTTTTTAAACTGTTATCCCCTATCCATTTCAAGAACTAAACTACACTTCATTGATGTCTCTTAACTAAATACAGGTTTATAATAGGCTATATACAAACCTGGATCATATATTTATATCATATGGAAAAAAAATTTAGCTGTTACCACTTTTTAGGTTAACTGACTAAATTAGATTGCATGAGATGCTTTTGAAAACACCTTTCTCTTAACCACACGTTGTAGGTACACAACACTTGGGTTATGCACACATTAATCCCAGATTTACAAACACACACTTAAAACTTGTAAGCCACACCACAGGGCTATTGCATATACACAACACTTAAGGCAAGAAAGGCTTGTCTGATAAATGTTTTACGTGTGTCACGGTACAACTCACTAGGAAAGGTAAGCGTAAGGACGAGAAACGTAACCAGCCGTCTCTTCACACACATCGTAACACTTGCACGCCAAACATCAACGCCGCACGAAAATAAATGAAAACACACTCACAGCGCACGCGCTGCAATTATATGAATTCAAGAGAACCGAGTCGTGAACGAACGAACAAAAAGTTGCGAGCGATCAATACGATTCTTTTATCATTCTTCTCGCACCTACTCAAGTTTAGTTTTAAATACCTCCGGTTTCTCCTTTGTTATATCACATCTGACAGACATAAGATAATAGGCTAAATTACTTATTCAAAACATCGATTGTTTGGTTCTGTGAAAGTTAAACTCACCCGTTGTGACTGAAATCCGCGAGGAGAAGAAAAGCTCGCGCTCCCCGTTCATCAGAGTCCCTTTCACACTACACGGTCTTTTCTTTCTATCTTCTTCTTTTTCTCTGCCTCTTTCCCTCTCTCTCTCTCTCTCTCTCTCTTTCCCTCCCTCCCTCCTTCTCTTCTTTTCGTCTCTCTTAGAAATAATTATGCGCTCTGATTCATGAACCCTCTCTGGGTCACGTGACTCCACCCTTCAAATATACAGCACATTTTTCACAAGCCACAAAATGCCTAGAGGGAAGAAACAGAGGCAAGCTTAAATTTCTGTTTTTAATTCTCTGCCTCTCTTTCTTTCTTTCTCCTTCTTTTTCTCACTCCTTGAACTCTATGTATTCACAAAGTGACAAGCACTGAGTAGCACATGATGTACTGTAGGAATGCCAATTGGTAACTCCTTAAATTGAATACAGTTTCCCCACAACATGAAATCAAAATTGACTGATGCATGTTCCCGGTCTTATTGTGAACGATTCACTGGTGCATGTTGTTCCAGTGGGGGGGAAATGCCTTTGTAATATGCATCAAAATGCAATAACAGTGCGCTGAATCAAGTGTGAAAACCCTAAATGGTGCCAAAGCTGTACAGTATGGATTAACTCAAGGTATAGAATGAACAGTGTTAAATATAAAACATGTAAACATGTTAAACATAAAAATGTATTGGATTAAACCATTTCGAGTTGAAAAGCAGAAAACAGTTAAAATTCATTGATGAATCATTTCATGGTTGTCATATAATAATAATAATGAATTTGTTACAAAAGTCCACAGGAAAATGGCATCTTTTTGATGAGCGGATCTGTGAACATGGGAAGTTCCAAACTTCATAGTGCCGAGGGTGTGTCCGTCTATATGCCGCTTTCTATGTGTTTTATATCAATACAGTGTGGAGTTTGTGTTAGTATGGAACAGTTCTGCGCTGGCTTGTTTGTGGTTCTGGGCGTTTGCCTGGTTCTTCCTAAAGCTGCCATTCTGCACTGGCTTTGGTTAAAAGAAACCACCACAAACCTCACTATGAAGACACACCTTAACTGGCTCCTCTTTGACGGTGCCATCTCAAGCTCAGGGAGGTGGTACCTCAGGTTCAGCCTTGGGTCTGTCGGTAAGTCTAGAAAATAAATCAAATAGAACTCTCAATATACAATCTCTTTACACATGATCATATTCTGATGTGTTTTGACTGGACAGTTGCACATAAAACAACTTTGAGGTGTACAACGGTTCTATTCAGGTTGTGCTGGACTAAATATGAACTTCCTGTCAAATAACAGCATGTTCAAATAAATTCAGCATTCAGAACACAGCAGATTTTTATTTGCTAAGATTAAACCAAGCTTAGCTAAAGTGTGCAAGTAGTACACTTTAGCAGGGCTGGCATTATCAGCCTCAATACATGTCAACAGGAAGTGGTTTGCTTTGCCACACACAACTATACAATACACAGCTTCATCTGCAGATCACTCTATGGAAACATACTAACTATCTGTCCAAAGCAAAATATCAAAAAAGAATTTTGCTGCTTGTTCAAATTGCTTCGTTAAAATGAGCTTAAGCAACTCAATTGCAATACATTTTGTCCAAACTTAATTTGATTGTGTTCAATCTGCCTGAATATATGTAACATTTAAGTTTACTTAATCCGTTTGTGTTGGATTACATGAATGATTTGTGTTGCATTAACTGAAACTGGGCGGTGCTTGTTAGTTCCCAGTATGCTTTGCATATGGTTGAATTAAGAGGGAATACATGTTAAAATTAAGTGTTGTTTTATGTGTTTTTAAGAAAATTAGAAAACGGGAAGACTTTGTGGTGCGTATTTGTGTACATTGCAATTATTGAACCATTTAAATTACAGTAGGTTGCCGTTGTGGAGAAGATTGGAGCATTTGGTTAGGCTAAAGACTGATTCTGCGAAATTCGCATGCTTTGGTCGATTAATTCAATAAATCTTCTAATTTAAAATGCTATAAAGTGCTATAGCAAATAAATGGCTATAGCCTAGTAATTGATTAGTGTGACACTAAATTAAATTATATTGCACTGGATGAATGAATATATGACGTTGAATACCTGAATCATATCAGGGGACAGGGAGCCTTTTTAAATTCACTGACATTAGTAAATAAGGTTGTGCCCAAACATAGTAAATAAGTTGAAACAACCTTAATGAATTAAGTTGACCCAACGTAAGTACAATAAATTGGAATAACATAATTGCATAATGCTGAAATATGATGATAGCATGATTTTTTAATGTTCGTTCAAAGAGTTCTTTTTTTAACTGTAGGAGGTTATATAATAGTTAATTCGGTCACACTTTAGATTAAGCTCCAATTCTCACTATTAACTAACTACTACAACTTTTGCTTCAATAAACTCCTAATCTGCTGATTAATAGTTAATAAGGTTGTTAAGATTAGATTTTGGGTAGGATTATGGCATGTAAAATACGTTCATGCAGATTAAGACATTGATATGTGTTTTTAATCGGCATGCTAATAATCATTTAATAGTGAGAATTGGACCCTTATCTAAAGTGTCACCTTTTCAAATAATATTACAGTATGTGCTGTCATTCTCCGCGTGTCTCTGAGTGAGTATGTGTCTGCGTGTCAGTAGCAGAAGAGGGGTCAGAGGTTAGCAGTGTTTGTGTTTCGTTGTCAGTGAAGTGTGCTAGAGGTTGAGATTTATGATCTCTGTGTTGGGAGACTGCAGAGTGGAGGATAATGAAGATAGATCAGACTGCTATCTCTCTCTCTCTCTCTCTCTCTCTCTCTCTCTCTCTCTCTCTCTCTCTCTCTCTCTCTTCCTCTCATGCTCTCAGTCTTTCCCCCAGACTACCTGTGTATCTCTCTGTCTTTGTCCTTCAGTTATACTTTCACCTGCTTTTATATTCTTTCATCTGTATATTCCTGCTTAGCATGCAAAACTCAGTGTGTCAAACGTGTTGAACACTACAACAAAAGTCAGTAAAAATAGGGCCCATAATATACTGTTAAAGTCAGCACAAACGGAAGTTGTGATAGTCTTTTCTTCCATATTTTTGACATCAGCGTAAACGGGGTCTTGAAACGGAACAAGAAAAAATGTAGAACGGGACTTGATTTTGTCTATCGGGAATTGATTGGATCGTTGTGGCCTATTATTGCTGTAATGTGATTGACAGTTTTAGGTAAGGACCAATACCTGAGGATCTTTTTCAAATCAATCCGCTTGGCTGGATCCCTTTCTGTACATGAAGAGATCAGATCTCTGCATTCTGTGAAGAGGGGAGAGATGATATTTGTGTTTGATCTGTGTGAATTACAGAAATATATAAGACTTGCTTTGCTATACCTACTTTTTTCTATATTTCTTTGCACAAAACTCTCCAGAAAGTGCCCTTTAATGGTTTATTTTTTTAAAAATCACCCCAGACCCCCCTAGTGAGAGACTACCCCACACATAATCAAATCCACATTTAACCCCTTTTATATATATGGCAAATTCCTTTAATAAAAGGGACGCAGCTTAATGTCCACGTGGAAATGTGGGTCCAATGGCTTAACCATTATTATTGCCCAATTCTTTACACAACACCCCGGACCTCACTAATTTTCAAACCCTGGTTACGGCCTTGGTTTTGCCACCCTCACATCAGCAAACACATCATCAGAAGAGATGTCATCTGGGGTGTCCAAATTAGTTGGGACGCTAAAGGGACATGTTCCTACTAATACCCCGCAACTACTGAATTGTCTCTTGCAATAATATTGATCGGCTGATTAAAGTGAAATGTGAAAATGAATGAAGAGTGTCTATAAAATAATTACATTTTGATCTGCTCAGGTTGCATCAACGATTTCTTTTCATGTGTTTGTTTTTGTTTCGTTTTTTGCAGCGTTAGGGATTATAACCAGTCACAGACGTGTCGGTTGAGCGCATGAATGCAATGGCAAATCAATGGCATTTAAATTCAACAGAAGACATCTGCTGAAAACACTTGAGTTCAGCACATGCTCACTGACACTCAGCCCTCAGTCTTGCACATTCACCACTTCTCTCATCATAAACAAGTGCAGATACTGTAGATTCATAATAGTCAGCTTTATTGATCCTAACGGGAGTTTTTACGAGACTAAGTCACTGTACGTGCAGCGGGCAATGTTCTTTAATCGCTTTCTGTACATTATTTGATCATTTTCAATTCGAATAACCATTTTGTTTTTCATTAAATTAAATTAAACAAATTTATAAATGGTTATCAGCTTGTTTCATCAGTGTATGGTGTGCTGTTTCCCCACACACAAAAACGTTTTTAATGTATTCTATCAATCCACGTTAATAATTACGAGTACTAGAATTTTATTAAGGGCAATAATCTACAAAAATATTTTTGTCATGATCTTGAGCTAGACCTCTGTCCTAAGTTCTGATGCTGCTTGAAATAAAACGAAGCATCAGAGAATCCTTAAAGGATATCTATTTTCAGGATAGAGCTTTTTCATAATTTATTTATATACTTTGTATTTAAAATGGCATTAATCTCATAAAATTGTGCAATTTTCTTGTATATTCTAAATTACTAAATACTATATATAAGTTATTGACATATAAGATAACACAGATAGATACCTACGTTCAGTATGGTAATTATAAAAATGACCTAATAAAAATGCGCCTCAAATGTATGATTGTTTAGATATTCTTTCATGAAGTACAGAAAGCTGTAAATGTGTTTCACCTGATTTTTCCTATAAATTCTAATTTTGACATTGTTACCTAATTCAATCAGGTTTATGTAACATAAAACAAGGCTATGCTGTTTTTTACTTAACTGACCCAATATACAATTTCAAATTGAACTCAGGATGAGGTATGTGCTCCAGACCTATAGAGGGCAGTAGTCGTGACTCCTGTATTTTACAGGACATCTGCTCTGAAGGACAAAGAAGAAGAAAAGGTTTGTGCTTGCCTTGCTGATTGGTGAATTTAACTATAAATTGTGATTTGAGGTTATTATACACATTATGTTGCATACAAGTGAAAATCACAATTGGCATGATAAAATAATGTAAAATAATTGTTTTGCCTATTGATCATTTTAATATAAAATTGAAATAAACTACATTATTTAAGCTAATTAAAATGATTATTGTTAAAAAAACAAATGAAAAATTTAATTTAATTAATTAATTAAAATTATTAAAAGTAAAATGAACTAAAGTAACACAATGAATACTTTTTGTTAACGTATCTAAATGGGCTGCATTTCCCAAATGTATCGCAAGTCTAATTAGATTGTAGAGCCATTGCCACCAATGGTCTCTTCGATCAACTTAGCTCACGATGCTTTTGAGAAATGCAGTGGATCTGTAGTTCCCAGTATGCTTTGCAAGGGACTGCATTAGGACCGTAATTTTAGGGATTTAGTGTCATTTTATGTGTTTTTCAGTGCAGGGAAACATAGTTTATTTTAATGTTTATTGTTCAGTTATGTTGGACATTTAGAGTTGTTTCTGTTATTGAATTTTGAGCACTTGTGTTTAGTTTAAGGGTGTGGGTGGCCACTTAGACTTTAGCATATATCTCTGGCCCCTGTGTTGACTTATTTACCCAATTAGCCTGGTTCATTTCAAATGTTTTTAAACTCTCATTAATTTAATTAAGTAAGGTAAGGGAAATGATTTGTTGTTGAGTATATTTACAGCAAGGTCAAGGTGAAAAAAAGGACTTCCATCATATAAAAACAAAATATCAAACTTATTAATTCATTTTAACTTGCTCGAGAAATAATGTTATATCTGACAGTTGGGGTTCAGTAAAAACAAAACGAGCTGCTCTGCTCTGATTGGCCAGACAGCTCAGTCTGTTGTGATTGGTCTACCGCGTACAGCGCTCGTGTAGAACAAGGAGGTAATCCATCAGCCGGAAGTTGAAGCCTCGCGGGAGCCGCCATTGTAGCTGTTAGCATCCCATTGACTCCCATTCATTTTGGCGTCACTTTGACAGCGAATAACTTTAAATCGGAGGCGTCCAAAGTCTCCATTTATGCATTATTTCTAAAGAAACACGACAATGTATAAAAGGCTCCATTTCCTTGTATCTTACGTTATGTTACATCGCAGTTTTTGTAAAAATAAGCTAACGATTATGTCATAAGGAATCGACTCTCTGTCGCACAGTACAGAAATGATAACGCATTCTCACCCCAAGGCGTCACCTTTGACCATGCTTCAATATTTGACGTTTTAGGCGCCCTTTAGCGTCACTTACATGAGTAAGTAGTTTAAATCCTGTATTGAACTCCGAGATTTGACAATGCGACTCAGCGACTCTAGGGGGCACTGTTTGACAAAAATGGGATTCCTGCATGGTGTCCCTTTAACACAGGTCATAGGTCAAATGATGCCTATAAGGTGGATATGGTATGCACTCATCATCAACAATCAAGAAGTATTTAGGCAGCCTCTCTGTCATTCTCTCCACTTCTCTTTCGCTCCTAGTTTCTTCTTCATAGCAGTGTTTCACTCTTTGCTATGACATCATAACTCATCTTAAAGGCCTCTGATACATTTGTTCCCCCTTCCATTACCCGCCTTTCCTCTCTGTTAATTGTCATAGCTCGAGTGCAAATAAATAAACAAACAACATTTCCACTAAGAAGTCTATTTATTGCTAGTGGGATGGAAAGGGAAAAGGAGAAACGAAAAAGGGAGGGGAGGAGAGAAAGACAGAAAAGAAGAGGCTGGTGGCTACGGCAGGTTTTAATCAGGAACAAGATGCCTGTAATGAGATCACTATTTCCTTGCAGATTGATGTCATGTGAAGTTTTGTGCTGCAACGAGACATGCTGAGAGAGCGAGAGGCGGACATGTGCGCGCGCACCCCTCGCGCGCAAATGTACATTTACCTACTAAAATCACGCACACGTAAAGACATACATAAACACGCACACGGAAAGCATCAGTTTTCAATTTCGAAAATTCAAACGCACGGCTATAAAAGGCCTCATTCATTCCGCCTGGCAAAATGTACACATTTAGACTCCAACAGACATGAAAAAAAACACGGGGGGAAAACAACACAGAGAGCTTTTGGAAAAGATTTAAGGCAGGGGAAAAAAGGGTCAGGCTGTGGTGTATATTTTGCATTAAAGTTCATGTAAATGTATAAGCCACATGTCATATTTAATCTGCGGTTGCATGTGTGCGCATGCTTGCACTTATTTTTGTACGTTTGTGTGCGCAAGTCAAAAACGCGAGCGCGCTTCGGAGGTCCAAACAGAGTTGTCGAAAAAAAACCTAACAGAGTGCCAATTCGCGCATGCAAATGAGCCTACCCCAACATATGTGTCCAATGAAAGGTGAATGGCCCTCCTGTCTATACTTTCCTCTCAATCAGCCATGATGTCACCATGAACCCTCTCTGAACCGACCTCTGTCAAAAAACATTTCGCTCTCTCCCTCTCCTTCGCTTCTCATTTTCCACCTTTCCCTATTGCACTCACCAGGCTGCCTCCCTCTAGTCCGAATTCTTTTGGTAAAACCACATTTTTTCTTTCTTCTTTCCCTTCATGACCCCCCTCCCTCCGGTTTTCTGGTCCACGAGCATTCTGGACCCTGCTCTCGCGCTAATTGAATCAGCACACGTGAAGCGCACTGCCAAAAGTACCAGGATGTTCTGATTAAGACGGACTTTAAAGGTGGGCTTTTCAAAAACCTTTCGCTGGACTAAGGGAAAGAAAGCAAGGTGGTAAAATAGGCTATAGTACTGCTAAAAAACAGATATAAGTCGGGGAAGGAAGCCGCTAAAAGACATGCAGAGAGAACGAGGAGAAAGAAGGGAAGGAGCTAGAAAGGGGCTAGAGGGGGCAGCGGGAGAAACTGCCAGATCCACATATGGAAGCAATTCAGTAATTGAGGCAAATCTTTGTGCTCGAGAGGAAAGGTCCCCTTCTCAATGCCTTCTCTTTAGCAAATAAAACTGCCATTGTACACTGGAAAAAAAGAAAGACTTTGAATTAATGTTCACTCAGAAATTTCTAGCCTAGGCTAAATGTCACTATAATTACTAAGATATGGTATATAATTGGATTAAACAAGTATTTTTTTTAAGTATTTTCTTGTAAAATGTACTCTAATAGGCCTAAGCTTTGTTTTGTTTACAACTTCGAAAACTAAGGTCTATATATATATATATATATATATATATATATATATATATATTATTATTATTATTATTTTTTTTTTTTTTTGAAGAAATGTTGAACTGTGATCAGATCAGATTATAGAATTTTGACATATTATGTTGGGGCAAGTTGTCACATTCGAAATGTTGTCTGGTAAGAGTGATATGGTTTTCGCACATGAAAAAAACAACCCCATGTTGTTCCAAGGCCACGACTTTTGTTCATCTCCAGAACACAAATGAATATATTTTAAATTAAATCTTAAAGTTTCTGTCCCTCTGTTGTGTCGAAGTCTGTTTCCCCTTTGTTTCCCAAAACTGTCTAACCCTAACCCTAATCCAGCAGTAACCAGAAAAGGGAACAGATTTCAATAAGACCTCCATGGACAGTTATGGTCTAACTACCACTTTGTCGCTTACATTTTTTTTTTTATAAAGAGATCTCATTAATATGCATGAACACGATCGCTTTATATGACCATATTGAATTTAGTCTTAAAATTTATTCACATACGAAAGCTCAAACGTGCTGCGTAACACTCGAGGATGAACGTCATTGGTTCTTGCTGAAGTTCAAACATGCTGTGTAAACACTAGAATAAACCTCATTGGTTCTTGCACGTCAAGCGAACATGCCTGAGCTTCAGTTTATCATAATTGATTTGTGCTTTGATGAATGTTTATTTGTGTAGAAAAGCCTAACATCAATCTGTTCATCATATAAAGCGATCCTGTCTCTACTAAACCGCTCGATTCATGATTAGTTTAACAATCTCTTTATGAAATTTTTGAAACGTCAAAGTCGTCTGTGAAGGGACAGAAATCCCTCAGATTTCATTAAAATATCTTGATTTGTGTTTTAGATGAACGCAAGACTTATGGGTTTGGAATGACATGTGGGAGTAGGCTAAATGATGAGAGAATTTTCATTTTGGGGGGAACTGCCTTATAGATAATAGTTATAAATCATGACAGCATCTGAAAGCATTTTGAATCTGAAAGTATTTTGTAAGTCGTAGCCTATCTTCACTTCCCTCTAGTCCCACCACACTTTAGCGAGAGAGCTTGGTTTAAACTTGTTAAATTGCTCATCAGCCTCAGAGAATCTGGCATGACTTCACAAACGGAGATCTTTCAATAAAAGAGCGAAAGAGTTTGAGCAGGTAAGTGTTGGTGGGCAGGAGAGAGCAACAGAAAGATGACAGACACTGATGGCTGTCTGCCTAGCCCGAGGCACAAGGTGTTTCTACAGTGTGCGTGTTGGCAGCAGCCCCTGTTCGATTCCCAAACACGGCAGCTCTCTCTGTAATTATCGGCGTGCCCTGCCATAACACGTTCCTCGGTGCACGAGTCGCCCACAGTCATGGGTTCATTGCTGTGGAACAGATCTCCAAATTTAACACAGCCAATTAACCCTGGCAACTGTCAAAACACCACAGAAACAGGGTTTATGTAAGGCGAGGCATTCTGTTCAGATTATTTCTATCTTGTGCGAAATGTACCATTTAAATCAAAGTGTCAAGCACACAAGCCGTAAAAAACAGGATTCAGAACAGCAAGTCTGACTGGATTCTTCTTAATGTCCAAACAAAGTCCTTGTAGGAGGTTCATATGTTGAGTTGCATACTGCATTTAGTCTCGGATGTTGCCTACTGATACCACAAACCATCTCAGATAGCCTACTTAGGCTACACATAGGCATATTTTGTGTGTATGGAGGAAGGGCGAGTGGTTTCACTATAGATGTGATTTATTAAGAACTAGGGAAGGAATTGAAAAGGAAGTTTGTGAGTGATCTCTTGGTGTGGCGTAATGCTAAATTAAGATTTGAAGTTGTAGGGCCTTAAGAGCCAATTCTTGCATTAAAGCTACACCTAGCGGTCAGCATAGGAAGTACAACGAAAAGCCTCAACATCAAGCAATCAGACAGTAGGCCTATTAGAAAGCACTGCAAGGAAACAAAGAAAAGAAAAAACACTGTAAACAAGAACCCTTTCGTAAGGATTCATATAATTATTCTAAATTTTACGCACTTTAATTGTTTGTAAACACTATGAATTGGAATTGAGTGTTTCGCTGGATTATAGTAGCCTATTTTTTGACTAGCCTATAACCTAAACTTCGTAGGCTACAAGTAGCACAACACTAGTTTAGAAAATATTAAAGTGTAAAGTGTATAAGACTTATTTCTACGGTTTACAAGGCTTTGTAATGATAAAGTGATTGGTCAGTTATATTAAGTTTAGCCTAATTCTAAAAAGCCTAATTTGCGAGACAACACGCATTCCGGTTTTACCTTTTAATTTTTTATTTTTTTTAAATACAGGCTATATGATTCTATATAGCCAAATATCATGTATTTTTTATGCCAGTTAAAATATATATTTATTTATTTTTTGCCAAATATTTGTTCAAAAACGACCACAACATACAGTAGGCAAAAAAGTTTTTGATTAGGTGTGAAAATTGCAATGCGCGTTCATTGACCACAAGAGGCCGCTGTTTTGTATTGGTTTCATTTTAAAAACAGCGATGCGTGTCCATTGACCACAAGAGGCCGCTGTTTCACCTTTGTTTCAGTTTAAACTCGATATCATTAACCTCAAAACTCTGTTTCTAATAATTTGAGCACAATGCTTTCGTTAAAGCAAATCCAAACTAAGAAAGAAAAAAAAAAAACCCGAAAAAAACAAAAAACAAAACGCGTGTGTGTATTTGTGGCGGAGTTGCCACAAGAGATTTAGGCTGTAATTGTACACATTTGAGTCCAAAGTTTTAGTAGCAGGGGGTTGTGTGTGTTGTCTCAAAGGCCCTTTAAATTGGAATACACTCTTTGAATTCTGTCCTCCAATCTAAAACTCCTAAATCACCAATTGTTTGCTGTAAATTTGACTTGTTTAGACCAGACGAGCATTTTGTCGTTATGGGGCAATTGTCACATTTAAAAATAAAATAAATTATTGATTGTTGGTCAAAACAATGCTTCTTATATTGTGTATCTTATATTTGACTTTTGTATAGCCTACATGACTATCATATTACTCTATCTTCAATTCAAGTGTTTTTCATGCTCTTGTTTATACCATGACTGCATGCATCATTCACATGACGGAAGAGATTTTAAAAGATGCGCGCGGCAGCAGTCACGCAAAGCCCCGCCTGCAGTACATGTGCGTGCCTCTCATGCTCTCATGTCGCCCGATCTCACGCTGTGTTTTGCAAAAGAAATGTGTGTCAGTAGGACAGCGCTTTCCACGGCACATGCGGAGGGCACATGCAGCGTGGCTTTACCAGCACGTATCTCCCTCGAAGCACATGACACATCCAGCTCAGCTAGCCGCTTACACACCCGCCAATGAACATGCACGCTAGGATCAAGGGGAAAAGAGAAAGCTAGAGATCATGAGCACGTTAGAGTGAGATAAATCCCCGTCAAACAGAACAACAGAGGTTGACTTGACGGCTTCCCTAAATCCAGTCACATTTGCCAGTTTACCTGAAAACGTGATTTTTGTGGGTGTGGAAGGGTGTGTGCTTGGCTTGGAGTGGAAGTGAAGTTTGACAGTCCCACAGAGATGCTGATGGCAATGAGACACCACCACTAGGCATATCCAATACTCACACAGGACAGGTAGCAGCGCGCGGAAGGGGCATCTGCACACCTGTGACAGACTGTATTTCCGAACGACTATTTGGCTCCGCTACCAATGCTCTGTGCGACAGCAGATACTTTGAGCTGCTCACTGTATGCACTGGCATTTCGTGACTTTTTCACATGCTTTCACCAGACTTAAACATACTGACACAAACAGACTTTCTTCAAGACAAGATTTCTGAAGACAGAGGATCTTTGAAAAGCATATCAATGATGGATAGTCCTGGTAAGTAATGCATTTCTTCTCGCTGATATAGTCTATTTTTATTTTTAAAAGGAAAGATGATAATAAAAAAACATTGGATGTATTTGTGTTGGTATAATTGTGCTTAATTCCACAAAATTATGATAATATTAAATGTTAATTTCATGAAAATAATTCAGTGCATGCTTTGCTTTCTTGTAAGGTAATAACACTTTAGTTTAGGGTACAATTTTCACTATTAACTAGTTTCTTACTAGCATACATTACATTGGATTTTTATTTTAAAGCACATATAAATGTCTTATTCTGCATGATCATATTCTACATGCTTTAATCCTACACAATAACTATCTTACTAACTATTAATATGCATTAATAGGAGTTTATTGAGGCAAAATGCATAGTTAATAGTGAGAATGGGAGAAGTGTGACCTATATTATTATTATTTTTATATTACTGGTGGCAATGGTTTTTGCCGATATAGCCGTGCTCCTTAACACATTGAGTAATATTCATCATTACTGTAAATATTCTGGCAATTCATGCAAATGCTTAGCTCATAATCAAGCATATATTCATGCTGTGTGTGTAATTATGATTTTGTCTGATTAAAAATGTTTAGATGCACAATGCAGTTAAGAAAAGGTTTATGTGAACTATACTCATAGGGAAGAGGTTTTACAGTGTTGTGATGAATTATATGATACACATGGTTTGCAATAAATGATCTAAGCATGTGTCATGAAGGTATTGGCTTGCTTTGATAATTGCGCTGGGCAGATTCATCAGTGCCGCATAAAGACTACAAAGTGCATCTATATATAGTATCAGTCTGTGTGAATCATAAATGATGGGCATAAACATTACCATACTTAGAGTAACTGCTGTATCTGTTGTCATGAACTCTGTGATTGCTTTCATGGAATCTGGTTAATAACACACACACATGTGCTGACAACTTCCTGCTATAGCATTGAAAACAAACTCACGTGTAGATGGTCCAAGTTAGAGATAAGAGTGCTGTTAAGCTTGGCTCTGGCTTATGAACACACTTCACCTTTGTAAACTAGACTATTGCCATTAATCAGGAGATATTCTGTTTATGCAAATGTAATTTAAACAGAAAAGCAAAAAAAAAAAAAAAAGTCAAAAGACTGGTTGAAATTGGTGGGCTATTGAGGAACATTAGAAAATAATGCAAAATTTCATAAAGTTTATAATAATTGAACTTTACTTGAGCAGTGCACTATAGCCTTCATCCAAGGAGGTTAACCGGTTAAGCGGATTTGGGTAGTGGTTCATTACCGAGGTTAGCCAAGGGCCAATTACATGCTGGCTCAGTCAACCAAGTCCACTTCAATGTTAATTTACGGCTGGTTCATTTACAAAAGCTCCAGTCACGTTCCGGAACAGGTGATGGAAACATTGTCTCATGTCTGCATGGCGCACCCTGTCAATTCTGTGTTTGACAGTAAGCCTTGAAAACAAATACGAGGCACAATAACATTGTGCATGAAGTCATTAAAGACAGGGAAATAATAACATCTGAACACATGACCTTTGAGTGGTAGACAAGAGGAAACAATGAAACAGATTTATTTACTCGGAAGTAAATAAAGGGCTTACCTACACATCAATTCATACATGTGACTTCAGTTTAGATCCAACCCACATGGATTTGTATTAGGGATGCAACAATATCGCAATTTTGACCGATAGATACTGATAATGTCCCATTATCATGTTTGTTATTATACTCACATGCTTCAAGTGAAATCAGGCTTAATCATTTTAATGTACAGTAGCCTATAGACTGTAGGCTATATTTGAAACTTGAAATATGAAAATATCTACATTCTAGTCTATAAGCAGATTCAGTCTGATACTGTAAAAAAAAGGTCAGAAGAGCATCTCCACTTACAACAAGCGAGCGGAGCAATTCTAATGTGGTACAATAACAATGTTTTCAGGTATCCAACGCAACACAATATATATATATATATATATATATATATATATATATATATATATATATATATATATATATATATATATATATAACTCTACATTCATCTTCAAAAAGGACTACTGGAGCATTGTATTCCCAAACTTTTTGTCCCTTATGCAAAACTGTTGAACCAATTGTGGTTTGGTTTACTAACCTACTGACTTCAGATGCTTTAGAAAATCACTTTTGATATCTCTGCTGAAAATGTGATGGGAGCTGTTGTGCAACAATAGGACCTTGAATAATTTTCGTTATATGGCAAGCTTTATTTTCATTCTTCGTGAAAAGCAACAATTATGGTATATTACATTTATGGCGCTCTGATTACATGCACATCACACATTCAGCCTATATCAGTTAACCCCAGTTCATACAAGGTGAATTAGAGGTTCCAGATGCGATATTTGCCCCATCATTCGATGAGAGAGAATTTTATAGAGCTTTTGGGTGAGGAGCGGGCGCGCGCGCATCTTTCCACTAAACGCATCCCTCGCGCCTAGAATCGTCCTCACGTGCATGCGCTCTCTCAGCCGCGTGCGGCGCGTGATTTCCACGCCCCCGCCCTCACCGCTTCGCTCTTTCAGTGATTCTATGTTTTGGTGCAGATCGTAAGCTAGAAAGGGGGAGGTTGGTCAGTGGGTCAGCGATTCCATGCAGTCAGTGTGTGGCGCCTCATCACGTTTTCCCGCCTCATGCAACTTTTTCTTTGGAGTGGTTCGCATAAACAGCTTCATGACTGCATGAGAACATTCACGAAATTCCCTATCCAAACGTTCATTTTGCGTTCCATTTGAGAGCAGTTTAGGATTTTATAGTTATAGGCTTTCTGTAACACATATGACCTCTTTTTTTCTTTGATTAGCTTATCTATCTAAAATCTAACAGGTGCTTGATTATATAGGTTATTAATCATATATTAATAGCTTGTGGAAAAATTGTAGACAACACTAGCAATAAAGCTAAAACAGATTATGAAAATATTAAACATAGGCCATGGGAAATATTTTGTATCAAGTATTGTGTGTCATTTTTCTACCCTATATATTTTTTTTAATTCAATAAAATTCTTTAGTGCATGCCGACCATCAAAACTTCAACAAATACAAACTATAGGCTACTTAATATACATTGCAAGGACATGAACATAAGGAATAAACTATATTTATATGAATATAAGGAATAAAATATATTTGTTACAAAAAAGCAATATTCTCACTCAATATATGTTGTAAATATTTAATGAAGTCCCCTTATGGGTTTGAAAAGTCTGCCTTAAATGGTTCATATTCATTTTCTTTTGACCCACTTCATGTCAGTTCTGTCTGTATTAACCCAATTAATAAATAATATTATAGATAAATTAGCATATCTCCTTCAATAGCAAACTGCATGCTCCTACTCAAAACTAAAAGTGAAAGGATGTGCCTTATTCTTAATAATACTAATTGTACGTATTAAATTGGAATATGCACAAATTTCTTGCACCCCCAACGGACATATATGCAGATATGATCAAATGTTGTATAGCAAGTCAAAAGAACAAATTCGGTCATGCAAGACAGAGCATTTCAGCTATTTTCCTCGAGGGAGGGAGGGAGACCATGCCAGTGTTTGAGGTCAGGGAGGAGGGAATTATTGTCCCTGCAAAGTCGTCACGTTTCTACGCTTGTCTCGGCTCACTAGCAGATTAGTGTTTGCATGGGTTGCCTAAGCTCAAAAAGAGCTGCCAGAGACCTGCTGATTCTTCAATTAATGCTGGTGTTTCCACTGACCCCAATTTATACAGACTTGCAATGACGTGTGCATGTCTCCTCGTGTAGCTTTTAGAAACTGCTGCACCGTCCCTCCCATTACAAGCTGGTTATTTTTACAAAGGCACCTTCCCATCTCAGATTAAAGTTTTAGATTGTTTTGCAATCTTTTGAAATAAGCTGCGCCTCACTATTTGTTTAAGGGGCACGCCACACGTTCTGTTATCTTTAATGGCATTGTCACTTTAAACTGTGGCCTCATGTGTGTCAGATGTGTATTTATGTGTAGGTGGGGTTACTAAGCATGGGCAGGGCTGAGTATTACTCAGGTAGGGCTTACTAGCTGCACATGCCTGTGGAGGGATCACGAAAACACTTGAGCATAAATAAATACTGAGTGTAGCATGAGAAAACACACAAATGAGCGGGGCAGACATTTGATGGCAGTTTGAACTTGTTTACTGCATAAGTGTTCCAAATTATTTGTATTTACCATAAAACATTGAAAGACATTAAGTGGAAAATTGCTTAAGGAAATATTTACTCTAGTCATTTCTCATTGTACACAGTTACTAAAGGGATAGTTCGCCTACAAATTTAATTTTTGTTATCATTTGCTTTCATGTTGAGATATTTAACAATCAAGAAAATACAATAAAAGTGAATCAGAAACATTAACATGCATTACACAGGGAAAAACTAAAAATAGATAGACCTACTGATATGCATTCGCAACAACATGAGGCTGAGTAAATGTTCAGATAATTTTTGGGTCAACTGTCCCATTAAATAGGGTTGTGTCAGTGTGAATCAATATATTCTAGTGGCGTGTGCATTTACGGTTATTCAAAACTAAGTACACAATTTGCCATAGCCTATATACTACAGATGATACCTAAAATCATGCTGAGAACATGTCTGCCATTAGTGATCTTATGTAGCTACAGTTTACTCCCATATAACAAAAAATCCCCTAAGTTTGGACTGAAAAGAAGCATTGTACGAATCAAAACAACATACGACCCTTGACAGTAAGCAACTACATATAACTGGTTAAATGAAGTTGACTGTTGAAAACCACTACTGGATTACATTGTTAAATAATCATGGTGCCAGTGATCTAAACAGTGCAGATCTAAATCACATTCTCTTGATCCAGAGACCGACTGTGTAAAAAAAAGTTAAACAAAGCCCCAGTGCACATTCTAGCAAAACGTGACTCGTCGTTGCCCCGCTCTCTCAGGCAATGCATTTGTGCGGGGGAACTGTAACATCATCGCAAAGCTGACACGGCACCCTCGCGATTGTTGAAGCGGTTTACACGAGACTGCGGATTTAGTTTGGGCAGGAACGGTGTCAGGAATCCATGTGAAGCGGCGGTCAGGTGTTTTGGAGTTTGGTTGGGGCACTATGCCAGGGCTATTATTGGAGAGGAGAGGCGGGAGAGCTTGTGAACACGTGAGACCGCGTCTCAGCCATCTCTCAGCTCATCCTGCATGCACGCATGACCGCCGGAGAGGATGTGATGTGATAGGATGCAGAAAACCTGAAACCTGCGGCGAAATGAAAATGAAACAAGCCAACGGTTTTATTTAAAATACCTATGCCTATTAAATATGCCTATTAAAACCAAAACACACAAAAAATCCTGGGTTATTTAACATTGCACTGTGTTGCTGTGCAGCCTTCATTATTTTTAGCGCGTGAGATCTGAGGGACTGAGCCTGAGGAAACCTCACTCACTCCCAGTCAGTTTTTCTTAGCCTACATCACTTCCTTCTGAAAGGTGCCATAAGCGTTTTGTATTAAATATCGTACACACAAGGACCCTATTTACGTGAAAGATAGCCATAGTGTTGTCAGTAGCCTATTTGCGTAGAAATATACACGTTACCTAGGCGTTTAGCATGCGTCAAAACCGCCGCCATCTTGGAACGGGGGTCTCTTGTCATAGGAAGTAGCTAGGTAACGCTGCTATCTCTGCCTTTACTTCAAGTGTTTTAAAGAATCAGTTTAAATTCATTTATAATTAATGCGATTGATTAAAGTTACATTTTTAAAAAGAAATTCAGTCAAAGGCTTTATATACTATTGTGTTTCCACAGGGAGTGTGATACTCTACGCTGGTACCAATGGCAGTGCCTGTCCAAGCCCAGGAAGCCCCTCTAGTGGCTATCAAACCCAGTCTCCATCTTCCCACTCCCAGCCCTCTTCACCAGATGAGGTCACCTTCACTGAGATTGGGGCCCTCAAGCAGCAAGGAAGTATTGGCTCGCCACCTTCTCCAAAACGGGTCTTTCAGTTCCCTGAAATCTACAATAACTCCACGGCAGGATCAAACCCGCACAGCTACTCCCATCCAATCGCCGGTAAAAGGCCTTGTGGATTCACTGGCACGTTTACCAGTAAGTGTTTTCCCTTTTTAACACCCGCAACACACTCACTCAGCATCTTCTATCCCGAAAGAATAATGAGTCCCTATTATTTAGGACACCTTCTTTGTGTTCCTTTACATCCTGACCTCATTCTCTTCATGTTTCTATTTTTATCTGAGCAGAAACTGGAGGCATGGTGCTCCTTTGTAAAGTATGTGGAGATATTGCATCAGGGTTCCACTATGGTGTCCATGCATGTGAAGGCTGCAAGGTAAGACATAATAATGAGCCTCTGATACAATAAACAAGTCTTTTCTAGCATTGTGGTTAATTCTAAAGTTTGTCTTTCATTCTTTGCAGGGCTTTTTCCGCCGTAGCATTCAGCAGAACATTAACTACAAGATGTGCGTGAAGAACGAGAACTGCCTGATAATGCGCATGAACCGCAACCGCTGCCAACACTGCCGCTTCAAAAAATGCCTGTCTGTTGGCATGTCCCGCGACGGTAAGAGAATTTTAGGAGGTTATCAGGTCACTGACATATGACAAATAGCGGAAAGCCGTACTTTCATCTCATTCTTCAGGCCAGCACCACACCCGCCCCCTTCAACCTACTTTCCTCTTTTAGATTTGCACCATTGGTAACTTTCAAGAGAGCAAGTTTCTTTTAGTTTGACTGTGCCCTTTGTTGTCCCTCCTTTTTCTCACTTCCTTCTCTCCATCGGTTTACCCTTCCCCCTCACACGTTCCCTAAGCCCTGCCTCCGAATCCCTCCTAGAGACAATGATTTATGAGGGATGGAGTCACGCAGTCCCTGAAGCTATCTGTCATCTGGAAAACTGCAGCAAATACAGGAATTATTTTCAGAAATTGGAACACGGGCGACTTGATTACCTCGCTCATGCCCTTATACCATCCTCAGCAATTGTTGTTCTGCAGCAAAAATTAAGCAAGGGATGCAGAAAAAGAGACACATCTGAACTCTTCTGCCTCATCCATTTGCCTTCGGCTGTGATTTAACTTTAAAAACACTGGAATGAAAAATAAATATGATGAATTTTAGGAAATGGAGCAACTGGCGCCCATATTATACTGGTACATTGTGACCTATTTAAGCTCGGTTTGACTTCTGTCAGGTTCTCTGTGGCATTTCATGCAGTGTTTACCAGCGGATGTGCGTGACAGTGTAGGGTAGGCTGTGATCAAGGATTGCACTGGATGTTGTTCTAAGAGGACACCAAGTGAAACGAGTCCATTGGGTGCAAATTGAGGGAGGTAAACAGTCATTTTTACCATGGCTCCTGAAAGTGCTAGAGCCCACAACCTAGAAACCTGTTTCTCTGACTGGATCTTAGCACAAACAGGAAAACCTCATTTAACTGCCTCAAATGCCACAATAAAGCAGACGCCCTGATTTCACTTCTGTTAGTTGTTTAATTTTGGTTGTGTTATACAAACAGATGTTTGGTTTGACACGATGGGCCGGCATGGTTTTACTTCCGCTATGATCTTGCTTTTGCACAGTAATCAGTGCAGCTATATGTGTCACACATTATTTTGCACAGAATGAGCCTTTGTAGTTTTGATATCAGATTCTTACCAACATTTTAAAGTTCAAGGAAAATTCAGATTTGGTGTGTTGGAATTTGAATTGGCCACAGGAAGTTGAATTGCAATTTTAAAGGCAATTCTGAATGGCGTATTTAACCATATTTATCATGCTCAACCAATGCATGTTAGTTGCAAAGAGCTAAAAATACTTTCCCCCCCCATTCTTGGCTCATTTTCTCCTTAGACAACCTTAGATATTGAGCATCCTTATCACATCTGGTAAAACCAGTATATACCACAAACCCTTACGTCTACTGTCACCTCAATCTGCCAAATGATATTCTCTTCTCTTCATCACAATCATTAGTTTCTCTTCCAATTACCGTGGCATTGTCATCAAGTTCTGCCCGACCCACTGCCCTACTTACGGCTTCAGAGAGGAGTAGCATAGGGATGAAGATTGGAAGGGGAGGTAGTGACGGAGAGAGAGATGAAGAGTCGGGGGAGTTAACACATTGTTGCAATGGTGCTATTTTTAGACTCAACAGCTGACAGATTTTCTTTGCGGAGGGGATTTTAAAAGATGCAAAAGCATAGAAAACAGAACTGACACATTTAATGTTCATCCATATTTTACACCACAATGACCAAAAATTCAGCATGCCGTTGTCAGTACTAGATAGTGAGTTGTCTCTTACACTGAGGTTGTGCTATTCAAAAACTTCCAAAGCAATTTTCATTCAATATTTCATTTTTTTTTTTTTTCACACTAGCTTATTTCTGATGGCAATATTCACTTTATTATAAAAGAAATGTGTCATGGACATTTTGATTACAGATCACCAGGATCTCTTAAAAGCCAGGTTTATCAGTTAACTTAACTTGGTGTATGACTACTCTATTTCATCACAGATATTTATTTGGTCTCAAAAATAAAGACAACATGAAAAGAAAATTCACAGTGCATTTAAAGGGTGCATTGAAAATGCTATCATTACTTACTCAACCTGACTGTCTTTTAGGGGTGTAACGATACACAAAACTGACAGTTCGGTTTTCCCACGGTTTTGACGTCTCGTTTCGGTTCGGTTTGGAAAGCTAAAATTGCTACTTTTTTTCTTTTCTTTTTTTTAAACAGTGGTTTAATAAAAAAATGTCTTTGTCTTTAAATTAATTCAATTACAATTAGGCTAAAGGTTTCACAAGGATTAAAAAAAATCTGCTAATGCTGTAACGTTTAAACTATACAGGGCGCCGCACATTACTATAACATTAAAGGTTGTAGCCTAGACTTTTAACCTAAATTCCGATGCTATTTATTTATTTTTTAGATATAATAATCAACACACAACACATTGCATGAAAACATGTAAACTGAACATAAGGCCGTTTTTGCAGTAACTTGTGTTTTTACTCTGATTTGTTATTGAAATATAATTTTCGGTACTTAATCGAATCGTGAGTTCTGTATCGCGGTTTTTCGGTTCGGTTCGAATAACGTTACACCCCTACTGTCTATCGACTATTAATATGAAAGAAGATGCTTTTTTGTTCATACAATAAAATATATGGTTCAATGTTGTTTTGGACCCCACTGAGTGTTTTGTTGTCTGAGTGTTTCACAAAAAAAAGAAAGTCAAACAGGTTTGGAACAACGTGACTGAGTAAATAATGACTTTCCAAATTCAATTTTGGGTAAACTATCTCTTTAAATGGCATTTTTCAGAGGAAATAAAGTTTACAATAAAACATTTTCTGTGAAATAACATGCACAGGTGAACCAGGCACAATCAGAAAAGAGACTTCATCTCTTTAAACCTATTGTTTCTCTCTCTGACCCCTAGCTGTGCGTTTCGGCCGCATCCCCAAACGAGAGAAGCAGCGGCTTTTGGATGAGATGCAGAGCTACATGAACAGCCTCAACGAATCGTCCACCATGGGCATGGAAACCTCCCCACCACGTGAACCTCCTCAAAGCCCCAGCGAGAACCAATCCAAAGAGGCTATTGGTGCCTTATCCCGAGCCTACCAGAACATCTTCACAAACACGCAGGACCACCTAAGCAAGCGTGCGGGCAACAGCGGAACGAACACCTTTCAAAACAACCCTTCTCGGGACGGCAACTATCCTCATGCAAACTCTCTCACAGGGTACCACGCAACTACCCATGAAAGCTTCCCGGCACCGCCCAGATGCCCAGTCCCTTCCAGCGACAGCAAATGCCCCGTCTCATTGGTGGACAACAGTCGGTACAGCTACGCGCCTTCATTCAACCAAAATCACTCCCAGTCTAGCGTTAGCCTGCCCTCACAACCCACTCACGATGATTACAACAGCTACGCGGCCGGCGAGTCCAAAACCCAGGCCTCGTGTCCGTTTAAGTTGGCTGCTGGCTCCAAAGTGCTGGTGAGGAATGTTTTACAGTACTTGCTAGATTACCGGTACTTACAAAATGTAGCCCATTACTGAATTTTAGTTACACATTACACATTTTAGGTAATATAATCTGACTACTTTTTAGATTACTTTTGTCCTAACTTGTTTAATAAGTTTAGCTTAGTTTAATCTTGTACCATATTGATATAAAAAACACAAAGAGAATTCATATTTATGCCATTCTTTGTTGTGCATTAAACGTTACATTAGGTCAGGGTTTCCTGAACTGGGGTTTGTGAAGGAACTAAACTGGATTCCTAAATCGATGGAAAGCTAATAATTAATTAAAGGGATAGCTCACCCGAAATTCATCATTTACCAAAAAAAAAATCTAATTTTTGGGTGAACTATACCTTTAAATATTTAAATTAAAATATTTAAATATAAAATTTAAATATAAAGCGATATATTTTTAAATATATATATATATATATATATAAATAATTAAATATATATTTAAATATACAAACTTTAAATGTTAAATTAAAAGAAAACAAAAAAGATTAAATATTGACTTTCGAACATAAATAAGCAATCATTATTTTAAATAGATAAAAAAAAAATTGGGAATTTGGGAGAATCTATAAATTTACTACCATTTTCTGAATATGCAGTTATCATGTAATTAATAAAAAATAAGTATAATCTGATTAAGAGTATTTTCAAATATAATAATCTAGTTACAAGTATTTAATTTTTGGAATCTGATTATGTAATCCAGTGTCTGGATTTATATCTACCCAGCACTGGATTTATATAATGAGAACATTTATGTTCGTAGAAATATTACGTTTAAGTATAATTCTAATAATGTCTATGCTGCCTCTCTCATAGGCCTGTCCACTGAACGCATGCCCCGTGTCAGCACCGGGTGTCTCTAGTCAGCAGGTGTGGGAGTCTTTCTCACAGTGCTTTACGCCGGCTGTACGTGAAGTGGTCGAATTCGCAAAGGGCATTCCAGGCTTCCAGGAGCTCTGCCAGCATGATCAAGTCATGTTGCTCAAAGCAGGCACTTTCCAGGTACTGATTACATAACCCATTTAATTCCCCTGACCTTGGCTTTCACATCCCCTTTATTGCTATTAAAGAAGCACTATCCAAACAGATTTCCCAATTCGTCCTAATTCAAACTCATGCCATTGGTTAAGCCAAAGGTTGACTTGTCAAATCACTCAAAACAAACACAGCAATGTGTAGATAGTGGTGCAGTGTTAAGCCCCTTAGGGACATCAACCTAAATGCTAACTTATTGTTGTCGTTTTTGATCATCTGGGTCAATCTTCTCACTTCCATCTTATTTGGTTGCCTTTTGCAGGTTCTTATGGTGAGGTTTAGCTCACTGTTCAACCACAAGGAACGATCACTGACTTTCCTGAATGGACAAACATACCCGCTGGGCACCCTTAGGGGTCTTGGTATGGGCTCCTTGCTGGACGCCATGTTTGAGTTCAGTTCCTCGCTGAGCTGTCTGGGCCTGGAGTCAGATGAGTTGGCACTCTTCATGGCTGTGGTGCTGGTTTCTGCAGGTAAGAGCAACACTGCAATTAGTTCATTTGTTAATTAGTACATGAATCACAGGGTATGCTTTCTGTGGGAAAGACAGTATATAATTATCGCTCATGCTTAGTGTTAGCGATTTGAACAAATTATTTATAATAGCGATGCATATTAAATGCAATATTGTTATATATGTTTTAGCCTATAAGCCAAAAATGTCAGATAAATAGCCAAAATTATTATTATATAACACTGTTCGAACACATTTTTCATATAGTAAAATAAATAAAATAAAAATCAATGGGGTCCAAAACAACAGTGAACCCCACTGACTTTCATTGTGTGGAAAAAAAAACTGACCAAAAATTTATTAAAAATTAAAAAGCATTTTTAAATAACAAATAAAACTCAAAAAATCCCAATCAACCAAATATTATGCATATACTGTATAATTAAAAATACAATATTGAATGCTGATAAATAAATAAAAAATCATATTTATAGGTAACAGATATTGTGACTATATATAAATAATATTTTATCATTTATTTTTAATATTTATTTATAATTTTTCGATGATGAATAGTTTTTCGTTTATCCACAGATTGCTCTGGCATTTTGGATTTTGTGGCTGTCGAACAGTTACAGGAAGGACTCATCCGAGCGCTGCGCACCTTAGTCAACCGCCGCCGTCCCGACGACAACTCCCTCTTTTCCAAACTGCTCCTGCGTCTTCCAGACCTGCGCACTCTCAACAACCTTCACTCCGACAAGCTGCTGGCCTTCCGTATCGATCCCTGAGCCATCAGTCGCTGCAGCTGGAACTCGACCAAAGGCCGCGACTGGCCAATCAGAGAACACCTTTCCTGGTTAAGAGAGGGACTGCTTTTTAGGGGGAGGCGTTGAGCGTGTTCCCATAGGAACCATCGTTTATGATGCTTGTTAATGAGGAACACAATGAACAGATGGCTCTCAGCAAGCTCTAAACAAGACTATATCTTCCTTTAAGCTTTCACGGATCATTTTCATACAGGCATCGCCCTTCTGTTTGGCTCGCCATGTCGATTATATTTATCCGAGGGGACGTTTTGCCAGTCATATCATCATAAATAAGCTTACCACAGAACTTTGAAGACCAAATAAACGGGTCATTCCTTTTTACTGCCTGCAAAGTGAAATATACAGTCTTTAGTCAAGTAGACCATGTATACAGTAGAAGGGTAATTTAAAGCCAATTGTGTCAGTGTATGTGCCTGTGTGTTTGAGAAAGGGACAGAAACACCATGTACATAAGCCATAGATATCACAGTTACATCACATTAAAACTTTAGTTTGAGGCAATAAAGAATACATTTAATTACAGGGGATTTACTGTATCTGTAATAACCATTTAAAGTCTTTAAAAAATTAAAGAAACAACTGAAACATTTTAACTTTTGAGATTAGATAAAGCTCATATTTGTTTGTTTGCTTTATTATTACCATCATCAAGCTGAATACAGTATATTTCCACACATTTTCCTTTAAGAATAAATCTGAATCTAGGGATACAAAACCAGCATTCTCTCCTATGCATGTTATGTTTTGTTGTTTTCTTACTGAAAATACTGCACAGTTACACTGATTTAACTGCCTGTTCAGAGAATGAGGGATTCGCAGTTGTGTGTTTGAACGAGACGGGGCGTCTTGTGCCTTGTTAGCAATGGACTGTTTATCTGTTCGGTTGATTTGATCAGTTGAGTTGATTTTTATTATGGATGATAAAGTTATGTTATTCAATGGAAATGTATATTTTGTAAATTGTTTTCTTCTGTAGAACCAATATAAATACAAGATTATCTATTCTGATGTTGTCTGTTTTGTTTAAAGCTACAGTATACGCACTACCTGACATTTAAACCTGACACTACCAGTTTAAAAAAAATACAGAAAAACTATTTTTTGGTGCTATATGGTTATTATTGTTGAAAATAGTTTTTGCTGCTCAATTATTTCTTTTGGGAAACCATTATACATAATTAAAAAATAGAAATGTTTTGTAACATTATAAATGTCACTTTTTGATGCATCTCAAAATCTTACTTGCCTCAAACTATATCACAGAATCCAAATGTTAAGCAGCAAGAACTGTTTTCAGCATTGATAATAATAAGAAATGTGTCTTGATCAATAAATCATCCTATTAGAATGATTTCTGAAGGATCATGTGACACTGAAGACTGGAGTAATTCAGCTTTGCATCACAGAAATACATTTTATTTTAAAATATATTAAAATAGAAAACTGTTATATTTTTACTACAGTATATTTTTGACCAAATAAATGCAGCCTCGTGAGCTTTGCCTCAATGCATGCTTTATTCTTTCTAAAGATTTATAAATATTATTGGTTGTCATGGTTTTCATCAGTAGACTTTATGTCAGGAGCTTTTTAGAGTAATGCAGCAATAATTTTAACTGGCCTGAAACTGTCAGTCATGGTTTGGTTGTCAAACTGAGTTAATCCAACACTGCAAAATCATAAGCTATTTAGTCTTTATTTCTAACAGAATCAGTTCAAACTCATGCATGTAGCAAGATTAATTTTTTATTCTTATGCTTTAAAAACTTATTTGTAGAAGCTATCATATTTTATTGTCTTCAGTTAATCTGAGAGCCATTAGAGATATCATCCATAACATTATTCAAGCAAGGCATTGCTTTACATAGTAAACGGTGTTATAGTGACATCGTGTGGCCAGCCACAGGAGCGAAATGGCATTTCGTTCATTCACGCTTAATCCAACGTTGCCTGGTAAACTTGATGGAGTGTTCTGCTACATACCCTAATTAATATTGTCAGTCAATCTCTGACAACAGAATAATTCGTTTATTCGGCTCTGGTTAATCAATCGTTGCTAACTTCTGCTTTGTAACCAATCAGAGAGCCCTACTGGCCACTGGGTTGAACGCCGTAACACGTCATTAATATTTATAAGCGTTGCGCAAAGACGTTCGTGTGTTTTACGTCATTACGTTTGAATAACCCGGAAATACACACGGATATTGTAGAGTAGATAAGAAAATATTGCAGACATTTATGCATATATTTAGAAAAGATCTTTTACCTCACAGAATAAGCGAAGAGTTTGAAAAGTCTTTTGGACAATGTTAAGATGGTAAGGTAGGCGTATTTAAGGCTTTTAACCAAACATTTATGGTCTATCTATCTATATTGATTTAATATCTATCTATCTATCTATCTATCTATCTATCTATCTATCTATCTATCTATCTATCTATCTATCTATCTATCTATCTATCTATCTATCTATCTATCTATCTATCTATCTATCTCGTAATATACATGTATATATATATATATATATATATATACAGTATATATATAAAGCCATGTGGTTTATATATATAAAGCCATGTGGTTCATTTCAGAAGTCAAGCTGTCAGTCTGACATGATGATTTCTCCATTGGGTTCATCCAGAAGTCGCATGATGAAGAATGTCATTTTTGGTAAGAATTGTGCTGGTACAAAACTATTGTTATTAACATTTATGGACATTTATAAATTTCCATTCGTCTCTTTCCTCAGATGAACTATAGATTTGACTGGACCAAGATCTGCAAGGGGGGTGATGATCTAGGATTATTCCAGATTTCTCCAGTCACCTGAAAACTATTGTCCATCATGTTTGTGACAGCATACCTGGCATTTATAGTTTTGGCAGGACTGTGCGTGGCTTTAGAGATCGCAGCCCGTCGTCTCACCACATTCCAGGCCACGCAGACAGCTGTCGCCAATCCGGCATTCCAGCGTTTTCAGAAGCTCTTCCTGAAGGCGTATCTCCTGGCCCTCTGGGCGGACTGGCTGCAGGGACCTTACCTTTATAAACTGTATCGACATTACAACTTCCTGGAGTCTCAGATCGCCATCCTATATGTATTCGGTCTGGCTTCTTGCGTGCTGTTTGCCCCAGTGGCCGGCTGGCTGCCACAGTTTCTTGGGCGAAGACATACGTGTCTCCTCTTCTGCCTGACCTATTCTATCTGCTGCTTTACCAAGCTGTCACAAGACTATTTTGTGCTCATACTAGGACGTGTTCTCGGAGGCCTGTCCACCTCTCTGCTAACCGCCACTTTTGAGGCCTGGTATGTGCACGGTCACGTTGAAGTCCATGATTTTCCCAAAGAATGGATTCCGGTTACCTTCGGTAAAGTCGCAAACTGGAATCACGGACTGGCAGTTGGCGCCGGGCTGGTGGCGAATTTGTTCGCCGAATGGCTTGGGCTGGGGCCGGTCGCTCCGTTCCTCTTGGCGATCCCAAGCCTTGCCGCCTGTGCCTGGTTTGTGCTGTCCGAATGGGGTCAGGAGGAGAGACAGGAGGCCGCACACGGAGACAAGAACGCCCCCCTTCTCAACCCTCTAAACGCCCCCAAGTTGCAAATGTCAACGCGGTCCCGTTTCTGGCGTAGCTGTGTGGACGGCCTGCGCTGCTTGCTGTCTGACCGCCGCGTTATGCTTTTGGGTGGCGTTCAGGCACTTTTTGAGAGCGTTCTCTATATATTTGTTTTTCTTTGGACTCCTGTACTGGACCCACACGGCCCGCCGCTAGGAATCATTTTCTCCAGTCTGATGGCGGCCAGCTTGGCCGGCTCCACGCTTTTCCGACTGGCCACGTCGGCCCCGTATCGACTCCAACCCGGTCACCTGCTCTGCTTAGCCGTTCTACTAGCTTTCTTCTCCTTCTTCATGCTGACGTTCTCCACCGTGCCCGGCCAGCCCCGGCCGAGGGAATCTCTTCTCGCCTTCCTTCTGCTGGAACTGGCCTGCGGGCTTTATTTCCCGGCCGTAAGTTTTCTCCAGGGCCGCGTGGTTCCCATGGAACGCAGAGCTGCCGTGCTGGCTTGGTTTCGTTTGCCTCTTCACCTCCTGGCTTGCCTGGGGCTGCTGGCTCTTCACGGGGAGGTGTCGGGGGCCGGCGCGGGTGAGGCCGGCAGTGGCACCAGACACATGTTTGCAGGCTGTGCAGGGATGATGCTGGCCGCCCTGCTTGCTGTCGTCAGCCTTTTCACTGTGGGCAGGAATGATGCAGACCTCAGGCTAGAGGGGACCAAATTAGAGGGAGAAATCTGAGTAACACTGGATTTCAATATAAGGAGGACTGGGGTTATTTTTTTTTGTATGCTTTGTTTTCTTTATGAATGTTGTCTTAGTTAAACAAATGTATTTATGGGTAAAACTAATCAAAAAGAACATGGCTTTATTTTTTTTCTTCTTCTAACTGCAATGTCAATAGTACCAATAAACACCTTCAAATCTGATCATGTTTATAGCAATACCAGATTATTTAAATTAAAATATGTTTGGGTATTTTACACTTCATTTAAATATTGAATATTAATTAAATCAATTAATCGTCATTTACTCATTTTAAATTTACATTGAATTAATGCATTCAAGGTACAGTATACATTTTTTTTTAGCAAACTATGCATCCAACCTTGGCATTGATAACATTAATTCTGGAGAGTTCAATGCATTTCTTTTTTCTTTTTTTTTTTTCTTTTTTTTTTTTGAGTCATTGATTGAACAGCTGTTTTTGTTCTAAATGCTTGTGCTGCACACAGACCATACGAAAAGGTTAAGGTAAGCATTTTCATTTATTGAAATCGATGGCAACTGAACAAATTAAGGCTCATGAACAAACATCTTAGAAAGCACTGTAAATAAATGCATATTTTAAAAATATAAAAATAAAAATTACAAAATAAAATAATTTATTGTGAAGTCTAACGACCACAGATATCAATATATTTTTCATGTATTAATTTAACTTCCAGTCCGTTTTAGAGTAGCGATCACCACTTATCTCAGTTTACATCCATCATTCCATAATAAGTGTATTTCTATGTGAGATTCGAGGTGTACAGATGTACTGTACAGTTGTAGCTAACAGCAGTACATAAAATGAAATAATAGAGTATTAATACATCTCCACAGTTGTATATGGCTTGTGTGTGAGGTGATAAAGAACTTCATATAATATTCAGTTATATTCTTGAGTTTGCTGGCAAACACTTAACGGTCTCACAGTTTTTTTTTTTTGTAAGTCAAATTAAGATGACTTAAGAAGAAGAATGTACACTCTCCTTTTTTTCTGAACACTACTGAAAACTTATAAAGAAAGAAAAAACTGTCACTGTCTTTGGCTATAAACTCATTGCATCAAACAGCTGCATGCTTGAAAATGGATATGCTAGTTTAAATGGCCATTTGGTGTTTATTATAAGCCTAGTTTTGTAACTGAATATAATAGTGTGTTGGTTTTCACACCAAATGTCCCAGTATCGTTTACACTCAGAACTGGCACTTCACATTCACATTTCTACATCACCAACATTTCAAGCAAGAAACTTTACTCATTCTGTGGTTTAGTAGACTTTTGAGAAATTTTGCTAGTGATAACCCAAAAAAATAAAAATAAATTTACATAGGAAAGAAAATGCTTAGATTGGCAGTCTTGTATGAGGAAAACATTCTGGTTTGTTCTCTTTAGTATTTTTTTGTTTTTGCATTCTTGGTAAGATTTGTAATATTTAGGCCGCTGAAATGTTTGCTAGGACTGAAAATTGTGCCGCGTTGGGTTCTGCTAATAAACAGCTTTTTACATGTAAATGTGCACTAAAAAGTGAATGAATTCACAAGTTTTGCAGAATAGTCTCATAATTTTGCGTGGGAAAAAGTGTTTGGAAACCCATCAATGGCTGATAATACAAAAAAAGATGCTTAATTAAGAAATCAGGATACTCTAAAGGTGCAGTAAACGATTTCTGGAAAACGCTGTTGCAAATCAGCCGTAGGGGACGTTTACATTAGTGATGGGCTACCACTTATTTTGTTTTCGATACGATACCGATACTTTCAAGGCCAGTATCGTCGATGCCGATACAATGATACCTGTAAACCGAACTTGTCCTAAATTATTGAATTACTAAGATTAAAATGGTTAATGAGATCCATTAAACATTATATTTGAAAGGCAGTTTAACATTCAATATGCCTTAATTGGAATTTATTAGATTATATTTTTATTTACACATGGTTAAAATGTTTACTTGGTGTGGTAACCATGGAAATCTACAAAACATTATAGGCCTATTTGAACTATGGCCACTGTAATGTTCATTTTCTTAATGGACTGCCAGTGACGGGCTGTTGCACCAATTAAATGTGACCTTTTTATTCTGACAGTGTATGATTTAAATTACAATTTGTTACAGAATAGAACATCAGTATGAACTTTTAACATTCAATTTAAAACAATTTAATTGCACAAAGAATGTTGGCTAAAATTTGTTTATTGTGAAATAGTCTTCTGTTAAGCATCACCGATCTAATGACAATGTATAGATTAGTGGTTGGAATGCATTGTTGGCCGTGTGTGAACGCTCTCTGTGATTGATTGGTTCTGACTTGCAGCATTTGCGCATGTTCAGTTTCAATTATTCACTAAAACCCCTTTCACACAGCGTGTTGATCCCGGGAAATTGCCAGAACGCCTTCTGTGTGAACGCAAACACGACCAGGGATTGATACCGGCACCGATCTCCGACCTAGTAAAATTGCCGGAATCAGTCCCAGAACGCGCGCTGTGTGAACAAAAGCCAGGACCAATACCGTAAGGGGTGTGTCATAGTGGAACAATCCCGGGACAAATGCCGGGTCACATTATCCGTGTATTTTCCAGAATCTCTGTGTGAAAGGGCCTATAGATTATTCATCCAATTCAATGCATATTGTACGCATTAGATTTCTTGTCAAATTAACAAAATCACTGGTAAAAATGACAAATTGGACACCCTTTGTCTTATGGACTTCACAGAGACGTGCACGCAGAGCCCATTGCAAGTCCACAAGACAGCAAGTGCATATGAAGTGTGCCATTTGGGACAGGGACTTTCTCAGAAATTGCTTACTGCACCTTTAACAAATATTATTTTGGGATTTAAGTTTATAATACACTTTGGCCGTTGTGCTTTACTTTATAATTGAATACAGGTGTCCTAAATGTCAGAATGTGTAGTGTTTATAAGCTGGAAAGAACAACAGAAAATACTTATGCTGTATGCAAGCCTAATATGAATAAAATAAACCAGTAAATCATAAAAATAAAAAAAATAAAAAAAATCAAGGCATCGTTTACCAGAGAAGGTGCTGTTAAGAAGAATTCCTAGTCTTGGAATGTTCTCATAATATATTTATTTAAGTATTCACCCTAGTAAGTAATAGTGTTGACCTCTGTATATTGTCTTGATTTTCCTGCTCTCGTAAAACAGTTACCGAAAAGTTCAACCATCGCACAGATACACAGACACAAAACACTACAAGAGCACATTCACTACATGTATTTCTTTTTTAAAAACCAATAGGCAAAATAGCCCATCCCCCCGAGAGAGCCCATTAAGAAGGACGCCCCAAAGAAGGATGGGGGCTTCTTTTTTACCATTCGGAATGCATTGGGTAGAACTGCCGAGAGCAGGGTCGTGTGGATGTCCCCCAACACCTTACGGAAAGCGTAGCGCTTCTGCACCCGCTCAAAAAACGACTGCAGGTTCGGCCGGCTCCCGTCCTCCCAGAATTTCCTTGAGAGTCCCAAGAACTTGAGCCTGTGCAATGTGGCTCCAAGATAAATATCAGCTAGTGTAAAAGTAGGTCCACAAAGCCATAATTCACATTTTTGACCTGTGTAGACAGGAAAGACAACTTGTAGATGTTCTTGAAAAAGTAAGACCATAAAACAGCAATTCTCAAAGCTAATATAATGTAAAAAAAAAACACAGAATAACAAATGTGAATTTTTGTGATTTACAAGAGATAAACAGGAATAATAATCACCAATATAAAGATCATGTTTAAAAACACTTGGTATTTTGTAATAATAAAATGCAATAACATTGTTTTAATTGAAATAACCTTTGTTATATTTTAATTTCATTTTTGTTAATGTTGTTTTGTCTTAATAAAATAAAATATTTTTATAACAACATATTTTTAAACATGATTTTAATGTTTAAAATATTAAAATAAGGTTTTAATAGTGTTGATTATGACCAAGCCATAGAAATATAGGCTTTTTAACTTTTCTAAAGAGAGTGCCTTGGATGTTCCTGTTGATTTTTATTAAAATAAGGTAATTTATTGTATTATGGTTATATATATATATATGAAATAAAATAACTTGAAATAAGATTATGATCATTTGTTTTATTTTTATATTTAAAAAATATGTTTTTATTTATTTTTTTGTTGTTAAGAGGGGAGAGGGGAAATTAAGAAAAAAATACATACCTTGATATTCCAGTTTTCTTTTTTCCAGCTCTGCCTCTACTTGGTCTAGCACCATTGCCAACTCTCCAAGAATTTTTTTCAGGTAGTTCACATTGTCGTGGTCTAAGATCTTTGCCTACCAATGCAAGTATTTAAGATGATGACAAGCTATTATTTCATTTTCAGATTAAGATATGACTGCACATAAGATATGTGTATGCATGTAAAACTGCTAGCTTACCATGAGCTTTTTCTGCTTAGAGAGGTATGGCTCTGTCAGCTGGGGTTCCTCATGGTCCAACTTCATCAGTTCAGATGCTGCATTGGCCAAATGTCCTGAGAGAAATCAAAATGTCTATGTTAGTAAGAGAGCTTTCATCTGATTACATATTCACATCATAAAACCCCAGAAATCTGTAAAGTTCCGCAGGGAACATTAGGAATTCCTTTGTGATGAGTTATGTGTACAATAGTTAATAATGTAACTGTCATTCCAGACAAGTAATTAAGGGATTTAATAGGACTTTACACATAAAATCAAAGCAGTGACTGTGATAAACAACACCTATCAAAAAGACCCTTTCCAAGTTGTAAACCATAAAAGAGATTTGTTTGCAATTATGCCGGGTTTCCATAACAATTTATTATGCTGCAGTGCATTGGCTGGAACAACTGTTTGGCTTGATTTACATTATATTGGCATGTTACGTAATAGGTGAGCATTGCGGGTTTACACTGGATTTAATATCGGTGAACTCTGAATAAACAGGGCAGCATTAGAGCATTTTAGTGAGAGGATGTCACTTTATAGTCAACATTTGAAACAGCAATTTGCTTCAAAACGTGAAATCAGATAAATAAAAGGATTCCCAGACTAAGCAGGTTTTGCAAAGAAACAGAATTTGCTTTCTACACACTTACAAATAAAGTTTCCAACAAGGGGTTTGGTTAATAATTTATTTCAATGGTCCACTTTAGACATTCTGCTAACTAAAAATAACTTTTTTAGTTAACTACATGTCAACTAACTCTCAGAGTATAAGCACCATCAAACAAACCACATGTGGGACGATTACTCCGTTTGTGTGGGACAATATGGGACATGTTACCAGCACTAAAACATTACCTGAAACTTAATAAAAATATTTGTATTCTGCCTTTCACCTGATAAAATACTTTAGTCCCTTCCAGAAAACATTCCAGCATTTTTCTCCATATAATGGACTTCATTGGGAACCAAACGTTTCAAGGTCCAAATGAGAGTTTCAGTGCAGCTTCAAAGGGCTTTAAACGACACCAGACGATGAATAAGGGTCTTGTCTAGCGAAAAGATCGCTCATTTAAAAAATAAATAAAAAACTATAAGTTTTATAAGCACAAATGCTCGCCTTGCTCTGTTCTGTGATGAGCGATCGTGACTCTCCTGTTCAAACTCGTTTATCAAAATTAACAAATCTTTTTTCGAGTCATGACTTGAAGGGTCCTAGATAAGACCCTTATTCATCGTCTGGTGTTGTTAAAAACTCTCATTTGGACTTTGAACCGTTTGGTTCCCAATGAAGTCCATTATATGGAGAAAATCCTGGAATGTTTTCATCAAAAACCTTCATTTCTTTTCGACTGAAGAAAGAAAGACATGGACATCTTGGATGACATGGGGGTGAGTAAATTATCAGCAAAAGTTTTTTTTAAAGTGAACTACTCCTTTAAGGGCTTCGTGGTGTGTGTTACTCATTGTTTGTGCGTGCCTTTTCGAATTCGGAATTAGGCTTCGGGCATATCCCTAATTTTAATCATCTAAAATCTAAATATTTCAAATCTAATTTCTAATTAAAATCCAATGATCTTTTCCCCCAATGAAGAACCTTATGTCCAATGGAAAGGATTGATGGATGTTAAAGGTCCTTTATGGAACCATAGTTGTCAATAAATTGTTGCCATAGATGACTTTATTTTAAGAGTATACATATTTCACAAAATAAAAGACATCTTTGCTATTTTGTACTGTAACTCTAGAATTAACGTTGCACTAAATTGTAGCATCACTTACTACGTATTTCAGCGGTGGCGTACTTTGGGATCATGGAGTCAATTGTGAGTTCAGGATGCAGGATGCATCCATGTGTGTAAGCATCCATGGGCAGTCCATCCAGCAGCTCACGGTACTGCTGTACCCTTTCATACATTGGAGCGCCTTCATCCGGAATCAGCTGGGCTACTGTGTCTGAAAGAACAAAGTATTTTAATATACATTAATATACCCACGACTATCCTGATCTTGCCGGAGAGCTGTGAATGTGTGCAGGGTTAGAAACCTGCAGTGAAGAACATAGAGATAACAGACTGAATGGATGCTTAGAAGATGTGAATAAACATCAGTTAGCATTTTAGGGTCTTCACTAAATAACATCACATGGCATGGCCTTAAATAATATTTAATAAAACACAGATTTTAGAAATATCATCTCCAAATTTGAAACAGAACATGATAAGATGTAAGGCTTTAGGTGCATTTAGTTTCTAAACAGCAACAAGGTCAATTTTTGTGAAATTTGATGGACTGTCATCTATTTTAGCAATGGATATGTCATTTCTTTAGTTTTTTTCTTAAAAGGGGGTGCATGTTAACAGGTGCACTTTTATTTTGACCAACTTGGTCAATGATTCTCCTTTCAAACAAAAAACCCATTCTATATATATTTATTTATATAACTAAAATCAAAGTTTGGCTCGTCAAACTTCTTGCCCCTTTTGGTAGATACCTTTTTGTTTTGTTTTTTGCAAAGAGCATTTAAAACACAAGCCACTGATATTAAGATGAAAGAAAAATGTTAACAGAAAGATTTTTCAAATATTATAGACATCTTTGTCTCTTGGTGGCCAATCTCTAGACTGAAGTGAAGTAGAAAGTCAGATAGACAGTGAAAACAAAGGGGTATCCCATTTTACACAGCTCTGTACCTCCAAGCTCACTGTGGAAGATCAATTCATCCGATAAAAACAATATCAAAATATCTCTCGATTTCTCTAGCACACAAACACTGGATATGTCACCAAGACAAACAACATGAAAATCTGCATTGTCACTAAGGGGCCTTTTACACGACATAGTTTTCAAATAAAAACGGAAAATTACTAAAATTTTCCGTTTTTATTTGATAAAAATAAAAACTTTTAATGCGTTTTGGCTGTTTATTTGGGACCTGAAAACACACACTTACGAAAACCAGTTTCAAAGTGAAATTTTAGGAATCTAGGAAAGCACGTTGTTCTTAATAACAAACTCATTAACACCATCCACAACAAAAGAAAAAGACAATCGCACTGTAAATATGTCAAGCAGGTTTTTACAAGTCATGCAAAACGGTTTATGTACTATATTTATAGCCTGAAACATTTACCATACCTGTAGAGACTCAATTTGAATTTAGTTTTTTAAACAATGTTCTTTTTTTATGAGTTTCAAAATATATTTCTGGTCAAAGGTCAAATGTGCAAATATTAGTCAAATAGTCAGTGTTCAAAATGAAAATGTAACAGATTTATGACTACAATTATATTGGTAATAAATGTGTGCCTGGACATGTCAAATATAGTTTAAATCTCGTAAAGACCATTGAGAGATTGAGTGATCACACTCAGCTCTTCTCAGTTGAGTAAGTGATCTTGGATCAGAAAACACTTGGATGAAAACACTCCCACACTCGAATTGTGAAGACATTCAAAATGACACATAGTCATGCATGCAACTGTGTGAGAGACAATGTAGTGCACTACTAATGTTGTGCATTGCTTAGGCCTATCTTTAACTTTCTACACACATATGGCAACAGGAAGAAGAGTGCATCTTTGACTAAAGCCTGTTTTATGCTTCTGCGTCGAATCGACGGCGTACCCCCGCAGACCCCTCTGCGTCGTCGCGAACCCCTCGAACAGACCGCAAGGGCTGTGATTGGTCAGATTATAATCCTTTCCGGAGTGTAGCTTTTCCGTTTTCCCCTCCCGTTATACCGCCATTTTTAAAGTGACCACTGCACTGTTTGTTTCAACAATGGATCAAGTTGAACGTTTGATCGAGGAAGTACGAAAGTACCGCCATCTGTACAATTCCTTCTGCATATAAACACTTGCAATTAAATAATTTGTTGTTCAACGTCGATTAGCTCCAGCTGCAACAACATTCTCTCTCTTTCGCTTGCTATTGTCAGAAATGGAACCAAAACAAACCATCAAAGAGAATTGTGAACCACACACCCCCCTAGTGTTCTGGCGGTGAAATGCACCGTGATACACAACCTGACGCAGAACCATAAAACGGCCACGACGCCGTAAGTGACGTAGCTACGCCGTGGAGTTGACGCAGAAGCATAATGAGGCCTTAACATGTACTATACATGCAGTCATAGACATATACACTAGACCTCACCTTGGATACGGCAGTTCATTAGAACGAATGCGTCAATAGAGCCGCCATCTTGAAACAGGGGAGCCCCTCCACTTTAATGCATCAGCGTCAATGTAGTAGACACAGGTCTAACGCAAATAAAATCACCATAAATCATCATGAATCAATTTTTCTTGTTTTTTTTTGGTTTGTTCCAACGGTCAGACAAGTATTTATCATTGATTCCAGAAAGAAAATTTTTTTTTTTTTTTAAACATTCTTCTTAGTTCAGATTTCATCCGTGAACTTCATACGCTGCACAAAAGTCCGCCACCATCAATGAATTCGAAGTAAAGGCAGAGATAGCAGCGTTATCTAGCTACTTCCTATGACAAGACCCCTGTTCCAAGATGGCGGCCGTTTTGACCCATGCTTAGAACCCCCAGGTGAGGTCTAGTGTATATGTCTATGACATGCAGTAACGAGTGTCCAACAGATGTACACACAACGGCTAGAGAATACCCATAATGCACTAAATGAATTCTCGCGTCTCGCCAGAAGATGAATCATCCATTTTCCAAACCACTGGTCCAATGTGGCTATGGTGTAATATCAAACACATACACACAGGTATAAATTCCTTTTCAATTGATTATTATTTTTAATTAAAGTTTATCTATGCTAGTTTCCACACTACTATGCAAAACCGTAGGGCACTCGGTGTGCGAATTCGCTCACTTGTTTTCATTCACTGCATCAAATGGACTATTGTAGAAAATAGTGAATGAGGGTGAATGCGATTTCGTACAAAACTAGAAACTTCCAGACAGGTGTGTTGAGACAAGTTGGAGCTAAACAATGTATAAGGATAGTGGCCCTCCAAGAGTGTTAGGCACAGTAACAAGCAAGGTATCTTTCTGCAGTCATGAGTAAGTGGTTTGTCAGCCATACCTCCGACAAAGTTGGTCTCTATATAATCAATGATTTGGTTGTAGTCACTGACGATAGTGTCTCCGTGGATGAAAACTGGCACTTCCTCCCCTAGGTTGAGCCTCATGAACCAAGGCTCCTTGTGCTCAGTGAGAGGCATACTGACATCCCGTTCTTCACACAGCAACCCTTTCTCATTGATCACCAGACGCACCTGCCAGAAAACACACACATGACATCATCATGACGTCATGCTGCCTCAAGACGGAGAATTTTGAAAAAGACAATGTCATCAAATACTAGAAAGTTCTTTATTTTGCGGTTCAGCTTTACATTTTCAGTAGTATTCTTTTGCTAATAATATAGACAACCGTATTAAATAAAAGACATTTGGTCCCACTTCATGTCGGCTACGTACAACGCAAACCAGTAGAATTATTTTCCACTGTATTTTGTATCTATTTGACAATCATTAAAATCAAGTTTGGAAGGCACTCGGGTTTTAATTAAATGTTTAGCAGGCCAGCTGTTAGAAATTAGATTAATAAAACATCAGATTGCTTTTATCACCGTCTGATTCTAAATTTCTTCTTGTTGTTGTTATTATTCGGCTCTAAACATTTATAACCAATGTGACATCTTACTTTTTACTCTATGCAAGTTTTAAACTGCCCGTTTGTATAAAAAGTGATTGCATACGATTTACTATATTAATATAATACCATACTAACATGATAGTATTATGCAATCTTAAACGATTGCATAATACTATCATGTTAATTTTTCAAGTGATGAAGTATGTTGACAAGCTGCTAAATTCATAACAAATAAAAATAAAATGAAAAATTAATTCAAACTAAATCCATAAAATGTTCCTATGATGGGAACCCCTAAAAGGTTCACTATATAAAGTGCCTAACAGAATCCCTTAAGATTCTATATAGAACCTATTCTTTTAAGCGTTAAAGGTCTACTACAGTAACTATAGCAACTATGCATGTAGAAACTATATTAATAAAACATAACATGGGAATATGGGGGAAAAGCCTTGCTGTGTTCAGAGATTTTGTAAGCTGGCATTAAGCTAAACAACACAATATTCAGATAGTTATTTAAAAAGAATATAGGCTACTTCATATACAACAGGAATCCGGTTTTCTTCTGGATAGAAGTAGCAGTAAAGATACAGTCCTGTCTCGTTCTACAAAACCGGATTAATCGATCGAGATAAAACAAGGAGCGCTGACTGATGAGTGAAAAGCATCAATCAGCAGCTTGAGCAATGCCAGGCTGTTTCCAGCTTTCACTGTGGAAGTGTTGCAAGGCCAATTGACACATCTGATAAAGCACTTCACAACTACGGTGCAATGTCTGGATTTGAACAGACACAAAATAATCAACTGGGAAAGGCTCAGCATTAGCATGTAGCTTAACGTCACGCAATTGACACTGTTCTCACGCTACATGCCACACGTATTCTCACGCAGTGAAAACAAACATGCGACAATGCGCTGACGGCCAAGACTGAGCGGGTTACCTCCGATATGAAAGTCTCAGCATTAAAACTTTGTACGTTTTATTACGAAATTCAAAAAAATAAAAATATTGGTTTGCCACTCTTAAAGGAGTAGTTCACTTTAAAAAAAAAAACTTTTGCTGATAATTTACTCCCCCCCATGTCATCCAAGATGTCCACGTCTTTCTTTCTTCAGTCGAAAAGAAATTAAGGATTTTGATGAAAACATTCCAGGACTTTCTCCACATAATGGACTTCACTGGGAACCAAACGGGAAAAAAGGTCCAAAAGACAGTTTCAGTGCAAACTTTATTTCGTTTCAAAATGAACGAATCTTTTTTTTTTTTGTGTCGTTTGGATCATTCAACGAACGAAATGAATGAATTGACTCGGAAAAAGATTCGTTCATTTTGATAAACGAGTTTGAACAGGAAAGTCACGAACGCGCATCACAGAACAAGCAAGGCGACCATTTGAGCTTATAAAACTTTTTTTTTTGAGTGACGTTGAGCGATCGTTTCGCTTGATAAGACCCTTATTCATTGTCTGGTGTCGTTTAAAGCCCTTTGAACAGTTTGCAGTTTGCACTGAAACTGAAACTTAAAGTTAATTATATGGAGAAAATCCTGGAATGTTTTCATCAAAAACCTTAATTTCTTTTCGACTGAAGAAAGAATGATATGGATATCTTGGATGACATGGGGTGTGAACTAACTTACTCCTTTAATGTCGCTGTAGAGCCTCAGTTCAAGCGAAGCGGTGAACCGATCTTCACTGATACCTCAATACTAATAGTTGGAGTACAAAATAAACATGAATTAACATCAGAGTGTATGAAAGAACCAGTACAACTTACTGAAATGTTTAGTCGCTCAATCAGTGTGTGAACCAACACGGATAAAACAGGCAAGGTTACATTTACATCAGAAAAGTCATTCATTGACCATAAACTGTAGCCTATAGTTAGCAAGAAAACTGTACACTTAATGTTTTGCATAACATTATGCACTATATTACATATTCATTACATTTTTACTCAAATACCATTACAATGTATTATCATAACGTTATTATTATAAAAAGAGCTGTATATGCAACTGTCTACAAATCAGTTATGAATTAACCTTTAATAATAATGTACCAACTAACAGGCTTCGCTATTTTGTTTATAACATTAGATTTTTTTTATCCTTGAGGAAAATGTATATGTACTATAACCATGTATATCCAAATGAATATTAAATCGACATCGAAGCTCATGATTTGAATCACTCAAAAGTGTTTTACCGCTTCGTCCAGAAGATACATTGATTCAATACCCTTCATCTGAAAGATCAGCAGTACCAATCTATTTTCTGAGATGACAGGGCTGTTTTGATGCTCATCTCCAGTAAATGTTCTTTAGTCCAAAAGTAATTGGCATCAAGAGAAAAACACTCAGATGGTGTGAAGCTTTCCCGTGTTTAACTGTATTTCTCAGTCTGCTGGTAAGTAAATGGGAGATGGATTTTGGGAGGTTATTGATTTTTTGCTCAGCTTTCCATGCGAGTCTGTAACTACTGTAATCAGCAAAATGAATCACTTTGCGATCTGAGCCTCACCAGTGTTTTGGTCAATTTAATATAGTTGTCAGGTGTCAGGTTTAGCTAGGTAACACGTGATATTCATTCAAATCATGCAAACAGCAACAGCAGACTGACTGTCGCGACTGTAGGCCTCACACCTGGTGTGTTATTCCCCCAAATATGGGGCCTTTCCATTTTCCAGTGATTTTTAAAATAAAAATCATATTAGAATAAACAATTTATCAGACAAAGAATGTATTTAAGTCTTAAGAAATTGCATTGTGGCATCTCATGCTGCGTTTAACATTTAATATATGTTGGAATTTGCAATAACTTTAAAAAAGGGTTGACGGTCATATAGCCATTTAGCCTTATAGCCTCAAGGTCATGACACTACAGGGTGTTTACTAGAAAGACAAAAGACAGTTTAATGCTTATACATACATATGAGCCTATATATGTTTGTAGTTCATATATATATATATATATATATATATATATATATATAGTACAGTGTACACACACATATATATACACACACACACACAGTTTGAATGGAAAACATCATATCTCATATCATAATCCATATATATATAAATAATGTGTGTTTGAGTAAATTTTCTGAAATTAATATTGTATTTATTTATATTTATACGTACATAAATGTATTGATTTCTAAATTATGTATTTATTTATATTTAAAATATGCACACATGTATAAAATACATATACATATATATAGGCACCACATTTAAAGCAATAATATATATGCGTAAATTGATTGGAAAAAATACTACATCATTTCGAATTAGATTGCATACCTGTGTTGTATATATGTATGAGACATTTACACAAACACACACTATTATATATATATATATATATATATATATATATATATATATATATATATATATATATGTATACATACATTTAAAAAATAAATGTAATAATTATAATATATAATACAGCAGGGAGAAGATGACAACACCGGCCAAATTAAGAGAATTAAAAATATGATAAATGTACTCTTTTTGTTTTTTTGTTTGTAGCTGATATATTAATAAAAATGCCTATAATAACCGATTAAAAGTTGGAGCCAGTTTTAATTTTAAGTCATTGTATTCACGTTTATGAGGGACACATAAGACCCTGACTGAAATGTGCACGAAGCAATTGACAGCAGCAGAATACGAAATCACCGTTTGTTTTTTCACAAAGCTCCCTCATTTTAATGAATAATTTAGAGTCCCATATCCTCCAGTCCAGAGCAAAGCAACACGCAACTCTTCAACAATAGCTTTGTGCCCATTACATACAGTTAAATCCGCTGTTTACTTGCCCCTAAATCAATCTGATTGGCAATATCATCGATCAGTTTTATGCATAGTGTCTGTCAAGTCGAAATGTTGCATCTTCTGCTGAGGTTTCGTAATGTCTTCACACAGGACGGAACAGACAGGTAACGTTGGGCCAATAAAACACGCGTCCACCCAGAGAAAGCGCAATATTATCTGTCTGGCAGTACTGGTCCCACTGCATAGGCTAGTATAGGTTCACCCACCATTTTCATGTTGTGTTTTTCTTACCTTTTGAGAGCTGAAGGACTGAGTCCAGTGATACAGAACGAGCTGGTCTTTGTTGTATGGCTTGTGTTCTATCGTGGGCTCTTGACTCTCCTCTCCGTCTGTCACTTTACCATCTTCGTCCATGGCTGAGATGGGCCACCAGCTACAGTTGGTGGGAGTAACATTGTTGGAAGACGCCATGACAGAGGATTCTGTGCGTGTGAGAGAGGAGCAGAGAGGGAGAGAGAGAGGGAGAGAGAGAGAGAGAGAGGGAGAGAGAGAGGGAGAGAGAGAGAGAGAGAGAGAGAGAGAGAGAGAGAGGGAGGACGAGCGCCTGGAGGTTTCAGCACCACGAACAGGGGCATCATCATCGACACCATCGGCAGCCGCACTTTCGACCTGCTCATATATTCTGTTCGTCCGCGATAAATGTATAGAAGAGGTCGTGCAAAATAAGCATTTATTTCAAAATGCACAAATGTCATATTTGTTTTCATGTTGGTTATTTTCCCTCACATCTTATTATTATTATATACACACTATTACAATAATACACAATATTATTATTATTATTCATATTATTATTGTATTTTAAAAAGTCATGACACAGTCATGAGGGTATGCAGGGGTCTTCTCTGTGATATAATTGCATATCGGTTACACAACACTGTGATTCTGATTTGAACAACATTGAAATATATATTTTTTTTAATTAAAAATATTATATTTACAGGTTTTTGTCTTTATTACACTATGAATGATGAACCGTCTAAACATTATTTTACTTTAGATAATATCAAATAATGAAAAATCATAGAAGAGGTGTGTTCAAGTAACTTTCTGTATGAATGTCATTTTAATGCTTGGTTGATAACTACTAGCCTAATATTAGGATACAATACATGTTTAATAAAAATGCTAAATAAACTGACTGTGAAATATTGGTCTCAAACGATGTGGTGTGTTTAAAGTAGTAAGAATGAATATTGCTGTAATTACATGTGCCAACCGCAGTACTACATATAAACCAGCAGAGGGCGCAGTTTCCCTTTACGCATGTTAAATCTCTTCTGTGAAATCAAGTGGCGCTGATAGAGGTTTCTCTGTCTGCATTATCACAGTGGATAATGAGTGCAAGCTGGCCTCTGTTCAACAGTCACCCGAATAAGACCAAGACTGACACATCATTTTACCTTAGAGAATATATATATATTTTTAAACTTTAGCTTGAAACTATACTGTTAAGGTTTGGTTATTTATTTAAAGAGTCAGTCAATTAAGAAATTCATTTTAAAACAAATTTGTTAACATGGCTATAATATTTCATAAGTGTGAAAAAGTGTTAGGAAACACAGACCATTCTAAAAAATATATGGTTAGGTAAACAAATAAGAAAATGAAAAGAAGAAAAAGGGCAATAAACTCATAGGGAAAATAAATAGTAAAATATTATTAATAAATTAAAATAAAATACATTTTTTTGGTTATTTATTTATAGAGTCAGTCAATTAAGCTTTAATTAAAAATTTTTTAACATGGCCATAATATTACACTTCTATTTATAAGTATAAAAAAGTCTTAGGAAACACAGACAAAATGAAAAAATATATATATAGTTAAGTAAACAAAGAAAAAAAATGAAAAGAAGAAAAATGAGACTAAAATAGATGGAAAAAAGTAAATATTATAAATACATAAATAAATAAATCTTCAGTTTTAAATACTTTAAAAACAACATCAGTGTCTATAGACATTTGCTTATTTATTTATCGAATCGGAGTCAAAAAAGCTTTAATTTACATGCTTGTTAACATGTAGGATATGATATTTCATAAGTACAAAACACGTGCTAGAAAAAAATGTAAAGTTAAGTAAAAAAAATGTAAGGTTAAGTAAAGAAAAGAAAACAGAGGAGAATAAAATAAAGATAAACAAACAAATAAACAAATAATATAAAATACAACCAAAATCATTTTAGAAGCATTATAATATTTGTCATTTTTTATTAGACTTATGTTACTCAGTTAAACTCTGCAAAACACAAAAGGTCAATTCTTGACCCAATCATGATCTGTTTATGAGGTGTAGCTACTCACTTTCCCACTTTTCGTTTTGTCTTTATTAGTACTTTAAAAAAGTGTGTATGCAGTGTTCCCTGTATATCAAAAACTAAATAAAAAAGGATGCTACAGCATTAACAGTTTCTAGCATCTAACTTATGAACTAAAAAATAATAAGAGGCTCAGACTCCACCGACCCCTGATATGGACATCGAGCCCAAACCCTTCTGCAAGTGATCTGGCAGCGCTTTTAAAAGTGCCTGGGTGCTGCTGAGGGCCGATTGGCTTGTATTTTTGGAACTGTGTTGGGATCTGGTAGCCTTGTTGGGACTGCAAACACATTTCCAGCAGCACCAAGTGCAAAGAGGGGAGGCAGGGAGAGGGGAGAGGGGTTGAAAGCCATGAAAGACCCCTGGCTCGACAATTCGATTAAATAGATCAACTCAAACAATATCATGTAACAAAAAAAATCAAAACAAACAAACAAAAACAATCCTCCCTCTCCCAAGTCATTTCAACTTCAAGCTTTAGGACGTTTATTTTAAGGATATAGCCTACCTATCAACAAATGATGAGCCTATACGACGAGTCTACAAGTTCAGCACCAGGAAAAGATCTTCTCTCCGTTTTTTACGCATCTATGGAATCTGACAGATGGATTTAACAGCGCCTGATAGAAATTAAGTCGTTCGTTGTTGATTTTCAATCATATCTGAAAGTTTCAAAAGTTAGAAGTAATTGCATTGAGAGTGATGAGCGGAGGTCGCTTTGAGTTCGATGATGGCGGAGCTTATTGTGGAGGCTGGGAGGGAGGTAAAGCGCACGGGCACGGGATCTGCACCGGACCGAAAGGACAAGGAGAGTTCTCCGGTTCCTGGAATTACGGGTTCGAGGTGGTGGGAGTCTACACCTGGCCGAGTGGAAACACATACGAGGGGTATTGGTCTCAGGGGAAGCGTCATGGTCTAGGTTTGGAGACCAAAGGACACTGGATCTACAAGGGAGAGTGGACGCACGGATTCAAAGGCAGATACGGGACGCGCATCAGTCAGGGCAGCGGTGCCAGATACGAGGGCACTTGGAATAACGGACTGCAGGATGGTTATGGCACGGAGACCTATGCGGATGGCGGTAAGGTCGGAGAATGTACTTTTGTGAGTGCAAACTGCACACTGTGAGCTGACATTTTAAGACCAGGGTTAGTATGTAACGCAATGCCTACACCGGGGGTGAGGAGTTCAAGGAGTAGGTGTCCAATTCCGACTGGAGTACTTAAAAACGAGTATAGCCTACACTGCAAATCATGATATGATCAATAAGTTATGTTAACATGTTTTTGCATTGCTTTAATTCATCGAAATAATTCAAGCAATTCAAAAAATATACAAGATACAACTCGTTTTTAAAGTCAGTTTTAATAAAAATTTAAGTTGAGATGACTTAAACATTCAAGTTGATTGTAGGCTACTTAGTAATTTAAAGCAGCAACTTTTTTAAAAATGGAAACCATACTTATTTGCATTTACTGCATGTCATTAGTATGTTTGTGCTAAGTTAGAACAGAGGATACTTTCAGAATTTGACACATATAAATCAGAAATATTTAGGCTAATGCAATTATTAGCATGTTAACTATTAACAAAAATACTAAACTAACAGAAATATAGCTATTCCATTAAAAAAAAATCAATTGAGTGAAATTAATAAAGTGGTTTTGATCCCCCCAAAAAGGAAACTCGTTCGAGAATCAAATTAATCTGGCGATTCGCCAAGAACCGAATCATGTGAATCGTTTGTTCCACGCTAAAAAGTAGCCTAGCTAGTGCACTAAATACAGTGTTTAGAATGTAATACTGGAATGGATGGAATAGGCTAATACACCATTTAATGAATAGGCCTAATATCTTATTAAAAACCTGTCAAAACCGTAAAACTACTTCATACTTTCTAGCTTTCTCAAGTCAACTTCCAAGTTTGTTTACGAACTTTACGCTACTATAGGCAAGTTAGTAAGCGTTTTACAGTAGTAGCCTTTGATACACATTACTTCATATGTTTGTCACGTTACCTTGTTACTTTACACGTTTAATTTAGCAAGAAACTTCTAGAAGTCATCTTGGAAATGGTTATTTTGCATTTCAATCCAATTTTGTATTAAATCTCTTGACTTTTGATTCCAATAATGAATGAAAATAAATAATATTTTAGAAAGATCATACATCACTGTTTGAAGAAGTCACATTCTGCACAGTATAGCATACAATACTGTAATTTCTATACAATATTTTTTTTCAAGTTTTTACAACATTAATGTTTTTAAATGAGTAACACAAGCTCCTTTGTTTTCCTATTATTAACTGAGATCTCTCCTGTCCTCATGTTGAGAGAAATCAGAAGTGCAGGTGTTGTGTTAGCTGTGAAAACATGATGGTTACCGTAGTTATAGACTAAATGTGAGCATGCATTCACTCATCTCACTTTCACACAAAAAAAGATTCAGTATTCCTCAAAATGAATAAAAACAGGAAATGCAAACTCAGAATAATAATACACAAACCTGGAATAATTAAATATGCTAAATATCACAAATATAGGCCTACTTTATGAACGTAATCTCACTTTATTAACTGTGGATGTTTTGCTGCTGACCTTCGCTAATCCAATTCAACCGTACTAATAAGCAAAAATCACTTTAGATAAACATCACGTTTGTGTTTCTTTTTGTTGTTGCTGTTGTAGAAAGTAAGAGTGTCAAACTTTCTTCTGCTTTGTCCTAATCTTCTGTGTTCTGGATCAGCAGCACAGCTGAAAGGTTTGTTTGAGTTGCGTCCTCTACCGTACAGACGTGATTTTGCATCCTTTCACGCCTGATGCTTATATATTTCACTTTTGGTGTAAAAGGGCCTCTACATTTACATTAAAAACAATCAAGCAAGCCCAGCCCAGGCTACCTTTTTAAAACAGTAATGCAATATTGTAACGCATTGCTTTTAAAAGCAACTTTCCCCAACTCTGAACCTTTTACATGGCTAAAAGATTCATATGAATATAATCTTTAGTACTTTCAGATGAACAGTCATTATACTGAATACATGTTAGTAGTATAAACATGAAGCTTACACTGATGGAACCCTGGTGTTGTCACAGATGGCCTTTTGGGTAAATGCCTATTGCTAAGAAACATTTGCCAGTGCAGAATAAGGGCTGGTTACAAATTAGTGTCACAAATCCTGTTCTTTCTAGACGTGTGGTGTGTGTACAAATAAAAAGGCACATTCACTAGTGGCCAAGTTGTTTTTCTTTTGTTGAGCCACATTAGGTTGTTACGTCGACTGACTTTCCCTCCTTTTAAATCCTTTAAATTTGTAGTCTTATGTAAATTAAGTGTCAATTTCAACAACACTGTGGTGTTATGTTTGGGGCTAATCAGCAGTTTCGACATTATTTGTAGATTGAGCTTTCATTTGCTTAAGCCACACTTAAAGAGATAGTTCACTTTGAAATAAATGTTTGGTATGTTTTAGCTTACCTTAAGGGCGTCCAAGATGTAGGTGTCTTTGTTTCCACAGTGGTTTAAATTTTGATATTTTTAGGTCAAGTCGTTCGTGTCTGTCAGTCATATAATGGAGGTCTATGGTCACCACCTCAAAGAGCATGCACAGAGAAGTCCAAATTAAACATGATTTAATGACTTGTAAATGTAAGCACACATTGATAGCCTAAGACACGAAACGAGCGGTTTGTGTGAGAAAACGAACAGTATTTATATCGTTTTAACCTCTTGTAACCACAACCACAAAGAGCCCTCGCCCTCAGATCACTTGGACGTGGCTGTGGTTACAAGAGGTAAAAAAACGATGGATGTGGTGACCATAGACCTCCATTATATGACTGACAGACAAGAACGGTTTGACCTAAAAATATCAAAATTGAAACAAACAAAGACACCTACATCTTGGATGCCCTCGAGGTAAGCTAAAACATATTAAAAATTAATTTCAAAGTGAACTATCCCTTTAAGATTGTATGTCACTGCATTAAATAGCAAAATATCAAACCAAGCAGCACATGGAGATTTTTCAAATAAAATAATAAACAAGATAACATTAGGATGTATGATATAAGATTATACATAATATATTTTTTCAATATATCAAAAATACACTGTTCAACAATACAAGTGAACACTTTGGGTTCAACAAACATTAGTGAAATATGTTTATAGTTACTGTGATGAAAACTGATTTCAAAGTACGGCTAAATGTCCAAATACATTCTGCGGCCACTGTTTATTGGTTGAAAAGGATGCAATTATGTCATTTTAAGAGTGTGTCTAGTGTTGGTGTTTTCCTATATACTGTATTTGATGTGGTAGCTGAGTCATCACTATTAGTAATGATAAGTGCTAGTGCAGCACTGTATGAATTAAGGCACAATAAATAGCCTTACCAATCCCTGCGGATTGATGGATCTCAGACATGTGTTGCATGACAGTACTAGACCCACAAGTCCCCATGACATAAATAACCACACGTGGTTTATTACCCCAGAGGTAGTTATGAAAGACACAGCACGCTAGCAGTTGTACCGCTGCAAATACCATTGTCTCTCATGCCTGAAGTGACAATGAGCTTACGGGTAGCCCGAATTTGAATACAATGCAGTGTTGTAATACAATCTGGAGTTTAGTTAAAGGGATGATAATTCTGTCATCATTTACTCACTTATGTCCTGTATGACTTTCTTACTTCTGTGGAACACAAAATATTAGTTATTCGAGTCCAAAACAACATTGGAGACCACTGACTTTAACTGCTACACAGAAAAAAAGTGTAGGATTTACTATGAAACTGTTTTCACTCACAAATTGCTTTTAAATTCCCCAGATAATTAAAAAAAACTTCTCGCCATAGACGATAGCTATTAGGATAACTCTAATTTTTTAATGATCTTTTTAATTCCATGAGAATAGAGAAGTCCACACTGCAACTATAATGGCAAAGAAGAACAATATCATTGGAATCACTTTCAGAACATTTTATTTTTTCAGATGATGAACAATAAAACGCTGACAGCCAATCAGAATCCACCTGACTTTAAAGAACGCAAGCATTTAAAAGCAGTTGGAATAAATGCAGCTAATCTAATTATTGTTATAGTGATACCATTATGTTCAGTTTAGCTTTATTTTCATTTTCAAGGACTTTTAGTTTGTTTCTCTTCTGTTACCCGTTTCTTGTTCCTGCACTAATCAGTTGGCATGGACTGAATCAGAAATCGTCCCCTATACCCTCATATAGGGCATTATTCGAGGGGATATCCATTTGTATTGGTGTCCAAAACCGTAGTGGATGTTATCGAGTCCACTCATTCAATCCCACATTGCACTGCAATAACGATACAGCCAACACTGTAAAAAAATATTGTTGGTTTAACTTAAAAAAGTAAGTAACCTGGTTGCCTTAAAATTTTAAATTGATTGAACTGGAAAAAGTGAGTTAAGTCAATTAAGGAGATTGATTTAATTATTAGAAACTCAAAATAATAAGTTATCTGAACTAACTAAATTATTTAAGTTGATTTGACAAAAGAAAAAATGTTGTGATAACAAATCTTGAAAATATTTTTTTTTACAGTGAATGTACACTGAACAACGATATGAATTCGCTCCCTCGTTTGTATTCAGTCCTTCAAGTAAACTGTATTAGTGGACTAATAGGGAATAGGGATTGAGGGTTTAGGGACGATTTCGGATTTAGCCATGAACATTCATTTAACGAGCAGTTCATTATCTCTGTGTATTTAAGTTCCTCCTTGTATTCGGTTCGTTGTCTGGTATTGTTTGCCCTAGGACACGGTATCGCAACATTTACTTTGTGTTTAAATAAAAATACTTCTATCTGAATCTTCTTTATCATCATTGGACTGTAACGTGACAGAATACCGAACCACCAAATTGAGAAGAAAATGGATTTTGCAGTTGACACTCATCAATTTAGCCAGTGTTAATCTATCCTGGACTCTTACTCTTACTCTGCCTGATTTAGTCAACTGACTGCAAGATCCAACTTAGATGACGAGACCATAAAGTCTCTTTATTTGATGTGAACACATCTTAAATTAAATCTGAAATTTTAAAGTAGAAAGACTAAAATAGTATTTCTTGTAAAAAGTTCTCCAATAATCGTTTTATTTACAACTTTAAAGGGTAACTAAACCCCTGGTCAGAGCCTGACTCCACCCACTGGCAATATTTGAAAAATGCAGAAAAAGTGGGCAGACCCCAGCGGAGATAGAGGGGACGAAATCGATGCTAAAACACTCTATCCTGATCGTTTTCAATACTCGCAATTCCAACTCCTGACCCCGTACAGTGGTTTTGACGAAACAAGCTGGTTTTTATACTGCCGGCCCGCTCGTACCAAGAGCGTGGTGAGCTGAAATCTGCGTACTTCACGAAGTGCGGAACATCTTCAACTGCAGTAGCCACCGTTAAACCTGAAGAGGGCAGCACTAAGATGTTTTTACACCATATATTGTAGAAATAAAACACTTTATACACAAATGTCAAAAAAGTTACTCAAATCAATGACTGGTATTAATAAAGATCCATTCTTACAGATCATTAACTAAAAAAAGTTGGTTTAGTGTTTAGTTACTCTTTAAAATATCATTTTTGAACAAAGTATCAAAATAACTTATTTTGTGTTCCACGGAAGTCAGGTTTGGAACGACATGACAGAATTTTCATTTTTGGGTGAACTATGTTTTTAATGTTGCCCGATTAATGTCTTTGGCAATACAGGTACCTTCCAGGGCCAGTTCACTGGTGGCATGCGGCACGGCTATGGGGTGCGTCAGAGCGTTCCCTACGGCATGGCAGCAGTGGTGCGTTCTCCTCTGCGGAACTCTCTGAGCTCCCTGCGCAGTGAACACAGCAATGGGGCGCTCTTGCAGCAGGACGTCCCGGTCATCACCGCCACCAACGCATCCGGCCAGGAGACCATGGTCAACGCGCCCATGCCTCTGGGCCCATCTCGTGGCGGCTTCGCCCTCACCCTGCAAGTGGACCCAGATGCGGTCAAGCCCAAGAAGAGAAGCCTCTTCCGCCGTGGCTCACTTCTTGGCAAGTTGAAGAAGTCTGACTCCCGCACATCCCTCTCAAGCCAGAAGAGCAAGATCAGCTTTTTGCGGAGTGAGTCAGCTCTCAGCTCCGCCGCCAGCGATGCCAACTCCACCATCAGCCTGGGTGAGAGCGAAGGGGAAGGTGAAGGTCAAGAGTTTCCCCCCGTGGAGTCGGACATTGACGCCACCACCACTGAAGTCTACATGGGAGAGTGGAAAAACGACAAGCGCTCAGGTTATGGGATCAGTGAACGTTCTAGTGGGCTTAAATACGAGGGCGAATGGCTGAACAACCAACGTCACGGTTATGGGTGCACCACTTTCACTGAGGGTGGAAAAGAAGAAGGCAAGTATGTCAACAACCTGCTGGTGAAGTCTGCTAAGAAGAAGATGATTCAGCTGAAGGGCACTAAGATTAAGCAGAAAGTGGAGCGAAGTGTGGAGGGAGCCCAGAGGGCAGCTGCCATAGCAAAACAGAAGGCCGAAATCGCCAACTCAAGGTAAATAATTGAACCGGCCATAATTGCGGTTTTTGTTTGCACTGTAAAAAAATATTGATGGTTTAACTTAAAAAAGTAAGTAACCTGGTTGCCTTAAATATTTTAAGTTGATTGAACTGGAAAAAGTGAGTTAATACAATGAAGGAGATTAATTTAACCATCAGAAACTCAAAATGATATGTTATCTAATCTAAATAAATTATTTAAGTTGATTTGACAAAAGAAAAAATGTTGTTATTACTACACTGTAAAAAAAAATATTGTTGGTTTAACTTAAAAAAGTAAGTAACCTGGTTGCCTTAAAATTTTAAGTTGATTGAACTGGAAAAAGTGAGTTAATACAATGACGGAGATTAATTTAACCATCAGAAACTCAAAATTATATGTTATCTGAACTAAATAAATTATTTAAGTTGATTTGACAAAAGAAAAAAATGTTGTGATTACAAACACTGTAAAAAATATTGTTGGTTTAACTTAAAAAAGTAACCTGGGTTGCCTTAAAATTTTAAGTTGATTGAACTGGAAAAAGTGAGTTAATACAATGAAGTAGATTAATTTAACCATCAGAAACTCAAAATAATAGGTTATCTCAACTAAATAAATTATTATAAAGTTGATTTGACAAAAGAAAATATGTTGTGATAACAAATCTTGAAAATATTTTTTACAGTATAATTGAAATTGAATGCATACAATATATGTATGCATACATTGTTTTACACATATAATATATCTTCCTTGATATATAGAAGGGATAATGTACAGTGAATGATCAAGACAGTATACAGATAAAATAATAGTAAAAATAATAATAATATTTAAAAGTAATAGAATGATTTCTGAAGGATCACGCAACACTGAGTAAAGATGACTAGAGTAAAGATGCTGAGGATTCAGGAATAAACTTGAAAATATATTTAAATTAAAAGGTTCTTTTAAATTGTAATAATAAAAACGATAGTACTGTTTTTTTTACTGTATCAAAACTTATTTCAAAAACATTTTAAAAAATGTATCATTCCAAACTTTTGACAGGCAGTTTATAGTATATAACTAATATATAATTATAAAAAACTAAATATATATGAATTGACAGATAACTATCAACACTTACACAGAGTTGCCAGCCAGAGGATGTGCTTTGTGGGAAAACAAAAACATCCTGATACCACCTTGGTGTTGGTTTCCAGACAGTCTTTCCAAATGCAGAAACAAACAGTCTCAAAGCATGCCACATGCTCATAGCTTCTTTTCTATTCGTGGCGTCTTGGTGGCTAGGCCTAACTCCAGACATGATAAAGAGGAGTCTAACGCACTGACACTAATAATATAGCTTCCCTCCAAGATAAAATATTTAGATTTCCACACAGTCCTGACAGCATCTGCAGTTTATCAGATGCTAACGGTTATAAACAGCAGGCCAAATTCAGGTGCAGCGGCTTTGATAAAATCTTCCCTCCTTGTAAGGAGATCCACAAACCAAAGACAAACAGATAGGTTCGCAGTCATCAAATGCATGCTGTTAATGCTAATCCCATAAAAATGAATTCATGCATTATTAATGACGACAACCTGACAGCAGACTTAAACCAGAATGTACAATCAAAGCCTGCATTTTAGGAACAAAAAACAAGACTTCATTGTTCTCATTCCTTATACATAAGCAAAACATTCATCTGCCAGAATGAAGGTAAAATGATGCCAAAATTCTTTGCATACGCATGAGTAAGATTTGTGAAAGTGAGTGTTCATAATAATGCAAGTGTAAAGTCAATTGTATGCCCAAGAGAGGTCAGCATTTTTTTATTTATTTTTTGGTAAGTGTAATTCATGTATTTTGAAACTGCAGCTTCGTGTTAATGCAAAATAAATATGATCTGTAATCTTCCGTTTTAATTTTTTTCTGCCAAAATAAGGCCAAAAGCATTGCAACCCTGTGAACAGCAAAAACAACAGCATCAAGAACTGCAAAAGATTGACTGCGTAAAGCCACCAACCTTTGTGTAAAAACAATAAACTATTGCAAATTTCTAAATGTACGTATAGGCAAAAAGTTCCTGAACTAACCCGAAATATACTGCTCCGTCTTTCTTTTAGCTGCATTTACAGTTTGGGCACGATTCTCTCACTCATTGGAGTTTTGCAAGTGTGCGGGTCCATTGTCTTCAAGTAGCCAATCAAATGAGGTTCTCACTAACTGACTCTTGATTTACTGATTTGATCTAACTGTTTGTTTGTTTTTTCTTACACCTGAAAGGGGATTTACAAAGCTTCTCATGCATGCTAATTTAATTTACACCTTGCAATCTTATGTTTATTAAAACCTTTTTGGCATCATGTTACCATCATAGAATAACATTCAAGTAATTCTTATCTAAAGATTGTTTAATTTAGGAGCCTATTGTTAAGAAATACCTCCATGCCACTTTTCATGTGTGGAGTCAGGCAATGCCATATCATTGTTTAAAGATCATTATTGGAAAGAGAGAAACAGACTCCTTACACAAAATCAGACAAATCAGACAGAACAACCAACTCAAAACCAACACACAACGGTCTATAGTAAACTTGGCAGTAACTTTTCTGTTGTCATTCAGTAAGTCAAAGTGTAATGAGCTGAAACAGAAACACTTTTATTCTACTTTTGAATGGTGTATATGGTATGTAAAAAAAACAATACCATATAATTTACAGTGGTTCTCAACTATGGGGCCAGCCAGGGCACTCTAAAATAAAGTATATAAAACAAAACAAGCATGAAAAATAAGTTAAAACAACTAAAAATCTATATTTATAATGTATCAGGCAACAATGGTATATGCTAGGTGGGATCCTTCTTACTCAGGATTTATGGCACACATTAGAAATAAAATAAAGCAAAGTAAATAAAGAAAGGAAAAGTGAAGTAAAATTAAAATATATATATATTTTTACATATATATATATATATATATATATATATATATATATATATATATATATATATATTTACATATATATATATATATATATATATTTTTTATATATATATATATATATATATTTTTTGCTATTTTTAACCCCAAATCTGCAACCCCCCTGTCCTATCTGTACCAGACTTCCTTGCCCTCTGCCAGTGTGGTGAGATCAGAAAGGAAAACTATTGGCCGTAGAGTTTGTTCAGTGGGGTCCAGGTGCCGGTTAGCCCCTTTGCTCTAATCACAGTGTATTTAGAACAGCAGAGGGAAGACGAGACTCCTCGGGAGGCCACGGCACTGGGTGTAAATGACGCACATGGGTCTGGTGTCAGAAAAGGAGGCCTGCCTAAAAAAGGACAGGCACTGTTGCTATATCACAATCATGGGGGAATGCAACAGCTGATAGCCTCTTCCATCCTCAGCTTCTTAGACACTTACATAGAGGAACTTGATGTAATCTTCCACCCTCACATATACACAACTAATATAGATCAAAAATATTGTATATTATCTAATATAAATATATATATACCCTGAAAGTCCTGTTTTCTTTTGAGCTGATCTTGGTAAACCAATACAAAAGACCTCTTGATGGTATCACAAAGTCAGCAATGGTGTTGGGTCGTTTCATGGGATATAAATTTTGCCTATCCTGCAAATGAGTGAGAAGGCTGGCAGGCAGTATATAGATGTACAACACTCTGCTTAGATCCTGAACTCAGGCACTGCAGCTCATTTTATAGGGGATTATCAGAGTACATGATACCCGGATGCATAATTAAAGACTATGATGCTTTATAGTGCTTTTTCAAGTACAAAAATTTCCTATTTATGCAAATAAAATAAGGATGGAAAAAGCATGATGAATCTAAGAAAAAACAAAGAGAGTTTGTCATGCTGCTACATATAGCTTACTATCATTCATCACCAAGAGTGATTCTACCATCAGTCATTGAACTGATTCCTTCTGCTCTAATGGTAAAGACTATCAACAGTCATGCACAGGTCAGGATGTGATATGAAATTTGTCAGCTGATAAAATTTTAAAGATGAGGGGTCAAACACATCACCAAAAACTTTTGATCGAAGTACAAAAGGTGATTAAAAACATATGCATAGCAATTCAAAAATACATAAATTTAACTGTATTCTGATACATGCATCATATATTTGGTACGCTGACCTGTAATGCGGTGTGACATGGTAAATTGCAAAGATAGACATGCATTACTAAAGTTAGGATGATTCGCTTGAACTTGATTTCCACATGAATGAATTTACGGTAACATCACATATTCTAATGTATCTTTGCATAAAATGGCATATCACAGATCTGCCAACAAGCAACTAACCTAGTAATGCAGAACACATTGCTATAGCTGATTTTATAACATTGTTTTAAATTTTTATATACTGTATATTTTGTTATTGAACATGCATGGCAGCATTAAGAAATAGTTACAATAGAGAATTTGATGAAAGCACCTGCCAAGAATTTAATGCAGACAGTACGGTAAATGTATATCTATGACATATCAATGGGAGGGTCTGAACTTTTCTAGACGTTCCACTTACAGCCACCCTCAGTACAGCGTCTTTAAGTGGTAGAGCTATTTTGAACTCAGGATGAAATTACAGTATGGAAAATATCACAGAGTAAATGCTACAAACAGTTTTGAATCAAAGTGACTAACAAAATGTTTAAGAATGAAGGTTTGCCATCTTTACTGCATGCGTAAAGACAGACATGTTACAAACGCACTTATAAATACTTTAAATGCAAACTTAGGCATTGTTAAAAATAATAAATGTATTAAACGTTGTTTTTTTTCCTGCATAACTGCTTGAAAAATTATGTCAAATCACGCTGTAACTAATGTTTTGTGGCCTGCACTGTAGTAATTCTTAATGTGACCAACACCAATAATAATTTATTTCAAGAACGTAATCAGTGCATTCGGTAAAGAATAAATGGTGGTCTTCTCTAAAGCAGCGTGTCCTATCACAGCAGTACTCATCTCTCACTGTGAGGCGTAGGGTGTTAAAAGAGTGATTTATTTTAGTTTCGGCTCAATGGGTGAAGAGGACACCCTCCTCTGCTATAAATAACCCCCCTGTCATACGACCCCCCAGCACACTTCTTCCTCTTGATTCAAGTCAAACACATGACGAGCAACCCAAACACTTGCAGCTCTTGGGTCAGTAGGGCGTTCTCTGGAACATTCTTCAGTATTATTGTTGTTCTTATGGACTGACTGGGATGGGATTCTTAAGTGCTGAGGGGATGTTAACGTTACTTTTTATAGTGCAGACAACTGCTAAACCATCTCTCTAAATAAAGACGAGAAGGGATGTCTTAGGTTGCTCTTGTTCTGCTAGCAAGATATGGTTGAAATTTGACAAATACACGTCTAACATTACCGAAAAAGGTCACATGCCTTTCCTCTCATAACATAACAAATAGTCCAACTATATGAGAACTGAAGATGGTATCTTTGCCACATGAAAATATTAATCTAATGGCAGAAATTAATCTAAGTTAGTTTTCCTTTAATAGTGCACCTCTGAAACACTGGCACAACATATTACATTTATCCATCTGTTGTAGACAGGTGTTAACTTACAGTCCTAATAAATGTCTATTTTGGTTTTATTAAAGTCATAGAAATGCTCAGTCCTTATGACTCGACTGGTAGCGCATGTTAACAACAATGCCAAGACTGTGGTTTTGGCTCCCAGGGAATATAAGACACAAAAAACAACAAACAAAAAACATAAAAAATGAGTCCAAAAAAATGGATCTCAAATATACACTGTGAGTGGTTAAAACCATCTGGCAAATATGTAAGAAGGATCCGCACCGTTCAGAATAGAATTGAGAAGTCTTTAATTGAAATTTAAAAGAAATGTCATTTACTTTTTTTTTTTTTTTTTTTTTTACTTTTTTTATATTTACTTTTTTTAAGTAAATATACAAAAACAAGTATACATAAACACTATACATACAGTACAAGTAATTTATTACATAAAATTAAAAATATAGATTTATTAAATTAGAAATATCAACTTACACTCTAAAAAATGCTGGGTTGTTTCAACCCAATTATGGACAAATCCAGCCATTGGGTTACATTTTTAACCCATTGTTGAGTTTGTCCATATTTGACCCAAAATTGGGTTAAAACAACCCAGCATTTTTTAGAGTGTATATTCAATTTAAAAAAAAAAAGTATTTAATTAACTATTGGGGAGCAGGTTGGAACAACAATTCGCGGAATGCATCACCATTGTTGAATTTCTATGAATTGCAATTCGGTTTCTTTCATTCATTTCAACTTCAAGTGCGGTGTGGATAATTCAATTCAAATTCGCACCCATGAAGTGAAAGGAACACAGTTCGTCCCCCCCCCCCCCCACCCCACCAATCTCATTCTGGACCACAACATTAACTTGATTTCCCAGCTTTTGATTTAATACCAATGACTAAATGCTTTTTCCCTCTTCACAGAACGACCCATGCCAAAAGCAAAGGTGACGCCGCAGAACAGTCGGCTATCGCTGCTAACAATGAGTCTAGTATAGCTCGTGTGGTTGCCAGAGAGCTCTCTCCCTCCTTCCATCAACCAGGTAGGTAGAAGACTACATTGTTTGCTAAATGTGTATCAACAGAGGCACAAGAGCGGAGGATGGTTAAGATCGCAGTACGGCAGCATTCATTACAGAACAGTCTATGTGCTGATAATGTTTTAAGTCCCTAAAGAACACATGCAAACATCTCTGAGTGTCTGAAACAGGATTAGATTGCAGGGACAAAAGCCCCACATCAGCTCACCATGTTCCTGTCTGTCCATCTGAAGGGCACTGCTAAGCTTTTGATGGTTTTATTTTGGCACTGTCTGTCTCCAAAATCTTAGACAAAGCTGAAGAAGAGTGATCACATTTCTGTCTCTGAGTGGTTGCATTATTGGCCTTTGTTAGCCTGAAACTGAACATGTTATTCAAGACCATCGTCTTGCGTTTCAATGTTTAAAATACAGCATAGGCCTCTTTTGCGCTTTTGTTAAAATTATTGAAAAGAAATGTGATAATGTGATAAAGATACAGAGATAGACAGTAAAGCAACACATGGACTCCAGTATACCCTCAAATACATTAATGCATGCACTTCCAATTATCACATAACAGCCAGCACTTGTAAGAATCTTAATCAAAACTAAAATAGTTATAGTATGCAGTCTATTCTATCATCCACTCCTTTATGATACTATATTTTGAGCATGAATCTGAGACCAAGCAATTGTCAGGAATGGCAAAATGAAGATAAGATTTAAATCTCAAGAAATTATTGTTCTTTTGACCACTTTTTTTTCAATTGAATATAAATATCTGTAAAAATCAACTGTAAAAGTGACTGTAAATTTACAGTGGTCATATCAGTGATTAGAAAAGGTATTTTATTCTGCACAAGATGGGTATCACAGGTTAATAAACATAAACCTAAGATGAATTTACCTCAAAACCAACATTTTCCAGAGAACACCAACTTGTTGTGGGGGCAGCAGAGAGCCTAATTGTATTGGTTGCTTAGGAACATAAATAAAAGCCTGGAAAAATTATTGCACCTTTAAAACTATCATTCAAAAATTATTGTATGTTTAAAATGAGTTATAATCAGCCAGTATTAATATCATCTATAGAACCTATATTGTAATAATGCATGCATCACATGGTGTCCCTCAGGTCCTGAGTATCTGAAAAAACGAGCCCTGCAGGAGGTTGCAGAGAGGCATGAGAACACGGACATTGAGATGCACGAACCCTTGTTGGGTGAGTTTTCCCAACCAACACCCCCAGAGAGCCCCTTCATGCATGAGTTGGAAAGTCCAAGACCAAGCTCCACCTCTGCACGCACCCCCTCACCCACTCCAGTCATCGTCCCTCCGGCACCCAGCAGGGAAGATCCAAATCTCTTGAGCCCTGGCAACTGGAATGGAGACAAGGTCAGTCGAGGGAGTGGTAGCAGAGGCAGCAGTCAAGCAGGTAGTAGGCCGAGCAGTCGTCCCGCCACCCCGTCCTCTACTTCTGCCGTCGCTCCCGCTCCAGCAGCCCCTCCTGAGGAGAATTCTGCTCCCAGCAGCAAGGCCCCATCCCGTACCCCTAGCCGCCAAAGTGCCAAAGCAGAGCAGGGGTCGGACCTGGAAATCAAAGCCCTGCAGAAAATGGCCTCAGAGTCAAAAGCAGCAGAACCGGTCCCTGCTGCAATGCCAGTAAGAACCAGCCTCGTCCGCCCCACTGACGAAGAAGAACCATCTCACCCTGCTCCTAAGCAGTCCTCCAAAGCGGTCACGCCAGAGCCAAAGGCAGCTGAAGTCAAACATAGAGCTGAAATAAGGGAGCCTGTAAATGAGCGCCCAGCTTTGATGACAGAAATCAGGCCTAGGTCTTGGACAGAAGTCAGGGAGGAGAAGAAATTAACCAACAAGGCTGAGCCTAAACCTTCATCGAAACGAGAACCAAGCCCTGCCCCAAAAGCTGCACCAAAGCCTGAGCCCAAGTCCGTGCCTAAGCCAGAACCCAAAGAACCTGTTGTCAAGCCGGTTGCTAAACCAGTTGCCAAGGTCGAGGCCAAAATTGAGGCGAGGCAGAGGTCTATTGTGAAAGCCCCCAGTGAAGCCATACAAGAGTCTCTGGAGCTAGATGAGGTAAGGCTAACGAATCAAACCTTGAGATTCTTTGTGATAACAAGTAAGGTCTCAATTGGTCTTTTCAATGAAGATTTCAATCCAACTAGCCATCCCAAAGATTGCACACATACTTCCAGACTTGCATAGCATCACAAAAACAAAATTGCTTTTTATAACCTTTGCCGGTTTTCTTGCATTAATCAGTAAATCTCAATTTAGTGTCCTGCCTATCTTAGTTTCAGATGTCCTTCCATTGGGCCATGGAATGTGAAAGCTCATTCTTCAAAACAGCTCTTGAGTAGAGAAAGATTTTGTCCCTTTAAATCTGGCCCTGGCCCTGGCCCCGGTCCTCTGACCACATTTTTCACAATCAGGCATATCTATTCAAGGCTGAACCCTCAAAATAACAAATTCTTACCTTCAGAAAGCCTCTTGTGGTCTGTGAGAAATCCAGTATTGCATTGCGTCACAGCAGCATCTTGTGGCTCACCGAGCATACACCACACCGATCAGCTGCTAGAATGGAAGAAAAAAATTATTCGCAAGCAGAGGACTTTTACCTGTTGCATCTGAAAAATTTGGGATTTTATAAATGGTTCCTCTTAAACATTGGGTGTCCAATCCTGCTCCTGGAGGGCCAGTGTCCTGTATAGAGTTTAGCTCCAAACTTCCCCAAAACACTTGCCCTACAGGAGCAGGATTGGACTGCTCTAAGACAACGGCCACCTTCTTGCGGAGTTTAGCTCCAACACACCTGCCTGGAAATTTCTAGCAACCCTGAACAGGCTTGATTTACCCAAACTCGGTCCTGGAGGGCCACCGTCCCTGCCGAGTTTAGCTCCAACCCTGATAAAACACACCTACCTGTGAGTATCTACTGATCCTGAAGACCCTGATTAGCTTGCTCAGGTGTGTTTGATCAGGGTTGGAGCTAAACTCTGCAGGGACAGTGGCCCTCCAGGACCGAGTTTGGGGAACCCTGATTACTGGTTCAGATTTGTTTATTTAAAGTTGGAGCTAAACTGCCGTAAAGTGGCCTTAGAGCAATTCCACCTGGATAACCATCATTTGATTATTATACTTCACATAACAGACACTAAGGGTTGTGAACTCTTTTTTTTTTTCTTAGGGGCCAAACACGATTATGATCTGCATGGTTATATTCCTGAATATTGGTTTGGCAATTCTTTTTGTTCACATCTTGTCTTGAGATGACAAAGCCTAAGGTAAGCTGCTACATATCCTACCTCTATTCTGCCAATTTTGAGTGTATTTATTAAATGCAACTGTGTTTTTTTCCCCTTGTAAAATCACTGTGGGTATTATTACACACACCTTTTTCTAGCCAAAGCCATCCAGGTGAAAGAAACTACCGTGGGGAGCTGTGAGGATGCACTGCGCTCCATTAACGGCTCTGTTGTTGCGTTATCCAGTTTCAGTACAGCCCTCCTGAGCTACTCAGATGGTTGCCATCTGCAGTTGGACCGAGTGCTCGCAAATGATCGGTGTGTCCCAGTGCCTGAACATTATAAAATAAAGCATTTGCTTTGTTTGTGAAAGGTACTGCTGCATTTAACAGTTTTGTTGAAATCTAATGCAGCTGGAAGCAAATCATCTATAATAAGGGCTAATTTACATTGTGCACATTCACATCATGTCACATATCCTATAGAGCAGAATATGTCATTTAGCACGTAATATTCATCTTTGGAGAATAAACAAATAGTTATGACATTACGAAATGGGTCAATACTGTTTTCCTTTTTTTTTTTTAAATGGCTAGAACAAATATAAAATCCACCAGTGCACTTATGCTTTAACACCAGGTAGTGTCATGCATCACAATCTCAGATGCTGTATGCACATTCAATGTCTTAAAGTCTCCCCTGCAAGACTAATAATAACATGGCTGAAAAAAAAAGGTTATGAGAACGGTTTAATATGGAACTGAGATTTATGACGATAAAAGTTTTATTTTATTAAGCTGAAGAATCCCTATTGAGAGAGCCTCTAAAAGTTGCCATGAGAGAATTTAAACAAGAATATTAAAATACCACTATTTACTGAATGCAACCAGAAAAGAACAGTTTTTGTGGTTCTAAAACTGTTGTACTGTGAATTTGTGATGGTTCTTCAGCATTTTTTTCTGCCTGCATTAAACATAAAACAGAATGCAAGAGATTTGAGAATGTCTAAACCAGGTTGTGCAACAAAAGTGAAAATGTACATGTCCCAAATCTTTTATGCATGTGTGGACATTTGAGTGTTTTTGTACATTTCTAAATTATGTACATTATCAGAAAAATGCACATTACATTATTTTATCTAATGCAGTAGATAGAAATTCTCAATCAGAAATTCTCAATTTACCCTTTGTAGACCAGTAAATATTACCTCAAATTTGTAAAGGTCTTATTGGCAATACTGTTAACTGTCCAAAACCTTATTTATTGATTAAATAAAGGGGTGTTATAGTCATATCTAGAAGTTGTAGCTGACTAATTCTGAATTTACAAATTACAGACTCAAAGTACAGATTTTAACCCATTGTTTTAACCCTTTTGCTTTAAATTCACTACATTTAGATTTTTGCACTGTTTGCAACCTTAAAAGTTCAAAGATGTATTTGTTGAGAATAAATGTTGTATTCTCAAAGAGAATTGTAGTTCAAGCTGTACAAATACAAATTGCTCATCAGATGGTTTCTGTAACATGACTTGCACATGCATTACATTTAGCTAATAATTAAATAGTATTCAGCATGGTTATGATAGGCCTACCTTTCATTACTTGGTTTTCTTACAATAAAAGAAAATTCACCACAATTCAAATAAATTTTCTTCAACTGCACATCTGTCAATCTCTTTACTTTTAAGTTATTTATATATATATATATAAGATAAGATGTATAAGATATATTATATATAATATATACATATTTTGCTAATCCTGGATCAACATTTCTGTCCCAAACTGTAGTTCTTACCCAATCCCCAACCCTAAACCTACCCATTACTTTCTCCTAAAATAATAGGGTAATGATTGGTGAATAACACTGATGTTTAAGTACTTCCCCATGGTTCTAAACCTAAACTTGACAAACTGTAAATTTGTCCCTCAAATCTGATTGGTTGATTGGAAAGTTGATCCAGGATCAACAAAGATGATGATCCAAAAGGAACATGTTACTTGGTGAAATCACGTTCCCCATTATGCTGAATCTTCTCTCGTTGAAGAAGCAGCAAGTGGGAACAAAGAATATATATTTAAACTCCACCTGTCCACCAGCTTGACATGTTCTCGCCTGACAGGGTCTGAATGCCAGGCCCAATTTTAGATTAGGTTGGTTGACAGGCCTCTTCTAACACCAATTACTCTGGAACATGAAAGAATATTTCACTCTGATAAAATGGTAAGTCGTCAACACTTAAGCATATGCAGAAGCAATTGAAAGCTTACAAGACAGATCGGTCAATTCACGTTTAATTCCTCTGCTGCACTGAGTCTGTTCAACATATTAGAACTGCCATTTGTACAGCAATACTGCCCTCTGCCTTCAAAACAAAGCAGACAGATCATACAACACTCAAAATTACACTGTCGTGAATGAGCATTCAATATTTAAAATGACGATTTAAAAAAAAAAAAAAAAAAAAAATCACTGTATGATGTATTGAAAGAAATCAACTCGCTTAACCTGTGGCGTAAAATTTACCTAAAATCAATCAATTCAACAAAGATGCATCCTCAAGAGATGGGGATAAAGTATAGGCTCATCAGACAGTAATGAAAACAGGAGAACATGTAATTATACAACCTTTTATTTCTTTTAAGAGCATAATTCAGTTCTTCCAGAAAAATTTAGTTTTTTGTGATTGTTGCAGGCAAAAATCCTTTATTATGCGGCCCATTTTCTTTAAAAATGCGATGGAATATGCGGGATATTTATGCAATTTTATGCGATGAAAGTGCGAGAACTTGCAAAAACTGCGGTTTGATGAAAAAGAGAAAAAAAAAAAGTTCCTCCAACACCCTGTTCTCACTAGGCTACTACCTTAATCATTAATGTAAAGAGTCATTATCATAGAAAGTGCTGGGAATATTTAATTTCTCATCTTGTTTTATTTCAGACTGTAACGAGTGTAAATAAGGTGTAGCCCCTTTAAGAGCTGCGCGCCCCTTGTTGAACCGTCTGCAGTGTTCAGCAGCAATACGTGCGCCTTGAACACCCCATGTGTGCAGGTAATTTCTGTTTGATGCTACTTTTATCTTATTTTGTTAATTAAGTAACTTTGTGACAGTACTAGAACGTGTCACAGACTTCTATTTGGGAATAAAGAGCGAGTTGTGAGATGCCTCCGCGAGTCTGTCTGGCCTCTGCAATACCTTCAGCTGTGACCTATCCTGTCGCGTAATTGCATCACTTCATAACGTTCCCATGGAAACAGGGGGAAATGGCTAATCTTGTGTGAAGCAAACGCAACATTTTTCAACTTTCTGCTAAGATATATGTGACTTTTTTGCATCGAAAATGAGAGGATTAAGAAATCATGCAAGCCCCACATATTTTGCACGGAAATCTGCAATTTATGCAGCGAAAGTGCGTCGTATTTGAAAAAAATGTGGCCCCGCATAAATATGTGGATTTGGCTGATTATGCATTGAATTCATGGATCGCATAATCACGTTTTTCTGGAGGGACTGATAATGTGCAAGATTGACTGTGACGAGCAGGGCGGGTCAAGAGAGAATGAGGCAGTGCCCTGCATGTCACATTGACCTTTTAGCCAGTTGACAGCTGGAAAGTGAAGAAAAAGGAAACATAAAAACGACAATAGACAAGAAACAGAACAGACAGTGGAAGGGAGAAGCATTTCTAATATTCTTCACCCTCCTCATCTTCTCCGTCCACACTTTCAGCTCCGACCTCCTCGTAATCTTTCTCCAGGGCAGCCATGTCCTCTCTGGCCTCTGAGAACTCGCCCTCCTCCATACCCTCACCCACATACCAGTGCACAAAGGCGCGCTTGGCGTACATCAGATCGAACTTATGATCCAGACGAGCCCAGGCCTCAGCAATAGCTGTTGTGTTGCTCAGCATGCACACGGCCCTCTGCACTTTAGCCAGATCACCTCCTGGAACCACAGTGGGAGGCTGGTAGTTGATGCCAACCTTGAAACCAGTGGGACACCAGTCCACGAACTGGATGGTGCGCTTGGTCTTGATGGTGGCGATTGCAGCGTTCACATCTTTGGGCACAACATCACCACGGTACAGCAGGCAGCAAGCCATGTACTTGCCGTGACGTGGGTCACATTTCACCATCTGATTGGCCGGCTCGAAGCAAGCATTAGTGATCTCAGACACAGTGAGCTGCTCATGGTAAGCCTTCTCTGCGGAGATCACTGGGGCGTAGGTAGCCAGAGGGAAGTGGATACGAGGATAAGGCACCAAGTTGGTCTGGAACTCGGTGAGATCGACATTGAGGGCACCATCAAACCTGAGCGAGGCTGTGATGGAGGACACGATTTGACTGATCAGCCTGTTGAGGTTAGTGTAAGAAGGACGCTCAATGTCGAGGTTCCTACGGCAGATATCGTAAATGGCCTCATTGTCTACCATGAAGGCACAGTCAGAGTGCTCTAAGGTGGTGTGGGTGGTCAGGATGGCGTTGTAAGGCTCTACCACAGCAGTGGAGACCTGAGGAGCAGGGTAGATGGAGAACTCAAGCTTGGACTTCTTGCCATAGTCCACAGACAGACGCTCCATCAACAGAGAGGTGAAGCCAGAACCGGTTCCACCACCAAAGCTGTGGAACACCAGGAAACCCTGGAGGCCTGTGCACTGGTCAGCCTGAAAGACATGATTCATGTTAAAAAGGCAATCAAGCATTATTTTAATTAAACATAATTTAACACAATTAAATTACAATGCCTTTGAAGTTATTTGAATGACTCACTAGTTTGCGAATTCTGTCTAAAACTAGATCAATGAGCTCTTTTCCAATAGTGTAGTGACCACGAGCGTAGTTGTTAGCAGCATCTTCTTTTCCTGTGATGAGCTGCTCAGGGTGGAACAGCTGACGGTATGTCCCAGAGCGCACCTCATCTGGACAGATAGGTCATGAGTAAATGTTTAGTAAACTGAGTACTCTGGCACACACCATATCACAGATAAAATGAAGTCTTATCCTCTTACCAATGACAGTGGGCTCAAGGTCTACAAACACAGCCCTGGGGACATGCTTTCCAGCTCCAGTCTCACTGAAGAAGGTGTTGAAAGAGTCATCGCCTCTACCGATGGTCTTGTCACTGGGCATCTGTCCATCCGGCTGGATGCCATGCTCAAGACAATAGAGTTCCCAGCAGGCATTGCCAATCTGGACTCCAGCTTGACCAACATGAACGGAGATGCACTCACGCTGTGAAGAGAGGAGATAAGATTTATAGACACAACATTCTTCAATTGCAAGTAATGATTTAACCATTCAGTTGCACATCTTCACAAATTAAAAACACTTTTACTAGTTTTTAAAACGAACAAAAGGCTCTTTGATGCACAAGTTAACATATACAAGAATGGATTTGTGTACCCAAGCATTTTTTTTTATTTTAAGTATTTTAAGCACTGATGGAAAATGCCTCCACTGCAAATCAGAAACTGCTATAGTTGCACAAAACCCTGACCACACAAACAGCTGATGAAACAGACCAGCCCTTGTTTCAAAGCAGGAGGGGCGGGGCTGGCTTTGCTTTATTATAGTGTAGCCTGCATTCCTTTAAAATGACATCATCAAAATTTAAAGTATTTTAGAAGTACAAAAAACTTTTAGGAGTTTCATTAAACACTTAAAATGGAATTTGAAGCACACACAATGTAAAACCGCACTCAAACCAAGCTACAACGTTAATTTTAGTAATGGAATATATTAAATAGAATATTAACTAGACAAATCTGAATTGGGTTAAACACCTCTCTGTTTTAGGCTGGTCATGTGCATGAACCAGATGGCCACTAAGCGTAACCATGAGGAACTTATTAAGGCTTAAACTCGTTGACACAAGAGCACAGGAATTCATCAAGTTTCATTAGAACGCACGTGGTCCTCCTGACTCACTTCCTGTGCCGGGTAGCACACTGCTAAAGATGTGACTGTGCAGAATCATCAGAACAAAAGCAGGATATTTCACTGTAAAAATACTCTTACCTCTTAACAGCGACCTTGACAATGAGATTTGCGTTTTTATTTTTCATTTCAAGGTAAAAAACGGCACATTTTTTTTTAAATTGTTCACCAAATTATACCAAGTTTCACGGACTTCATGTTTCTATCAGATACATTTGAACTTATTTCCTTGGAATTCAATCAATTAAACATGTTAAAAAATAATAATAAAAAAAACAAGAAAATTAAAAAATATATATATATTAGAATTAATTAACCGCAAATTCAAATACATAAATAAAACCAATATTATTTCGTAGGTTATACTTTATGGTTAAAAAAAATCTGAACCAAAGTATATCACCAAAATGTAAAATAATAATCCATAATTGTAAATGGACAGTAAAAGAACAGTCACCACAGACGACGTAAAACACTCCTTAATGATAAATAACAGTACCAGGGTCTACCTCTTTTATAAATGACACAATTTAAAAACAGCTTTATACTCACCATTTTTAAAAATTGAATATTTCGCTTAAAAACGAGGAGATAGAAAACCGAAGTTTTTTTCTGTTATTAACGCTCTCACAGGTTGACTTTTATGAGTCTGGTGAGAGAAGAACTGTGTAAAAACTCCGGGCTGGGAATATTTATACTTTTCCTGTCAGTCGTCACTAGGCGGAGCGAGCGCGAGGAAACGTTTCGCTTCCTGTCACATTCCCATTGGTTCTCTTGAGAATCAGTGACACCCCATTGGCTGACTCCAACAGTTGAACCATAACTGTTTGTTTTAGAAATCTGTACAAGCCAAGGCGGTACGATGTCTACGAACTTGAGTATGTAATGATGAATGTTGGTCATAAAAGGGACCTTTTAATAAAATAAAATAAAATTAACCTCATTTTGTCTTTGATTGGTTTTTGTTTTGTTTAAAATAGGGTGTGTAGCACTGCACATAATTATGGGCATAGATGGCTGTTGAATTTTGCATTTATTTTTCATTAGCTGACCAGTTAAGCAAGTCTTTGACAATAAGTGCATTGGTTATTATTTGCTTACATAATTACCTGCCAATTGAAAAAAGGCAGCGTTAATATCATGGCATGACTAAACTGTCTCAGTAATTCGGATAATGGTTTTAATTGTAATGAGTAAAATACACCCATTTTCCCCCCTTCATATTATAATAATTATGTATTCATCAAAATACCACACGATGATGGCATTTACATGAAATGTAATGCTATATCTGCACTGCCCACATAGTTACACAGACTGAATTGTTCTCATGGAAATGTTGCTGCAGAGAAGAGATCTGTTTTAAAACTGCATAAAGAATAAAAATAGTTACAATAGTCAAAAAAGTCTTTCATTAAAATTATTGTAATTTACAGCAGGAATGTTCAGAATGTTATTGTGTAGGCTAATGCTGCTCTATGTTGTGTGTTCATGCAGGGCTGCCAACTGTTTTGAGTTTAACTGTTTAGCTTAGAGAGTGATAATTATGGATAGGGGTGGAATGGGGGGATGTAAAAAAAATTGCACCACCGTGTATTGTGGTTGTCAAAACATTTGATGACTAAACTGAGTTTTATTAAGTTTAGTGACAACATGTTAAAGTTTACATGGTGCAATACTGTTGTTCTGGCTTGATACGAATTCCACGATTTCAATCCAATTAATTCAATTCTTGTGATTTGATTCCAATCTTGATTCAATATCAAACATTTGGATAATTATTAGCTACAATGGATACATGTTATTTTTTCTCAAGAAAAAGAAAATCACCTAATGCTGTAAAAATACAGAGATTCCTGTCAGCTGGTATTACTATAAAGGGTTAAAAATAACAACTCAAATGAAATATAATGTGCTTTTTATTATAATAACAACAAGTATTTTGCACATATTTACCAAAATACTCCTTTCTGTTTTTGTAACCAACTAACATGCATGGTCATTTCCTGAGGTAACAGTAACTATATTGTTCTCCAGTTTTATTCACTTCTTTTCGAGGTTGAAAAATACTGATTGATCAATATTTTGGATGTGTGAGAGCATATGGACAGTGCGAGACTTTTTTTTCAAAGCTTTTTATACATTTTAATTATAGTTATATACTTCTGCTGTTTGATCTTTAAACCACCACTATTGTTAGGCTATATGTTATACATGATTCATATAATTATACACAACAATTTAACACAAGACACCCTTTAATTAGTTTGAAAGAAGGTTTATTTCATATGTCAAAAAAAACTGTAACAACATGATTTTTATTGGTCGTAAGGTTTAATTTTCAATGAATCTTCATTTCATTCAATTTTCCCATTTCCTGGTTCCTATGTCACACTTCTTTCTGTCATTTAATACTCCTCGCCCTCTTCCTCTCCTTCACCCTCTATGGAGTCGACACCGACCTCCTCGTAATCTTTCTCCAGGGCAGCCATGTCCTCTCTGGCCTCTGAGAACTCGCCCTCCTCCATACCCTCACCCACATACCAGTGCACAAAGGCGCGCTTGGCGTACATCAGATCGAACTTATGATCCAGACGAGCCCAGGCCTCAGCAATAGCTGTTGTGTTGCTCAGCATGCACACGGCCCTCTGCACTTTAGCCAGATCACCTCCTGGAACCACAGTGGGAGGCTGGTAGTTGATGCCAACCTTGAAACCAGTGGGACACCAGTCCACAAACTGGATGGTGCGCTTGGTCTTGATGGTGGCGATTGCAGCGTTCACATCTTTGGGCACAACATCACCACGGTACAGCAGGCAGCAAGCCATGTACTTGCCGTGACGTGGGTCACATTTCACCATCTGATTGGCCGGCTCGAAACAAGCATTAGTGATCTCAGACACAGAGAGCTGCTCATGGTAAGCCTTCTCTGCGGAGATCACTGGGGCGTAGGTGGCCAGAGGGAAGTGGATACGGGGATAAGGCACCAAGTTGGTCTGGAACTCGGTGAGATCGACATTGAGGGCACCATCAAACCTGAGCGAGGCTGTGATGGAGGACACAATCTGGCCAATGAGCCTGTTGAGGTTAGTGTAAGTAGGACGCTCAATGTCGAGGTTCCTACGGCAGATATCGTAAATGGCCTCATTGTCTACCATGAAGGCACAGTCAGAGTGCTCTAAGGTGGTGTGGGTGGTCAGGATGGCGTTGTAAGGCTCTACCACAGCGGTGGAGACCTGAGGAGCAGGGTAGATGGAGAACTCAAGCTTGGACTTCTTGCCATAGTCCACAGACAGACGCTCCATCAACAGAGAGGTGAAGCCAGAACCGGTTCCACCACCAAAGCTGTGGAACACCAGGAAACCCTGGAGGCCTGTGCACTGGTCAGCCTGAGAAGAAAACCTGTTGGTCAGTAACCAAACATAATATATAATTCATTTTATGTTTGTTTATTTACAACTACCAACCAGTTTGCGAATCCTGTCCAGCACCAGGTCAATGATTTCTTTTCCAATAGTGTAGTGACCACGAGCGTAGTTGTTAGCAGCATCTTCCTTTCCTGTGATGAGCTGCTCAGGGTGGAACAGCTGACGGTATGTCCCAGAGCGCACCTCATCTGGACAGATAGGTCATGAGTAAATGTTTAGTAAACTGAGTACTCTGGCACACACCATATCACAGATGAAATGAAGTCTTATCCTCTTACCAATGACAGTGGGCTCAAGGTCTACAAACACAGCCCTGGGGACGTGCTTTCCAGCTCCAGTCTCACTGAAGAAGGTGTTGAAAGAGTCATCGCCTCCACCGATGGTCTTGTCACTGGGCATCTGTCCATCCGGCTGGATGCCATGCTCAAGACAATAGAGTTCCCAGCAGGCATTGCCAATCTGGACTCCAGCTTGACCAACGTGGATCGAGATGCACTCACGCTGTGAAGGAAAGGGCAAAGTTCAAAATCTAACTAAAGAATAAAACATATAAATATCACTCTCTTGTGAAGCTAAGCTTTATTTATTTCATCTCACATCTAAACTTCTAAGGCTACAGGCTGTATATCTTGTTTCTGTGCAGTCGAATCCCAGTGAGATATCATGTTGGATATCGTGAGATCACATTACACCCTCAACTGCTGGTTTACTGGTAATGTCCATCAGCTGCATTAGTGATGCTGCCTACATGATCATGAATATTTAACAGCCTCACCAAACCAACAGCCCTGATATGTGATACGATTTTTCAGAATAAAGGCATAGTTCACTAAAAAATGAAAATCATCATTTATCAACCTCAAGATGTTCCGAACCTGTATGAATTTTTTTCTTCTGCTCAACACAAAAGAAGATATTTTGAAGAATGCCTTTGATGGGCCCATCAAATGTTTGGTTAAAAACGAAATTCATACAGGTTTAGAGCAACTTGAGAGTAAGTAGCCTCTATGATGACACAATTTTCATTTTTGGGTTAATTTTAAATCACTTTAAAATTAATCGCGCATAATAAAGTTTTTTTTTTTTTTAATACATTCTTATTATGACCTCTATGAATAGGACATATGATTAAAATAAATAAATAATTGACCAACGACCATATCCTGTGGGAGGCGCTGCATCTCGTTTTTTTGTCCATGATTCAAAATGACACCATACCGGACAGTATGGAGGAGACGGCTACACCCAGATCATTTATGCGGCTCTTTTCTCTTTGTTGTCTAGCGTGCATCACATCTCTAATAATACCTTTCTTATTTTTCACATTCTTTCTTAGGTTATTAATGCATAGATGACTAAACGTAAAATGCGCACATTTAAATACACACATTAGCATATTAAAACATTTAAATACATCATTTACATAAACAAAATCATTTTTGAGAATGTAGCCTACCGCTCGTTTTGTACAGATACGTAAAAATGTGTATTGTTCCGTAGGCTATTCTATTTCATAATCGAAATATTAATATAGGCTACGCATAATACACTGTAAATAAGTTGAATGAAAATGATGTTTTCTATAAATAAGCAATATGAAGTAGAACTTCTGTATGAAATAAATGCTCACCATTGTTTCTGGAAGTGTTGCTTGACCGGACGAGAAAGATTCTCAACGGAGGGATCTTACAGTTCGACAACGAGGGGTCGATGTAAGAATAATAACGTTGTAACGGACTGACCTCACTTTATATACTTGTTGTCCTGGCGACTACGTATCTCACATTTGATTGGTCAGACGCTGTGAGTTCCGCTAAATTCAGCAGGCTAGACTCATTTCTATTGGTTGTCAGGAAGATTAGGGTTAGTGAAACACCTCCCAGAACCTCACCCAATACATCTGAAATACTGAATAACGTTTTTTTAGTCCAAAACATGATTGTGCAGGAGATTTTGTTTCAATTCCACGCTATATTCGGCTACTAGGAAGAAGAAAAGATGAAAATATGATTTTAAAATGTGTATCAGGTTTAGTTGTTCTCCGTTACCCCTCCCATGTGCTTTTAATGACTCTAAAACACTTGTCTCATATTACATTAGTAATCATTTTAGACGAACACCTTGTATATGTAAACCTTTATGTACAAGCAACTTTGTGTAACTTGATCAACCTATTCTCCATCTGTTCTCTTTGACACTTTCTGTCCCTTTTAAGAGATTAGCCTGTTAGTTTAGTTATCACAAATTCTTTTACTTTAAATTGTGCTTAGAAAAGGAACTAAAATAGGCTCTTTTTATATAGCCTATCCAAGGTTCAATTTAGCTAATGAAAATAAGAAATGGGCTGAATGATGATAACATAAGGCTTTGTGTGAAAACAGAAAGAGATGTAGCGGCGAACACTGCACTAACTCAAGAAATAACCATTTATAGTTTATGACAATCAGCAGCCTTTAATCAGCATCTCCTTCACTAGCCCTCTTCAGAAAGGAACACAAATGATGAGTCATAAATAGATGAAATGACCCCAGACGTTAGGAATATAGGCCACGATGGGACTAGGACACCCAACCCCCTATGCCCTCCTCCCATCCTCCAGCCGTTGCTAAGCGATGAATAACGGAGTTGCTTAGATACTGACTAGTATCCAACACACAAGCCGACATTAACGGCCATTATGTGTAGATCACATGACCCTGAATCTGAATAGCAGCACACAGGGGGAGGATGCAGCTGTCCCAACAGGGAATGAGGGGATGGCCCATCCTTTTTAATGCCCACTCTTCCATCTGGCCCTATTTAGTTACACCAATGCTACATTCTGTCAACACTATACACATTACATATATATTACTTTCTTTACTGTATTTTTGGTCAAATGCTTATTAGTGAGATGAAGAGACTACTTTCAAAACCATAAAAAAATATAGTGCTCATTACTGATTCCAATTTTATTACACATGTTTTAATGGGATATCTTGTATCATATTGATCTAAAAATACATAGATAAAGAAAATATATCACAGTCTTGTTATCAACTATGAAGTTCATTAAACGCTACATTAATTTTTTTTCTTTTCCCCAAAAAAAGTATTTGAAAGACAAAAGCCTTCCAAAGGCATAAAAATATGGTTAAACGACTCACGGAGTGATAATTCAATAATAGTTAATGTGTTCATCAGAAGTTGATTCGATGCAATGTTGAGAAAACCCTGAGAAAAAGTGAAATAATAAAAGAGGTGTTGCCTCTTAATTCTGGACACCTGACTAGTGGCTGGTCTGTTTGTGAAATTCCACAAAACCAGAAGACCTTCTGATATAAGAGGAGGCTATATAATTAGGAAGAATCAATAAATGATTTAAGAATGCTCCAAATTATGAAATGTATCTTATCTTAAATACAAGTGGCCCAAAGTAAATATATTTTCAGCTATTCTCTTCTCGACAGGCAGTCTAGGAGAAACTGAAACACTGAAATTGAGAGTTATGTTAGTATAAACATAATGAAATGCAATATTATGAGGATAAAGGTACATTTCCTCTAGTATATTTCATCTGAGCCCAAAAAGATTATGTTTTCCAGTATCAATATATTTTATGAGCCAGACATGGTCGTTGGCCTTTGAAAGATGGTGATTGTCTCCGGAGATGTTTGTCTTCCTCCATGGTTACTTGCATGCATTTTTTTTTCTGCTGCCATACTACTGCAATGCATATAACCTCTAAGAATTATTGAATTGTCTTTGATAAATGCAACATTCTTACTTTAGCCAATAGTTAATAGATAAAACCACTAGCCTATTCATACATGTCCCTTTTCTGCCTCTTCTCTCTCTTTTTTCATGCATGAGTGTTCACTGTTTATAGGCTGGTTGCTAACAACATCTGAGCAGAGAAAACAATAAGCCTACCGGTCTCACATAGCTCCTCATACATGTTTAGAATAATAAAGCTTTCCTACAGGCTAGGAATTCTCTGTAATTCTTACATTTTTTCATTATTTTATACACCTGGTATTCTTTTAAATTACTCATTATTTATGTGATTATGCTTGTAACCATTTGCATTATTGTATATATATATATATATATATATATATATATAGTCCTTTCATTTAACAATATTTGTAGGCTAGATTTAATGCCATATAGATCAACTGCTTTGAGGCAGATTGCATCTCTGTTGCTTTTTCAGCATAATCTCTGATCCTGCTCACTGCAGTGCACAACCCAAGGACCAAAAATCAATATTTTCAGTGACGCAGGCGTACAAAAGGGCTCCTGCTATCCTGCATGACCAAGGGGGTATAACAGGAAGATAAAATACTGATATGCAAATTGTTATGCAAATACTTACGGACATGATACATGCGATTATCTTTTCATTTAGATTAAGAGCTTCTCTTTCACCTTATACTTATACCACCGAGGCAATCCGATATCAGAAGTTGAACAATAGAGTTTAAATAAATATTAGCCAGATTATTGATACTTGATTCGTGTCACTATGTGTAAACACAGAATAGAACAGGCTATCAGTGAACATACAGTAAACTATGCTCCTCTTAAGTTTTCTAAAGTTATTTATTGGAATAAATAACCTCCTAACATCTGGGGAAAAAATTAAAGTTGCGATAGTCTTTTCCTGTCTATCCCTATGATGATCTCAACTCTTTTTGTTTTAATCAACAATTGCTCGCAAAATGACGGTTCACATTTCGCGTGCATATTCCGTGACAATAAAATCAAGTAAATTATTATTAATAAATAAACAAGTAGGCTAAATTGCACTCCCTTCCTGATTTTCACACAAGCCCCCCCTGAGAATTGCAATTGTAAGCCCACCCAAGTCGTTTGTCCTGGTGCTGGCCTAAAATGGCTTCTCGAACAAGGTGGGACTTGATTTTGTCCATGGGAAATTAATTGGTATTAATTGGTATGGTATTGAGGTTTGGTATTGCTGTGATTGACAGATTGTTCCGCCCTCACACAAGCAAGTACACGTCATTAGAGAAGAGAAGATGTTCATGCAAAGGCTAGTTATTTTAGTTGAAGATTATGAGGGCACAAGAATTATGCCTATCCATGCATGGATAAATAATTTGCTATAAATGCTCCAATATTCCATAAAAAAAATCCAAGAATGGTCAGTTTTGATTTTATGACTATACAAAGTATGGAGGCTTAACAACAAAAGCAGTCTTTTAAAGGAGCAATACTGTTTTCATGTGTAGAGAACTGCAAGGATTTAGCTGATGTAAAAAAGCCCATGACTCATTTATTATGAGTTACAGACTGACATTAAGTACACATAGCCAATGGCATAATCCCAAATAGGGTTTGTGGTTTATGTTTAAAGTTTGCTCACCACTGGCAACTGCACACAGAGCCGTCCCTCCCATCCTATTCTTGTAGTAGCAGGCAGCTGGGAGAATTCCCTGCAGTTTTCCAGCCAATAGGACTTCACTTTCTGATGGAATATTTATATTAACTGATATAGTTAAAGGTTATTCTATAATATGTATTTAAACATAATATAAATGAAATAAGACTCAGTTGGGGAAGTAGTTTCAGGTTCAAACCTATGGTTGTACTCAGACCCTGCAATTATAGGAACGTCCAAACAGGCACAAAAAGGCTTCCAGTTTTTCAGAAACCCAGCAGATGTGAACAGCTCATTGACATTGACAGCCCACGTGACAAATACGATGACATCATTTCGACAAAATCTAGGACACAGAGGGAGGAGAGACTGCAAACAGGACAGTGAGAGGGTTCATGGTACCATGCAACACTAGGCAGAGTCTGATAGCATCTGTCTGACTGTTTCTACGTGTAGCGTTCACAAACTCAACACTTTACAAAACAAATACAGTCAGGTAATATAAAATTAGTTTATTATGTCCCTGCTGACAATAACAAATCCAATATGGGTTGCTGATTGTATGGTCTTTGATGTTTTGTGCTGGCCTCTTAAACTATTAAATTATTATTTTATTCAGTATTAGTCAGAAATAATATTTAATTGGTATCAACATGATGCAGTATTTTCTCAAACAGTAGCTGTTGCTTGTAAGACTCTACGAACATGATCCCTGCTGTAAGCCATCTCACACTGTTGTTCCAAACCCACAAGCCTTTCGTTCATCTTCGGAACACAAATGAAGATTTTTTTTATATTTAACTTAATTTAATTTCTGTCCCTCCATTGACAGCTACGCAACTACCACAACCAGAGAGAGAGAGCCTTCTGTTGCATGATTTTGATTGCTGATCGCTCTTTTAGCACATGTCATTTTATGACAAATGACATTTTTAGCATGTCATTTGAACTAAAACTAAATCACATGTGCAAGTAAACACATGAACTATTATGACTTATGTATAACGAGTGGTGCCCTTGATTATTACAACAAGATGGTACAGTAATCACATGACATTTTCAAGACGGATCCGGATCCCAGAAAGCTGCCTCTCAGCGCTTGAATGGACAAAAAAAATCACACAATATTATTTCAAAATGCCTGAATAGAGAAGTATCCATGTGAAACATAGTCGGTTATGTTATGTCGTAAGTGAACATAAACAGTTAAAAAGATAATGCATATGTAAAATGCTCTTAAAGTGACAGCAGCCTATAATAAACCGGTTGTGTTTGTACTCAATGTTAATCTACAAAAGACTAAGAAAGTCACCTACTACTCTTGACTGGTTGAGCCCTGCAGGAGCAGCTCTAAATATTCACTGTGAATTTAAAGATCAAATATGATAGAGCAATACATATGATATATAAACGCTACAGTGCCCCCAGAAATCACAAGCTATGATTTGCAATACAGTAGTAATGGCATTTGTCTGACTCTGGGCTTTACAGTAGCCTATAATAGATTTTAAAAAAGCCTATAATAAATAGGATATCTAGAATGGCTACAAACACCCTTCATATCTTCATTTATCACAGGTTTATTAATAACACATTGAATAGGTAAATGTATAAAAATGTCCTGATATTTTTCATTCCAAAGATCTAAGGACGTTTTGAAACATGAATCATATTGTCTTCTATCAAATTCACTGATTATTAAAACGATTATCATTCTGTTTTGTTTTGATGGTAAAACGATGGTATGTCACAGCCCAGATAGCAAATTGGCCTTGGGCCGGATCTGGCTTAATTTCGGCTGAGATTTTGGCCCACATACCGCATGGAATTACGGGCCAAGGTTGGCCCAAGTGCTGTTTGCCGTAAGTCAACCAGATCAAAGCCGTGAGCAAACCAAAACTCGCCCAGAGCTTTGCAGTGTACCCAGATATTACCCAGAACTGGGCCAAAACAACGCCGTACTCCCCATATGTCAGCCAGACAAAAGCCAAACTGCCACCACCTTTAGGCCAGAACTCAGCCACATCTTATCCAGAAGCTGCAGAAAACAGCCATAACTGGGCCAATATTATACCAGAGTCCCCAAAACTGAACCAGAAATTATTCCTGTGTAAAACAAGGTATAATAAAAAAAATGACACTACAGAAATGCAAAGAACAATATTTTATTGAGAAGGGAAGACAATCTCAGCCAGATAAAAGGATAAACAACAAAATACAAGCCAATACTAGAGTAAGACAAAACAAAATATAACTATAATTCACATTACAAGAATAATAAAAAGACCGCAATAAATTAAAATGTAACAAAAATGTGTATGTGGCATTCTTAAATAATGAGATACAAAAATTAACAAAAATATGTTGGCCGAGAGATCTCAAAGTCCTGCAACAGAAGAAAACATGCAAACAAGAAAAACACCAGCAAGTCAAGACATCAGTTTCACAACACACATGCTGCAAATACAATGCAAACAATAAATAATAATAAAAATAAAACAATGAACACCATTGTCGAGTAGATATTTGTTGGCCGGACATTTGGAGAGCATTTATGTATTTGGTTGTGTTTTAGCACATGTGATAAAGATGTTCTTATTTTACAGGGTTTTTTTTCTGTTTGCATCCATTTTCTTCTGTTGCAGAATGTTGAGACCTCTCAGCCACCGTACTAAAAAGCAACAGAAACCAAGCAATACATTAAATTCATACAAACAGTAAAGCAAAAGTGTAAATGTGTCATGCATGCCACACCACCACTGCTATGACACATGCTATAGTATCCTTACACTAACAGTGAATATATGATGAAAAATACGAAATGAAATCTTACATCTTATTAAAAGTACTAAATGAAATCTTACATCTTATTAATCGGTCATCACTTGAGAGGCTTTTTCTCTGTGGTCTGGGTGTTTCATGATGCCATGGTGACTGTATTGCCTGTCTGTGAGACTGTAAAGTTAAATCCTGTTGCCTGCGATGTTCTGTGAGGTCTTGTGAACTTCTCTACTTGCCATGGCTGCAGTAGCCTCCTCATCGGGGTCATTTTCATCCATTAGTCGCCTGTTTCATCTTTAGGAAAGGTACATTTTTTTAATGATTACTAAATTTGATTAAGAAAGTGTGGTATGGTCATGTAAAGACTATTCAGTGACAAATTCCCTTTTTGCAATTCAAAAAGAAATGTGCATTATAATGTGTTAAACTGCACAAATATATAAGGACCTGTAAGAAAGGTCTATGTTAATGAATTAACGTTAAAAAATAGTCAATCTTACTTTATTTTCCGTTTTGGTGGCCTCAGAAAGATCAGCTGTTGTTCAGCAAGAAGCAGCTTCCGATGTTCTTCACTATGTTAATTTTCAATGAAAAACAGAATTCAAACATCAATTCTATTTCCTCTCCAACATAAAAACAAATAAAATCCAACCACACAAACCCCCCAAAAATCGTATCTAGTAATGCGCTATAGATTAAAATCCACGTGTTAAGATAGTGAAAAACTATAAACTTACCTTGATCATGTAGCTATTAAAACTTCAAAAGATAAAACCAACACAGCGTGAATGTCGAAGTTAGAACAACTAACTTAGTTATTTGAATTTCACCGCGACTGCGTTGAGTTGCTGAATAGCTGCTACGCAACTTCCGGATCCTCTGGTAGGCGGGATGGTGTCACTGGGTGCATTCTGGGAAAAGTAGTCTTTTTGCAAAGCGGATTTAACACTGTACATGTAAATCAACTACAATTTCCATGATGCATTGCAAACCAGATTGTATCAGCAGCCACAGACGTCGCATCGACTGCCGCGTGGTTTGCTCACACTGCTCTAAAAACACGCAAGTTTCCCGGAGATTTTTAAAAACAGAACCACGTTTTATTTAACCGATTTCAATGGTTTACGTGGAGAACATAAATGTTTATTCTCCAAATACTTACAATAGGCTATGTATAGGCTATTTTATGGAGATTATATAATTTTTTTATTGAGGAATTGTGAAAACTCAAAGCATGGGTGGTTTTTGCTTCAAAAAATCATAGTTTAACCATGGGTTTTTGTAGTACATCTGTAGGCTACCTAATAAATTCCCCAAAAAGTGAATTTTTGTGTGTGTGTGTGTGTGTGTGTGTGTGTGGCATATTGATTACCATTTGGATAACCACAAAGTAGCCTACTCTTTCAGTTCCATTCAATCTTTTGTCTATGCTGCAGACTGAACCATTTGTCTTCAGTCATTTTGCAAACATCTTTTTTTTTCCATTCTGCAATCTGCACATTATCACCTCCTTAACCCCCCCCCCCCCCCATTAAAATAATCTTGCCAATAGAATAATCAAGGCTTCTTTCCTTAAAACCTGCCTGTGTAAAAGAGAACTATTTGCATACATATCTATATGTATTTTTAACTAGGTCTATAACAAACTTATTTCATTTTATTATTTTTAACAAAATTAACCCTATTTATGAGGTTGCATTATAATTATGTCTAAAATATGAACCAATTTAACACCACATCTTACACGGCTATTTTACAGTACAGCACTTTCATGAGGTCTGTTATTTGCTCAGCCAACCAAAACCCAACCAGATCTCAGCCAAAAATGTCCTTATTCTGGCAGACCGAACTCAAGCCAAAGCTTAGCCAAACAGATACAATTTGATTTGTTTCTTTTGGTTAGCCAGACTCCAGCCAGAGCTTAGCCTAGTATTGTTTGACACAAGAGTGTGAAAAAAACAGTGCCAGAATTAAGCCAGAAGTGCCGAATATAAGCCAGACTCGGCCCAGACTTTGTTGCTATCTGGGAGTAGTCTTGTGCTTTGATTGCTTGAGTGAAAGGACGTGTAGGTCTACAAGGCTAAATGATGTTAGGTTCATATTCCTGTATGAATATCAAAACGATAAATGCACTAGTCGGTAAAGCAATATCTGGTTTATATTGGACAAAACCAGAGCCTAGTCTGGACAAAACACTTGCTCCATGTTAATCTCTCTTCCTCGTTCCGTCATCATGCTCATTCAACTCCTCCCACTCCCTCATCCTCAACTGACTGACTCAATCTTGAACAGTATACTCACAGTAGCTATTATACTCCACCAAAGAAGAAATTGCCTGCCTTCTGTTATTCTCCTCAGCGCTCCATCCCCCCCAGAACAATGGTGAGTATACTTATTTTTCTTTACCTTTTAAACATTGTCGCTGCAAAGGTTTTCGTCCCAAACGCGCTTGTCATTTAATGCTCATCTGGTTTTCTTCAAAGCGGCTCGAGCGGCTTTTCTTTGTCATTCAGCGCGCGCCCTTTCCTTAAAATGGAGGAAAAGCTCGCGACATTCCGTCGACGTGACGCCCGCAAAGATTTTTTTTTTTTTTTTACAAATAATCTTAAGTGCTGTAATGTAAATAATGCTACAGTTAAAATTGTATTAAGCGTACATACATTAAGTTTAGAAAATGCCTTTGCAATCGCCATCCCGATTAAAATTCACCCATTCATCAATCCATTCATTCATAACGGTGCCTTCAGAATATGATCGAAATTACGCGTTGATTGCCGTTATAAAAAACTTTATCAAATTTGCATGATGCACAAACCCTTTTTGTTACAAACCATATTTAAGCTAGTAGTACACCTGTTTTGAGGGTGCATCTCCAAATATATCTGTCATGATGATTTTTTTTTTGACGTAGCCTATGCTTTGAATATGATTGTCAAAACTGTGTGTTATCTGTCTCAATCATTATATATTATATACGATATAATAATCGAATATATTCCTTTTGCAATTGCTGTATAATCACCATGTATTTTAATTAAGAAATGTGACTTAAATGATGTCTTAACAAAAATGCACAATAGATTGATTTCCCCCCGTCAGATATTAACATATAATTTTCTTGAAATTTGCATCCACCCCTCCTCCATCTGCATGAATAAACTGGGTGGGGACTGCAGCTGTCTGCAGAAGCTCATGTCGGGCCTGTGCAGCAGATGACTGGATTTCTATTCCTGTTCTATTCCACAGCTGTTATTTTCTCCATTGAAATTTTACATTAAATATGTTCAAGTATTTTATTATTTTGCTGATATTGTTTTTTATTGAATTTCTGGGAACTGCCTTAGTTTTTATCATGCTTGTCTTAAGGGAAATTCAACGATTCAACCAAATATTCAAGATTAGCATTGACCAAATAAAAATATTCAAGAAAAAAATACATATTAACCAAAGAATATCCTGAATTCCCTTCAAATAGAGGACACAGCCCTTGAGAAAATGCCATTCAGTTTCTGCATCTAAAAACCTACTATAACTAATTCTCCCAAAATTGAAATCCAGACTCTTTTGTAGACCATTGAGATGACCGATAAATGGGAAAAGGTAGATTTCTATCAACATTTTTATTGTTCTCTTTTAATGGCTAGTTCGACACGGTCTGGCAAGCCTTTTCTGTGTGGGTGGGGCATCTGCCTTGTTCCCATTCTGCTGCCTCATTCCCTTTGAATAAAGACTGACTGCTTTCTTTGTTCTTCCTTATGGGTAACCTACTAAGTCTTTACTGTACCAGTTTACTTGTTGTATGTCTGTCCTTAAGATAAATATTGTTTGAGCGGGCTTTTACAGCACATTTATGGTGGTGTGTTTCTGATGCAATGTCAGTCAGATCATGTCAATTGTCACCTAAAACATTGAACACATTCAAATGACAGCAGAATGAGCTAAAGTAAGCCTTTGAGCCAATGTCTTGAGAGCCAGTGACCTTATAAAAAGATTTGTGACTTTTTGTTAACTATAAAAACTATAAAACATGATTTCCCCATTCCCTTCTACAGCGTGAGTGCATTTCCATCCACGTTGGTCAAGCTGGAGTCCAGATTGGTAATGCCTGCTGGGAACTCTATTGTCTTGAGCATGGCATCCAGCCGGATGGACAGATGCCCAGTGACAAGACCATCGGTGGAGGCGATGACTCTTTCAACACCTTCTTCAGTGAGACTGGAGCTGGAAAGCACGTCCCCAGGGCTGTGTTTGTAGACCTTGAGCCCACTGTCATTGGTAAGAGGATAAGACTTCATTTTATCTGTGATATGGTGTGTGCCAGAGTACTCAGTTTACTAAACATTTACTCATGACCTATCTGTCCAGATGAGGTGCGCTCTGGGACATACCGTCAGCTGTTCCACCCTGAGCAGCTCATCACAGGAAAGGAAGATGCTGCTAACAACTACGCTCGTGGTCACTACACTATTGGAAAAGAAATCATTGACCTGGTGCTGGACAGGATTCGCAAACTGGTAGGTAGTTGTATATAAACAAACATAAAATGAATTATATATTATGTTTGGTTACTGACCAACAGGTTTTCTTCTCAGGCTGACCAGTGCACAGGCCTCCAGGGTTTCCTGGTGTTCCACAGCTTTGGTGGTGGAACCGGTTCTGGCTTCACCTCTTTGTTGATGGAGCGTCTGTCTGTGGACTATGGCAAGAAGTCCAAGCTTGAGTTCTCCATCTACCCTGCTCCTCAGGTCTCCACCGCTGTGGTAGAGCCCTACAACTCCATCCTGACCACCCACACCACCTTAGAGCACTCTGACTGTGCCTTCATGGTAGACAATGAGGCCATTTACGATATCTGCCGCAGAAACCTCGACATTGAGCGTCCTTCTTACACTAACCTCAACAGGCTGATCAGTCAAATCGTGTCCTCCATCACAGCCTCGCTCAGGTTTGATGGTGCCCTCAATGTCGATCTCACCGAGTTCCAGACCAACTTGGTGCCTTATCCTCGTATCCACTTCCCTCTGGCCACCTACGCCCCAGTGATCTCCGCAGAGAAGGCTTACCATGAGCAGCTCTCTGTGTCTGAGATCACTAATGCTTGCTTCGAGCCGGCCAATCAGATGGTGAAATGTGACCCACGTCACGGCAAGTACATGGCTTGCTGCCTGCTGTACCGTGGTGATGTTGTGCCCAAAGATGTGAACGCTGCAATCGCCACCATCAAGACCAAGCGCACCATCCAGTTTGTGGACTGGTGTCCCACTGGTTTCAAGGTTGGCATCAACTACCAGCCTCCCACTGTGGTTCCAGGAGGTGATCTGGCTAAAGTGCAGAGGGCCGTGTGCATGCTGAGCAACACAACAGCTATTGCTGAGGCCTGGGCTCGTCTGGATCATAAGTTCGATCTGATGTACGCCAAGCGCGCCTTTGTGCACTGGTATGTGGGTGAGGGTATGGAGGAGGGCGAGTTCTCAGAGGCCAGAGAGGACATGGCTGCCCTGGAGAAAGATTACGAGGAGGTCGGTGTCGACTCCATAGAGGGTGAAGGAGAGGAAGAGGGCGAGGAGTATTAAAATGGTCACTAAATGTCTAAGATTGAAAACAGTAGACCGTAAATTTACAAACGATATACATGAGGTATCAAGTGTAAAGTCTACTCCTAAATGTTAGAGACACATTCTTGATCAGTTGTTTTATTTATATGGCCAGTATGACTTTTATTTGTGGAATTTGCTTGCCAAATTTTGACTGAATAAATTGATGGTGATTAAAAATCTGTCTATGTGCAATGCTTTAAAAAATGTTGTTTTTTTTAGGTTAACATAGGCTTTTGGTTTTAAGACATTCTGGACATTCAAGGCAAGTAATCTGCTTACTAACCTTGTTTGGCCTTCCAACAACTTCAGATGAGGGAAAAGTAGATTACTAGTCACTCAGCAGTCGGTATTAAGGCCTACTAGGTTTTTAGGGAGGTGCAAATGAGTTACAACAGTGGCATGCTTGCATGAAAGAAGGAAAGCAGGTCATGGTATCAAAAGGTCTTATAGTGAAAACCCTTAATTAAATTGATTGTAGACACCAATGTCGAAGATAATGAGGCCAGAAAGTAATGGCAGCTTTTGTGATATTTTAATCAATTGCGTAAAAAAAATGCATGGATAGGGTTCAAATATGCTTTGTTGTTTCCTCTTCAAGTTTAAAGTACAAAATTTAATACAAATGCTGGAATTAAAAAATGAGTTTTTATAGAAAATGATTTGGGGTCAAATATGTGTATAAAAATCCAAATTTAAACATTAAAGATTAAAAAAATGAAATGGTAAAAAAGGTTGATGCTTTTACACTTCAAAATAGTGCTAACGTAACGTTTCTTTTTCAGGTCAATTTTCATTGGTTTTAAAGTAAAATTCACACTACTCCTTTTTTCTGATCCACCTTTTGCTGGTTCATCATGTTCCAGAAGAGTGCTGGTACAGAGCTCACGCCAGTGTTGTTGGATTGGCATGCAGGGACCTCAATCAGCCTTTGATACCCTTTAAGACGTCTAGAAAAGTGGAAAAATAAGGCCAGTTATTGTTTTCCTACCAGTTAATGTTCACACCAGTTTGATTACTGATTAATCTTTAAGAAACCAAAAGGAACAGTTTGAATAATTAATGATAATTTATGAATGATTCATGCCAGCTAAATAAATCAGTGCGTTAAAATGACTCACTTATATGCAAAAGCCACTGCACCCAAAGCTGATGCAACGGTCAGGATGCCCAAAAACAGGGCAGCGACACCTGCAGATGTCAACCTAGAACCTGCTAAATTTGGCACCGAGATAAAGACATGCAAGATGATTCAATAGCACAATAACTCTATGAGCCTTTTGAAGAACTGTTCTCATTCTGGTGCACCATGCATTACATTTCAACTCACCTATGTTAATATTAATCCTGGCATTTGTGACAGCCAGACTGACATCATTCGTCATAGACACATTGATACAGAAGATCCCAGAGTTGTTGAAGAAGTGTCGAAGGATGAGTTGGCAGTCTGACGAGGGGCTCACAGCATTGCAGATGGTCGTAACTGGCATATGGCAGTCTGCATCCGACACTACAGTGCACACTTCAGTGGGGAGGCTAAAAAGAGCAGGCAAGGTCATGAATTCTCCATCATGCTATATTTTGTGGCTCCAACTTCATGCTTTGCCAGACCTCACCTTCCCTGGCAGGAAACAGTGAAGTCAACAGCATTCTGCTCCATCTCTGTTAGCAGGAAACCATTAGCTACAGCCACCTGGACAATCTGCACACTCTCAATGCCCTCTGAGGATACAAACATACACATTATTCTTCAATGAAGGTCTATAATGCATAAGAATAAAGTACAAGTGGTCAAATAAAGATTCTCACCGATAATCTCAATATCTGTTGCGAAGGATCCATAACGGTAAATCACACAGTCAGTTGTGTCTTCCTCCAAATTCACCTCCATGTCAGCAGCTGATGTTTTGGAAACTCGTAAATTTATATATATTTTCATAATTATATTAATTTAATTAACTAGCTATAATTCAAAATATCTCTGAGTCTGAATGTAAAAATAAATAAGAAAACTTCAACTCACTAGTTCTCTTCAGTGTTGTCTTTGACGCAGTGTTCAATGTTTCGGACATCTTAGATCCAGATCTGAGGTTAAAGACCTTCCCGAGGCTGGATCTTGTTGGAACTTCATTTGTAGGTGCAGGTGGAATGGTTTTCATTGTGGATTTCAGAATGGGAGAAGAAGGCTGACTGAAAGCATGATCTGTTCAGAAATTTATAAAGTAAATAAATAGGCATACGAGCCGAGGTTTTGAGTTTTACTCTGACCAGTAACGTTATTAGCATTAGCATGTTTTGTGGTATTTCACACAGACTAGCTAAACAGTAGTGGTCAGTAGCAAACAAACTTTATAAGGATATTATTTTGTAGCTACTGAGATTTTTTCTTAAATCTTACCTTTTTGTTTTACTTGTTACTCTACTACATAAATCGTTTCGTTCCTCGTTATTTCGAAATAAAGAAATCGAACCGCTACGAAGCTGAGTTCGATTCATATGAACACACACACGAATCTCCTGAAATCGATTCTTTTCGAGGAACCGGTTTTAGTTGTTCACAATCACAGGAAACTATTTATTAGCGAAAAGGCGTGATCCCCAGAGCTTGAGTGTTCTACTGATTCCATGAAAAGTAAATCACTATCTTTTAGTAATACTTATTGTAAATTAAATTTATTTTTAGGTATACAGTTGTGAACTAAATCTGCTTTGACAGTCCGAGCTTCTGAAACAGTTTGAAATAGGCTAACCGAATGCTGACGAATCTATCTATCTATCTATCTATCTATCTATCTATCTATCTATCTATCTATCTATCTATCTATCTATCTATCTATCTATCTATCTATCTATCTATCTATCTATCTATCTATCTATCTATCTATCTATCTATCTATCTATCTATCTATCTATCTATCTATCTGCATATAGTATTTTAGGATCTCTTCACACACAAAATATATACATATTTCACTATATTATATTAGTATACATTGCATAGACTTCCATTGATTTTATGTCAGGTTAATGATCTTCTATTGCCTAACTCGAAACATTACCCTCACAGAAACATGTGCAAAACACTAGATTTAAATAAAAATATGTGTTCAATATGTGTCTTTTCAATTGAGGACCAGTAAAATGTCCTCACTAGTGGTTTGTCATTATATTTCACTATAAAAGTGACGATATTTGGCCCTCACAAGTATAGCCAAACCTGTGCACACACACTACATAGAACAATGCTGTGCACCTGTAGTGATGTGTTCAATTGGGACAATGATGCTCTCAGAGGTGAGGGTGTTGGAAGTGGGTAGAGCCTCAGTCGGAAGGTTTGGTGGAGTTGCACAAGATGAATCCGGAATAGCAGCTTGTACGACAACTTGAGGCTTGAAGGCACCAGATGCCATGTAAGTGTGCGTGACGGTGAGTTCCCGGGAGATTACAGTGCCACTGCCATCCCCGAAATTCCAGTTAAAAGTCACGTCAGATTTGCTCAGGTACTGGCTGGGGTCGTGAAGGGTGATGCTGAAGGCCACAGCTCTGTTCTGGATAAATTTCCGATCGCCTTCATCTTTGTCATTTACCTGAGTCAGCGAAACCGCAAAGGGAATCTGGTCTGGAAACACAGGGATAAAATAGTTTCGTTACATCTGAAAACCAAACTAAACAAAAGATCGACATTCTGCCTACCTGTAACACTAAACTGTGTGGATGCATATCCAATAGGGATGAATTTATCTTTTTGCCTGTAGTGATAGATGACAACATCCATCATATAAGAGCCAAGACGAACATCATCAGTGCCGATGGTCAGCGACGAGGAAGGGCCATCGCACACTTGCCAGTATTTACCTGTCAAACACAATAGCGGATTGTCTGGTAAGTGAGATAACTGCACATTACAGTAAAGTAAGTGCTTCATTCCTTACCGCAGGTTTTCCATACAAACACATAGGGAGGTTGCTTGTCCCCCTGTTTGGAAAGGAGAGGAGCATTGGGGAACATAGCGTTCCATGCATCCACAGAGTTCTCCTCAGGATAGACAGGCTCTCCTTCATGGAACTGAGTGCCTAAATTAGAAAGTTCACATATTTGTGCATTATTAATAATACAACTAAACCTTTGTTGATCATAGTACTGGCGGTACAGAATACATTTTCATCTTTGTAATTAGGAGATAAAGATTATAGAAATATACCGTTGATAGTGCCGTTTTTTGCCCAAACAACTTGTCCATTTGGTTGGACCTTCTGGTTGTGAGGGAACACAATGTCAATGGTGAAGGTGATTTTGGCACCGGTCAAGGTGGGTGCATCATTTCCCACTTCAAACTTCAATTGTCCACCTGTAGAAATGTACATTCATGCATTTGACAAAGGGGGGGATTACAGAGATGCCATAGAAGAACAATTTTAGTGTGAAGAGTTGCTATTTTAATAAACTGAAGAACTGATTTGCACTATTAAAGAACCTTTTGTGGAATGGAAAGGTTCCATGGATGTTAAAGGAGTAGTTCACTTCTCAGGCGAGCATTTGAGCTTATAAAACTTAAACTTTGTTATTTATTTTTTTAATTGAGCGATCGTTTCACTTGATAAGACCCTTATTCATCGTCTGGAATCGTTTAAAGCCCTTTGAACAGTTTGCAGTTTGCACTGAAACTGTCTTTTGGACCTTGAACCATTTGGTTCCCATTGAAGTCCATTATATGGAGAAAAATGCTGGAATGTTTTCATCAAAAACCTTAATTTCTTTTCGACTGAAGAAAGAAAGACATGGACATCTTGGATGACATGGGGGTGAGTAAATTATCAGCAAAAGTTTTTTCAAAAGTGAACTACTCCTTTAAAGGTTCTTCATGGAACCAAAGATGCCAATAAAGAACCTTTATTTCGTCAAACACGATTGACAGTTAGCATACAGTTTGGATTGGCGGAATGGTTCTGTTCTGGGTAAGAACTCCCTGCGCATCCCTGCCGCCTAGCATAACAGCAGGGAACGCAGCAATAACCCCCTTAGGGTAAACAGAACCAACATGTATTTCAGATATCATTCATTCATTAATGTACAACATGATTAGCGAATTTTAGTCGGATTCAGGGGGAATCAGAATGCCAAATCTGACTGATAAGGGAACGGAGGAGGAACTTGGCGGCTGAGAAACGCAATAGCTGTTGATAATACTGCGCACTAAAAACTCCTGGGTTATTTCTTCAACCCATTTTCTGGGTTATTTGTGTTGGGTCAAATTTTTTTTAAAGAGTAACCCTTTTCTGGGTTATAGGGCTAATCTTTTGAACCAATTCCAGGGTTGTTTGACCCAGAAGTTGGGTTATAGTTAACTAATATGTTGGGTTTCTTAAACCTAACATTTGGGTCAGGTATTTAACCCAAAATGTGGGTCAAAAAGAAGAACCCAATTTTCTGGGTTGAAAAAAAGTATGCATTGCATTCATTATCAATTCATGCAAATCAAACCCATGACTTTGCTAGCAACATGCTCTACAACTTGAGCTACAGAACACTAATGAAACCATTTTTTTAACATGTTGATTTAAGTGTGATTTAATTATGTAGAAAATATATTTCTTGACTGAATTGTATTACCTGTCCAGCTGTTTTTGTTGAGTGGGTCTCCATCTTTCCACACTGGGAACTGTTTTGTATTCCATGTCTGATATTGATTGAATCTGGTTTTCGAGTTGCTTCTTCTGTCAACTTGTCCTTATGCAGAAATGAAAAGTTGGGAAACTGCAATGAGATTATTTGGTGGAAACTGAAAATGTTTTGAGAGAAAAAGCCTTTGGAAGATCTTAAACTGTAAATGACTGACTGACTTACAAACTGTAAAGTCTACAATTGGTTGAGAGAATAAGAGTCGGGGCATGTGACCAGATAAAATATGTAGCACAGTCTCCGCAGTGGGACCCCAAATCCTGTGCATGTGATGGTCAGCTGTACATGTGACCACACTTTTGGTTTTACTGCATAAAGGACATTTGCTCTCTGATAATAGCGTAACTCAAAAATCTAAATGCAATACTAGAATTGTGAATGATTGAAACCAAACAGCTGGTGCTGTGCCAATCAAAACCATTACATTATAGGTATAAAAGACTTATTACATTAATGCTTCTGGGACATTTTGTATTTTTGACTCATAGGAAACATTATTTCCTATTTGATCTGATTAGCTAATCTTGGGAAATTTCAAGACGTACTTTTAATGAATATAAAGGGGTCAAGGAGATTAGGACATTGCCATGCAGATTAATCTACCCGTAAGGTTTAGGAATTGTAGTAGGGAAGGTTTAACTGTCCAGCAAAGGCAAAAGAATACCCTCCAGCAACTATTAAGTTAACAATATTATTTCGACTTTCCTGATTGTTCTTTTCAATGCAGTTAAACGCCTCTCCACTAAATATAAAACTGGTAAACACAATTCCAAGTACGATATAAAGAATGCTGCATCCAATTAATAAAACACACAATAAATATAAATACTATTGAAATAATCTTTACTTACTTGTTAAAGCAACAGACAAACAGGTCACTATCAGTATTCTTGAAAGTAGCTTCATTGTGTCACTTTGTTGTTGGCACCTTAATGACTTTCGGCTTCAGAAGCATCGCTCTTTATATAGACACACATCTGTGACTGTGGCTGAATAGCCCCTCCCATAACTTAAGTTTCGCTGTGTGTAGGCTTTAACCTTTAGCCTTATTATTTATTCTCAGGTTAGGTTAAGTAATTCAAGTCTGGCCTAAATTATGAGCATTACAAATGCTTACAATTTAGCCAGAAGACTCTGTGGTTTGCTTTCGCTCAAATCTTAAACAATAAAAATCAAAGCCACTTTTTAGTTACTTTTTATAATAAACAAAAGTGTTTAGGCAAATAAAACTTCACCATTAAATTATTACATAATAATCACACTTTGAATAAAAAGTGTAATCATCTTGGGCTTTGAGTTTCTTGTCCTCAGCTCTGCTTAGCTGTCGGGGATGCTGATACGACACAGACAAATGTGCGATGCTGTGCAAGAGTTATCAGATTACAATACCATTAAATATTACTTGCACTAATTGATTAAACTCATTTATGAATCATGCTGATCAGTAGTGCATGTGCACTTAAAACAAATAAATGTTCCACTTTGAACATAAAGCAATGAACTTGTAAGCGCTGCAAACAACCACTGAACAAACTTTTTTTTAGAATATTAAATATTTTATTTGACATATTGAGGATTTTTTTTAAGAGTCACATTGAGATTACAAGCTCTTTACCAAGCTGAGCTTCTTGTAATGAGGAACGAAGCTGGAGAATGCTTACATGTGATATCAGTGGAGCAGTGCATGTGGCTGGAAATCTGACGCTTTTAAAGCCGTTCTTTCTTAATTGGGTCAGTGGCCATAAGCATCTTACGGTTTTTTGCAACATCTGAATTTTTTAAAAACATTTTAACATACAAATGCAATAGAATGAGTTTTGGTAAGATAAGGTTGGAAGTGTTCATTTTGAGATGTGCATGCATGAGAAACAATGCTAAAGGGGAAATTGTGTCAAACCTGCTGTAGGCGGCTGGTACAGTTTCAGAGTCATGCGAGATCAAGGATGGCTGACTCCAAGAACAATAGAGTCTGTTCAGGTCTGGGCACTCATTCACTGTGAAGTCCACAAGAATCATCTACATGCACAGAGGTTAACAGGTTCAATTTAGCACTATGTTTCAGTGAAATGTAGGCGATCACATTTTTTTTTTTTTGCATTGCACTAATAAGAATGGGGAAAATGCACAAAGGGATAGTTCACTTTGAAATTAATTTTTGATATGTTTTAGCTTACCTCAAGGGCATCCAAGATGTAGGTCTTTGTTTACATAATATTTTCAATTTTGATATTTTTCAGTCAAACCATTGTTTTTCAGTCATATAATGGAGGTTTAGGGGGTCCACCTTGAAGAGCATGCAGAGAAGTCCAAATTAAACATGATTTAATGACTCATAAATGTACACATTGATAGCCTAAGACACAAAACGAGCGGTTTGTGTGAGAAAACGAACAGTGTTTATATCGTTTTTACCTCGTGTAACCACAGCCATGTTCAACTGATCTGAAGGCACGCTTGCTTTGGTCTGCGGTCATATAATAATTAATTTCAAAGTGAACTATCCCTTTAATTGACAAAAATAACTACAATATGCATCAACTCAAAAAGTCTTATTATAATATACATTTAAAATGTTTCTTTTGATCTTGGGGTGAAATATATCATCTGAATTATGCCACAGATTATGTTCGACAAGGCGTCAATAAAACAATAAGTTACACATTACGGCTAGACAACAATGCCTGCAATGAGAAGTTAATCAGGATTACAACAGCTCTTGTGACTTCTTGGTTAACCCCAGATTTTCAGCTTTTCAGAATGGGTTCAGATGCCACATTTAACATTCCTGGTTTATTCTTGTATCTCTTTATTCCAGCACTGAATTCAAAGGCAAACCATAAAGGTGTTGTTGACATCAGGTGGAAGCAAAACTGGTCAAGTTGGCGTATAAAAATGGGAAAAGTGAATTTACGGCAAGAAGCTTTGAGTAGAACGTCTGTCACATGATTTTACAACAATTTACACTGCAGTCGGTAAGAAAAACACCCACAAGTATGTTTCTCATAAAACATTATTGTACATCAACCACATTTATAAAAAGGAACCGAGTTCACAAAAATGCAAACCTTAACTTCTGACAAGAAACACCCCAACAATTCAATTCAAAACCTGAGAGTTCATGTGGTACCACTAAAACACAGAAAACAGTATATACATTTGATAAAACGCTATATTCTTGAAAATGGAGGTACATAGAAAATACAGTGGTGACATGAATTGCATTAGACCCACAAAACGCCTTCTCTTTAGTCTTATTGAAGCAGACTAGACACCGGCAAACACAAAACTAAAACATGTTAAACCTTCTACTTAGAAATGATAAAACAGGGACAGGACATGAGGAGTGCATCATATGAGGAATATATGCCAAAACTGTGACAGATCTTTTATAGCTTATAGTGTTACATTTCATTTCACAATATTCCTGAAATGTTCCTCATGATCAACAGGCACAATCAGGAAAGTATGGAGGAATCCCTGCTAGCATCTTAAGAAAAGAACGCAACATTTATTAAGGTAAAATTGACTCTGACAGTAGAAACTCAATTTCATGCTTCCATTTTTTTTTTGTCTGTAAATTGATAAATGAAAGTCATGCCATTTAATCAGAGGAGGAAAGTTACAGAGACTGATCCATATAGTAATCTGCATTATTGTGCTATTAACTGCATACAAAAACATAATCAAGCAAGATATGAATATGGGGACAATATTGTTAAAGGTACAAAACGATTGGCTCAAAACATCAGTTTTAATGTGCACTGAATCATTCATGCAAGATTTCATGAATCAGGATTGGATGGCTTATCACTCGAAAACACCAAAATGACCTTGATACGGTTATAATGCAGCTTTCACGCCGTGACGTAATTACCGTAGTCTCGAAATGAAAACACGTGACCTTCTATTCAGAGCTGGACTGGGAATTGTGCATGTCTATGGCAAAAGTTGGTACAGCAGTCACGTGGTACAAGTAAGAGCTCTCAGAAAATTCCCATCTAAGCTGTAAATTTGAGCTGAAATCTCGTAATTACGGTAATTACAACATGGCGTCAAAGCACCTTAATGTTAAACAAAAATGGAGGTATTGCAACAAATAAACATGAGCCGTCAGCATGCTCGCCATTCAATCTATAAGTGCTGATTTGAGTGTTTAAACTGAGACAGATATAAATATAAACCCAACAGACCATAAAATGGACGACATATTCAAAGAGATAGAAAAATGTTGGGGATAAAACAGTAAAACAGTGGACCCTATTGACTTTATACAGACAAAATATCTTCTTTTGTGTTCTACAGAAGAAAATCAGTTTTGGCTGAGTAAATGATGATAGAAAACTATGATGGACAAAAGTACCACCAGTTCAATGAGACTCATTCATAAATGTAGACAGAATGAATTTCACTATCATTGTTTCAACAAAAGAAGCATAAAAAAACATTAGTTCAACTGAAAATTAGTGGAAAGACATTTGTTTTTATCAGATTGTACTTTTGTCCATCACAGATTCATATTTACTCATTCACTGGAAGTCAGTTACATCATAGTATGACAAATAGCCTGCATCTAACACCATTTGGGTTTGAGTTATTAACAAACAGATGTAAAAGATGAAACAAGTACAAGCTGGACATACTGTTGTGTATAGTGTATTATAAATGAGCACGATATTCTACAACCATTTAAAACAATGACTGCATCTGCCTCTGAATTGTAGGTTTACCAGACATACTTTCCCAAATTAGGCATATCCTTGTTTTTGGGGAAAAAAAATGTGTAAAAATAATTTGTCAATTTTCATTCATTTACAGAATGCAAAGCTTAAAAGTTACAAACAAACAAAAAAGACCACAAATACTTAGCAAACAAAATCAAAATGTTACTTCAGATACTAAACATACATTGTGATGCAAATATTGGGGATTCGTATGTTCATTCTCAAAACATACAAGACGCATCAATCAAGTAAATACAGACTGGGAAGCAGGTTACAACAGTATAAAAATAAAATCCAGAGATTACCTGATGCATTCAAGCAACGACTGCTAATAACTATGGTTTTAAAAGGCTAATAATAAATACCATAATCAATAAAAAAGACACATATATCGTTAGCAAGACTTAAATCCATACATAAACCAAAAACATTTTCCTTTTTGCATTCAAGGTTACACTTTTTAAAGAGGACAACGGGTCCCTCTCATTCTGTAATACATACCCTTAATTCCATTATGTTTTTCTGTTAGCGCTGATATAAAACTGAGTGACATCAAAAATAGTATGTACAATTTTTTTTCAATAAATAACATTTTTTGCCTTTTTTTTTTTGCAATATTTTGTTCTATTTTAACATTATTGCCACAGATGGGTGTTGTGAACACACTCGCTCGCACAAAACGATACAGGTACATTTTTTGCCTTACATTACTCTGCTGTCAAACTCAACATCACAGAAAGTTAGACGCACAAAAGGAATCCCGGACTCCCAAAGACGACTGATCTGATCAGTGTGTGTGGACGGACGAATGGTGGGGAGGGGGATGAAAGGGTTTATTTGGGCAAGGGTGGCAGAGGTGGGGGTGGTTCTGAGGGTAAAGGTGGCGGCTGGGTTCCTCCGCGAGCGCTACTGCTATACCGGTACTCTCCGTACTGAGAGCGATAGTCAAATATCTGAGGTTGCGCCGGCTGCACCCCTTGCGCGCTGAGCAGCGAGTTCAACATGTCAAACGTGTCCTGATACTCGTTGGACTGGCCGCCCGTATTGTGGCCGTTCGTGTCGGCTTTGTCCGCCTTGGAGTGCGAATAGTTTCCCTGATGGTGCGAGAGGCTCAGGATGTCAGGCCCGTGCCCCATCGCGTGGGAGGGCACTCCGGAAAGCGCCGGCAACTGAAATGAGTTTCTGGACGATTTGATGACTTTCGAGGGGTGGGTGCCGGCGGAAGGATCTGGCAAGTGGGTCCTTTTTCGAGACGACGATGACGAAGAGCTTGTTCGCACGCTGTCACCAGGGACCTTTTTGCTACTACCTGAGGTGCTGGCAGAACTTAAGTGTTTTTGTGCTGAGGATGAGGAAGACGATGCAGATAAAGAGCCGGTGGTGGAAGAGGAGGAGTGGTGGTGGTGATGGTGATGATGGTGGTGGTGGTTGGACCGATCTCTGTGCTTCTCGCGACTTTTCCCGTCTTCTCCGGACCCACTTCTCCTTTCTGGAACCCGAATCCGCACTTTAATGTCCTGCTCGGATCCACGACTGCTGCTACTGCTGCTGTGCCCCCCGCTGCTGTGCCCACCGCCGTCTGATTGGCCCCGCACGGGGAAGCGTGTCTTTGTGGAACTGCGTTCTCGCTCATCCAGAGGGATCTTCAGGACGATAGGTGAGGGGTTGCTCAGGTCTGAGGAACTAGAGCTGGGCTGCTGGTGGTGATGGTGCTTATCTTTCCTCTGCTGGTTCATGAGGGCCTGTGCGGCAGTGGCGTATCCCTGTTTCACACTTGCCTCCATGTTCTCCAACTTCCGCTTCTGCGCCGCCAGTTCATCCGCGTGCTTGGCCCGATATTCACTCAGAGAGACCTTAGCAGGCGCGTGGAGTTCGTTAACAGTGGGCTGCTCCTTGCCGGAAGGCTGCCAGTGTTGGGATGAGGCTGCAGCGCTGGGATCATCTGCTGAGGAGTCTATGGAAGAACCGGAGGGAGGGGCGGAGAGGCTCATCAGTCCCGCCAACGTGGTGTCAGATGATGCCATGGAGATCATGTTCATAATGGCTTCTGACTGATCACCATCTTGCACCTTTGATTTCTTGGCAGTTTGACCTGCAGCCTAAAGCACAAGTAAAAAAATTAAAATAAATAAAAAGATTATGAGGATGCAATTTGGATGGTCAGAACACACCATTCAAATGTTTGGGGTTAGTAAGATTTTTTTTTTTTTATCAGTGAATTTGACATTTACATAAATTAACATAACAAAAGAATTCTATTTCAAATAAATGCTGTTCTTTTGAACTTTCTATTCATTAAAGAATCTTCGAAAAACAAATGTTTCCACATTCGGTCACCAAATCATGTGACGCTGAAGACTAGAGTAATGGTGCTGAAAATACACCTTTACATCACAGGAATAGATTACATTTTAAAATATAAATTAATATTAAAACATAATTTTGAAATTTAGTAATTTTTCACAAATTACCATTTTTACTGTATGTTTGATCAAATAAATGCTGCCTCAGTGAGAATAGACACATTAACATAAAAAAACACAATGAAAACCCTCAAAATTCTGAATGGCAGTGTGTAAAAAAAACAGCCACTTGGTTACTGTAGATATTTAATGCAATAAAATTGTAATATTTCAACAGTTTTTTTAAGTGGCCAAAATACAGTAGTCAACATTTCAAGTGGATAAAAAAAGTTCACCAAAGTTGTCCTAAGATAAGAGTGGGATTGTTCAAAATGAATGTACAGTATAACTTTGATGAAAGATTTTGAACCACTTCTGTACTTTGTAGGCACACAGTATTTGCAGTTATCTAGATATAATTAAAATGGAGGCAAACTGACTTACTTTCCAGTTTCTTATGCGTTTTAAGCGGCTGGGTGTCTTCTCCAAGATCTGCAGGAACTCATGAGTGAGCTCTGTGAAATCATAATCAAAAATCTTTAGGGCAACTTGGGGCAAAATCACACATTACTTGAGAAATTCTTTAAATGGCTATATAATTTCTTGTCCCGGCTAAAACCCCCCAAATTTTGTCCAATGTTACACTGCGGTTCTTCCAATGGTTACTTCCAAAACATCTTAGTAAAACTGCCTTTAAATGTAAACTGAACTAAATAAACCACAATGCATTAATTAATGAAACACTGAACAGAGAAGTAATCACATGATATTTTCAATTAAACTTTCCCTCTATTAAAAAGACAACCATTTCAAAAGAAAATCAATTGAAAAGACACACAACAGCTACATTTACATACCATCCAACAGCTCAAGGGTCACTGTGGGGTCGACATACTCCCACCAGTGTTTGCCGTCTGTGGAAACCGGAATCTCCCAGTTGGACCATTTACAGGCCAAATGAATACAAACGCAAGCTACAATGGGCGGACTGTACTGTAGGCAGAATGTAGTCAAGTGGAGACTGCAGCAAAAACACAGGAGAAGAAACAAATATTTGTTAGAAACCATTAACTGCTATTGTTGAACCACATTAATACATAAACTACCATGCAAAAGTTATTTAAAGAAATTAATACTTGTTTTGTAATCAAGGACACGTCAAATTGATCAAGTGACATGTATATAATGTTACAAATCATGTGTCTTTCAAATAAAAACTCAAGTTGACATTATTTCCAGATTCAACCATCATACTTGGATTAAAGATTGATGTAACTTTAACCTCACATAGTTCTGGTAGTGTACACAGAGAAAACTTCTACACAAGTAAGGTATCTTCTGAATCTACATAAGTAATGCTATCTGAACATACCTGTTTGTTGCCATGAAATATGAGGTTTGAGCCAAATCCTTACTCGCTGGAACAAAAGGAAAGCTCGTGATCAGATGTGAAATCTGTGAGCTTGGTGGGCTAGAAGTACTCATTACCGAGCAATACGAAGGACAGTTTACAGTGAGCAGCTGGTTCTCACCTCGCACAAGCTGTGTACACTTGACAACATGTGTATGAGGATGATCAATGGTGATCTCAAAAGCTGAAGGGAAGAGAGGAGATGAGAGAGAGACAGACTTTTTAGTTTTTCATTTGTACTGCATTGGTGAAGTCTCCCACACACAATATACATGATGAGTGAGTGAATCAAACATGGGGCTTCCTGTGCTTGACTGGTGAGATATCTTTGAGCCAAGCTCCTTGCAAGTGGCCTGTGGGGCGATTTGGTTATAGTCAAAGTTTTCAAAACAAATTACAATTATGGGCACAAGAACAGAATTTTCCAAAGCGGAGGACTGCAAAGCAGGACACAAACGACGGTTTACACCAGGGGTTATCACGATAAACAGATGCCAGTAGTTGAAACCATTACCAGTGAAATTTCCTGATTTAAAATGCTATAAAATTAATACGCTATTGCACAAATTCTTTTACGAAAAATTCAAGCATTCAAGAGGATTGAGGTTGGTACTGCAAAAAGATGAATGGTTTTTTACTTAGTACCAGTACTTTTGACATCCCTACTGTACTCAAGATTAAAATAGGATCAGCATACAAAATGGATAGCATCGTAAACCACACACAGGAAGGGTGCATTGCCAGACTGACATGGAAATAGAAATGAAAAAGGTGAGAGTAGTAATGACTCTTAATTCAGAGATTGTGATAGTCCTGTTGACTCCTGGAAATTAGCAGTGAATGAGAATAAATGTGGTTATTTGGTACATCTCTCTAGTATGGTGATTCACTGACCCATTCTTGCCCTTCCAAACTTACCCAGGGTCTGGAGTATAATGCTCTCAAGAATGACCAGGTCTTGGGCTTGTTGCAGGTATGTCTGAGATTGAGAGGACAGGCAGGTTACTCACATGTTCTCTTGGTCATGGACTACACGTTTACTCGCTCTCGTCAAATTAAGATGACCCTTTTTTTTTTTTTTGCACCAAGCCAATCAGCACCTTATTATACAAGCTATGCCCCTTCAATTCATCAACATATGACAGTCAGTGAGAGGCATATGAATAATACTAACACAACAGATAAAGACCAAAGAAAGTTGATTATACATATCCAACCTAAGAGAAAAAAAAAATTGAGATCATTTTGATTCAAAATGAAAATAAAGAAATAAGAAAAGTGTTGCTCGCACAACCTGTTCAAAAGAAAAGCAATCATGTTATGTCTGATGCAGTGGTTCTGCCATTAAATATGACATTTGATACTAGGGCTGGGTATTGACACAAATTTCACGATTCGTTTCGATTCACAAGCTTGCAATTCAATTCTGATTATTAGTATATTACTAATATTATATTTCAATTTCAATTTGTACAGTCTACTTATATTTACATTACAAAAAAGGAAGTTTTCACAATAATAGTGTTGTAATTACTTTTTAATGACAATTGTTTCTACTCATTTTTTGAAATATAAAAATTTAAATGGTGACTCATGAAAACAACGGGTTCAAATATCCCGTAGATTTTGAAAAGGTTAAGTAAAATACAATGAATATGCAATATAATGCATACAATTAGCTCTGGGGTACATTTTTCTAGAAGACTAATGAATTAATAGACATTGAATGTTTTTTTCGGAGGTAAATGTAGCATTACATGGCGTTGTTTACAAGCTGTTTTACTGAGGTATTTCCGCTGTTGAAACACTGATTAACCGATTACATGAGACAAGAAATGGATTTTGGTAAGCTGTACTGTATCTTTCAGGCATACCTTCTGATGTTCATTCATGATTATTTGCTTTAACTAGTAGTAATGTGGAAGAAATGGTCTATTGGACTGAGCTGTACTGTAGCGATCTGTCACACCACATTCATGAGCGGCAAAACATATTTATTGTTTGAATTTCATCATTAAATTGACATAATTTGAAAGCTGAGACTCAGTTTCATATCAAAGCACAAAGCTTATTGTGATTTATTGGATGGGAGGCAGGCACGCTACAAAGTTTTGTTCATTCATCAACTGTTAAAAGATCGATTCTTGGGATTTAAGAAGAACATCAGTAAATCAAAACGAGAATCACTTAAAATCGAGAAATCTATATTTTTAACCCAGCCCTATTTAATAAAAACGATCATTGATCTGATACCAGTTAAAAAGCTGGTAAAGAAATTTTGTCAAGCTAAATAGTTAGGGGGGAAAACAGTTAATTTTACAGGAAAGATGGGTAAAAAAAAAAAAAAAGAAAAAAACTGAAAATCCACCATTCATCAAGGACTCTGGAAAAAAATTTTTTTTTAAAGTATTTCACATTTTCATCTTGGGTGAATGATTCCTTTAAAAAAATATTGCTGCAAAAGAACTTATTCGCTAATAAGTTACATTTTTAACAAAGAAAGTACATTGAACCAATGAATCACAGACAGTTAAAAGAAATCGGACGCAAATTCTATCATTACTTACATCACTCCTGGTGTCTGGAGACGGGTCCTGAGGATTGAGACACGCATGGGTCACCTTAATCACATGCTCCAGCTTGCGAGGCTGTTCTTCCACCTTCGCAGCTAAAAAGAGAGCTGCAGGAGCAATCACCTGTGCAACACATGACATTAACAAAGAGGTTAGATTCCTGTCCAATCCAGCCAGCTGTTTCAATTGAACCTTTAGCAAAAAGCTTGTCGAAGGATAAGGCACACACATTTCGGTGGAAGCGGGTGAAGGACTGGATCATGTAGAACCGATGCATATACACAATGGCAGTGTTAATTGTAAGTTGTGACCTGATCGACCAAAGTTAAGGATGGCAATGACATTACAAGCATTTAAAGTCACCATGAAATCAAAATTAAAAATTATTATTTCATTATGGAATATTGTATTTTTTGTAATTTATTTATCTGTGCACATTTTTTTTTTTTTTTGAAAATTCATGTACCCTACCCTTGTAATGTTTCATCAAAATAGCTTCCCCTATAGCGACATCTCTTCTTTGATGATTTTTTAACAGGCGTGAAGGCGGGGCAACCTGTCAGTCACATGATATCACAGCGATACCAAAACACAACCATCCAATCAAGGACCAATCTACATTTTTTCTTGTTCGAGAAGCCACTGGGACAAGACTACTGCAACTTCAGCTTATTGTCGAAACAGCATTACTATTCAAATCAACAAACTCAGTTTTTCAACAGGCTCATAACCACTATAGATATTTAGAATGATACCACCGCTAAGTGGTATGGGCTTGTCATTCACATTCAATTCTTGTAGTTTAATTAGAGCAACAATCATTAATATTTGACCATATTCAAATGTAGAGAGTGGAAGCACCCACTTCTGGAAATGGAAAAACAGAATTTAACTGCTGTCCATTAATTTAAGGCACATAATTAACCTAAAAAAAAATCAATAAATAAAAAATCGGGACAACTCATAATCTCTCCCCAATTCTATATGTCCTGTTACAGTATCAAACAGGGCAAACCTCCCCGACAGGATATGTTGAATTGCAATACTAACAGACGTATTTTGGAATGGCATAAACAACATATACGTCTATAACTGGAGTGTAAACAAATTGTATAATTAAGAAAATAGTGGAAACCGGAGAGTGGGAAAAGCAATGACACCGGCTGCGCTATTGTTCAGTAGGAGAGACACCTAAAGCTAGGCCATGAGGCCTAAACGAACACCCAAAAAACACAAAACTGGGACATAAATCGTTTATTCCATTCGCCTTAATTCACACGTTTCACAATACAAAAGGCGTGTTTACTGGTAGACCCGTTTCAGGTCATTACAACGTTGAAACTCAACGCTACACAAGCCGCCCAAACCGGCGTCAGCAGATGCCGAGAACGACGCCTCACAAACTGAAAAAGATACACGTTGAGCCGCTGTCCCATGTCCTGCAGGAGGTTAGCAGCTTGCTGTCGGTACGAGAGCTCTTTGTCGGGATCAAGTCCCGCTCGGCGAGATGGGCTGTTTTCGATTTGTTCGCGCGTGAAGTACCATTTATTGTTATTTAGCGAAGGCGAAGGGAACGTAGCCGCCATTACTGAGAAGGACAATGTTTTAAAATCTCTCTGCGTCACAGGAAGCGCGTCATCGCTGGCTGGAATGCGACAAACTGAAACCTGAACAAAAAATAAATAAAAAAACGAAACCTAAACTATTTCTTCTATTCTAAATTATTCTAATTCATCGAGAATAGTAAATATCATACAAATAATATTAATAATAATAATAATAAAATATTTTATGAACAGTTTAGTTGGTATTTGCAATGACCATTACAAAAAAACAGTTGAACCGTCCAGATGTAAGGATATGTTATTTCAAGAAAACTTAAATATAAATGATAGATTCATGCAAAACAAATCAAGCTTTTCTTAATAAATAAATAAAAAAAATCAACGCCAAGAGATACATTTATTGCAGATAATAAATTGCAAAATAAAGGTTTGCAGAGAACTTTTATTTTGACATATCCGTCTTTTAACATCTTACTTTTCTTCATTTTAAACCAATGCGGGAATTTAAAGGCATTCTATTTTATTTCGATATAAAAATGTAGAAAACAAGTATTTGAAAATAAATATTAAATATTTAATGTTACTTTTTGTGAATAAACTACTATTAGCATCAACTACATGTTTAAGAAGCGAAATAGCGCCATCCATTGGTGAGCTTCAGGTTGTGCCGCGAGAGAAAGAAAGTGACGAATGCGGAAGTGTTCATGTTGTGTGTGGTTTAGTTGCGTGTAGTCAAACAAAATGACCGAGTCCAAAGCTAAAAATATCAGCGCCATTCCAATCGATGGATTCAGTAATATTCGCGTCACATCATTATGGAGCTTTCTACAGTCTGTAAGTTTACAGAAACATTTAATTGTCTTAGACATAAACATAATCCAAAGGTTTTGTTTTGTCGCTATTTTTCAGTACATCCGAGGTCACGTGGTTGGAATTAAATAACGAAAACGATTTATTACGGGAATAATAATCATCATGTAAACTTGTTTCCAGGTTGACTGGACTGAATCCTGGCTGATTTGTCTGCTGGCCTTCCATGTCTTCTGTTTTGCTTTCACCGTCCTGTCCTGCAAATACTACCGCCTTCAGATCTGTCATTTTCTCTTGATGGGTGAGTTTCTGCAATAATTAAATTAAGGGTAAATGTATAAAATTATAGTGAAACACAAAATTACATTTCCGAAAATTACGCACAAGATGTGTTTTGTGAATATTTAGATTGTGTTGTGATCAACATATAACATTAATATTTTGCAGTTACAATGGTTTACAGTGCAGAATATCTGAATGAGTTGGCAGCGATGAATTGGAGGTAGGTAATTATCCACCCGACCCACCACAACCAACTGACTGTTATGTATTTTATTATTATATACTGAATATGTCTCCATTTTTGTTTTTAGGTCTTTTTCAAAGTTCCAATACTTTGATTCAAAAGGAATGTTCATATCACTAGTATACTCTGTCCCGCTCTTGCTCAACACAGTTATTATTGTGGTAATATTTACCTTTAAGAATATACTTCTTCATACATAATACTACAATATGCATCTCATCTAATTATGTTTACAAAGTATGTTTAAGATTTTGATTTAAACTCAGTCTCTTTGTTTTAGGCTGTGTGGGTATGGAGGACCTTCTCAACCATGACAGAATTGAAGATTCTGCAGTTAAAGAGAAAAGTTGCCAGAGAGAACAACAAGAAAACGCAATAGAAGACATGAACAGGACATGCACCATTTCCTAATGTTATAATGTCCAGATGTGGAGGGCACACATGGTGTTAGGATGAGGTTAAAACAAAAGTTGCGGTGAATGTTCTTAAGTGTTTCTTTCAGATTACTGATGGATGATTACTCCACCTACTAGCAAATGTTTTTATTATCCAATACCTATTGGACAAAGCCTTTAACTGTATTATGCAACTGCTTTGTGTACATAAAAATAGACCATCCCAGAGCTCAGTTTTGCTTATTTGTCCCTTGTTATCGAGTGCCGAACATGTAAATTGTGTATTTATGGGAATAAACTGAATGTTTTTTTTATATAGATATCATTGTGTTTGTTTTTGGATGTTACCACGACATCAGATGCACAAATCCAAAAGTCTGAGAGTTCTGAGAGTGAAAATTCTCAAAATAAACAGTAACATGTAAAAACATGAACACTTATATTATTAATCTTCATATTTTTACAATCAAATAACCTAATTAACGTTCACTTAAACTATTGCTAATTATATGATTTGCAATTTAAAAATGTATTCAATTAGTAAATATGAAAAACATATTTTTATAATGGTCTCAGGGAAGTATCTTCCTTTAACCAGTAGAGGGGGCAGTACACCAATTCCCCAGGGCAAGTGTGGGTATCTGCAGGTTGGGGTAAAAATGTGTGACGAAAGATAGATAGGCGGGTGCTAAAAGGTCTTTACAATTAGTCTCAAAAGCTGTAAAATTGGTTACATTTTTCAAATACTGGATAAAGGATGTATCATTAATACCACATATATACTTAATGCTGACTGGTGGATCAGGGATGTCAGCACGAAATGGATGTTGCAATAGTCTTTTCTTCCATAGTATATCCCAGTGATGTGGCTTCTTGTAAAAGAAAAAAAAATGTAGGACGGGACTTGATTTTGTCCACGGGGAATTGATTGGATGGTTGTTGCTTGCTATTGGTCGATCTCAAATAAGTAAACACGTCATCAGAGAAGAGATTCATCAGGAAGTTATTTTGATTATGGTATGTGGTTTGGGGGCACATACATTTAAAAAAAGGTAACACTTTTATTATTATGAGGTATCACGCTTCACTTATTGCGTATGTTGAAGTCTTGAGACCAACAGTGGCAAAACTTCAAAGTTACTACCTTCCTCCCGAGGCTGCATGAAGTCATGACTTCACAGGATCATTTACATTTCATTCTCCATCAATCACAACCCTCTCTCTGGGAAATTGAATGCACCGGATAAGCTGAAGTCTAGCTCTGGATTCCAAAATGTGTCTTGTTTTATATAGGTGTGAGGTTACATTATATTCTTTTACTGGAAAGTTGCAATACTAACAATACTCCTCAAGGGTCTTGAGATTGAACGTTAATGTGTTTCAGAGTGAGTGAGCTGTCGTGAAGTTGGGCTTTGGTTCTGCATTTCTCTGCTGTGAGTTTTTATCTGATTTCCATGCCAATTCCATGGCCAAACCATGAGAGGAGTAACATAGGAACCATCTGAAACAGGTGCTTTCTGCTTTCCTGGAAAGCTTGCTTCTTGGGGAGTGCTGAGATGTCAAAGCCCTGTCCTCTGCGCACTAAAGAGGAAAATAAATGAGTTTTAGGACGTCAGAGGATTTGTGATGTTCTGACAGAATCATTCCAGTGCAACCTCCTGCTGCTTTGTTTAGATCATTCTTTAATTTCACTACCTTTTTGGTGCAAACGTGAGCCAAAACTATTCAATCAACAAGACTTCAAACACCATAGCAGAATGATATCTATCAGAAAAAGAGAAAAAAAAAAGTCTCCTAAATGAGAAATGTCTGGCAAACACAGCTTAGGTGCATCATTGTTCTTAATCGTAAACTTCATTCAAACGTGGTGATGATATCAAACTATCTTTCGCAGCTGTGGATCACTTTGTTTTACAGGATCTCACAAGCAGCATCTGCAAACTATCCGACTACAAACTCCTGGCACTCGACATAGCCAAGAAAGCATGTTAAAACTACAAAGACAGAATACAAATCCACATCTTTCCTCCATCTTCACACTTTTTTCTCAGCCTCCACAGGGTGACAATGGATGGCTTTAATATTTATTACTTTCCTGGTTAATTGTATCATCATTAATACCATATATACGTAATGCTGACTGGTGGATCAGGGTTGTTTGAAGACAGCATGATCGTTTTTTTATGGAAGTAATTCCGAAAGAAGTAATTGCGACTTTTTATCTCACACTTAATAGATATAAAGTCAGAATTGTGAGAAATAAAGTCGTAATTGCGAGATATAAAGTTGCAATTGCATGTTATAAAGTCAGAATTGCACGATATAAAGTCAGAATTGCACGATATAAAGTCAGAATTGCGAGATATAAAGTCAGAATTCTGAGAAAAAAAGCAATTGTGACTTTATATCTCGCAATTCTGATTTTATATCTCGCAATTCTGACGTAAAATCACGCAATTGTGACTTTATATCTCGCAATTCTGACGTTATCATGCAATTCTGACTTTATATCACGCAGTTGTGACTTTATATCTCGCAATTCTGACTTTATATCTCGCAGTTCTGACTTTATATCATGCAATTCTGACGTTATATCACGCAATTCTGACTTTATATCACGCAGTTGTGACTTTATATCTCGCAATTCTGACTTTATATCTCGTAATTCTGACTTTATATCTCGCAATTCTGACTTTATATCTCGCAATTCTGACTTTATATCTCGCAATTCTGACGTTATATCACGCAATTCTGACTTTATATCTCGTAATTCTGACTTTATATCTCGTAATTCTGACGTTATATCTCGTAATTCTGACTTTATATCTCGTAATTCTGACTTTATATCTCGCAATTCTGACGTTATATCTCGTAATTCTGACTTTATATCTCGCAATTCTGACTTTATATCTCGCAATTCTGACTTTATATCTCACAATTCTGACTTTATATCACGCAATTCTGACGTTATATCTCGTAATTCTGACTTTATATCTCGCAATTCTGACTTTATATCACGCAGTTGTGACTTTATATCTCGCAATTCTGACTTTATATCTCGCAATTCTGACTTTATATCTCACAATTCTGACTTTATATCACGCAGTTGTGACTTTATATCTCGCAATTCTGACTTTATATCTCGTAATTCTGACTTTATATCTCGCAATTCTGACGTTATATCTCGTAATTCTGACTTTATATCTCGCAATTCTGACTTTATATCTCGCAATTCTGACTTTATATCTCACAATTCTGACTTTATATCTCGCAATTCTGACGTTATATCTCGCAATTCTGACTTTATATCTCGCAATTCTGACGTTATATCACGCAATTCTGACTTTATATCACGCAGTTGTGACTTTATATCTCACAATTCTGACTTTATATCACGCAATTCTGACGTTATATCTCGTAATTCTGACTTTATATCTCGCAATTCTGACTTTATATCTCGCAATTCTGACTTTATATCTCACAATTCTGACTTTATATCACGCAATTCTGACGTTATATCTCGTAATTCTGACTTTATATCTCGCAATTCTGACTTTATATCACGCAGTTGTGACTTTATATCTCGCAATTCTGACTTTATATCTCGTAATTCTGACTTTATATCTCGCAATTCTGACGTTATATCTCGTAATTCTGACTTTATATCTCGCAATTCTGACTTTATATCTCGCAATTCTGACTTTATATCTCACAATTCTGACTTTATATCTCGCAATTCTGACGTTATATCTCGCAATTCTGACTTTATATCTCGCAATTCTGACGTTATATCACGCAATTCTGACTTTATATCTCGCAATTCTGACTTTATATCTCGCAATTCTGACTTTATATCTCGTAATTCTGACTTTATATCTCGCAATTCTGACTTTATATCTCGCAATTCTGACTTTATATCTCGTAATTCTGACTTTATATCTCGCAATTCTGACTTTATATCTCGCAATTCTGACGTTATATCACGCAATTCTGACTTTACTGTATATCACGCAATTCTGACGTTATATCTCGTAATTCTGACTTTATATCTCGCAATTCTGACTTTATATCACGCAGTTGTGACTTTATATCTCGCAATTCTGACTTTATATCTCGTAATTCTGACTTTATATCTCGCAATTCTGACGTTATATCTCGTAATTCTGACTTTATATCTCGCAATTCTGACTTTATATCTCGTAATTCTGACTTTATATCTCGCAATTCTGACTTTATATCTCGTAATTCTGACTTTATATCTCGCAATTCTGACTTTATATCTCGCAATTCTGACTTTATATCTCACAATTCTGACTTTATATCTCGCAATTCTGACGTTATATCTCGCAATTCTGACTTTATATCTCGCAATTCTGACGTTATATCACGCAATTCTGACTTTATATCACGCAGTTGTGACTTTATATCTCACAATTCTGACTTTATATCACGCAATTCTGACGTTATATCTCGTAATTCTGACTTTATATCTCGCAATTCTGACTTTATATCTCGCAATTCTGACTTTATATCTCACAATTCTGACTTTATATCACGCAATTCTGACGTTATATCTCGTAATTCTGACTTTATATCTCGCAATTCTGACTTTATATCACGCAGTTGTGACTTTATATCTCGCAATTCTGACTTTATATCTCGTAATTCTGACTTTATATCTCGCAATTCTGACGTTATATCTCGTAATTCTGACTTTATATCTCGCAATTCTGACTTTATATCTCGCAATTCTGACTTTATATCTCACAATTCTGACTTTATATCTCGCAATTCTGACGTTATATCTCGCAATTCTGACTTTATATCTCGCAATTCTGACTTTATATCTCGTAATTCTGACTTTATATCTCGCAATTCTGACTTTATATCTCGCAATTCTGACTTTATATCTCGCAATTCTGACTTTATATCTCGTAATTCTGACTTTATATCTCGCAATTCTGACTTTATATCTCGCAATTCTGACTTTATATCTCGTAATTCTGACTTTATATCTCGCAATTCTGACTTTATATCTCGCAATTCTGACGTTATATCACGCAATTCTGACTTTACTGTATATCATGCAATTCTGACTTTATATCTAGCAATTCTGACTTTATATCTCGCAATTCTGACGTTATATCACGCAATTCTGACTTTATATCTCGCAATTCTGACTTTATATCTCGCAATTCTGACTTTATATCTCGTAATTCTGACTTTATATCTCGCAATTCTGACTTTATATCTCGCAATTCTGACTTTATATCTCGCAATTCTGACTTTATATCTCGCAATTCTGACGTTATATCACGCAATTCTGACTTTATATCTCGTAATTCTGACTTTATATCTCGCAATTCTGACTTTATATCTCGCAATTCTGACTTTATATCTCGCAATTCTAACTTTATATCTCGTAATTCTGACTTTATTTCACACAATTGCGACTTTATATCATGCAATTCTGACTTTATATCTCGCAATTGTGAGTTTAAATCTCGCAATTCTGACTTTATATCTCGCAATTCTGACTTTATATCTCGCAATTTTGACTTTATATCTCGCAATTCTGACTTTATATCTCTTTGTGAGACAAAAAGTCGCAGTTACCTTTTTTATTTTTCATTCTGTGGCGGAAACAAGCTTCCATAGTTTTTCCTGCCTTGTGATGTTGTAAATCCCAGTGATGTGGCTTCTCGAACAAGAAAAATGTAGGACGGGACTTGATTTTGTCCATGGGGAATTGATTGGTTTGCTATTGGTCGATCTCAAATGAGTGACAGGTTGTCCCACCCTCACCAGTAAACATGTCATCAGCGAAGAGAAGAGATGTCACTGGAGGAGGGAGGGGAAGTTATTTTGATTAAACATTACTGGGGAATTTGAATTTTGATGGTCCACTTTAGACAATCTGTTGGCTATAAGTCACGTTGCAGCTACATGTCGACTAACTCTCATTAGAGTAAGTGTAACCCCTATAAAACCAGCCATCAGACCAGTCTGACCGGGTTGGGAGACTAACCAAAACCAGTACAGCAGCTTAGACTGGTTCAAGATGAATTTTTTCCTGCTAATACCACTTGCCTCAGACTGGTATTAACAAGTAACAAATCATGGCTGTGATGTAAACGTGTCACATAAACTAAACCCTACTCAGTGTTTAAAAGTTTATTATTGGTTGCAATTACTTTCTGGTGAGTATCTAAAAATAAAATGTAGTACATGCAGTGAATTTGAATGGTCAGATTCATGTACATGTTCACAGAAACAGACCGTCTCAGTGTCATTGCTGTCTCTGTCTTTGTGCCGCATGGTTTACTGTAAACGTATCAGAGCAATCGATCTCTGGTGTGATGGTTTAGTTGAAGTCTATCAGCTCAGTAGGGCAGTGATGCTGCCTGTCTACGAGCTGCTAAGAACTAATCAGAGGTCTCTGCTTTTCCCAGCATCCCTGACGTTGACTGCATCCCACTTCCGCCCAGTCACATGACCCAATTGCTACGTTTTCCCATCATAGAGCAGAGTGTGTCAGTGCGATTCTTCCAGAGAAACCGGAGATGAACCGCACACACTTAGACGCACGTGCCGTCTAGACGTCAGAAAACCTCTATTAATGATTTCCTTGAAAGCATCACAAATGCTGTTGTTGCGCAATATTGGTTTGACTGGCAGAAGGTTTTTGATGCCTGCAGAATATCTGGAAAGATCTCCACTAATAACGCAGGAAGTACCATGGTGCTAACAGGAACTGCACCACACCACTTATCGTAATGTAAGGGATATGTTCACTTAGAGGAAATGATGACGGTGATTACAAATACTCCCGGATCTTCCAGAAAGGAGGAATTTATTTTAATTCTGAGGCTGATGACTAAAAAAAAAAAAGACTAAAAAAATTGATTGATGGATGTGTGAATGTGGATATATTTACATTACAGGCAAAGGAGCTTAGCCACGAGGCAGAAAGTTGTTCTCAACATTAATTATATTAAATTTCATTGAATCGTTTTTGTCGTAGCAAGTATGCTGTCTCACAAGAAAATGTGAGTCACTTGCTATAAAAGGCAATATCACAATGCTAGGGCAACCCGGTCTCATCCCAAGACGTCATATAACTGACGTTTTGGGACGTCTTTTGACCATACGTCAATATTCGCCTTTTTAGGGCCCCCTTAAACGTCGGTAGATGAGGTTATGGGATCCTAACTCTACCCCATACCTAAACCTAACCCTAAACCTAACCCTAAACCTAACTGACGTTAAAGGTAAAGCGTCAGTTGTATGACGGCCCGGGATCGCCATCTACCGACGTTTAAGGGGGCCCTAAAAAGGCGGATATTGACGTATGGTAAAAATACGTCCCAAAACGTCAGTTATATGACTTTTTGGGATGAGACTGTGTTAGCTAGGGCGATGGTTGCTAAGGTGGTCCGAGAGGTTTTTAGCTCGTTGATAGTTGTTACTTTATTAATTTGGCTTCAGAAGTTTGAGTTGACTTCTGAGCCTTTTGACGTTGACTTTGAGTTCTGTCCGCTACAATACAGTTCAAAGAGTTGTGCTGATTTGCAGCTCAAGAAACATTACTGATTATTATCAATGTTGAAAATGGTTGTGCTGCTTAATATTTTTTGTTGAAAGCATTTCCCCCCCAAGATTCTTTGATGAATAAAAGTATAAAAATATCTAAAAAAAAAAATAAAATGCTAAATGTTTATGTAAAATATTAGCTTTTCTTTTAATATTTGCTTTTATTCACTTACTTTTTATTTATTTTCCGCCTGATGTTCAAAATTTGAAAATGTTCATTCATAGTACTTAAGATGTAAGTAATGTATCAAACTGTAGATCCTTTGTACACTCTATTAACATCTTGTAAGTAAATATGTTAATAAAAACAAATCTATAAAAAAATAAAATGCTGACCAGCATAACCATTCTGAATCAGCATATTAGAATGATTTCTAAAGGATCTTGTGACACTGAAGTAATGTAGACCCGCAATTTTGAAGTAAATGAATACTAAAATATATTTTATATACTTTTGAACATATAAATGCAGCCTTGGTGAGCATAAAAAACTTGTTTCAAAAACATTGTCTCATTGTCCTTTTATGCTTCTGAAGTTTAACCTTTATTTAGACTTCTCTCTTCTTTCCTTTGGCAGAGGCTATAAGGATTTTTTTTTTCTTTTGGGGAGGAAGAAACTGAACATTCCAGAGCCAAACAGCAATCTAACACTTTGTTTTTCTCTGTTTTGGCTTCCCAAGCCAGCAAAGACAGTTCGAAAGTTGTTTGGAGATGCAGGAAAACACCAGGAAAACATACAGTTGACATGGGTGTGTGAAGCGACCTCTGTTTTCGAGCATATGGGAGGAAAGAAAGTGGGTGTGTCTGTCTTTTTCCTAGGATCTGTCCACCAGACGATGTACGGTTTGACCTTTTCTCCGACTTAAACTTATTCTCTGCCCTGCATCATGTTAAAGGGCAGCATGACTTCCCTCCCCCAGAAAACATCATTAGAGGTCGCAGAAGAACCTCTCTGGCAGGATGGCATTGTGTGTAGGCTGACTGCGTATGTGATATCCTTGAGGAGAACACTTTAGTGGGTGTCTCCATTTGCACTTTAAAGGCTTAAGAAGGGACGCTAATGACACCGCTTCTGTGCAACAATACACACGGACGCACTTATTTTGTTCAAACAGGGAAGACAAGATGGGTCTTTATTCAACCTGAAGAGCAAAGCATGCTGTCAACAATTATAACAGATTATCATCCCACGCTACAGAAGTATTTCTAAAAAAGGAGAGGAGAGAGAAAAGGAGAGAAAATTAGAGAACAGGTGCCAATACGACAGCATAGTCGATTATAAAGGGGGAAAAAATAGCAAAAAGTGTATACATTTAACGATAATGAGTACTGTCATTTACAGTAAATACTGTCCCACGTATGGTACGCATTGATTCCAGATGTGGCCCGGATCTGGGCCGACACTATGTTGCTGTCTGGTTTGGAAGTCAGTCGGGTTCAGTGTTAGATTGGACTCCATTGACTTTCATTGGTCAAATCATTTCAAATGGACAAAAACAGTTCTAACTTTCACAAAGTTTGAAAAACCCTGTTTTACAGTACTGAAATCTGACAAAAAATGGGTTTTCTTATAACGTACACTGAATGTAATTCATCATTAAAATAAGCAATTCATTTGTGTGGAGGAAAACATAGCCCAGGATTTGAGCGCATGATATAGTGCGTGTTAAAAACCTACTGTGTGATTATTTAAGCTTTATCTGCTCATATTTCTTTAGACTTGAGCCCTTTGCGGATATAAAGATGCCTAAATCATTTTCGCTGTCAAGAAGTTATCAAGACCATATGAGGTAATAAAGCAAACACACTGAAAATCATTCATGTCATTCAATCATTTACAGTAATATGGTCTCAAATCCCTATTTCTCTATGCTATCAAACCTAAACAATATATAAGCTGTTATTGCTTTCAGTAGCTCTCCATCTGATTGAGGAGGCAGTTTGTATATCAATAATTGAAACTTTACCTAAAATGAATGATCACAGTGTCTGCCATGTTGAACTGTGCTTTTGGGATGGAGCCATGTCTAGGATGAATGGCTGATCACATCACAGTTTATGACAGAAAAGCAAGGCTGCGTTGATGCAAAAGTAAAACAAAATGTTTAATTAATGTGAAACCAGGGGTGAAAAATAAAACAATGGTTTAGGAAGTAGGGTAAATGTTATGAGGGCATTAATAATGTATTTAACATGAATGAAAAATGCATGACCTGATAAACACAACGTTTCCTCTTACTCCAAACATGTTCTTGACAGGACATGGCGCAGTGCACCGTGAGCTGCATAAACGACAGAGGAAATAATTGAAGAATCGTTTGAAGAATCTATCAGATTACAATATTGTGTGTGTGGATACATATATTAGCATTAGATTATCTCTTTTTAAATGTAGCCTACAGTTTTTCCACACAAATGTCAGGAAAAATATTGCGCACTTAAAATTTTAGCCTGCTATATAATAATTCTATAATACACTCTTAGAAAAAAGTGTTCATTGGGGTAGGGTTCTTTACTCAACACCAAATAACCTTTTATGCTAAAAAGTTTCTATAATGACAAGAAAGAACCCTTTTGGCACAAAGGTTCTTTATAGGCTATTATTCATTCATATCTTACATTATTCTGCAACATTTTGTAGTTGCTGCAAGTAAACTGAAAGTAACTTAATATCACATTTTAATCATGCTGATTTTTAGAGAAGAAAAACTGAAATGGCTCTCTTCGTGTGATATTGATTAACTACATAAAATGAATTAAATACATACATTTTCTAACCCACATATCTTGAATTTTGTGATCATTCACATGCATTCGTTAATACATTTTAGGGTCTTGATGTTTGTCAATAATATGAAACATTTCATCCGGAAAGGACAAAACAAATGATAATGAATGGACCCAAAAGGTTCCAAAGAAGATAAGAGGGTTCCCTAAAGGGTTCTTATTATTGAACCCTTAAAAAGGGTTCCGTATAGAACCTTTTAGGGGTTCCAAATACGTAGCGCTGATAGAACCGTTTAAGGTTCTATATAGAACCTTTTCTTCTAAGAGTGTATAATTGTTTAAAATGCCAATAGGACAATGCTAATTTTCTGATATTCATATGAACATGTATTATTATTTTATTTTATACAAAAAGAAGTTTAATGATGTATTATTGGGACGCTTATACATAATTTTTTATTATTTTTTATTTTTTTATTTTTTTATTTTTTATTTTTTATTCTTTATTACATAATGTAATTTTTATAAGTTAAGTTAAAACAGAATGAATTGTGACCAAAGAATCAGAATAAAAACCACTTTTCCTAAATTCTATCACTGTCTTCAACTACACTGTAAATAAGGCATGATTCCAGCTTCTCTCAACCAAAATTAGTTTGAATTGGCTTTCAGGTGCTTTACTCATTGGAGAACATATGGGTAACCTTTTTATTTCAGTCAAACAAATTTCAAATAAATACAGAGAATACTCAGTAATCAAATTTAGTCTTTTTTGAACCTCAATTAAAAGTTTAGAGATGCTTTCCCTATCTCTAAGCGTAGTTTTGCTCCATTCAGGATGTGGCGTCCCACTCGACCTTCTCCAACCTCTATGCTTGTATATTGATAGTTTTATATTTTATGAATTGCCTTTCCTCTCTGTCTCGTCCCGCTCTGATGTATCAACAACATGACAGATGTATGATGAGTATAAATAGGTTTGTTTGCCAAGTTTAGTCACCGAAGAAACATGCTGGGATGATGAATAATACAAACAAACAAACGCTCGACACAAAGCAGCAAATCTGTTCGTGCAAGCTTTATTTGTAGTATCTTTCTTTATTTGTAGTATCTACTGAGTTTGTATATGCATTAATTATGCATTAGAAAATGTGCTTGTGGTATGACAGCATTTGATGTCATCAGTGTGTCATCAGTTAATGACATCACGTGTTCAGAGAGGTCAGTACATGAGAGCGGCGAGTGGTCAGCAGTAACTTTATACGATTAGTGAGTCACTGGCTGACTAATCAGATACATTTGCAAATATGAGACGGGACAAATCAATACGGCTCATTGCAACAGCAAAGCGATACAAATTTCTGTGATCAATCACTCACCATCATTCCAAACGCATAAGACTTTTGTTCATCTTCGAAACACAAAATGAAGATATTTTTTTTTAATAATTTTGAGTTCATAAAGAGATCATAAAACAAATTCTTATGAACTTTTAAGCTAGTTCATATTCAAAATCAGTAATTAATAATCATCTAGAAATTGTTCATAGCAAAATATGCTTACCATTGGATTTTTTTTTATATAAATGACTGATTTCTTTCTGATGTTTTGCTACATAAAAGTAGGAAAACTCTCTCAGCATGCATGTGATATTTTTAGGGCCTCCGGGGTCTCTGACTATTGGAAATCCCATTAGATGTGAGTGCCCGTGTTTGTCTCAAAGATTCTTCCGGAAGGGCTGTCTGTGTTTGACAACGTGTCTCAGCTACAAGGCAGATGGGAATCTCTTCAAAAAGACATGATGACGCAGGTAAGGGCCAATAAGGCCAAATCAAATCAGTCAGAAAAGAATGAGATGTGCAGAGAATGAGAGAGAAAGAAGGATGGAAGGATACTATTTTGAACGTGTGTCATTCAGAACCAAAGGAAAGGGGATAGTTATATTAAATAGCGTCCTTGTCTGGGTCAAACAAATCCATTACTTTATACAAACACAATGAAAATTTGGTAACACTTTACTTGGGTGTGCATAAGACTGACATGACACCTTCATAACCATGACATGACATATGTCTTGAAATGAAGTAGGGTTTATGCATGTTTATGACAAGTGTCATTAAGTGACTCAATAATGCTCAATAATAACATTTTGAATGCAAATATGACATTGTTTAAAATGTCTTCGTTATGACATCTCGACATAAACCATAACATCATAACCTCTCAGTGTCTTTGTCAGGACAACTTGACATTAAATGAAGTTAAACTGTCAAGTGGTTGGCTTTGACATTGGCTGTCATGAGGCCATAAATGTCATGAATATTTTTCGTGACCTCAACTACAGTAATTGAATTTGTCATTAAAAAGTTAAAATGGTTTCATGACAGCCAACCACCTGACAGTTTAATGTAATGTTAACCAATAAAGCTAGGTGGTTTGATACAACAAAGACACTGACAGGTTGTGATTTTATGGTTTATGTCAAGGTGTCATAACAAAGACATCTCAAACAATATGATATTTGCATGAAAAAATGTCATAACTGAGCGAATGACACTTAATGACAGTTGTCATAAACATGCATAAACCCTCCTTGATATTCAAGACACAGGTCCTGGTTATGAAGGTATCATGACAGTCTTATGCACACCCCTTCAAGTAAAGTGTCACCAAAAGTTTTCAGTGTCATATCACATCTTGAGCTGTTCCTCTTTTAATTTAATAGTGTTTATCATTTAACAAGCTGCTTTTCTATAACATTGACTAAACTTGTGTTGGCACAAGTGTAATGGGTTAAATAAAAGATGATTGGAGTATGTTTTATAAGTCTTTCTACTTCAAAATCTCTTTGTAATTAGTTGTAAAATTTACTGAGTGAGAATGGTTTCAAAGTAAATACTACACCAATGTGTGTGTCTGTGGTCTCGTAAAGCCAACATTATTGGGACAAAATGTTCCCAAACAGATGACGATTTCCCAAATCCTTTAAAGACTTTTTATTCCCCATGAGGAAAACAGCTAATAAGTCATGCTAATTGATGTTTTTTGAACATGTAAAAATGCAGGGAGTTTTCTGTGATAGGTTTAGTGTACGGCGATAGAATTAACAGTTACAATATATAGAAACTACAGTTACAGTTACAAACAAATAATCATGTATATGGAAAGTCCCCAAAAAACACGAAAACACAACATTAGTGTGTTTGGCTGGTGATGTCCTAGTGAATTATTATTATGGAAACTCTTAGTACTGATAATGTGGTCGGATCAGAAACATTTGTCAAAAAAGCTAAAAAAAAAAAAAGAAAATGGTCGTATAAACCTTCATATATAACGTGGCACTCAGGCCCACTTTGAACACAGACAGTACTTGGGCGTCGAGTGGTGTAAATTATTCGGACAATTATGAAAATCACCATCAAAGGCTATTGTGTTAGTCACTCGTGGTCTCTTTCAACAGAATCTCAGTGATGTCACAAGTTAGTTTGATCTCAAGTCATCAAATCAAACCAAACATAAGCATCATTACAACAGCTATATTGATTGCAATATGGATGATTACATCACCAGCATTGGTCGTTCCGGCTCTAAAGGCTGTTATTGTTTGTTTATAAGCTGGCGAGCGTTTATTTGATCATATAGTGTGCATGCGTGCAGGAGGTAGTGTGCGAGGAAAGCATGCTGGATCATTCAGCAGTGATAGTGCTTTAATGACATGGGGGAAGCCTCAATTCAGCACATTACTTACTGATTTCAAAACATCCACATGCAGCGATGCACACGTACACATGCTTGTTTTAAAATCACAGTGGAGAAATTCCATGAAATCGTATTGTTTTTATACTGAGCTATGATAACACACTCTTTCTACCTTTGGCAGGAAAAATAAATGAACACCCTGTGTCTAAAAGTACAGCGGAGACTAGACTAGGCCTATATTAAAAAAATAAAAACAAATCACAAGCAAAGGCTAGCTTTTATAGTTCAATAGTCACGTTTACACCAAGATCAATAACTATTGTGCACTGTAAAAAATTACTGTGATTTTAACGGTAAAAGACTGTAAAAATGCTACAGTGCAAAACTGTTATTGGTAAACGGAAAGTTTCCGTACTATACACGGTAAATAACTGTGATATAATTTTACAGTAAAATACCGTTAAATTTACAGTTTTTGAACGTGAAAAAGAACAAATCATTGTATAATTTACAGTGAAAAACCGTAAATTGACATTCCCACAATTCCCTGTGTGACACTTCACATTTTATGTATTTTTGTTGAAATAACTATGGTTCCTCATAGTTTTATTGTTTTTTTTTTTTCTAATCAGTTATGTAGGGTTTTATGTTACATTTGATGTTGTTAAATTAATGTTTATTGCATTTTTTTTAATTTCATGTATGTTACCATGATGGTGCTTAATGTTTGTGTGAATGACATTGTGCAGCTTCTTTACATAAATATTGCTTTATACAAGTGTTCACTTGTGATGAGGTTTGATTGCTCATGTAACTCATCACTGCTGTGATGATTGTTGGTTGTCAGTGTATTGCAATGGTCTAAAACAGATATCAATACATCAATAAGTTGGTAAATCCACATTTTATCAGAAAATAAAACACGGTTTATTACTGTAAATTTTAAGTTTAGTCTGTAAAACCATTAACATTCCTACCGTATTTTTAACTGTAAAGTTCTGGCAACCACAGCTGCCGTTTTTTTACCGTCAAATTTACGTTTTATTTTTTTACAGTGTGATAGCATCCACAACAATGCCACTTTAAAATAATTTTCGACATGAAGTGGAAGATGAGATCTTCCCTATTGTGACGTGAAGTGTAATGGCTTCTTGAACAAGAAAATATAGGGTATCTTTAAAGTAAACAAACATGCAAAATTAAATGGGATGAATTGCATTCTAACATTTGTTACCTACAGGGTCAGGGGGGTTTATAGCGGCTATAAATACAGAGAATGATTTTAGTCCACCTTCTGCAGCCTCTGCTGGCAACACACGCAACACATGACAGTAGGAGTATGATTGAAGCATTCCTAAATTTTTGCTTTTATCTTGCTGCAGTCAGGGTGAAAGTGCCAGGGTCAGAACCGGCTTGATACGATAGTTACAGATTACACTATAAAGTTTTATAGGTTCAACTTAATAACACATGCTTAGAAATGCTCAAAGAGTCTACTTTTTGATTGTTAGTGCTGTCGCCGTGGTGATGATGGAGGGAGTTCATTAATAACTAACAGGATGAAATGGAACGTGTCTGGATAAATCCACACATACGCAGAGAAACTAACTTGGGCCGCAGACACGGCATTACGAATGACTCTTCTCTCTCGCTCTACACCCCATCTCCTTTTCAAAGATCACGAAGATTTTCTGAGCAGATAATGATAGTGTCAGAATGTCAGATATTATCTTTCTATTTCTGTGTCTCAAAGTCTTCTGTCTACTTTGCAGCTTTAATGAATGGAATTGTGAATTCGGCTGCAGGCTGACGAAGTCGGATTGGATGAAGCAAGCCTTTGAGAATGACTTGAGAGGTGATCAAATGAATGACCAAATCATTCATTAGACTGAATTTGATCAGCCATACAGCTCAGCTTCCATATAGTGTAAAGAAATAAAACCTCTATAGTATCTGAAACCATTTAGTTTGTTGTGGTTTGCTGCCAGAGGGTTGCTATGTGTTTGACTTCTGAGTGGTTTTAGGCCTCGTCCCTTTTCCCTGCTAACTTAAGGCCTCATCACTATCACTATCCCTATCACTGTAATGATTCGTTCATGAACCAAACGAATCATTCTCTCCGCTGATTCATTCAAAAACAATGAATAATTCAGGAATAAAAAACCACTACTGTGTTTTGTTCGGTGTTGTAAAGTTTCGCTGGTGGAGCAAAAACAAAGTATTTGGCAATATTTTGTCTGAAAGTTACTCAGATTAGTTTGTTCGTTTAATTGACTGTTGGAAATTAATGTTGCTTCATTATTTGAATAATAATTCGGATTGGTCAATTTACTAATGAAATTAAAGTCGCCAGCCTCATCGTTCGCGCTTGTCCAGTGATTAAAATCCACTTAGCTACATTTTATGCTTTATATGCATTTGAATTATAAGGCATAGTTCACTTTGAAATTAATTTGTGGTATGTTTTAGCTTACCTCAAGGGCATCCAATGTGTGTCTTTGTTTCCATAGTAGTTTCAATTTTTATATTTTTAGGTCAAACCGTTGTTATCTGTCAGTCATATAATGCAGGTTTAGTGATCTGAGGGCGAGGGCGCTTTGTGGCTGTAAAAACTGTTAGTTTTCTCACACAAACCGCTCGTTTCATGTCTTAGGCCATCAATGTGTACTTTCATTTACGAGTCATTAAATCATGTTTAATTTGGACTTCTCTGTGCATGCTCTTTGAGGTGGTGACCATAGACCTCCATTATATGACTGACAGACAAGAACGGTTTGACCTAAAAATATCAAAATTGAAAATACTGCAGAAACAAAGACACCTACATCTTGGATGCCCTTGAGGTAAGCTAAAACATATCAAAAATTAATTTCAAAGTGAGCTATCCCTTTAATTTGATCCCATTTTGAATTCATTTTTTAGGAGGCCCAGCCTCCCTTGTCTAACAGAGCACTGATGGCTGATTGGTAGTTTCCTCTCTCAGGACAACCTTGGAAAGCCAGAATATTAATAGCGTCTCCCCCTCATCTCATGTGACATCGGGAGTGAGATGTTGTCGGAAGGTTAAGTGAATGACTTCAAAGTGTACTTAAGTCAGTCCGCATTTCCCAAATCTGGTTCAGGAAGACCCCCTAAAATGTTGCTTTAACTCTGGCTCACATACTACGCTAACTAGTTGACAAATGTGTCTGGAGCAGGGATAATCTGTCTCTGAGTCATTGGATCATTGGACAGTACAGACAAGATTTCTTGTAATGACTGAAATTTATTACGTGCACATTTACCTCCCTTATAGCAAATGCACCATATTACAAATATATATCACTATGAAATGAATATATAACATAATTGTCAACTGAAGGTCAGGAAAATCATCTAATATATGTTCAAAGAGCCATTATGAGCAATATTAAGCTAGTTGGGCTTAGTTTTGTATTTGCCGTAGTAATCTTTGGCTTTAAAGTAATTATCATTGAATGTATTTAAATTCATCCAAGTGTAAATGAACATCTTGAGAGCCTGAAAAGAAATTGGGATTTCCCCTTAAAGTGAACATTTCTAACAATCGCCCAACCATGAGCGTGAAATTGTAGCTAAGCACAGATCTCATAATCATATGAAGAACTTCAGTTGTCTTGGTAATCCCACTGATTAACAAATGTGGTTTGCTGTGTATAGCAGAGGCGGCTATTTTGTAAGGGAGAGCATCTTGAATCACTTTTGAACTATATGCAAAACCTCACAAACGAATGGCATGTTTGTACAATTGAACTAAAGCTGAGCTGTTTTACTTACATGCAAAACAAGCCGAAAGTGTGCAAAAGGCAACAGCACATGACGTTAAAAGTATCAAGACTACCACCCCCCTGCTAGGACACATGGCTGTATTTTTCTGAGGTTTAAAAACCACAGATTTTTAAATCCACACTAGTCTAAAATTAAATCATGCACCTTTTCAGAACTGGACCTGACCTATCAGTCTTTGTGCATGATAGGTTGGTATGATTCCTGCCGCTCAAACGATAGAGTATGGATGCTAACAATGGTGTTTATTTCCCCAGGAAATGCATTAACTGGTTAAAAAAGTAAATATTGTACAATGTAAGATAAACTAGGTAGAAATGTCTACCAAATGCATAAATGTAAGAATAAAAAAGCCCTAACCATGCATTTCAGCATCTTTTTCCATGTTTGCATTGGCAATCACTGCAATTCCAATTAATACGGTACTGAAATCACACAAGCAAAGAATCAACAAATTGTTTTTTCGTGTCATTTGGTTCATTCAACGAATGAAATGAATAAGTTGACTGGGGAAAATATTCGTTCATTTTGATGAACGAGTTTGAACAGGAGAGTCACGAACGCGCATAAGGACAGAGCAAGGTGAGTATTTGTGCTTATAAAACTTACACTTTGTTATTTTATTTTTTTAAACGATCGTTTCGCTTGATAAGACCCTTATTCATCGTCTGGAATCATTTAAAGCCCTTTGAACAGTTTGCAGTTTGTACTGAAAGTGTCTTTTGAACCTTGAACCGTTTGGTTCCCATTGAAGTCCATTATATGGAAAAAAATCCTGGAATGTTTTCATCAAAAATCTTAATTTCTTTTCGACTGAAGAAAGAAAGACTTGGACATCTTGGATGACAAAAGTGAACTACTCCTTTAATGGAACATTATAGCAAAACGTTGAACATATTTTTGTCAGCTGGGTTCTTGAGCACTAAATCAGCATATAAGAGTGATATATGAAGGATCATGTGACTAGAGTAAAACTGCTGAAAATTCATCTTTGCCAGCAGGAATAAATTATATTTTGATATATATATTAAAATAAAAATGACTACTTTTAAATTGTAATAATATTTCACAATATTAATGTTTTTACTGTATTTTTAATCAAATAATTGCAGCTTTGGTAAGCATAGGAGAGTTCTTTCAAAAACTTCTAAACTCTTACCGACCCCAAACTGATGAATGGTTTCGTAAGTTTAAGGGATTTCCATTCCCTAGATAAATTTGAAAAATAACAGCACATCTAACAAAAGCCGCAGGATTTGAGGTATCATTCATGTTCGTAGCAGCTAACTACACGGTAAGGTTTAATACTTGCCTAAGCAAGCACCACTGAAATCAAAGCCATGGAGGCTGATTGTCAGCTTTAATTGAGACAGAAAGTTTTAATCGTACAAAATTAGGCAGAATGATCGATTATAGAATGATAAAGACCTCTGAATGTGCATTTAATTGGTGTTACAGTAAATGTTTAATCCTCCATCAGGACTGTGGCTTGTGGCAGTGGAGAAACGAGCACTTCGACCATGTTTTTGTACGTTTAATTCTTTGTTATTGTGCAAGAAAACAATTGCAGAGGCTTTTTATTTAGCCATCTAATTGGCTATAATCAAACCATAGATTGTGACACAAGAGACGTTCTCACCTCAACCAGATGTGCCTCATCAGAAATGGATCACAGAGCTCTCTTTCTCTTTCTGCCTCCATTCCCTCACCCGGCAAACTCACGCACACGTTATAGAGACCACCAACACACTAATAACTAAAACCACCGACACACCCACAACCGCTCGGACCTCAGCCACTCCTCTCCTGGTCATAGGACATTATCATTAGTTCTATCAGAGGACATTTGCTCGGGAAGAGAAACAGAGCCATGACAGTGGGTGTGGAAGATCAACCCCGCGCACAAATTATGCCGAGACGAGTCAGATGATCTCATCACTATTGATAGTAATGAGTCCAACAGCAAGGAGCACAGATACATCAGATCAAACGGTTTAGGTCATTACCGAGACGCACATGTGCACTCACTCACTCGCAGGCATACCAGACGTGCAATCACAAATACCGCACACAATGAAAATTATACAAATAAGCACACGCATGCCCACACACACGCCATGGAGGCCAGTGTCCACGGTTTGACTTCAAAAGTACTCGTATATCTCATTCGATTCAACTCATTGACGGTCATTTAGCATGACGTGATGAAAGTCATTATACGTACACACACTTAAAGTTTCCAATAAGGACAAAATGGTTTTACAGCTTGACAAGTCATTCATGTGAATCTTGTCAAAGGTTAGTTGTTTCCACGTAGCAAGTAAATATTGTCCTTTTGAAAAGTTTGGAATAACGTGCAATGATGCATCATTCACAGTAAGTATTGAATCTTGATCGGAAAATGTTTCATTTTTCATTCTCTGGCAGGGTCTTTATTGTTAACTAAAACAAACTACAGTGTAAAAGATTATATGTTTAATAAGTTCTGGCAATCACTTTAACTCAAGTTATACAAGATACAACTCCTTTTTAAAGTCAGTTTTATGCAATTTAAAGTAGTTCACTTTTTTAAAAAACTTCTGCTGATAATTTACTCACCCCCATGTCATCCAAGATGTCCAAGTCTTTCTTTCTTCAGTCGAAAAGAAATGAAGGTTTTTGATGAAAACATTCCAGGATTTTCTCCATATAATGGACTTCAATGGGAACCAAACGGTTCGAGGTCCAAATGAGAGTTTCAGTGCAGCTTTAAAGGGCTTTAAACGACACCAGACGATGAATAAGGGTCTTATCTAGGACCCTTCGAGTCATGACTCGAAAAAAAAATTGTTCATTTTGATAAACGAGTTTGAACAGGAGAGTCACGAACGCTCATCACAGAACAGAGCAAGGCGAGCATTTGTGCTTATAAAACTTTAACTTTTTTATTTATTTTTTAAATGACTGATCATTTCGCTAGATAAGACTCTTATTCATCGTCTGGTGTCGTTTAAAGCCCTTTGAAGCTGCACTGAAACTCTCTTTTTGGACCTTGAACCGTTTGGTCCCCATTGAAGTCCATTATATGGAGAAAATCCTGGAATGTTTTCATCAAAAACCTTAATGTCTTTTCGACTGAAGAAAGAAAGACATGGATATCTTGGATGACATGGGGGTGAGTAAATTATGAGCAAAAGTTTTTTTTAAAGTGAACTACTCCTTTAAGGTGTTCGAGCCAATCAGAGCACACCGCGCTTTTCAGAATGACGAGCCTTTGACGTTTCAGAAAAGCGGGGCATAGAGGAGCAACAATAATGTACTTTTTTAACCCCAAGACACGTAAACACATAGCATCAAACCAAAGTGAGAGAGAGACTGATATGCCTGAGATCTGCTCATCTGTGGCAATCTGAAACTCATCTCTCTCGCCTGCTGAGTTTGGCTTATAGCTGTTATCTTAACGTAACCTTAACAAAGTTTTCAGAAAAAGAGAGAAAAATCCCTGACACGTCCAGAAGCTTCCCATGCACGGCGTGGCTGCTGTTTCCCAGTCTTACAACAACAGCTCAGCGAGTGTATGCAAACAAGACCTCTACACTCGGCTCCATCATTTCATATCACAACTATTTTCATTTTGATGGGGAATGTGTTTTGCCCTCCCCTGACTATCAGTCTCACTGGAAACTGCGCACACATGCATACACACATTTACACAAAGAATTTGGCAGGGTTGTTTGAACTAAGTTACAAAAAAAACCTGTTGCAACTGCAAACAGCACGTCTTTCATTTTGTCACTCGGCACAGATCTGCAAGAAAACAATTCAGAGATAAAGGCTGAACTGACATCAGTGTGACATCATTCAACAATCCCTCAATCTGTCTATCTGCAGGATTATAACCCAGTTTTACAAAAGACTCTTCTGACACGTAATCAGTCATAATTCTATGCCAAATGAAAATGCATGTAAATAATCAACAGGATCACGCATGCCTTTCACAAATACTTTAAACACCTCTGTGTTTAATACACCTGCGTTCCTGAGGAGCCACACCTATCGGTACTTTGCACGGAGACTACAATTGTTATATACACAATTGACATATATATGTGTGTATGTGTGTGTGTGTCACACAACAACAGGGCTAAAGGCACACCTTAAGAGAAATGTGCTTTTTTGTATGATTTCATTTTTTTTTATTGAACATTGATGGAGCAACAGTGGTTTCTTTAAAAATCTGAAAAATGTATGAGGTGGCAAGGTGGGCCTGCATGGGTAAAAGGCACAAATTATTTATACAAATACTTTAGCTAAAATAATATGTTTTTTAATAATGTATAAGTTAATAATTGTCCAAAACAATCACTTTAGCAAAGTTTGCACTATTTTCGGTTTATTTCGACAAATGAAATAATTAATTTTAGTTCAATATGCAATCATTAAAATGTTCATTTCAATTCAATTCAATTCAATCTTTATTTATATAGCGCCATTACAACACCCAGAAAGGTGCACAAAGCGCTTTCCATAAAATACATAAAAAGATAACAGTATATAAAAATTGCAAGATAAAGCTAATCAAAGCAATCAACAAAATAACTAACACAACCACTAAAAACAAAACAAATGATTACGTGTTAAAAGCCTTCCTGAAAAGAAATGTTTTCAATTGAGATTTAAAAACACTAAACACAGTAATGTTACGTAGGGTAGCAGGTAAGGCATTCCATAAAGTTAATTTTAAAATTAGAAATCCCTTAATAATTTAATACAGATTTACAGTAGTAACAAATTATGTTATTTTCATTATATTTATGGTTAATATAATGGTTTCATTATACATATGGTGATCATCTCTTATATATGATATGTACCCTCTGAAACCATGTCAAGTCAACAAATGGAAAAATCAGCCAGCTTTTTATTATCATGTTAATGATTGTGCATTTAGCCCTTTAACTGTTACTTTAATTACCTTGAAAAAAACTGAAGATCATTACCATTAACAAGACCTTTGTCTCAAATAGTCAATCATTTTTGCGATTCTCATTTGCAACAAAAACATTAAATATTAGATAAAATTAGCGCAGAATCAACTTGGCGTAGCTGTCGCGAACGCATCAAAGATCGCTCAAATTTCGGCATGCATCATCAAAAGCAGTTGTAGCCCGTTTTATATATAAATATATATTAGGGCTGTCAAACGATTAATCGCATCCAAAATAAAAGTTTGTGTTTACATAATATATGTGGGTACACTGTGTATAATTATTTTGTATATATAAATACACACACGCATGTATATTTAAGAAAAAAATATTATTTATATATAATTTATATATATAAATTATATATAAATCTATACACAGTATATACGTGAAAATATTTCTTAAATATATACAAACATGTGTGTGTATTTATATATAAAATAATTATACACAGTGCACCCACATATATAATGTAAACACAAACTTTTATTTTGGATGCGATTAATTGCGATTAATCGTTTGACAGCCCATATATATGTATACGTTTTTTTTACTAACTGATAATGTTACTTTTAAAAGTATGTGTTACAATTTTACGTTACTCCCTAAATAGGTAACTAATGCAATATTTAGTTACTGTTTATGTAAAGTAATGCGTTACATTGCAGACGAATTAGAAGCATTGCCCAATAACGCGATCATCACATTACACAACATACAAATCTAAACTGCCTAATGTTACAGAATAAAATGTTGAACCCATGAAGAGGTACCGGATTGTTCAAACGTTTGGGGTGTTGATGGATGTTCTGAATCTGGAAGTATTTTTTTTTTTAAACAATTTTCTCAGCTTTTTGGTCAAAATGTTGCTTTTTTATATCAAACTTACCCAAATTCAAGTGTTAATAAAAAAAGAATGAATGAGTGCTGAAATTATTTTTTTCAAAGCTGGCGCTATCTGGGAACTTAAAAAAAAAATCTGGCAGGGAAAGAGTTAATTGCATCACATGAGCTAAAGTTGAATCGTGATAATGCCTCAATCTCATTATAATCGCATTATAAGGGTGCACGTAAACATAGCTGTTAATATTGCTGTTTATTTAACTGTTTTTATGTTTATCATCAGTAAAGTTGTAATCAGTCAATGTGGCACAAGTATTGTTTTGATGCCAGTGTACTTTACCTTGGTTACAAAAGCCTCATTTACTTCCATTGAGGAAACAAACAAATTAGCAAACAAAAACCAACACACATTCGCCAACATCCAATAAAGCCTAATTTGTCTTGTAAATGCTTGGTCAAAGAGCTTCCTAACAGTGTAGGACAATAGTAACAAGGAAAGAGAGAGAGAGAGAGATACAAAGCCAAAAATAAAAAACAGATTGTCAAGACTGTCTGCCAGTTTATGATGATTTCCATGCAACTGCCTTCCTTGAAGAAAAGAAAAGTAAATATAGGGAGTTTATAGGATAGTTTGTCATGTATTTGTTACTTCAAAATATGACAGCCATTTAACAAAAGAAATGTAGGCCTATGTCAATTTTACCAACAGAGCCATGTATAGAACAGAGAAGTACTTCACCAAGAAGTTCAGCCAACGTGAAATAAAAGAAAACAATAAAATAAATGTATTGGACTTAAAGAGAATCCCCAAGTGGTAACAAAAAATACTTTAGCATCCAAATGCTAGCAGAGGAAACATTTTGTCCATTTCAGAGCTGAGAGGATGAAAAAAGGAAGATAAATGGACAAACCAGATGGGCAGTCAGTCAGAGAAAGACTCCAATGGAAAAGGTGGATGAGGATGTAATGAGATTGACCACTTTTCACCAACAAAAAGCCTTATTTCTACAGCAAGAATGAGATGGGCTCATTTAAGAATTCTGTGAAATGTCAGAATGAGAAAGAAAGAAACGTACTGCAGTGTAACCAAAGTCATGCCACCATATGTCTCATTTCCCTTACATGCTCTTTTTTTTTTGTTTGTTTGCTTCTAAAGTCTATTCTATAACGGGTGCTGGTGTTTGCCCTTCAAAACTCTTCAATGATTTATGAGGCAATCCTTTGAGTGGCATGTTTGAATTATAGATTAGATATTTACAGTTCTCTCAAGGTTTATTTTAATTATTTGGTCCAGGTCGAGAAAAGTTGAGATTCAGGCAGAATTTACATCACTTCCTGTTCCAAACTTAATTTTTTTTTATTATAAAACAGCACTCCCGGCATCTTAAAATACTTCACTCAAAATTGAAAATAATAAATCTATAGTTACATTTTTTTTTTTAAAGAAAACACTAAAAAATTTTTTTTACTGTAATTTATCTTAGCATAGTGAAAAAAATGATATTATATTTAATGGGAAAATATACAATTTTACAGTAACATGCATGACCCATCACATTTTGATCAGTTGGGTGTTTAATGCTGTTTGTTATTTCTGCCATACTTCTCAAATATAATTTGCAGATGTGTATATTAAAACTTGGCACATGAAAACTACAAAATATTAGATTGTGTTGCATGAACTCCTTTTATGTTGATTTTTTGGAGCCTGACATCCTATATGTAGTGAAATGTAATTTTAACCTGTTACTGCAAATCAAACATTTTCCATTTATTGAAAAACGCCTAAAAGACTTTTCTCCGGATGTTGCTGCAGGTTTAATTATGCGTTGTTATCAGTTATGTCAAGTGAACGTTTGTTATTCGCCATACTTTTCAAATATCATGTGCATATTAAACTTGGCACATGAAAACAACACAAAATGTTTGATTTTTAGGTCAAATTATTGCTATGTCTTGCTTATGCCACCAATTCATGAGGTTTCATCAACCTTTCAGATAGCATGCAGTCTAAATCTTCAATTGACTCTCATTCTTTAGGTTTCACTGCACAGAAAATGGTTTTATGATATCTGTAGTGTAATCACTTTATCATGTGTACCAGCCTTTATGAGCAATTCACATCACTGATAAGATAGCCACACACATTAAGCTGTTTCCATGTAAACAATCCAAAACAGTGGAAGACAACGAGTTTCAACAAAGTTGAATAACGTTATGGTGTTATAAAAAGCAGGGGGGGGGGGGGGGGGGGCTCATCCTCATATTATATTAACATTTATTTTCCCTCAAGTTGTCCCCCTAATGTTTAGGTTTAATTCTACGTATAAGACCATTGTTAGGTGTTGGTCTAATTGACTTTTAGGGGCCCTAGACGGCTTCCTACCTTTACGTTGAGTCCGCCCACAGATCACCGTTCGTGACCGGGATGGGAGCCAAATTGCTCCATGTTCTCTTTTGCTTTGAGGGAGTGGTATGAACGAAAGCAAACACAAACTAATCCGAACTCACTTTTGCCTGGTCTGTTTGGCTGACTGTTTCTCTTGCGCTATCATTACCATTACGCAGAATAATTACATCAGCTGCAGCCACTTCCAGGCATCGATCTGTAACTCGAATCAATCCTCTGGAGACACGAAGGGATGAAATGGTGATCTATGGTGGTGTGTGAGGGGAAAAACCTGACTTTCAGGCACTATAAGAGTTCCAGTCTGTGCACTGGTGGGACAGTTCCTGGTATAGACGTCTCTGCCTTCCTCCATTAAGTGCTTTAATGAGATAGTGGGCAAAGAAAAATGTCCATGGGATGCTGCATGTGAGAAACGGGAATGAGGATGTGCAGCGTATATGTGTGACGAGTTTCTAATTAAAGACACGGCGATGTAAGCCCACGAGGGACGACTCCTTCCGTCTGACAGCCTCAATAAATTGGTGAGAATCGACGACGAGTGTTTCGAGACGTTTAATACGAGTCCGTGTCCACGAGGAGTTATCTCAAGTCGCGGAAACATCAGAAAGGAGTCTGACCACTCAAACTTCCCACGCTTGAGTATAATAAAGGACGATTCGCTTGAAAGGATAGTTCCCTCTCTCTCTTTTTCCCAGCTCGTTTTGCAAACCTTGCGTGGTTATATAGGCACCGTGACCGGACACTCGAGACTCAATAAAACACACCGCACGCTCGTCTGCCTCAGGCTGTGCCGATTGAGAGAAAGAACTGCAGCCAACGACCGTCCTCAGGTAGGTTTACTGGAGGCATTTAATGACCTATGGTGATTCTTTTTTTAAACTTTTGTTTTGGTTTTTTGACCACATCATACCTAACGTTATTGCTTACACATTTCCCCCCCGGAACTCTTTTCATTTACAAAAGGATTTAATTTTTTTTTTCAATAGCCTACGCCTCAATGGACTGTGATGCTTTAAATGCGAGTGTGTAGTTTCTTAGTGTGTTCTTTCATAGTTTAACTAGTAGGCTATGTATCAGTCAGTTTGAATTTGAATTCAGTCTGAATTTATGTTTCAAGCTTGCAAGTCTCTCACATAATGGTCAGCAATAAAATCCAGGTGCAACGTTGATATTATTTGGTCATGGAAGAATTTGATGAGAAATGAGTTGATACTGAAACTTTTGATTGCATGTGGGTATCTTTCCAAATCTCAGCACAGTTTGAGACATTGTTGAAATCTGTAACTCTAGAGAAAACACATGTGAGTTTCAGTTGTGAGTTGATCTTGTTCTCTGAAGTAACATCTGAGGAGCATGGCACTTCTTGTTTTGTTATTCATGCAATGACATTGCTGTCGTGTGGAGGAGAAATACATTAATTTTGATTACCTAATTTATTAAAAAACACTTTGTGAATGACAAAAGAATGACCAGGTGCGTCCAACTGGTGTCGAAATAACGCTTCTATTAAAGGAGGTCGTAAAAGTTTCCGAAGTTTATTTTTAGCGAAAGTTTTGCATCTTATAAACCTTGTGACTTCTTCACCAGGACCTGGGCAGCGCGGGACGTGCGCGCACTCTTGTTGCGAGAGCGATGTGCGCGCTGCGGGCTCCGGTGATGCTAATGGGGCTCGTCATGTTAATCTGTACCTCCGCACAAAACGATGCCACGGCAAACAAGGTTGAAAAAACATTCAGACGGATAATGGACATCATGAGACAGGTGGAAAACAGATCTGACGACGTGAGCGCGCAGAAGACTGAGCGCGCACTCGAGCCAAAGGACGCTCATAATCTCAAAACGGAAAGTGGGGAAACAATTTTAGGTAAGCAGAGCATTAAATGTCCACAAAACTAAAAATGTAAGTTCATTGCATTGGATAATTAAATGCGGCAAGTTGCATTTACTAAAAAGGATAGCACCCTTTAAAAGCAACTGTTTGTTTATTTTTAAGATAAAATGACACTTACTGGTTGTCAAAACTTATAGTGGAACATGTCCATGTTCCTAAACTTGCTTCCACCATAAGTCACCTTGAGACCAGTTACTTAAGTCATTGCAAAAAATAGTTCTAGCGGCTTGAGCTTTCTCTGAACTAACTTCTGTACCATTTTAGTATATAATGTTGCCACTTGGTTGGATATTTTGTTATGTTATGTAATGCAATGAAATCACACTCTATATGCCTTATTTTTCTTTGGGCTATAATTAGGAAGGATGTAACCTACCCACTAGGCCACTAGCCAAAATCTTAACTCTCAAAGCATTGGGTGAAACAGTGTTGTATTGCACCTGTTGTGTGCCGAGTCAGACACGTGGTGATCAGCGACTCCTAGTTATTACCCAGTGGTCTCTAGCCTAGGATTTTATCATATAGAAGAGACATTAAGCTAGATTAAAGTACCGAACACACATTTGTGATGAACGAGTAGTTATAATATTGGTGTGTCAAATGAATACTAAGAATAGGTGATCATGGTTTGTACAGAAAGCTTGTTTTTGGGGACTAAACCGCTTAGTCAGAGCATGTTCATTGCTGGGGAATGTTGAGCCGAGTATTTGTCTGAGCTTCAGACTCGTCCCTCTTGAAGGATCAGTGGATATTCAGGATTTGACCTTTGAATGTTTCTTTCTCTTTGCAGAAATCTTTCCCAGAGACCTCAGAAAGAAAGAGAAGGTTATAAAAAACTTAACAGGTGAGAGACTTTTGAGTTTTCTGTGACCTCAAAGCAACAAAGGAAAACAGAAGTGTTTGAGAATTTTAACTGGGCTGTTTTCTTTCCATCAGGTAATCTTTATTTCGGTCCAAAATGCAGGAAGCATGTCTACAGGCTTTACCATAACACCAGAGACTGCACCATCCCTACATGTGAGTACAGTCAAGCTTTCCCATCTCTTCAGACCCCACAAACGAGTTACACCTCTGCCCACATGCACCACGACCCTGTACAAACTGTCTTTATATTCATGACAGTCTCATGTCGGCTAGGTGCCCCTGATTTACCCCTGCACATGGAGTTTTAACACAGAAACAATATAGGCTACAAATTCAGGACTCATCCAGCTGATTATCCAACTCATCTGTCCTCAGACTACAGAAGGTGCGCGCGACTCCTGACGCGACTGGCGGGGAGTCCGAGATGCCAAGAGGGTTAACTTTACCAGGTAAGACACTTTTAATTCCTTTTTTGGTTACACTTTATTTTGATAGACCATTTTACACATTCTACCGACTAAGTAACTTTGCAACTAAATGTCAACCAACTCTTATTCAGTTGCAACTACATGTCAACTAACTCTCTTTAGAGTATTAGTAGTCCGTTAGGTTAAGTTTAGTTTCCACCGAAATTACCTGGAACAATTTGTCCCAGGAACATATTTCCCTCAGATCTGTTTCTGCGTTTCCAAGTACATTGAAGATTAGGCAAATTAGTCCGGTGACCTAGAATCAACAAATGCGGCATGAACTCAAATGCGGCATGAACTCAACCAATCAGCATGTTAAGGGCTCAAGTCCCACCCCCGGAAGTTGCTGAATTTTGAAAAAGTACTACCTCAGAAGCAGGCACTTTCTCAGGGAAAAATTGTTACCTGGAACTTCATTTAGACCCCGGTTCCTGAGGACAAAACACACATGCCCCTTTTCCACCAAAGCATTTTGAGAGCCGGTTCGGAGCCGGTGCCTACTCGCGAACCAGTTCTTTGCATTTCGACAGCCAAAGAACCGGTTCTCGGCCAGGAAAATTGGTTCCAAAGCGGCACCAATTCTTTGCTTGACTAGAACCAGAGAACCGTTCTTTTACCACGTCACCCTTACGTCCGGGTTAACCAACAACACGGCGGGAAAGGTTGTGACCGCCGTTGCTAAAAACAGTGCTAGTAGAAAGATAGGCTGACCCCAAAATAGGATCGCAAAGCCAGGAGAAACATTTGCAGAAAGACGATGTAGTTCGCCATTGTAATTGTTATACTTAAAAGTTGTCGCAAGCGTTTCAGGGAAAGCCAAGACATATGGCGAGGTACACAGTGATGTAACAACGTCATTCGCTGGGCTCGCTAGTCAGTGGAAAAACAAACAGGTTCTGAAAAGGGTCGCAAGTACCCCTTTTCCACCAACAAGAACCAGGTGGTGGTTCAGAGCTAGAGCTAGTGGCGGTTCGTAGTTGGTTCGACTGATGAGCTTTCAAAGAATCGGTTTGTCTTTCCACAGGCTAGAGAGCCATCACTCTATACATCTCATGTTGCCCAGCAATGCTAGTGCGGCACGCACAAACACACCAGGCTTGTTCGAGATGGATCGGCACAGCGAATCTCGAACTGCGAGAGCGATCCAAAAGCAGGAGTCGTAACGTTATGCTCTCCAAACACTCCCGCAGCTCCGATCAGTCCACGGCGCTCCGATCATCTCGGACAAGCCTTCCATCAACAATGCCGGTCGTTGCGTTACTATTTATGCTCATGGCTTTGCAAACCTACATCGGTATCCAAACACGGCGAATCCAGCACGTTCGTGAAGCTCGCCGTAGCTTGCATTAACGGAGATTACAATCGAGCTGCTATTAGCATTATTAGCTGCTATTTAAAAAAATGGCGGTCACAAGTTTCTGTTCGTCTTGTTGGTCACGGTAACCCCGCCCCCAGCCGCTGACGTAAGCGGTTCTTACTTCTAGACCAGCAATGATTTGGTGCTACTTAAGAACCACTTTTACTGGTTTGGAGCTGGTGCTTTGGGGGTCGAAAAACAAAGAATCGATTTGAAACTAGGCTCTGGCTCCGAACCAGCACCAGCTCTGATTTGGTGGAAAAGGGGTAAAGTTGAACCAACTTTGAACCAGCACCAGTTCCGAACCAGTTTCGTTTTTGGTGGAAAAGGGGTAACAGAGTACCACCCTAAAGTTCCTGGGGAAAGTTTCTGCGGTGGAAGCATGGCTATGGCTGTAGAGGGAGCATCAAAATAAAGTGTTCGCAGATAAGCAGACCGTCTAATAATACTAATGAAAGTTGACATGTAGTTACTTCTAGGTAGTAGAATGACAAAAGTGGACCATCAATATGAAGTGTTTCCCTTCTTTTATCACTGAATGAAGGAAAATTGAGAGTTGCAAGAAATTGGAGAAGAGATGGGGAATGGGATATGCAGGGTTCCCATGATGCTGAAAAAGTTATGAAAATTAATTAAAGTCATTGAAATGCACCTTCATTTAAATAATTACATCTATATGCATTGATTTAAAACTATAAATATTTAATTAGTCTAATTGTAATTAGTCAGTTTTAGTCAGAATTTGTGGGAACTGAGATTTAAAAAAAAAAGTTAACACTTTACAATAAGGTTCATTAGTTAACATTAGTTAACATGTACAATATGTGAACAATACTTCTTCTGCATTTATTAATCTTAGTTAATATTAATTCCAACATTTACTAATACGTTATTAAAATCAAAAGTTGTATTAGTTAACATTAGTTAATGGACTGTGAACTAACATTAACGCACAATGAACCGCTGTATTTGTATTAACATTAACAAAGATTAATAAACACTGTAACTAATGCATTGCTCATTGTTAGTTCATGTTAGTTAATGCATTTACTAATGTTAACTAATGAACCTTATTGTAAAGTGTTACCAAAAAAAAGATGTTACATATCTATCTAGGTAAATAACAAAAGTATAGCAAAAAAGTGATTTATTCCGCACTTTCAGAGAGGATGCATGCAGTTAAATGCTTTAAGACCCAGAACACATTCCAGGATTAGATAACTTATCCAACCTTTTACAGATAAACCTCTGCGTTTTAGCGTTAAGATCTCTTGGATGTGATTTATGAAGCATGTATACAAACTTTACATCAATGCTTTGGAGACCACTTTTGAGGGAGTGCATGTAACAAACCCTCTTTCCCAATTTTTCACAGAAGGGAAAGAATTTTCAGCTGCATCCAAGTGCACACATGTATATGATCACAGCCAAGTCTGAAACATCACTAAACTTCACATCCTTTATCAAGCAGGTTGAAGCCAAACCAGAGTGACCCCAAGAAGGAGAAAAAAAAACAGCAGTCAAGTGCCTTTGGACAAGAGAAGAGAATTTAAACCAACACGCAACATTCCACATAATCAACATATCGCGTCCAGAACACTGCTCGGCGTCTCCGGAGAATAGATGTGAGAGTGCACTTGCCCAAGGACGGTGTGATGGACTCCGCATGGAGCCGATGTTAAAATACAGGACGTCGGAGAAAGAGAGCAAAAAACGCATCTGGCGTATTGGACTCTGAACCTGACTGCCAAAAAAGAAAACCGTTTTTCCATCGTTTCATCGTGAAAAAAGGGATTGCCGTGGTTTGCAGTTTGTTCTCATCAGATAGCGAGACTCGTCACAGCCAGTGATTATTTCATGCGACACGCCTCGATGGGGTCACAAATCGGAGCTATGACGAGAAATTGTCCATTATGGTTCATTGCAACGAGAGAGCTTTCCTTTTCTCTGCGCTAGAACTGAAAACCAGTTAACCGCATGAACGTTTCCTTTCGCTTCCGTTTGCCAGCAGACAGGTTGATCTTTGCAGTAAAACCGTGACCAAAAGCTTTTAGTTTTTTGTGCGAGACTGAGTGTGTGAATGTGGAATATATATATTCAGTTTATTTTGATATGTAAATATTGTACAAATGAGACCTATAACAAACATATCAGGGTCTGACGTACGACTGCTTCGTTGGGATATGTATATTTAAAAGACGATATATTTAAATAAATTATGATTGTTTAAACATTGTTGTCTTTAATTTAAAAGTACACCAAAAAAAGGTTATTGAGGTTAATCTTTTGCAGCATAAGTGTAACAGCTTATCTCGGCATCAGAAAATATTTTTTTAAGGGAGTTCGGGACCTCTTATCGCTCATGAAGGATGCTTTGGATGCTTCTGAGATATTGAATTTTTGTCTGTAACCACACCAAAGATAACTTCTGTTGCTAAATATCTTAGCGCATCGGCCAAAAATTCTCTGGAGAGTTCCCAAAAATATGAAGAGGATGAATGAGAGAGGAGGGGAAAGGTGCTGATCCATCTTTCCTCATCTACATCCCCTAAATCCTAATTAATCAAAACAAGTGGCACAATCATATTCAAAGAAACTAAGGGAAAAGCCATAAAACTCATAGAAATGTACAAACATGTAGCTAAAAAGTGTTGGTATAAGAAGCGGAAAAATAATTTCACGCCCAAGCATTTTTTGCCGGTTTATTTTGGTGAATTTGGTGGTCAACAGAGGCAGTTTACCACTGCTCAAACAAGCATCCTATGACAACTTATTTTACAATTAAGACTAAGTGCTTCTCTATACGCTACTATCATTTGTCTTGCGTGTTGAAGACACTTAAAGAACGTTTCAATCAGATATTCATATTTGAGTTTCTCATGGTGTGGCGTCGAATGGTTCCAGAAGATAGTCGTTGTGTGTGTGTGTGTGTTATGAGTGCTGCTCCAGGAAGACTTTGCAGCACCTTGTACACTGTTCATACACCATCTCAAAGTCTTTATCACCCCCCTGCAAAGGAAACCAACAAGAAACCATTAAAGACACCAGTTCAAAGACAGCACAGCTGAAATGTCTTGATACTTGGTTATGAGCATATTCAGCCCTAATTTACCCATAATACCCATGAATTACTGTTGTCAGATTGTTTTATTATTGGCAAACAGTAGAGCAGCACAAGTATTACAATACTGGCCAATAGAATTAATCGGTCTCTATCAATAACAACAACAGCAGCACTAAAAAACTAAAATAAGTCATTTTAAATGCTACCTAACATTATAATGTATGAACAATATAAATTTATGCTGTGATTTGCTACAGAACACATTTTATTAAAGGGGTGGTAAAGTATGATTTCACTTTTCTAACTTTAGTTAGTGTGTAATGTTGCAGTTTGAGCATAAACGATATTATCAAAGTTACAAAGTTCAAAGCAAAGGAAGATATTAAAATGGCATTTTACCATTCTTTAAATTATTAGCATTTTTAAAGATTAAGTTTAAGTGAGTGTTAGATGACAGCAAAGCTAAATCTAAATGTACATGTAGCCTGCCATAGACTTCAAAATATGGGGAACACTTAAAATATAATGAAGGCTTTCCATCAGTGCTATTTTCATATTTTTTATATACTGTTATAGTATTTAGTCACATTTTAAAATTGGCTTTTATGTTTATGTTGTTAGTTTTAGTCGATTCGTTATTTGCTTGTCACTTTATTAATTTTTACATTTCTATTTAGCTTTATTTTTATTACAGTTTTAGCGCTGTCATTTTAGTACTTCAACTTCAAACTTATTTCAGTTAGTTGACAAGGCAACATATCAAATTTTTAAGTTTTAAATAGTTTTAGTTAACAATAGCAACACTGTTTTGCACAATTGGTTTCTTCTATTAGCCCAATCTGAGAAGTAGTTCAAAAGCCAAAATAGCCATCGATCTTCTGTGAACACGTACAATACCTAACATATCCAAAGACACTGCACTCAACAGATCACATTTTGTTCCATAATTGAATCTTGGGAAATTTCATCTAAGCCTATCTGTAGAGTGAGCATCACCGTAAGAGAAATTGGCAAACGAATTGGCACAGGAATTGGCAAAGTCACTCAGTCCGTGACAGACACATCATAACACGACTGGTCCATGTGTTACGTAGGGCAGGAAACCCAAACTAAATCCTCACTAATTATTCAGAATATGCTGAAGTCCACAAGCATTATTTTTGTATGAAAGCAGCTAGTACATAATTCTTTATTTTTGTATGAAAGCTGTTTGTGATTTTTGCTACAGCAAAATGTTTATTTATTTTTTTTGTCTGAATGATTATATTGCTCATCGCACGCACATGACATGAGGATGTTGGTTTGAAGTCTATTATTTTATGCTTGTATTCATTGACTGCTAGTACAGGCACACATTTCTTTTTCTGTTGCTTCTGCAATGTTGGGACATATGCTGGCAAACGCAACCTTACACTTGCCAAATCACTTCCATTTGTTTTATTAATAAAATATATTGGAATTTAATTACTCATGGGTATAAATACTTTGTTTTTAAATGTACCAAATAGTAACATGCATTGATGCAATGTACCAAATAGTAACATGCAATTTGTTTAATTGTTTTAGCATCGCAGCCCTCTGAATGGTAATCTAATCGTGAGGTGCCTAGAGATTCCCATCCCTAGCAAACATAGTACAGACTACAGCGTACAGGCCAGTTTCCTATTCTGCATTGGCAGAAAGGCCCACACACTTCAGCCAGCTGGTTGTCTGCCATGAAGAAATACAAGAAAGGAAATATACAACTTTACACCTCTTACAGCATGCCAACGATAATCTTCAACAACCCTTGGTATGGCTGTGACCCACATGTTCTGGAAGCCTTCAGCCTAGTGAAACATCTTCACAATGTGTCCTTAATCACACCTTTTCACCTAAAAGCGAGTTTGCTGACCTTCACAGATGTGGTTCGGAGAGCTGGCAGTGAGAGCGGGATGACCTGACAGTGTATAATGATCTCAGTTGGGGTGGCCCGTCAGGGACTTTCCAACTTCTATTTCTCAACACACTCACCCATTCCCTCCCAATCATTCCTCATAATTGGACACTACTCCCTTCCAAACATCAGTTTTGAGGATTCGACTGTTGGCTAATAAACTTTTATGTCATACTTAGGTGCTTATGACATGTTGTGACACTAAACACCTCTTTCTAATACACTTAGTACACTAACATTGGCTTTATTTAAACATAACAGACATGACATTGAAAGCACACAGAGTTTCTGGCCTAATTGTTAAAGGGACACATCACCCAAAACAAGCCGAAATTTTACTATAATTTATTCACCGCGTTCTGTTCCAAAGCCAAGTGACTCACTCTTTTCTCCATGAAACACAAAAGGAGATTATTGGATAATGTGGACTCAAAAAGGACGCAAAGGCATCAAGTGGTCGATCCAATTTTTGATCTACATTCAGTCTTCTAATACTATATAATAACTTTGTGAGGAACAGTACAAATTTAAAGGAGTAGTTCACTTTTAAAAAAACAACTTCTGCTGATAATTTACTCACCCCCATGTCATCCAAGGATGTCCACGTCTTTCTTTCTTCAGTCGAAAAGAAATGAAGGTTTTTGATGAAAACATTCCAGGATTTTCTCTATATAATAGACTTCAATGGGAACCAAACAGTTCAAGGTCCAAATGAGAGTTTCAGTGCAGCTTCAAAGGGCTTTAAACGACACCAGACGATGAATAAGGGTCTTATCAAGTGAAACGATCGCTCATTTAAAAAAATAAGTAACAAAGTTTAAGTTTTATAAGCTCAAATGCTCACCTTGCTCTGTTCTGTGATGCGCATTCGTGACTCTCCTGTTCAAACTCGTTCATCAAAATGAACAAATCTTTTTTTCGAGTCATGACTCGAAGGGTCCTAGATAAGACCCTTAGTCATTTGGACCTTGAACTGTTTGGTTCCCAATGAAGTCCATTATATGGAGAAAATCCTGGAATGCTTTCATCAAAAACCTTCATTTCTTTTTGACCGAAGAAAAAAAGACATGGACATCTTGGATGACATGGGGGTGAGTAAGTTTTTTTTTTTTTTAAAGTGAACTACTCCTTTAAGTCATTATTCACTGAAAATCTTGATCTGGTTTAAGCCTCCAAAATAACAAGCCATTCTTCTGAGTCTGAACTTTTCAATGAAATTTTTCAACCGAATCAATCGTTCACGAATCTCCGGCTCTTCGGTTCAACTGCATTGAACTGTGTATCAGTAGTACATAATTGTATTTGTCTGTTCCTCAAGCAAATCTATTTTATGACTTCAGAATACTTGTAATATTGCACGAGTCATAAGGATTATTTGTATTTTTGAAAGCCTCAGCCCAAATCACTGAAACTGCATGGGCCTTCAAGTGTCCTTCAAAGAAATCCTCTTTTCATTATCCAACGAAGAAATACAGGCTTTGAATGACATGAGGACCGAATTTTTGAGTGAAGTATTCCTTAAAAGCTGTCCTCACCCACAAGACATTAATATCCAAGAAGTGTTGACAGTTGCAGAAACTCTGCAAATGGAGTACGCCTTAAACACACACAGATATCCACGGAGGAATCCTAAAACATCAGTCGGGGGCCAGAACCACACTAAGCATCAAATTCATCTTTTCTGAAAATATCTATACAGATGATATGATTTATTGGCTAATTTATTGGGTAAGTACATGATTATGACTTTATCCAAGCACACCACAACCAAATAAGCAGCTTGCAGCATTCCAAAGAGGTTTTCTCTACACGATAAACAACCCTTAACCAACCCCAACACACACACCAATAAACTCTCCTGCACTCTTAGAAGAAAAGGTTCTATATAGAACCTTAAAAGGTTCTATCAGCGCTACGTATTTGGAACCCCTAAAAGTTCCAAAAAAACCAAAAAAAAACCAACCTTTTACCAAAAAAAAAAAAGGTTCTATATGGAACCATTTTGGAGTTCCATATATAAAGCGGGGGATGGAACCATTTCTGGTTCTAAATAGAACCATTTCTTCTAAGAGTGTGTAGTAATCTTAAAGGTGAAAAGTGTATAATTTAATAAATAAAAGTAAAAAAAAGCGTTAAGTTGAAACGCTTAACGTATTAATGCAAATAACTTTCTGAAGCATGTGCAATTGTGTCATTAACGTGGCTTGCCCCTTCATGATCTTAGAAATCAGGAATTTATCACACTACACTGAAATGTGAAGAAAGCCAGGCTGACTCGCAGCCAGTTTTCAGTGAATTATTCATTAAAGTGTGTTTCGCTTTAAAACACATCCTCTGTCATGTTCTGTGATTGTTTCTGAAGTGCACAAGCCCTCACGCATGGCGCTGTGTGAAATATAGACTGAACGGAACGTCAAAACATCCTGAGCCAGATGACATGCATGTTGATGTATGTTGCCATATTCAGTAATTCTGAATGGATCTGTCTATTGTAGTAGGCATATGCGGTCAGGTCAAGGTGATTTTTTTTTGGCATCTCCATGTGGTTCTGTTCAGTATAGTAACTTGCCTACAATGTAGACAAGCTCTTTGCTGATGCACTGTACACATACTATACATTGAATACTAAAAAAATACATTTCTTCGTGTGTGTGTGTGCATGCATTTATGAATTATATGGACTCCTTATAACATTTGGTGTCCTTTTGGAGCAAATGATGGCAAAATGAACATGTTAAACAACAAGTGTGTGTCTAGTTTTAGGACAAGTGTGCAATTAATCGCACAAAAAGATGCAATTACATTTTTTTTATAAGTCCTATAAGAAAATATAATGACATTAGCAATAGTCCTGGCCACAAACTCGAGCCACTGTTATCTGTCAATGTCAGACTGGTCAGGATGCACAAACAGAGCAATGTTTCGATAGTGCTACAGTGTTTTCTACACAATTAACCTTACCTTCAGTTCTCTTCGCCTATTAAAGGGGAAATGAAGCAGTGAATCAAGTTTACATGATTTACTAGATGGATTTTCAATATAATCAACAATTATATAAGAAACATTACAAATGTAAACATTTAGAAGAAAAAAAGAAAAAACTTTGTATCTTTCGCCGCCAGGGCGCCGCCATTGTGCAGGTGACGTAACGGGGTTGGTTGGCTCAAGTTTAACAGGCTCTGGGCATTGAAAATCGCCACATCAAACTGTGTTTACCAGTGTTATGACCGCGAACGACTAATGTTAGGTACAGTCATTAGACAAAAAGACGACGTCTCATGTTATATGTTGACAAACTGCACATAGAAACATTGTTCGCGATGTCTGCCGTCAGATATTCCCGTCTCGTCAACAACATGTAAGTTACGTTGCTCTGTAGAACAGCCGGTGGTGGTTTGGGGCGGAGAGCGGGTTTGCAACGCTAACTTACCAGGTGTCTTGTTGTACTGCGATGCCCTCCGTGTCGAGATGGGTCTGTCTGCGGACTTGTCCGTGTCAGAGTGAGTCCATCTGCTGTCAAGAGGTTGATCTTGAGCTTACTGCGTGGTCAATTCTGCATCACCGGCGCGCACGTTTACCATGCTGTGCCGGGAGTTAGACGTGTGGAAGCGGCGATGCTTTCCCTGAAGGATGTCAGAGCGGAGACACTTTTTCCTAGACTGTAGCTACTAGCACTACCAGTGCGAAAATATGGACGTTTCATTTCCCCTTTACAAATACATGCTAACTTACATGTTGTTGACGAGACGGGAATATCTGACGGCAGACATCGCGAACAATGTTTCTATGTGCAGTTAACATGAGACGTCGTCTTTTTGTCTAATGACTGTACCTAACATTAGTCGTTCGCGGTCATAACACTGGTAAACACAGTTTGATGTGGCGATTTTCAATGCCCAGAGCCTGTTAAACTTGAGCCAACCAACCCCGTTACGTCACCTGCACAATGGCGGCGCCCTGGCGGCGAAAGATACAACGTTTTTTCTTTTTTTCTTCTAAATGTTTACATTTGTAATGTTTCTTATATAATTGTTGATTATATTGAAAATCCATCTTGTAAATCATGTAAACTTGATTCACTGCTTCATTTCCCCTTTAAGCAGGGATAGAAGTATTTCAATATCCAAAAAAGCAATATAAAAAACGTGAAATTATGAATCATCATGAATCACACAAGAATCCTCCTTCCAAACGATTACTTTTTAAGATGAATGTTAAAAGGTTGTAGGAAACACAACTAACATCGCTAAGTTGATTTGAAATTGTTCCCACACTAGTAAAAAGTCGGACTCAGCTGGAATAGCGATTATGGGATGAACATGAACCGTCAGACATCATATAATAAACTCACCGTATGTTCTTAGACTATATGATCTGAGGCATGTGTCTCATTGACTGGATCTTTCATAATATCTGGGATATATATATAAATATAAACCGGTTCCTTCATTTTATTTTGGGCCTTTTGCCACTTCCATTGCGTATTTGGAAATAAATGACCAGGGTTTGGCACTAATCTTGCTGTGTGCATGTGTGTACACTTACATAGTACGGATCTTGGATAATAAGCTGTTTTTCAGGATCGTAGGAGCCGAGCAGCTCAATCTTGGCTTTGCTGTTTTTTATGCTGCTTGCCTTCTTGTTCAGATCTCTGTAAGAAAACCATACACACAGCTTAGATCCTGTGCAGCCAGTGAACTGGTGCATAATCATATCAATGGTGCGATTTCTTAAATCGTATTCCTGAATTAATCTGGAAGAACTTAAGTCCAATGAAACTTGACAGGATCTGTCTGTTCTTTCTGCAAGTCTCCTAAGATGAAGATGTTCTTCCAACACACACACACACATGAAAAATAAATCTAAATAAATGATTAATAACAACGCCAGGGCACTGATAGCTGGTGTGGTTAATCATGAACGGTGAGACTAAACAATAATCACTAGGAATGTACAAAACTATATATCTTCAAACTAGTCTGTGGGTTGCTTGAAATAGAAAAGATTACACTGAAGAAAAGATCAATATATTTAAAAAGTGCATCATATGTACCAAATTTGACATTACTGTTTCACTCAAGATGGATATAAGTTTAATCACAAATATTTTATTCTATTGACAGCCTTTATTATTCAGAAAGGATGTATTAAATTGATATTTAAGACATTTATAAATGTTACAAAAGATTTCCATTTGAAATAAATGCTCTGCTTTTTTAACTTTCCATTCATCATAGAACCACAATTGTTTTAAACTTTGTAAAATAAAAATCATAATTAAAAAAAAATAATCGGCGTATCATCATGGGACATGAAGACTGGAGTAATGATTCTTTGCATCAGAGGAATAAATTACATTTTAAAATACATTCTAAATGAAAAACTGTTGTTTTAAATTGTAATAATATTTCACAACGTTATATAATGTTTAATGTTTTTATTCAGCATTTTTTTTTTGTATTAAAAAAAGCCTTGATGAACATTAGACTTAAAAACATTTTAAAAAATCTTACCGACCCCAAACCTTTGAATGGTAGCACGTTAAAATATAAACATTTTTATTGTAAATGCCTTTAAATTCTAGTCTGAATGATTATTAAACTAAAGGAAGGTCTGTATAATGGCTGGTTTTAGATTCACCTGACAGGATGTGTTTTTAAATGATATTCACATAAGATGTCATTTAACAGTCTTGCATTTAAAAACAACTAGACAAAGAACAACAAAACTCAGAAATCTCAAAGAATTTAAACACACACACACACCAAGGCCGGATTAAGAGTTCAGAGGCCCTTGGGCACCATGTCTTGTAGGCCCCCTCTTAGGCACGCCAAATGTATATTTTGTCCAAGCAAGGACATTTTAATGTGGCATTTACAGTTTTACTGACTTAAAAGGAACTTTGTTGTACTATGCTGGGGTAAAGTTCTTAAATGGTCATTCTTTCCCATAGGAATTTGTAAAACTTTGTTGGGTGGACCTTTTGTACATTTTATGGTTAAATGCAAACTCATGCTCTTTGAGAGATCAAAATTAAGAGCTTCAACCCATGAACTGCTCGTTGAACAAAGAAAAGGCATTGATTTGTACCAGGACAATAAAGAGGGCTCAAACATCTTTTTATTATGAGAGTCTCAGTCTACATTACATTATCAATGGTGTTTTAGGATGCCAAACAATTATTACAAAAATGTAATAATTATTCCTATGACGTAAAATCCATATAGTCTATAAATGTACTAAAAATGAATATTTTAAAAGTATATTTTAGTCTACATTACACTATAATATAGGAAAATGAAAATACTTTTCTCCTAATTTCTTCACTTGCAAGAAATAAACCCTTTATTTAGGAGAAAACACCAGATAAAGTGCACACTTCTCTTTAAATCACCCAGCACAAACAGGATGCCTATTCTTCAAGTCTTGTGCTGTTTTAATAAAGGCACAAAGCCATATCATGGTTTCGATTTTAGTTTGTTGGCAAAATATATAGAGACCTTTATGTTAGGCTATACATTTTACATCTCATGCGTGTTGGGGAAAAAAAGGAGAAAAGAGAGTTCGGCAAAAGGCGGATTCGAACTGATGATTTCACGCACTTCACACCCTACGACCTACGCCACTGTAGCTATTTTGTAACAGGCGTCTTTTTGCTAAAAAGACAGGCACTTAGTACAAATATACACTCCTTTATCTAAAATGTAAAAAAAATAAATAAATAAATAAATTCTTCCCCTCGCTTGAGCCCCAAGTGCGCATGGCGAACTTGCAATGAATATCAGACTGGCCTTCGCGGCCTCTAAACACGACCGGCCCACCGGGGAAACTCACGACTCTCCCGATTGCCACTCCGCCCCTTGTGCCCAGGGCCCCTTAGATGTCGTGGTTGTAGATGTCGTAGATGCCTAATGGTTAATCCGGCCATGACACACACACACACATTTGAGATGTGGTTCAGCATCTTGACCAAGAGTCTCATTAACTCTCCAGTTCAGAGATCATCCCTTCCGGGTTTGAACCTATGACCTTTATGTAGGATTACCAGCTCAGACATTTAACCTTTAAGGCACACCACCCATTCACATAATAATGTCGAAATATAGCAGAAAAATACAACAATTGATGATTTGACATTTATTTTCAATCTTGATTAACCCAAGAGAGATAATCATCGCTAAAGCATGGCCATGAGATCGCGTCAGTCTGTGCTGAGCAACGGAGAAAAAGCAGGGACATGGAACCACAGAGAGAAGACAAGGAATCCAAGGAACTCTGTAATCTTCTTAATAAGCACTGGATCTAGCAGGAACATGTGATTCCGACAACACCCGACCACCCCCTAAAAAAAAAAAAGACCTTCCTGCACCCTTTCCTTTATTATATAACTCAACACACTGCTGACAGATCAATGATATAATTCATTCACTTTGTGTTGCTCGAAATCAAACACGATTCTCTTGTCAGAAAGGCAAATGCCAAGGGCCTCATTGCTTCTCATCACTTTTGTGCTTGTAAACTCAAAGAGAGGCACAATTTTCTCAGTAAATGTTCCCTAAAACGGTTGACTTGAGACCAATAAAACAAAAAAATGCAAGGCAGAAACTGGCACATATGGCAACAAGTAATAAACAGAGCTTGACAAAATACACAACGTCCTTCTTGCTTGAGTGAAAGTCCAGATCCTTTTGGTTAATTATAAGTAAAAGCACAAAAGTACTCGTTTTAAAAATATCGAAAGATCTAAAAAAGCCCAGACCCTCACCTTGAATTAATCAATACAGAAGAGGTCGGAAGTGGAGCTGGTGAGAGGAACGCACATCTCTAACTTTATATATGCACACAGCCACACACACATCCATTCCATATAAATTCCTAGGTAATGTTTTCTGAGGGTGGGGTGAGGGTGTCATATCTTTCATAAGGCATCAGAATAGCCAGATTAGGATCCCCCCCACCAATTGAACCCCTACACATACCTCAAGTTGCTATCGTCCATGCAGAGGATGTGGTCAAAAGTCAAGAAGTCATCTTTGGTGACCTAAAAAACAGAAAGACTGTATAAGTAACATATGTAACACTTCATTCACATTGGGTTTCATCCCACAGCCACCCCCCTCTCCATTTTCCTCTCTAATTCTTCCTGTCATACACCAAAAGAGGCAAATATGCAGCCAAAAGAGCACGTTGCTGGCTTGGACAAATTCCAGGGAACATAAGCAAAAGGCCAGAGACCGAGTAGACGTGCCGTCTTTGCCTGTTCGAACATTCGCTCCCATCACTCAAGACATGGAGGTAAGAAATGGATCAAAGCACATCTGTGGCTGCATATACATGTGTGCATATATTGAGCAAGAACACATTATTCATCTGGGACGCCACTGCACAGAGTGAGCCATAATACAAATCTATGTTTCCAATTTGAAAAAACAACAAAGAGCAAAAACTTGAAATCAACACATACGCGTGTTGAACGCCTAGAAACGCCTGCTTGGCTACATGTGTTTCCTCGTATAATTGGGGGCTGTTGATTTGTGTGAGGTCAACGGGACAAAGATGTCTTTAGTGTGAGCTCAGCTCTGTACAGCCCCGTATGAACCTGACCTCTAAAGGCCGAGCTAAAGCTTGCCCACATGACTGGAATAACTGACTGACGGCTGGAATATGTGGGTGGAAAGCACGCGAGTTTGCAGTTTCTCTAAGTAATAGGTCAGTAATAGGCCAGATCATGTATATTTCAGGCAAAGTGATACAGCAGCCAACTTGTGTTTGACAGGTTTCAATGAAGCCACATAGGTTGTGATACTTAGAAGCCTAGCAGTGGCGAATTCAGAGATAAAGAGAAATCTGTGATTTCGCAAGGTATTTAAAAAAGCATTTTGCTCGGATGTGAACATATACACACACACACACACACACATACAGCAGGGTCACCAAATCTGACAACACAGCATTAGAGGTTACCGAAATCCAGATTTTAAAATAAATTTCATTTTTTATTAACGTTTAATGCATAAATAAAATGTATAATCATAATGAGAGAGAAACAATAACACTCATACAGCTTGAAGTACATTCATTTGCTTTACCGCACCTCTCACTAGACGCGTGTTTATTTATCCTGCTCACCATAATGTGAACAAGGGCAAGGTGCGGTCTCGTGCAAACATTTAATTCTTAATGAAATCTTGTCACAGATCACAGATTCTCTAGGTCACAGTTTCCTACGCTGTCGTCACACTGCTACAGATACTACAGCCACTTTATTTGCCCTATCTCCCTGAAAGAAACTAAATTATGTCATTTATATTTAAGCAATAGGCTACAACACGAGCAAGAGCGCTGTAGTTCAAAATATCAACAAGGAATTTCATATATTAAGACCAACTGCAAGTGTGACGTTTTTATACAACAGTTCAATAAGAAAAATCTCCACCATTTTAGGAAAAAAAAAGCCTTTGGCCTGGTTTCACAGACAGGGCTTAGATTAAGGCAAGATTAGGCCTTAGTTTAATTAGGAGATACAAGTAGCTTTAATAAACATGCCTTAGAAAAAAAAACATTACTTGTGTGTGCATCTCGAGACAAAAAAATAGCACTAACATATTTTTTTAACATATGTCGTTGCAAGTTGCTTTCAGTTGAAACAGCTCAAACATGCATTTCTGTGACTAGGCTTAAAGGGTCATACAGTATAATGTCATTTTTATACAAATTAATATGATTCTTTGGGGTCTAAATAAAAAGTTTGTAATATACTTTGATTAAAAATTCGCATTAGTATTGTAAGAAAACACTCATTTTACCTGGTCGAAAACAGCTCTGTTCTCAGCACGCTATTTAAGTGCATGTGTCTTTAAATGATAATGAGGTTTGCTCACTCCGCCCCTCTGATCTGTGGGCCTTTTGACACAACACAGTGCTGCCTTGACAACAGTTGAGAGTATATTTTGGAGAAAGAATGGCAGCGGGAGTCTCTGAGGACATTTATGCAACCGTATCAGTTTGAACCGGAATCGGACCCAGAACAAGATGGCGGCCGCGAAGAAGTTCGACAGTTAAGGCTTGAACAGGACGTTTCTGAATGCTTGGTTAACATAATGTCACTTTGATCTATTTTTGTAAGCACTGGCAGGGTAGAGTAGTGAGATACGAACGCTATGCGTTTACTGATGTATACGTTAGTTCATTGATATACAGCTAATGGTCATGAAAAAACGTTTTTTCACGATTTGTAAAGATTAATATAAAGGTTAATAAAAGTAAAACTTTACACTCACTTCTTCTGGAGGTGCAGCAGGGTTGGTACCGATTCTTTTTCCAGAAGCTTCCAGCTTCATTCTGATCTTTGTTTATAAAGCAGTCTGATGAGAAATGATTCGCGCACACATGAAAGCATTGACGTTGTTTGCGGGGAATATTCCCTTCGAAAACAAAACTCAGCGGGTTCGGATTTAGGAACATCATTTTGACTGCTGTGTTACATTTACTCATTTAGCTGACGCTTTTTATCCAAAGCGACTTACAATTGCTGTATATGTCAGCGGTCGCACGCCTCTGGATGAACTAAGGGTTAAGTGTCTTGCTCAGGGACACATTGGTGTCTCGCAGTGGATTCGAACTCGGGTCTCTCACACCAAAGGCATGTGTCTTATCCACTGCGCCATCACCCCCCCCCCCCCTACACGTTATTACACCAAAAGAACACTAATCGTTCTATCTTTTACTGTCTATCCAATCACTTAGACGCCATTCTGCTCCAGCGTATCAACAATAGCGGACTATGATGACGGCTCGCTCAGGGCGGGTCTGTGTTGAAAATCAATCAACAATCGTGGGAGGGGCATCTGACCATGTGAGTTCACACGGTCGAACGGCTCGTTTTGAAACAGGGGAAAACAAAAGGAGATTAAAAAAGAAACACTGGATGGATTTTTATCATTATATGATGGTTGTGTACAGGCACTGCCAACACACATTGCAGTACAATCAACTTGTAAAAGTGCATGAAGCATTATATGACCCCTTTAAGCCTTGTCTGTGAAAACGGGAGTTTATGTTTGTTTGTGGGACCCGCCCAGCAACAGCACCAGTGCCGCTTCCCAGGAAAGAAGGTTCGTTATTTCTAATTGATCTCTTTTTGATTTATATATGTGCTATGAAAAATATGCTTGTGATACATCATGGACCAAACGTGTTTTATCACAACACACACCGACCAAACACTATTTGGAAGCCAATTCAAAACAACAAACTCTGTGGAGAATTTCCTCGAAAAAATGTACAAGACAGATGAAATATGTCAGAAAACACAGAGGGAGATGGAGAAGAGGGGTCAACAGCAGATAGGCAGTCACTGATGCCTGTCAAAATCAATTTATAAGGCAAGAAGTTAAAAATAAGGAAGAAAGATAAAAACATCTATGGTGTGTGACAAAGATAAACTGCTTTTGGCTGTAAATTACGATTAGAGAATGCTCACTCCAGTTCTCCCGCCAAAACTGGCTTCATTTGTGTATCTGTGAGGTTTCTGTATGAGTGACACTGACTGAAGATAGTGAAATTTTGATAAATGTGTCATCATAACATCGTATTGTACACCAGTACAGAGCTGAAAGCTTCTTGCACTCTTTCTCCTCCATCTATCCACGTTATTTTTAATGTGAGGGTGTTGACTTGAATGTGCAAGGCTTCCAGTGTCAAACGCTTCCAGTTATATTGGCTGTACTAAAATGTCTGTTATGCTGCTTTATATTGCAAACTGTTATTTGTCATCATGGTGTTTTATCTTGTTGTCATTCTCATTAACACACTGGTTTGTAGAGCAAATAATTCAATGTTATTCCTCTGATTATTTACCTATACCAGAAGTCTCACACATTCAAAGAAAACAGCATATTTCCCCATTGCAAAATAAGGTGACGGAATCCCACATCTGCAGTACCTGTCGTGCCCTGTGATCTGTCTCTATGCCATGTTTCCTGAGGCAGGCCAGACCACGGGCGTCAGGAGCGCTGCCAGTATTCCAATCTGAGGTGGCACCAGAGTCTATAACCCACTGTAACACACAGAGAACACGGTTCTAAGTGCTAATCAGGACTCTGTCGTACCTGCCGCGCCACGTGCCTCATGGACACGCCGTGTTTCTTCATGCAGGCCTGGCCTCGGTGATCCGGGGGGTTTCCGATCTCATAGGTGGACGTGGCGGCACTGTCTATTCTCCACTGAAGACACACATACACACAGCATTGATGATGATGATGATGAAATTACACACGCAAACAGAACAATAGCATTCATCTGAATAACTAGGTCCACATATAGTACTGTTTGTTACAATCGGACATGTTGGCCAAGTATTCTTCTTTTGAATATTTCTGGCCTTAAACTTTAAGGCTGGAATGCATCTAACCATTTGTGTTATAAGTATTTCGTATTTTGACTCTTGTCAAACTTTCTTAACAGCAAAATGTCATGTTTGACCCTTGTGCAATCTAAGTAATAAAGTCAAATCTCCATATAAGCAAGTGTACCTGGCAAACAAAAATAATCATGTCATCCAAAGGGTAGATGAAGTGTTAGGTTAAAAGTACTTCAGAGATTTTGCTCTGGATTGCCATTGTCACTTTGTTACATACCTGCTAGAAATTCAAGACCAGAAGATGATGCACTGTTTTAATCTATTCACTGAAGCACATGCGATTATTTATAGTCTTTGTAAGCTAAGACCAAATATTGATGTATACATCATTCAATGAGAGCATCATCATCACAAGCAGCGACATACCTTGTCCACCACCCCACTGTCTGTGGCCATCTTCCTGAAAACAGCTTCAGCGATTGGGGATCTGCAAATATTCCCTGGGTATTGAGGAAGGGGAAGCATTTTATTGCTTTAGTAGCCATGTGTATTACATGTGACCAAATTCCATATACATAAACATGTACAAAATGTATCACATCATCGTTACTCCACTCAGTGTCACATGATATTATTATCAATGTTGAAAACAGGTGTGCTGTATTATATTTTTGTGGAAACCTTGACATTTATTATTAAGGATTCTTCGATTATTAGGAAAAGCAAATTAACAGAAATATTAGTCTTTTAACACAACTGAACACATTCTTGCCTAATTGAAGTATTCACTTCTTCAAAAAATATATATAAATTATTTCTGACACCAAACTTTTGACAGTATTGTATACTTTTTTATTTTATGTAGGCTAGCCTACTATCCGTCATTACTTGCCATAAAATAGCCAAATAAATACATAAATAAATGAATAAAGCGGACAATAAGGCATAGAATCGTATGCAAACTATAAAGTGGATAATAAACATGACCCTCATAACGTCATGAAATTTGTAAATGATTTTGTTTTGAGCATAACCGGGAAAATAAACGTTAAACTATCTGTTTAATAGAATAAACATACGGGTGATCATTTCTGAAAATATACATACAGTATAGATTTAAGCGCCAATATTATCACAAAGTGTTTATTAATGTCTGAATGGATGAGATTTGGGAGTGATTGCATCAGTATGCAGATACCAATACAGCTCACGATTTATTCACTGAAAGAGTGATCATCGATTGAAACGGTGATGAATGTTTGACTTATCAGTTTCCAATCAAAACATCACAAGTTAGAGAAGGTCTGGCGATATTATATTATCTTTCTTACCCAAGCACACGAATAACACCGACCTTCCACCGGGAGCCGCCATATTGGTTATTTGAGGGTTGCCCGAATTTCCGCCTGTACGAAATTCACCAACAAAAAAAAAAAAAGGCCTATCATGTAGGCATATTTTTGCTGCCTATTTACCTTTTACAGTCTATGCTATTTACCTTTTACTGTCTATGCTATTTACACAGTAAAGGCACTAAAAAGGTTGCATATAAAGTGCCACCATTCAAAGTTTACAGAGCATAGTTCTGAGAAAATGTCTTGCGTTATGGTGTGCCAGTAAGCTGCACAATAATGATGAAGAAACTTTTCCCTGTCTTTTCAGGCTTGCATAAGCTTAATCAGTCCCGATTCTATTATTGGTATCACTATCCTGAGGAATGGCATTTACAGATCTAGGTGGTCAGGTTGTAGGAAATCTGTTTTCCAGACCATATTTAGAGCAAGTTTAGATTGAACTATTTTTCACTCAGCAGCCCAACCTGCTGTGCTTAGCCATACTTTCTCTGTTATAAAAGCAGATTATAGGCTACTTAAGTGTATTGATTGTGAAGACCAGATGAGTGGATTTACTACACAGCAAAATATGTGTGCATGCACATACGGCAAAGTCAACATTAAGAAACTCAGAGAGCTATGAAGTTGGGCCGATCTATGCCAAAATGTAACATAAATCTATGGAGATATGTTATAAGCATACAATGTGGGTTCTTTTACATTATTTTTTTTTACATACATTCATTAGATTTTTTTTAACAAAGCACCAAACACAGTGCAGTCAATATATACATTTTAACATTATTTACTTGGAATTAAATGACTTTATCGACATTTATGAAAGTATATATTTAATAAAAAACATAAACACTACATTCACAGTAAGAATGTCTACCCTTCTCGAACTTTCATCTGCAAGAAAAAAATCCCCTGAAGAGAAAATAATACATTTTAACACAAGTGCTTTTACGTGTTCATGAAAAAATATATAGGCCTATGTCTAAGTATAAAAATAAAAAAGAAATGAAAAATAAGGAAAGGTTGATTTTAAAAATGGATTAAAGATATAAAGGTTAATTTGAACAATCACTCTCTTTGTTAAATGTGTTGTATGACAAATTTGATAAATAACTGGTATTTTTTATAAGCCTACACTACCGGTCTATATATATAGAAGAAATAAAATTGCATTACAGTCAAATCAAGTCACAATACAGATTGTTTCAAAGCAGTTTTACAAAGATAACAGGAAAATAATACAAAAAAGCTTTTCTTTCAGAAGAAAACATCACAGTCCACGTTTTAAAAAAGTAAATTTAGTTCATTTATATATAGCCACTCTGGAGTAAACCATGATGTCATCGTCCAGCTAAGTTCAGTTCTCATTTAATGGTGTCAATACAGGCAGATATTATTGTTGAATGTTAAATGAAATGTTACATTAATGTCCCCAACTAAGCAAGCCAAGCCAACGGCAACAAAGGTGAACAAAGGCGACAGTGGCAAGGAACCAAAACTCCCTCAAGTGGCAGAATGGAGAAAAAAAAAAAAAACTATACGGCCAATAAACACAAGATTATGATTCAGGCAGCATTATAGGTTAGAAGATTGGTTTGGTAAAGCTCAACAATCAGAATATTATCCAGTTCCATACATGGAAAACACTTATTTACATAAAATTGTAATCAAATTTCACAATATGGCGGTGAGCATAAAAAACATTAAAACCCCCCAAAACTGAACAGGTGAGTGGGATTCCAATGCATTGTAAAAAGATAACAATTTGGAGATTCCCATAAATGGCAGTTTTTGTAGATGTCAGATTTTTACAGGTATATCAGCTTTCCTTCTTTGGCTTTGATGCATAACCCTTTCAAAGAGATTGACCGGTGAGAGATATAATGAAAACCATATTCCAGGGTCAGTGACTCAAGCAGTGCCAAACTTTAAGGGAGGTGATGAATGAACTTACTGAGAAATCCAGCAAAGCTTCTCTGTAAAAAAACAACAAAATTGATATCCATTGACATAGTCATTCTGTTTTGACTGAACAGAATGATTATGCAGCACAACTACTTTCCCCCCAAACTTTTAGTGTTAGCACACAAGCCACAGATATTAATCTCGCCTATCTTGATCTCTGCAGTATACATGCTGTATTCACAAATTCAGATTCAGCTGGTTTGCAGCTGCTCCGCACATACATCTTCTTACGGTTTACTTTTCGATAATGAACTTTTATTAATTATGTCTTCACATTACCATCCTCAGCCTTGCATACGGACACAATATGCTGTCTTCAGGAAATGCCTGTCAGATTTGAGTAAATTAAAAAAAAAACGATTCCCAATTTGAACTTTTCTTGTCTGCTCTGCACTTCATCCACTTAAATTATAAGTGAACAAAAAAAAAAAACAAATACAATAACAAATAAAGATGATAATTTGGTCACGTGCACATCATTGATGCGCTATTCAAGACATAAATTGTAAGGTTGTCGAGAGACATAATCATAACTCACTCCAGACCTAAATGATTAACATTGGAGGTCAAGCAACCACATTGCTGTTTCCTATCAGAAATCATGTCTGGAATCATTCATATTTTTTTCAGAATAACCTTGAACAATCCTTAGGTGTGGAAGTGGAACAGACATTTTGCTTTGTGAGATGTGTAAACAAAGTTAGAAGATTGTGGTTTTGGTTGTAATTTGTCCTGTTGCGTTTTTACATAAAATTCCCATTGGGAATGATGAAGAGGGCTCTGTATTTTTGGAGTAGCTTTCATTGCGGGCTTTAGGATTTGCATTCCACTATCAATGTGTCGAATGAGTATGTATGCAATTATTGTTGGTTGTATGTGATGCAGCATGCATGAATATTTACAATTGTCCATGTTTCAGACCAGACTGACATGATAATGAGTCTCACTCTATATCTCATCTGGATCCATAGTTTTGGAAGCTCTGAGGTCAGAGAAGCCATATATTGGTTTTAGTGTACTGCTATTACCTTGGGTACTTTCCAGTTTACTGCACAGCAGGCCCCTTGAAACACATAAATTACATCTGCACAAATTCCTGGTTCTGACTTGGTTGAGTTAAGAAATGAATTCTGGTCTTCACTTAATTTGCTTTCTAAAGTCAGCATTTTGCACATTGAGCAATGCACAACACTCCACAGGAATCCAGCTGAGGAAAACGCTTGCCAGGGTGTTGATATGAGGTTGTAAGATGTGTTGCTATGCGGTTGCTAGGATGGTTGCTTACTGGCCATAAGTTGTTTTAGTTGTTTTATTGTTTGCAGGTGAAAATCCTTAGACTGACGCTTAGGAAAGTCAGAGCAACTAGAAATGATTTTATTGATTCAGAATCATGCGATTGCGATATCTCGTGCGTGCGCGTGCACACACATACACATACACATACAGTACACACAGTAGAGTACATACCGGTAGTCTCCACTAGTCTGCTGCCATCTATTGGTTTCATGGAGATCCTGCATTCATCTAGATCTCCCAATGTCTTTCTGCCATTTATCTAATTGTGTAGAATGTTTTTAATTAGAGTAGGAGTGTAAGCCAGTTACATTTTATGTGTAGCCTAAGTGCATGTGTTGCTTCTTTTCATTATACTGACACATGATATATAGCCTAACACTTTTCAATCCCACACACGATACACCAAATAAAAGTTTAGCAAGCAAGACATGTCAAAAATCGTTTCCATTGTTTGACTTTGACTCCACAACCCCGCACAAAGTAAGGAGGAAATATGATTCAATCAGGCTACACAATGCATTTAACAGATGTTGAGGAAAAAACAAGAATCAAGTCAAGTGGGCTATAATATCCTTTAAAAAGATTTGCTGTCACAAAAGATCGATGAACTTTATTTTTCCCCTCCATGGGAAATATTCCCTGTACACTGTAAAAATGATTTGATTAATAAGTTATGACAAAATGTTTTTACATTAAAATAAACTCGAACTTTTTATCGGACTTTAAAAAAAAGTAATGTAGCCTATTTCAAGTTGAAATGACTTGTTTTGAAATTAAAGTTGATAGCCTACTTTAAAATTACTTTTAAAATTATAGCTGTCTAAATTTAAGGCAGCTACTTTTTTTTTTACAGTAGGCTAGTTCCCGCGGCACGCCTCACCTAATTAACTGTTTAATTTATTATTACAATAAAGAGAATTGGAAAAAAACATAATTGCAAGCCCTTATTTGGGGCCGTTAAGTTACATTTAACGTGTCCTGACAGTATTCCTCACATTTACTTTTTTCGTGTCGAGCTCGCGCTGTCTTGACCTGTTATAGTGGGTGGAGTAGCCTAGGTGAGTATGAACAGGTAGGCTAAAGGTGTGCGTCAGTACTGTGCGTTTTCGTCAACTTATACTATATCGGACCCCTCAACACATTTTGCAACAGTTGCGACACAATTGTTGCGGATTTATCACAATACTATCCTAATCTAAACAGGATAATGCTGAAAAAAACGCATGGCACGGCCGACGTGGACGCGTCGCGCATTCTTGTGAAGGGGCCCGAGTTTTTGAGAAGACAGATGGAGCGAGAAAGCGAGGCGAATAAAGGACGAGTCAGTGCGGTGGAGAGGCTGGCAGCCACTAAACCTCAATATGTAAAAAGCCAACAAGTGGTCAGCATCGGGTCTGCCTCCGTAAGCAGCCAAGGGTCTTCAAACGGGCACGGTTCCCCCGCAAATGTTGGTGTTAAGGACACACCGTCGCCTGAAGAAGACAACAATGTGGTAAGACGCAGCAGCTCGAAGAAACGACCGGACTCGATTTTATTATACAGACAGAAGTGTGAACTCATGAGAGGCTTGCCTGGAGGGAGGAGATTTAATAAAAGGTCATTATTCTCTCTTAAAGACAAGACAAACGCAGTTTCTGAGGCGCGTGAATCTGACGTTGAAGTAACCGACAGAAAAGAGAGTAGGCTTTGCGCCACACGTGAGGACTGCGTGAAAGAGTCCACTCGGGTAACTGCACCCATCTCAAACGGGCAGCCAGGACCTCCTCCTCACAGGAGAGTCACTAGAACCCAAGAGCAGGAGGGCAAGAGCCGGAGAGGGGTGGCGCGCTCCAGCTCTGACATCAGCTCACGCTATTCGAAGAACTTCGCGGACTTCGACGTATTCTTCAAATTCTGCGGGCTCGAGGGTGACGTGATTGATTCCATGGGCAAAGAGAACTTCTCCGCGCGCTCGGACGACCTCAGCTCCAGAATGCGGAGCATCAGCGTCTCGACGTCAGATGACGCATTATCGAGGAGCAGCGACGGCCTGCATGAGGAGGAATTGCAGGAGACTGTCCGTCAAGGGGTGTCAGTTGTCGAGCGCAACGCTCGGATCATCAAGTGGCTTTACAGCTGCAGAAATGCAGCGGAGTCGGGAAAGGTTCTTCGAGATTTGGATTAATGGGTCATTGGCTTAAAACATTTTTTTTTTTTTTGCTAAACGCATAATGTTACTGCTACATATGTGACATCCCTTAACTGTTACCATTAGAATTATGAATTATAAAAAAAATAGTTTTTGAACATTTCAGCCAACCAGAAACTAGCAAAGGCACGTTCTGAAATAAAGGTTCCAAAAGGATTTTTGCAGAGATGCCATAGAAAAAAAAAACATTTTGGGTTCCCTAAAGAACCTTTCAGTGATCATTTTTTAGTACACTCTAAAAAATGCTGGGTTGTTTTAACCCAATTTAGGGTAAAATATGGACAAACCCTTGGGTTACGGGTAGCCATTGGGTTACATTTTTAAATTACATCTTTAACCCAATGGCTGGGTTGGTCCATATTTTACCCAGGCTATGCAGAACATTTTTTAAATAATATTAAGAACATTTTTTTTTTTTTTTTGCAATTGAAAGGTTGTTAAAAGTTTTTTTGTGGAACCATCAATGCCTGTACGGTACCTTTATTTTTATATTGCCTGGCTGATTTGGCTGAGATGTTCATTCCATTCATGTTCAACTAATTGGCTTATTCACCAATTCTAAAATGTGAATTCTTAAAGGGTTTTATGATGTTTTTTCCCCCTCATTTGTAATGGGTAAAATATGGTTTGATAAACATTTTTGTTTTACATAAATTACACACACCTACAATTGGCTTTATGCACAGCTGCACTGAAGTAGTGCAGCTCTGCATAAAGCCAATTGGAAGCCACTGCTCTTTGAAAACATAAGTTGCTAACACATTGCTATATAAGGACTAGAACGGTGTTGTAAAGCATTTACACAACTTTGTAGTTGTAGTCATTAGTTAGCAGCTTGTTAGCTGTGTAATTTCAATTGACATGAACATTTCTTAAATGCTAAACCTTTTGTACTGTAAATACCAGTACTTGATCCTGGTTAATTATACTGACGTCACTTGATTTTATAATATATTACAAGTTGTGTTTTTAAATTCCATTGCAGTTTATTTTCGTTAAATTCTGTGAAAACTGCCTTTGCACATAGTTTACAAATTGTTGTGTAAGTCAAACGGGCCATGATACAAGCCTGTCAGGAATGCAGAAGGGAGCGCCTGGTGAGATATGGAAAGATATGGCTTCAAACAAGCAGTTTTGTCCACTGTTGCGAAACAGCGGAAGGATGGACAAAAAGCAAGTACATTCACATCCAATGTGGGTGTGTGTAATTAGTGACGCACTGTCACTCAAGTTCAAAGATTAGGTGTCTGTTTATCCTGCCTTGACTGTCTACTCATGTCTTCCCTGACTCACAATGCCTTGTAAATAGTGTAAAGAGTTTTGTGTTTGAAGTAACTTGATAAGGTGTGTGTGCACTGTTGAGTCAAACAACCTTACACAATTATGTAAAAATGCTGTGTAAATATGAATACCAGTCAGTAAAATCTTACTTTTCCAGCAGTGCAGTTTACTTTTGGATAAGTTATAGTTTAGATAATGCAGGTCTATAGTAATTCAATAATCATAAATGCATATTTATAATGATAAAAAAAAACTTTAAAACGCATTTTATGTTAACTAACTGAACCTTCTTTTCATCATTTTGCACATGACTGAACGTTTGAAAAATGCAGTGTTTTCGCATGCACACACAAACGTAGCCCTCTGGCCTCCTAAAGCAGACCATGGGCAGGTTAAATCTTGCAGAGGGAGTGTTTGTGGCCTTTACACTTTAAATGATTTTGGAGAAGCTGTAATTTTTGACCATGCAACTGTTTAAGCTCACTCATTCAACTGTAATCCAAACTGACAAGTTTGTCTGAAACCGTATCAAAAACAAAGATATGACTGTCCTATGAGTTTTTGGAATTTGTCTCTGTTGAGATAATTATGAATTACGAAATACTCTTCAAAGAGTGTTGCAATTTAGCCGTTCTTTCTGTTCAAATGATTCATGAGTCAGCCTTACAGTTAAAAATGATACCATTCTTCATTGGTAATACACCTACACACAAATAAGTTACTTTTATGCAGCATGGATGAACTGTAACTTTTCTAATGGCAAGATTTCTCAGCTCAGTTTGGACTTTCATCTAGGTTAGGTTTTTACCTGGCACAAATATGAGTCACATGTCACAAGGCTATCAGAAAGGGCTTTATTACCATAACCTCTATTACCATAAATGGTCGTTGTCCGCAGCAGTCATTTTCTATGCTGCAAAATCTTGTTGGGACATTGTTTTGAATTCTGTCCGCCACATAAACATAAAGACATATCCAATACTGTAATTGGTTGGTAATAGAGCAAAAACGGGAACACCAAGAAAGCACATTGACAAGTGTACAGTATAATGAAGGCAGGTTCTATTTGCTATGTGTTCTTAGGACAAGTTTATTTCTATGTGTCAGGTGTTGAAAACCTGGATCAAAACCTTTCATCAAAATTACATGAATTTTGAACAAAAGCCTACCTGTTTTTGATCCCCTTCAAATTTTGACTATAGCCATACTGTGATTTTTGGGTCAGCCTTCAAGGTAAATGAAACTCAAACAAATAGCCCAGCAAACACAGACCGTTCCCCTAATGATGATAAGGTTATTTTTTTGGGAACCGAACAAGTATGTTATAGGAACGTTCCATGTAGGTTATTTTTAGGTTCCATTTTTATAACGTAAGGAGAATGTTCCGGGAACGTTCCCTTAACCTTAAAGGAAAGTTCTAAGAACGTTCTGGGAACCAAAAACTAACATTCCCAGAACCTAAGGCTACATAAGTAAATAAATGGAATATAAATTCAATATATAGCCTAAAAATGCAGTAGGCTATAAGTATTAAAATACAATAAATATAAAATTTTTCAAATAAAATGGAATAAAACACCTTACAAATTAGACTTGATGAACATTTTTACTATTTCCAGCTGCTGTCCCTTTTAATAATTTGATTTTTAACTTGATTTTGACGCATAAACCTAGCCTATATTATTATAGGCTGCTTATATCCAAAACCAAGCAGTGGAAATGTTTATTTTGTGATGTTATATTATCCAACATGATTGGTCAGTCTTTTCCATCGCTCATTCTATCCATTTCCCTTCCCCCATTACAAAATCAAAACATGACAACATGTGCAACGTCTGTGTCACGTGCAAGAAGCTGCAGAGACACAGCGCTCGGGATAAATCGGCGAGTGATCGACAGCGTCACGAACCAATCATCTTGGGAATTCCGGGTAGCAACACAATAAATACAAATACGATGGCCAATCACAATCGACGGGAGGCGTGTCTTACACTCCGCTTTTCTGACTGTTTACTTCCGTCAATATTCTAAGAAAAGCAGAAAATTATCCCCATAACAAAGGAATCACTGTAAGTAAAGTTAAATATACGTTCGTTATCGATGCAAATACATGACTTTGCGCGTAGAACAACAATAGAGGTAGAGATTTAAGCTGTCTTTAGTGTTTTGTCGACGTTTAGAAAGATAAGGTTCTTGGCAGGCTTTGTATTTGAGAAAATTTGTTGACAGTAACGTAGGCTAGTTGGTACAGAAACCAGAGTTTAAATGCAATTAAAAAAAAATAATGTTTGTTTTTTCAAAGATAATGTTTTACATCAAGATTGTGAAGTAAGTCTTTTAAGCTTTGAATGACTGTTATTGTGTGTTGTCAGATCAGTTCACAAGAGTCTCTTGTATTCAGGTTTTTGGAGCAGGTGGAAGAAGATGCCTTTCTTGGGCCAAGACTGGAGATCACCAGGCTGGAGCTGGATCAAAACTGAGGATGGCTGGAAACGCTTTGAATATTTCAGCCAAAACTTGGGAGATAACATCAATGAACTTGGCTTGGAAGAGTAAGAAATGCTATGAAATATATCTATAGGCTATAATGTGGAGTGATTGTTGGATCTTGATGTAGGGGTGATAGTTTTGGGGTTCAAACCTGCAAACTTTCACCTTAAAGCACCCCAGAGCTTTAACCACAAGGCTACACCACCCAACGAAAGCATTGAGGAACAAACTAAAAAGGAAGTGTGTATGTGTCATGTGTGGGAAGTCAGGTATCCGTGTTTAGAAATGTGTTATTATTGTTACCGCCTGTGGTTATTGTCTGGAGTAGTGTAGAACAGACTGGTTTTGTGTGTATTCAGACACAAAATACTGACACGATCCTTGGTCTGACCGTGCTGTCATGGAAACCGACCTGAGGTTGGTCAGCCTGAGGAACGTGGTTGTCTGGTTTCTGATATGTGGGGACCCAAGTAGTTGTTTGGATAGCTTTAGTGTGAATCTGCATCCTTTGTCTGTGGGTTAAATTTCACTAACTAGACGATAGACGAACACTCACTTGTGTAAGCTAAAATATGTCTTCAGATCTTTAGGACTCGCCTCATTCACCAATACTTGGATTAATAATTAAAAAGAACTTACATTGACATGCTTGTTTGCACTATTTAGATGCAGCTAGTACTCCTTGCAAAGTCTAATGGTCTAAATGCATGCTTGCCATCTGTTGATCACATGATATATAACTTTTTGTAGGTCGCTCTGAATAGGAGCCTCTGCAAGATGCCTTTAATGTAAACGTAATGCTTAAAGCTTATTTTGGGATTGTCGTGATTAACTTTGCCTTATTAACTCACCAGATTGGACAACGACATCAAGGAGAACGTCTACATGGGAGATGTCTGTGAAGTAGTTGCCAAGAAGCGAAAAAAGGACTTTTTCAACAACAACACTAAGTCACAGTGTAAATATTACATCATATTTAATTGCATCACACTTAATTACAACAGTTATCTCAAATTTCAAAGTGAGTTTCTTTGGAGAATACGCAATTATGCAGTTTAGCAGTCGCTATAGAAAAATGTATCATTTTGTCACCAAGTTGTTCCAAACTGTGTACGGTAGCTAATGACTTCCATAGTAGGAAAAAATACTATGGAAGTCAATGGCTACCGTCAACTGTCTGGTTACCAACATTCTTCATACATTCGTACATGTTTGGAGCAACATGAGTGAGTGAGTGATGATTTTCCAGGGCTGTGTAATAATAGCTGAATAGTACATATTTTTACATAATACTTAATTACTTCATACTTAATTATCACAACAATGATCTCAAATTTTGATGGTGAGCTTTAGTTTTTCGGGTCATTATACAAAATACATGACCACAGAATGCTATATTGGACCAATCAGAATCAAGTTTTCCAGAGATCTGTGTAATTACAAATTTAAAAGTAGTATTTTTTTCCACATCCCACCCACTTACAGATAAATATAAATAAAAACCTAAGCAATTAAAGGGATAGTTCACCCACAAATTTAAATTTTGTCATCATTGACTCACCCTTATGTTGTTCCAAACCTGTATGCATTTCTTCTGCTGAACACAAAAGAAGATATTTTGAAGAATGTTGGTACAGTTTTGATTTCCATTGTATTATTTGTCAGTACAGTGGAAGTCAATGGGAATCAAAACTGTACCAACACTCTTCAAAATATCTTGTTTTGTGTTCAACAGAAGAAAGTCAATTTTGTAAATTAAATGATTATGTAGTTTTTATTTTTGGGTGGACTATCCATTTAAGGATGTTACATATGGGTTACTGTAAATATATTTTATCCTTTTTCTTAGTTTTGTTCCAGGAGAGGTGGATCTACGTTCAGAAGGAGAGTACGAGAGAGGTGAGAGGAATTATGTCAAAGCATCAATGCATACAAGACTCAAAAAGTAGCAAATAAACAACAAAAGTCACACAAATACATCAATGTTTATATTTTACAGTTCTGCCATTAGTCTTTTCCAATCGCTTTCATTGCGCACTGTGTGTTTGTTGTTCCAGAGACATGGGTACTGTACGCTTGGTGAGGCCTTCAATCGTCTGGACTTTTCCAGTGCCATTCAGGATGTGCGGCGATTCAACTATGTAGTCAAAGTAAGATGTTCTGATCTCTGCTGAACAATTGCTGAATACAATTGAATACCTATCTCTATTGATATCACAGGCCTTTATCTCACTTCTGTGTTCGAAAAGCAGAAAAACCTTTCGCTGAAGCCTGTATAAATGGCTCATTGGGATTTTTTTATGGAAAATTCAGCACAGATACTTTTTCTAAAGACACCATCCTCAGTTTTCAATCATTAATTGAGTATTGTGAAACAAAGAAAAATGGTGTTGATTCCGACGCATATTCAGTGATTTAAAGGAGTAGTTCACTTTAAAAAAAAACTTTTGCTGATAATTTACTCAGCCCCATGTCATTCAAGATGTCCATGTCTTTCTTTCTTCAGTCGAAAAGAAATGAAGGTTTTTGATGAAAAGGATTTTTCTCCATATAATGCACTTTACTGGTAACCAAACGGTTCAAGGTCCAAATGAGAGTTTCAGTGCAAACTGCAAACTGTTCAAAGGGCTTTAAACGATTCCAGACGATGAATAAGGATCTTATCAAGCGAAAAGATCGCTCATAAAAAAAAAATAAAAAAGTTTAAATTTTATAAGCTCAAATGGTCACCTTGCTCTGTTCTGTGATGCGTGTCATCAAAATGAACGAATCTTTTCCCGTGTCAATTCGTTCATTTCGAACCAAATGACACGAAAAAAAAAATTTGTTCATTTTGATAAACGAGTTTGAACAGGAGAGTCACGAACGCGCATCACAAAACAAACCAAGGCGACCATTTGAGCTTATAAAACACTTTATCACTCTATTTATCACTCTGATCACTTTATTTTATTACGGAACTGCAATAATACAATACAAACAACCAAGTTGTTTAAGTAAAGGAGTATTTCCAGCAGGTTTTCCTATCGTAAACATGTCATACCCTCCGATTTTAAGTGCAATGATTGGATTTGTAGTGCACTGTTGACAAAAACGGGCGGTAATGTAATGCAAAAATAAACAAAATAGCATTAAAAATAAAATCACTCTGATTATTCCTTTGGCAGTAACTCGAGGTGCGTGCTGCTCGTTTATCTCAAGCCTGGCAGTTTCTCGGATACATACTAGGGTGTTATGGAAGTCTAGATAAACAGTTTTAAATATTGACGTTTATTGTTAAGTTCAACTGAATTACCGGTAGCTTAATTTTCTTCTCAAATCTGGCATCTGTCCATTGACAATAATGTAGGAAATTAGTTTACGTTACTAATCGGAACCGGATGTGATAAAGGCCTATTTTCTCCCACTTCACCCACTCTGTTTCTTTCCCTCTTAGCTTTTGCAGTTGATTGCCAAGTCCCAGTTGACGTCTTTGAGCGGAGCTGCTCAGAAAAACTATTTTAATGTCCTGGAGAAGATTGTGAGAAAAGGTGAGCTGGTCTTTCAGCATTATTCACAGACTCCTTTTTCTGTGGATGAACACTTTCAGGCAGAAGCCATACTGGCCTGAAATATGTGCATCTACAAAATGGTATTAAAAATGGGCAATGATTTGTTATTGGTTTGTTTGGCAGTTCTGGATGACCATCAGAACCCTCGACTGATCAAGGCGTTGCTACACGATCTAAGCTCCACCCTCTGCATCCTCATCCGAGAAGTTGGGAAGTCTGTGCTGGTCGGCAACATCAACATTTGGGTCTGCCGTTTAGAAACCATCTTAATCTGGCAACAGCAGCTCAACAATTTGCAAATTCCAAAGGTATCTTTTTCACAGTCTTTATATGGGTTAGGGAAGTGCAAAAATCTTCTATTTGATCAAAAATAAATACATTAAAGGGACATTGTGTAGGAATTGCTGCCATCTAGCGGCTAAAATGTTTTTTGCCTTCAAAACAATTGTGCTCTCCAGCGCCTCGCTTTTTCAAATGCGTGTTGCATCTACGGTAACCATTATGTACCAAAAAGCTATGACAGGATTGGCACTTCGTAGAGCGTTCCTTCGGGTGAACAGGTTTGTTATTTCAAACAAACAGCAACTTTTTTTTTTACGCTGTTCAGGAGTCCCATTCAGTTCGACCGATGTTTGCGTTACGTACATGACCGACTGACCAATGGTGCGAGAAGGCGGGAACTAAAGCAATGCAATAAAGCACATCAACCCGAACACGTTTATCGTTCATGTAAACAGTACATTCAGATTCATCAATTTGAATGAATTAAGTTAAATCAGACAGCAATCTTAAAAATACGTTATTTATAAAAATTTAATTAGAAATATATATATATTATATTTATATAAAGTATATTTTAAATAAATTATATAAAGTATATTTAAAATTGCTAACTTTTAGGACCAAAGTGAACTGTTCAATCTGTTGTATTTCTTGTGGTTGTACTTGACAACAACCTTCTGTTTGTATTTACATACATAACGCTAAAAATGTTTCTTTGCAGCAAGTTTCAAATGGGACGACACTGAGCGACCTCCCTTTGCTCATGCAAAACAACATTTTGTACAAGTTTACTGATGCCTGTGACATCGTCAATCTGGGACAAGCCACACCAACTCTGCACATGCTCAGTGAGGACCGGCAACTGTGGAAAAAACTGTGCCAGTTTCATTTTGCTGAGAAACAGGTGAGGAATAAAAATCATTTTAATAATTTAATCATTAATAGTTATTTTCTTGAGTCACTCATAATTGGATGTTTAGTCAATTGGAGAATAATCATTCATTTTACCATCACAAGTAGTACTATATCAATTGTTTTTTTTCCAAGATGTCAAAGGTGGCCCGAATTGAAGTCTCACCCTGATATGAATGTCTGTTTAGGCACTTATGAATGAGGTTTTGTCTGAGATTCTTTTATATGAATCATTTTGGAGATTCAGAATGGCTGAAAATTGAGTAAGCAGCTTAATTTGAGCACAAGATGGCAGTACAGAGGCATCACCACATTGTGTGCCGCACAAGCCCTGACAAGTGAAGCCAAAGCATTTCGCCCCCTGGTGGATGGCTGCAGTATAGATATTAAACCCCAAGCCAAACAAACAAACAATTCCAAAATGGCTTTAGTCATTTTAGGCAGTTCACATCATTTGACATATGTTCAAGTCTTCCTTTTTTCCTAGTAAGTTTGGATTTAGTCAGTTATTTGATGCTAAAAAATGGGGCTTAGCATCATGATTGACAGCTGTGCTTGCGATTGAGTCTGCGGGAGTGGAGTATGTGCGGTGTCATGAGAAATCGCAATGTCTTGACTAATTATAATTTATAACCTATTTAACTATTGTATGATGTCTATTGCATTAAGTGCACAAACAACATGCTTGAAATATAGAAGGAATGAGATATAGAAGGATAAGGATGTTCTGTAAAAGTAATTTAATATTAATTGTACAAAATAATTGTAATGTGGTATAGTATATAAAACATTTTTAATACAGTATTGTCATTCAATTTTCACACAAACATCATTAATTTGAAACATGTAATTGGGAACTACATTAGAAGCAAAAAAATACCTAAAAAATATAAGCTAAGCTAGCAGGCTAATCGAATCATTTCTCAAATAGTAAGAATGAGAGATGCTTGATTTCACAACCTAGCTTCAGTTATATGCTAGTAAATGAACCATGTAGTTTAAAATACATTAATGGTCATTATAACGCATTTTAAACGATATAGATCATTTTTGCAGGAATTGTAATCAGGTGCTTAAAATACTACCCGATAAAGGAGACCCGATTTCTCACGACACCGGCTCCACCTCAGGATCACTCCTGCGCAGACTCGGCCTCCGAACGACGTGATCGGCAACGACGGTTACTGGGATATTTTGGCTTCAATTTTCTACAGTGAAAGGAAGCAGAGATGCACTCACAGTCTATGCATCACAGGCCTTTAAACCACTGGTGTGCGAGAGAGGTCTGTTTCCCAGCAGAAGTCATAGAGGTCTCTGTGTTTGTGTGTGTTCAGTTCTGCAGGCACTTGATTCTGTCAGAAAAGGGCCATGTGGACTGGAAGCTGATGTTTTTCACTCTTCAGAAATACTACCCTCAGAAAGAACAGTACGGAGACACTTTGCAGTTCTGCAGGCACTGTAGCATCCTCTTCTGGAACGTAAGAAATCCCTTTTAAATGTCAAACGTTCTGGTCTGTGAATAAACAGTAGGACATTCATCCGGATGATATTTAGATATAAGTGCTCTTCTCAAATGTTTCCCTTGTTGAAGTCCACTGTTGTGATCTTCTAGAACTTTGGGATCAGAAACCCATTATAGACACACATATTAATAGATTAGCATCAGTTTGTTTAATTTAATAATTTAAAACATAAATAAATGTAATTAATTCAGTGTTAGAAATTTTCAGCTCAAGAAGCATTTCTTATTATTGGTTGAACACAGTTTTTCTGCTTATTATTTTCCTGGAAAATTCAGTTTTTAGTAAAAATTTTTTCAGCATTTTTTGATGAGCTTTGTTTATTTGAAATATAAATCTTTTGTAAGATTTAGGGCTGGGTAACGATTAATCGCAATTAATCGAATCCAAAATAAAAGTTTGTGTTTACATAATATATAATTGTACATAATGTAAATTAACACACATGTATGTATATATTTTAGAAAAATGTGTTACTAATATATAATATTTAATATAAATCATGTAAAAATATATTTCAAGTATATACATGCATATATAAAATAATTATACACACTACACACATTTTATTTTGGATACGATTAATCGCGATTAATCGTTGCCCAGCCCGATGTCTTTACTGTCACTTTTGATCAATTTAACGCATTCTTGCTGAATAACAGTATAAATATCTTTAAAAAAAGAAATAAAATCGTACCAAACTTCCAAAATCCCGAAACTTTTCAGCGGTTGTACAATTATGGATAGTTTATTATGAATAGTTCACCTAAAAATGACAACACACTAATAAATGATGATAGATGTTGAAGTGTTATTTCAAACATACATATTTCACTTCAGAAAGTTTACTTTCACCAGTTCTACGTTAGATCTTCTTCTTGTACCCTTTGACCTTTTGATTATTTTCCTGTTCTCCTCCTGGTCCCTTATCTCCCAAAGGACAGACAGCTGGCTTTGATCTTTAAGGTACATGCTAGATCTGATATTAATGTGGCAGCTTTTTGAAATCATTGTCTGTTAATAAAATTTGTTTTGTTTCATCAGTCCTTTTTTCTTTTTCTCTTCACCTGTCATCTTTTTCTGTTTCTGCCCGACATTCTTTCTTACACTTTGATCCATTCAAATCAACTGGACTTGATCTGCCTTGTTTGTATTAATACTTGATTAGATGTATTTATCTTTTTTTGTAGAATGTCTTTTTTTCCCCATTTGCTTTCTTGTGTGTTCCACATTAACGTTATACATTGAAGCTTTGTGTCCACCGAAGCGTTTTTTTAATTCCCCAAGGCTTTTTTTTTTATTTTTGGAGCACTGCACCTTTCATTTTTATTACTGATATTTTGCGCCAATTTCCTAGTAAGTGGCCATTTTGTTCTCCTGATAACATGGGATGGAAACAGTGCTTTATTGCCAAATGTTTTATATAAAATTCCTATTTTGTTCATAAGTTAAAGGAGTAGTTCACTTTAAAAAAAAAAAACTTTATATGGAGAAAATCCTGGAATGTTTTCATCAAAAACTTTAATTTCTTTTCGACTGAAGAAAGAAAGACATGGACATCTTGGATGACGTGGGGGGTGAATAAATTATCAGCAAAAGTTTTTTTTTAAGTGAACTACTCCTTTAAATGTTTGGAAACATAGCTAACTGGCTGCAACTTCTGCATGGACAAAAAAAGCACTGACGTTTTCCTCAAAAAATGTTGAAATCTGATTTTGCCCACCCTCTCTTTCCATTGCAGGACTCGGGACATCCTTGCACGGCCAACGATCCCGACAGCTGCCTCACCCCCGTCTCTCCCCAGCACTTCATAGACCTCTTCAAGTTCTGAAATTCAGACTGTTATCGGACCTCTCGCCTTCCCATCTCCTCTGGAACACCTGCAAACAAACACCTCTAACCAAGACTCTGAACCTTTTTCCACTCTGTGCTCCAACCGTGTCAACCATGTTTCTTCTTCTCCTTTGCGTTTCCCAGACGGTTGTTTTCTGATTAAAATGTGTGAAAGTTCAATCGTCTGACAATGTAACAAATGACTGAATTTTCTCTTGCCTCGCTCAAATATTAAGGGCTTATCATGGAAAGATGTCATAATATTAGTGTTCATTTCTTTTTCTTGTTCCCCTTTGTGTTAATCTGTTCTTCGAGCACACGATATGGGAAGGATTGTGTGTAAAAGCAAAAAAGCGAAACAAACCTGCTTTTGGGAAAGACGAACTGAAGGGAAAAGCGTGGGAGATCCTGAGCGGAGGTTATCTTGTCTTTTCGTGGATGTGTTTTCATTTCTGTACCGATGGAATGCACGTCAGAAATAGTCCTAGGTGAATGTTTACGTGAGATCTTGTGTTGTCTTGTCGTGCTGTGCGTATGTATTTGATGCGTCAACACTAAAGTCTACATTTGCATTTGCTGCACAAAACAACTTTTTAACGATACACTTTTGTCAAGTCTGTCGTGAGGGCAGATGAAAAATCTAATGTAAGCTTTGCTATTTATGAACAAATGTATTTTATATCCTTTCTCTGAACTTTGTAATATTCCTTTACTATTACTGTAATATAAATGTTATTGAAATGGCTGCTGAACTGTAGGATGTATTTGGTACTATCAAGCATTTGCCAGAAATATTATCTAAAATTAAAACTTTTGAAAAAAAAAAGCATTTTTCCATCTGAAAGTCTCCTCAGCTCCTATCAAAAACTGTAACATAATTCAATCAGCTATTTTAGTTTACAAATTAGCACAGAAAATTAAAATACATTGTTCCTCAACAAACTGTCACCGTCCCACAGGTGGGACGTTTGCCACTATATTTTTAAAACAATAATATCTTAGTAAATACCTTAAATAATATTGACAAACTATATATCATTTGAAAGCTTACAATCTCTAGTTTCCATATTTGGTGACTGATTTTCAAAATATATTACAGAGGAGTCATAATTTATCAATATAAAACAAGAATATTTTCATACTCATAAGGCGTGTTCAGACCTTTATTTTAAAATAGCAGTAAACATGAAAAATCATGAAAAAATGGTAGATACCTCAGTTTGTTTTCATGCCAAAAGTTCAAAAGATAGAATCCATTCAATTATTTTGGAAAAAAAAGGTCTGAAAAGTTTGAAATATCAAGAAAAAAATAATAAATTCACCATTTGTGACGTGGCAGCTAGCTATGACTTACATGCGTGTTCTTTGTATGTGTTTCTTAGAGGTTCAATTCATATCAAAATCTGCCAAACTTCCTATACTACTTCTGAATAGGATCTCTACTTCAGAAATTGTATGAAAATTGTGAAAATAATGGTTCATATCACTCAAAACACGAATGGAAATGCAGGCGCCCTTATATGGGCAGTAATGGAGTCTGATTGTGCCCTAGTGAAAAAGTTTGGTACTGCGCTCAAACAAAATCTTACTGAAAGCTCATTTTTTGAGATATCAACCTAAAATTTGAAACACAACTTGTTCAGATTTTTGGCTTTGATTTTTCTGCCGTTTTAGAGTAGCCCAGGTTTTGAAAATATATATTTTATGTAAAATATGAATAATTAATATTTTTGCATTGTACATTTCCATAAACTCAAACCTCTATAACTTTTTTTCTGTTTCACTTTCTTAATTTATTTCACTTCTACAAAAATCTGCCAAATGTCTTCTTTAAAACAAGACCAATCATATGTCTATATTCCAAAGCATTCTTGAATTACAACCATTTAAGTTCGAAATGTGCATTTTCATGTCTATTCAAAAAAGGGGGGGTGACAGTTAACAGGTTAAAAAGAATGAACCTCATTGGTTCTTCCTGAAGCTCAAACGTGCTGCGTAACACGAGAATGAACCTCATTGGTAACACACGACATGAGAATGAACCTCAAATTTAACAACTGTTTTTCTACAAAAGGTGCAAATGGTTGAGATTATGAAGATGGTTCAAACAGACAAAAAAAAAAAAAAAAAGAATACAGCATGAATGTGATCATGAAAATAAAAGAATATGCTATCAACTTTTTTTTTAAGTTTGGGGTCAGTAAGATATTTTATTCGAAAGAAATGAATAATTTTATTTAGAAAAGCTATTGATAAAAAGTGACATTAATACATTTAACTTATTATGACAGAAAAGATTTCTATTTCAGATAATTACTGTTTTTAAACTTACTATTTAACAAAGAATCCTGAAAAATGCATTTTCCATAAAAATATTAAAGGGATAGATATTTCGGAAGTTTTACCTTTCACTAAACATTTAGATATACGGGAAATCGCAATGGAAGACGATTTCGATATGTCTAAATCTCCGTGTAAACAATGCGTGACTTAGACGCGCGAGAGATCACTTCCGGCGTAACGTCTGGAGACGTTTCAGTGTTCGGTTCAGTTGGACATCTGATTCAGATTAGTTCAACGGCTGTTAACAAGAGGTAATAATTATATAAATACTGTTCGTTTTCTCACACAAACCTCTCATTTCGTGTCTTAGGCCGTGTGTACTTACATTCACGAGCCATTAAATCATGTTTAATTTGGACTTCTCTGTGCATGCTCTTTGAAGTGGACCCCCTAAAACTGCATTGACTGACAGACAACAACAGTTTGACCAAGAAATGTCAAAATTGAAAATGCTGTGGAAACAAAGACATCTAACGTTACATCTTGGAGGCCCTTGAGGTAAGCTAAAACATATAAAAAATTAATTTCAAAGTGAACTATCCCTTTAAGCAACTGTTTTCAACATTGATAATAAAAATCAAACATTAAATCAGTAGAACGATTTCTGAAGGATCATGTGACACTGGAGACGAGTAATCCCAGGAATAAATAAATCACATTTAAAAATATTAAATTACAAAAAAAGGTTATTTTAAATTACAATCATACTTCACAATGTATTTTGAGCAAATAAAAGCAGGTTTGGTGAACATAACAGACTTTTCAAAAACATTGAAAAAAATCTTGCCAACTCCATTGAATATTAGTGAACACTGGAGGAAAAAAACTAAACAAAACAAGACCCAAGTATAAAGTGTAACACTTTATTTAGATCCACAAGCTATGTGAACCATTGGAACTACAAAATATTGATATTGTCATTTAAATCATAATAATACAGAAAAAGAAAATCATTCAGTAGTATCAAGATAAAATCAAAATAACTTTGCAAAGGCCCCAAATAGAAAGAGAAAAAAACGAACTATAAGTCATCACATTTGTGGACTAATTATATAAAGCTAACATGAACACCAGAGCAGCAAACTCACTTACTCTCAAAATCGGATTATAAATAAATCTCCTAAAATCAGCAATAAGACACATTCTTCTAGCAAACCAAAGATATTATAGGCTGTTTAATGGCATTGGTAAAAGGTTGATATATAAAATAAATTTCATATTAGACTTATAAATGGTGATTGTCATTTTTACCACGTTGAGGGAGTTGAAACTTTTAAATCGAGGCACAGCAAAGAAAAATGTAACCTACTCCATGATAAAACGGCACAGCTCTTGAGGTCTTTGGAAGGCTTGAAAATAAGGTTTAACAGTAATCATTACAATAAAGCATTATTAACGGGATCTGGATGCTCATCCCATTTCTGGAGATCCAACCTACTTCAGAGCTTGTTTTTCCAAAATGAATCCGAAGATGATCAGCTGGTTTAAGTTTGTTTGATTAGTCAAAATCTCCAGGGGCAGGACTGAACACATATACATTCCATTTAAAGGGTTAGTTCACCCAAAAAACTTAAATTATCCCATCATTTACTCACCCTCAAGCCATTCTATAGGAAGAAAGTCACACAGATGGCTTTAAGGTGAGTAAATGATGGGATAATTTTCATTTTTTTGGGTGAACTAACCCTTTAAAATCCTGTATGTTGTATAAAGCCACAGTAAGTTATCTTCCTTGAGACAGAAAAGTAGCACTGAACAAACATTGGAAATTTGGTATGATCAATATAGCAAGTACTTTGGGATTTTAGCAAGGAGGAAATTATTGCATCTAGTAGCCAACAGTACATTATGATAGTGAATCAGCAGGCAGTAGCGATTCTAAATCTACTCAGTGGAAGGTGTTTCTACTTCATTTCACATTCAATCTTTAACTACAAGGCAGAGTAAATTAACCACAACTGAATCGGCGCCATATAAACATTACAACGCGATATCTAGTCAGCACTCAGCAGTGATCATGGAGATTGAGACGCGATGCGCCCTCTGTCGGTGACGGTGGGAACTGCAGCCTCACTCAAACCAGTCGCCACGAATACAACGTGGATTTAAAGGCACAGTTTACCTAACAAAAAATGGGCATTCCCACTTCATTTCTTGACCTTTCAAGACGTTTCAAACCGGTTTGACTTTCTTCTGTAAAACGTAGTTCAGCAGCATGTCCTGAATGCTCTTTTTCATGATCTGGGACATGTTCATTGGAGTAAACAACTTATTCTAAGGTCTGCTCCTCATAAATGTATCGTACAAAAGCACTTAGAATATAGTACACAGGTCACTTGTACTATATTTATCATACTTTCTTGTCCTTTTAGCAGCTACAATTCTTTTACAATTCTCTCTTCTTTTGTGTTCCAGTGAGGAAAGTCAGGTTTGGAATGACACACCAGGGTAAACAAATGATGACAAAATTTTCATTTTTGCCTGAACTGTCCGTTTTAAGGAATAGTTCACCCAAAAATGAAAATTCTGTCATCATTTACTCACCCTCGTGTTTTCCAAACCTATAAGAGTAACCTAAATACTGTGGAAGTCAATGGCTACCCTCAACTGTCTGGTTACCAACATTCTTCAAAATATCTTATTTTGACAACGGAAGAAAGAAACTCACTACAAGCTTGGGACAACATGAGGGTGAGTAAATGACAACATTTTCATTTTTGGGTGAACTATGTCTTTAAATGTCCTTTATGGCCTTTAAAAGTAATTGTATGTGATGTCAGACACCGAATGCAAACACATCCAGTGATTTCTCTGAGGGAGCTGCATTCAAAAGTTGGAAAATTATTTTATATCAAATTATAAAAGTGAAAATATTTTTGATTGGCATGCAATTTGAGCATGCGCTTCCCATCTGTAGGCTATCCAATTCGAGTTGTATACAAGGGGGCGTGGCCATTCTAACAAACATTAATATTAAATCATTTAAGCCCCTCCCAAGTGCTCTCTGATAGGCTGGCTGGACTTCTGCGACGAACGGCAGCTAATTTATCTCTTGCCCGGGCCGCCCACTGGGCTGGTCCGCCGTTCTGTGAGTTCTGTGACTCAGTCAGACTAGCGTAGCGAGATGAGTCCTCCTCCAAACCCAAGCCAACCCAGGACGGCAAACCTAGAGAATGCGGCAAAGACAATGACAAAGGGGTAGACAGCATGGATGAGTCACTCCTCTTCTTCTCCGGCTCATGTTTTTCCTCCTCCTTTCCGTCATTCAGCTGAGGTGGTTCCCAGCCCTCCATCTTGTCAATCTTCCTCGTAGGTGTGATTTGCTTCATCGTCATGGTGATGCTGTCCCATAGACAGTGTGCTTTGTCTTTTTCTGTGTGCGGTTTGCTCTTGTCGTCTTCCCAGGTTTTCTTAGCAGACCTGAGAAAGAGAACGAAGGAGCATGATTTATTGTAAACTGAAAGAGTTCTACATCAACAACTTCTTATCATTGTTGCTACTGCTTACATAACTGAAAAAACACTCAATAGCTGAGCAAACAAATTATGCAAATTTCAATAGATCTCAGAGCAGATATTAAAAATGTAATTTAAGTAATAATTCAAACGATTAATCGGGTCTAAACGCGATTAATCACATCTAAAATAAAAGTTTGTGTTAACATAATATATGTGGGTGCACTGTGTATAATTCTTTTATATATATATATATATATAACACACACATGCTTGTATACATTTAAAAAAATATTTTCATGTATATACTGTATATATACATATTTATATTATATATATAAATATTTTATATATAAATAATATTTTTTTTCTTAAATATACAAGCATTTGTGTGTATTTATATATTTTATATATATATATATATATATATATATATAAGAATTATACACAGTGCACCCACATATATTATGTAAACACAAACTTTTATTTTGGATGCGATTAATCGCGATTAATCGTTTGAAAGCCCTAAAAAATACATATTGAACTTTAGATTAGTGTCCAATTCTCACTAACTAACTATTAACTACAACTTTTCCCTCAATAAACTCCTAATTACTGCTTATTAATAGTTAGTAGGGTAGTTTTTAAGTTTAGGTATTGGTATATTAAGGGACATAAACTAAGACTAGAATGAGGCATTAATATGTGCTTTTTATTTATGCTAATAAGCAACTAGTTCATAAAGAAAACTGGACCCTAAACTAAAGTGTTCACAAAACATTCACCAACTTCATCTAACATTAGTACACAAAGCCAGTCTTACCCTCTTCTGTGAGAGACAGTGACTCCTGTCAGCAAGATGTGTTCATCGTCCTGAGACGGAAACAACTTTTTGTCTCCTTTTTCTCGCTTTGATTTAACCTTCTTTAACTTTGAATCCTACAAAAAGTCAAAAACATAGTCACAAACCATAGAGAAATGGCTTGTTTAGTCATAACAGGGTTCAGCGCACAGTAAAAGGACTGCTTGTGTGTGATGTGTCAGAAAGCCTCAGCTTTGGTTTCTCAGTGAGACGGATATACAGATGGGAAGGGATGATTGCAGGTTTAGTCCTGGCACAAAGACAACTAATCACAAAGACACACTTCATCTTGAATCCAGGAGCAGAAAGCTGGATCTGACGGACAGAAGGCATCACGCAGTAAAAACAGGAAAGGCCTATGTTGATTACAGTGGGCTGCAGGGACGGATTTCTGAGCAGGCGCACGTGCGTGTGTGTGTGTGTGTGTGTGTGTGTGTTTTGGGTCATTTGGTGATCTGACACATTCCTTCAGACTCCCTCCTGCCTGCGTCCAGAATGACCCTCAGGATTTGAAATACCGGCCTGGATTTGCAGCTTATTATATAGGAAACAACCTTTGACACAATTTCGAGCTCTCTTTCACAAGTTTTTCTGACTTGTACAGAATGTCCTTAGCTTTAACCAAAAAAAAAGAGAGAAGAAAATAACTATTTTATCATCATACATGAGCATATGTATGTATACTCACACACATCCATATACACACACGCACATACACACACACACACACACACACACACTTATACATATATACACATGTATACACATACATATACACATACATGTGTGTGTGTATATATATATATACATATATATACATATATGAAATAAAACATTATTTAGACTATTTAAATGACAATCAAGCACAAAAACAATCTAATTACTTTATTATCATAATGTTACTATTAGTCTTTATTAATATTTTGAATCAATTGACATTTTTAATGTTCTATATAGTAGGGATGCACCGATATGAACATTTTGGCCAATACAGATAACCGATAATTCTTTATATTTGAAAGCCGATAACCGATATATTGGCCGATAAACTAAATCCAATTTTTTTTTAATAATTTTTGAGAGCCTGAATGCAAAAACAAAAGTCTCACAATTAAAATCCATTTCCTAATCACACAATTATAATGTTCTCATTATAATTTCATGGAGCCGATATGACAGCACATTTTGCACTTGCACTTTATAGGAAACTATATTTTCCTTTTTGATTCCAATCATATTTCAAGCAATTAAGATCAATCATGTTGAACAGTGCGCATCTTAAGTGTCTCAAGCGTCAAGTGTTGAAGGAAATAATTCATTATTTATCAGCTTTAAAATATCAGCCAAATTTTATTATCGGGCCGATAACGATAACATAAAAATGAACAAATATCGGCAGATACTGATATAGTGGCCGATATATCGTGCATCACTACTATATAGGTGTTATTAATTTTAGTTTTATACATAAAGTTAAACTTACTAAATTAAATCGAGAAATAGCTGAAATTAATATATTTTATTATATTATTATCTTATTTAATTAAAGTTTTCTATATTTTATTTTATTTCAGTTAACTTTTTTGTTTGTTTAGCTTTTGGTAACCCTGCTCGTTACTGTAATCCACAAAAAAAATGCTCATTACAATTTCTAAGGGCTTGTTGTTGCACTGAATGTAGTTTTCATAGAGTAATCGAATTAAATTTTTAGGGAAATATCTGCGAAACATTTAAAAACAAAGAATAAAATGTGCTTGCCTACATGGTAAATTATAAATAGTAAAAAACATTCTAACATCCAATGAAGAAAGTTTTAACAAGTAAATTATTAATCCAGATTGGATGATTTTCATTACATTATTACAGTAATGGGAATGACTTTACAGTCATGAAAATTTTTAAATGCTAATATTAATGTTTCTAAAACGGGATTCATTTTTTAATGCAATCATAATTTCTTATTTTTTTTATAAATATTTATTTTAAGATGAAATTTGACAGGAATTTCTCTGTGAGATATGTAAAGATCTACTAGTTCAGTCATATTCATTTGTGTGTGTTATACAGATATTCAATATTTGTTGCTGCATGTCTGAAGGAATTAAACTCACCACAGAATTACCAAACACTAAAAAAAGGTAAAAGCACGTGGTTAATTTTATTCGCCACTCCCTGTCTTGTTTCAAACCAAAGACCTTTGTGTTCTGTCACTAAAACAGACGCCATATATTATGTGCGAACACATAACCGCTTGTTAGGAGTTCCAGCACATTTATTTAGCATTTATGAGCATTAGGAGTCTTAGAGCACATTACTCAGTCATTTCGTCAGATAAACAGACATTAGGATCGGCCTCGTCTTTGACCTCAAATAAAACGCAACACTCTTTTGGCTTCCGTCTGTCGCTTCATCCGTCTGTTAAAACACGGAAATAAACAACTGTCGCTTTAACTTGAAGTTGAGCTCCTGCCGTCGCTGGAGGACACACAGCAGAACTCTGTGAAATTCCCTTTCGTTTAGCCTCTCTAATCGGGGCATCTCAAGGAAAACTGATTTCTTTGAGAATAAAAGAGTTCATTGTGCTATGAAACACATACTGTAAATTTCAGAAGACAAAATATTCCAAGTCCAAACAGAGCATTTATTTTAACTAATGTAAAGTGCACATTAAATGCTGCCAGTTTTGCTCCTGGGCACTTTGCAATTCTTTAAACCAAACACCCAAGTCATTCATTCCAAAAATAAAAATAGATTAAGGTCCTACAAATCTTCAATGGCAAAAACTCTCTATATTCAGGGCCATCGGTGAACTCAAAGAGTTTTAATTCCAACCAGAATTTATAAATATTGATTTGAAGCAAAAAGTATATGAAACTACGATCCTGTTAAGACATGCAAATAAAGTAATCATGAAATATGCATTATCTTAAAAACAAAAAAAATATTCCAATGATGGCAAAGCTGTATTTTCAGCATCATTAGCATCCTGATTTGCTGCTGGTGCTAGGGGTAACATTTCTTCCTATTGTTGAAATTAGTTCTGCTGCTTAATATCTTTAAGGAAATGGTGATACTTTTCCATTTATTAAATAGAAATCCTTTGTAACATACATGTCTTCACTGTCACTTTTGATCAATTTAATTTATCCTTGATGAGTATTCATTTCTCTATTTTTTGTACCTTACCACAAATGTTTAAATAGCATCAATGGTATCCACAAAAATGTTAAGTATAGCTCAATTTGTTTTCAATATTGATAGTAATGAATGTTTCTTGAGCACCAAATCAGCATATTACATTGATTTCTGAAGGGTCATGTGACACTGAAGACTGGAGTAATGATGCTGAAAATTCAGTTTTGCATCACAGTTTAAAATATGGAAATTAATATTTCACAATAGTACTGCTTTTACTGTATTTAAGTTGACATGTACTGTATATATTTTTTACTCTCAGAATAGTTTTATATTCTACTATTGAATAAATTCACATACATAAATCCCATTTTTATTTATCAATGCTGACCTCTTTTGACCTTGTTTGCAGCAGATTGTTGTTCAAGATTATGGATTGTGTAGTTATCCAACTCGAATTTGGTCATTTAAATACTTTTTTTTTTAAATACTTGCAGAAATGAAATATTTGTGATCTAATGGCTCGTTTCCACTGAGTGGTACAGTACAGTTCGGTACGCAATTATTTGCGTTTCCACTGTCAAAAGTTGTCAATGGTACCAAAAAGCCGAACCGTACCGTACCACTTTTTGGGTACCCTTCTGTTGGGGTACCTAGCACAGTGAAAGGGTACTAAAAGGTGGAGCTAGACTCACTGCAGAACGCTGATTGGTGGACAGAGTATCTTCACTCGCGCGTGCTACAAGGGCATTAGAAGCATACAGTTGAAATATAATTTCTACTGTTATTTTGTCACGAAATGTAGTTGTAAGAATTTTTCAGGCGAGAAAGTAGTTTTTTAAAGCTCAAATCTGTGGTTTATTTATAGATTTATGATCATTTGACTGAGATCCATTCCAAGCGATCACCGGACGCTCGCGCTCGTGTCCCCCGCCTGGAACAGCCTTTCCTCGGCTAGTCGTTCTGATGTTTGCCGCTGATTCGGACGTCTCTGTAGTGGTTAAACATGAGATATAGTTTGTCTTGTATAAACCTAACAGGCGATCTTTGGTCTCGTGAATCTATAATTCGTTCCCTGGCCAATAGTTTTGGCAGAAGGCTACATGATTTCATATCTTTCGCCGCTGAATTTGTAGCCTATTTGACTGACTGAATTGTTTCTTTATGTTATTAAAGCTTTACTGTATATCTTTTTGTACCTTTTACTTATACTTTTATAATGGCTATTATTGATAAAACTGAAATTCAACAAAAAGAGATAGTTTTGTCTTTTTTTTTTATTTTATTACAAGATCATCTGTTGTTTATTGCAACATTTGTACCAATGCGAGATGAAATACATTGCATTACACATTGCCTGGAATATGTTTAATATTTTTAAATTTAAACGAAAAGAGGCCGGGTTGTTTTATATTTAGTTTTGTTATAAATATAACGTTACATACATGCATCAGTGAATATAATCAATAGGCGTTGCCTGAACCACATTTATGTGCTTTTTTAGAATGTTTAAAATGTATTGAGATGAAATCGAAAAGAAGCAGAGTGGTGTTTTATAACATATTTCGTTTTATTGTTGCCTAAAATGAACATACAGAGATAACCGGAGTCGCAGAGCCAGAGCGAGCTGAGTGCCGCATTCAAGAACGCGCTGTTCCATTAACAGAATTACTGGACTCGCGTCCTCGGGATCATTCTCCTGAGTCGGACTTTGCGTTGGCTTCTTGGAAACGCCTAATGTCAGCGCTTGTTTCTAGTGACAAACATGCCGAGAAGCAAGAACAAGATCTGCTGTCTGTCATCCATTCTTGTTTACTATGTCACTTTTTTCGCGCGAAAATGACGTCGATCGCTTCTTTCCAGCATACCACGCCTATCAAGTAAGGGTACTGTTGGCGGTGGAAACGCAAGCCTGATCATGGTGTACCCGACCCGACCCGTACTGTACTGTACTGTACCGTACCGTACCCCTCAGTGGAAACGAGCCATAAGAGGGGAAAAACTTCATCACAATACACAGTTACTTTTGAATACCTGTCAATGGTAAACTAATATTTTATTTATTAGATTTACCAGTGGTTCATGCCAACATCAAAATGACTTTTTAATTCTGGTCACAGAATAGTTTATTTGATGATATAAAATATGACATGACATTACCAGCAGTCCATTGAAGGAAAGCAGGACACTGAATGTTTGCTAGTCTCAAGAGTCAAGACTGCTTTGCTATTGTCCAGATTGTTCTAAAAGAATGTGTCACATCCTCTCTGTACATTATGTACAACACACACACACTTTCTAGTCTACACTGTACTATCAAACTCAAACTATAAATCTTGCCTTTAATTGCATCCATTGCAAAGAACTAAGAAAAAGAAAACAGCAATTCAGTTTTTTTATGTCATGCTCTTTTTGCATCACCTCCTGACTGTGTTGCTATGGTATTGTTCCGAACACTGTCAACAAATTTAAGCATTTCTGTTGAAAGCAACAAGGCGTTATGCGTGTGTGTTTACCTTTGTTGAGGGGCTCAGAACTTCCTCTGTTCCCTCGGAGTCTTTATCCTGAAAAGCAAAGGCCAAGGAGAACAAAACAATGAGAACAAGCGCACACACTTAAACACATGCTAATGTAATGTAACAAACACACAGAAAAATGCAACAAGGTCTTATTTTGGGAGGTCTTAAAAAAGAGCTCAAACACAGTCATAATGGTAAGAAGTAGACGACTCCTAGATTATCCCTCAATTCTGAGGTGATAATCAGATCTATCATTATTCAATGTAATCCATTACTATTTTGGGTGATCTATCAGAACTGCTCTGGCATTCAACTTCCTGTTGAGGGTCTGACCTCTTCCCCTTCCTTCCTGCTCCACCTGCACTAGTGCCGCCTCCTGGAAAGTTCCTTCTCACCTTTCTTTTGCACTTCCCCACAAAAGACAGGAAACTTTTAGCACTAGTGCACCAAAGTGAAGAGCTAAGGATGCACATTAGGTTTGTAATTGATGCTTTATTTGCCATAAGGAATTATGGGAAATGTAGGTATGTCACCCAAGACTGTCACCCTTATAAATCGGAGTAAGTTCTATTGCTGTACTTCATCAAGGAGAGCACACAAGTCATTTTGACGCTTCATCTGCCATAATGAATTATGGGAAATGTAGGTTTGTCACCCAAGACTGCCACTCTTATAAATCGGTGGTTTATAGAGGTCTATTATTCAGAGGTCTATAAATACTGGAGAAATCTGCCTTGAAAGACTTCTTGAAAGAAACAATTGACCCTTCGCTAAGCCCCGCGCTACCTAGTTACTGTTGCTACGCCTGTCAAGCTTTCACGGCTGGCACATCTATTAAGCGTGTATGCACCGGTGTCAGACATTCCCAATGTCAGACATTCCCACATGTTTGTGCGCAGCAGGGTAAGTGAAATGTGAAAAATAATCCTAATAATTATAAATCAAACAGCTTATCCATAAATCTTGTGGAATAACACCAACACCGGGAGAGCCGCGATCGGATTGGGTTAAAGTTACTCAGGGGTAGTGGGCCGTCAATTAACACAATGCTGAAATATATTTTAAAGTATGTCAGTGAGCCTCCGTCTTGTCTTTAATCGTCTTATTTTACGTTAAAATATATGCATTATGAACAAAGAACAGTTAATATTTCCAAGCAATAAGTGTTTTTGTTAATCCTGTCGACATTTACTGTAGTTGTGAATGGGTCTCCTACACTGCTTGATCACGCCCATCATTTCTCCCCTCGGCTTTTAGATTTTCGGGAAGAAAAAAAAATCCACTTCCATGTCCAAACTTTTAGGATACTGGGTATCAGATTTGCACAATCCATTCGCACAATGCTTCGACATGTTTCCCTCGCTCGAAAGCTTGCCAGACCCCCTGACCTAGTTACGGTTGCTAAGACACGATTGGCCAGTGGCGGTTTTCGGCGTGGCTTAGCGAAGGGGCAATTACTTTTATTAAAAAAACAAGGGTACATTAAAATAATCTAAAGTGACAGTAGTGACTTTTATATTACTACTAAATTATTCTAGTTCATCCAAGAATGCCGGGAAAAAAATATATTTCAACAAAAACATTAAACAGCACAACTGTTTTCAACATTAATAAAAATGTTTTTTGAGCAGCAAATTAGAATGATTCGGAAGGATGAAGTGATGCTGAAAATTCAACTTTGTAAAAATGGTATAGGCTCAAAATATAGATTTTTTAAAGATATTTTTAAGTTGAAAATTATAGTTTTGAGAATATGTTTGAGATTGCGAATATGAGCCAGATGCTAATGTACTGGGAAATCAGTGCTCTTGCAAGGATAGTGATGTTTGTATAAAACATCTACGCAAACCGAACCATTCCAAGTTACAAATAAATGCTTTATTTTATTCTTCAGTAATCGTTACTCTGTACTATATCATCGCGACAGGTAGAGATCCATTCGTGTTAGATTTAGATCCGGGTCGCTAAAGACCCAAATATGTAATAATGATTGGCGAAACATTCATGCATTTAAGGGTTAAGAAATGAAAAGATATACACTTCAATTAGGGTTAGAAGAACTGTTCCCAAAAATATAACATGCTAGAAAAATAATAATTCTGCCTATTTAAATCCAAACAACAACTTTTTTTTTTGGCTGTGCGGTGTATAAAATTGTAAATATATACCCTGACTCTTCCACCAACACAAAAAGTCAGAGCTCAAAGAGCAAACATTATAATTCTGATATGACTTGAAGATTATTCATATGAAGAGAGAGAAAGATCAACCTGTTCTGCAATGTCATTCCTCCCCCTACCCACAATCCTCTGCCTCCTCCATTTTACTTCCTCCAGCTCATTGTATCAATGCCACATCCCTACACCCTAACTTACCAAAGCACTTGGCCTGATTACAGTGAGAATACTCTCCCGAGTGCTCATTTATAAATGAAGGAGTGAGGAATGTTTCGGATATTTTAAGTTCTTTACCCTCTGGACTTTGTCATTTCTTATGATCGTGGCATATTAGGGACAGCTCAGCCTGACTTTCCTGAAAAAAAAAAAAGCTTATGATTGAAGAACATGGGGTCAGAGTAGAGGAGTCCATTTATTCGGCCTTCAACTGATTTATGAAGGAACACGAACCACAGTCTCAACAAGATGGCACCTCAAAATTATGATGTTTACCAACTGGCAACCTGACATGGCTAAAAATAAAATCAACGCTCGTGAAACAGCTTGATATAAACTGCTGGAACAGAGAGGACATTCATCTCAATGAAAACCTGTTTATAGGAGGAAAATCAAAACTCTACAAGAAGACCTGAACTGAACTGGAGCTGTATGGAAGTTTAGGGTTTCGTTTGTCCTCATCCGTTGGGCTTCCTGCTTTACATACCAAGTTCTGGGTGAACAAACTCACTAGCAGCCGAAGGAAGCGGATCTCACTGAAATATCCCTTTGTAGACTCAACAACATAGGAACATTACTTCCCCTCTTCCACAACCACAAGCCTAGTACCACCACTGAATGAGCAATAAGGGAGAATAACAAAAGTACTACCATGTTTTTGGAAACGGTACTGTGGAGATAATGGTAATGTACCATAGCAATAGTGCGATTTCATGGTTTTCTCTGTACCTTGCACGCCTTTACAAAAAAAGTACTGTGGCAATACCATGGTACAAGTATCAAATGGAAATATTAAGCTAGTCCAAGGAAATTCCATGGTCTAAAACAAAGTGTGTAGATAGAAATAGCCAGTATGGTATATCATGGCATTTTTATGTTTTTAAGGACAATACAGTGGTTTTGCACATGGTGCTATCATGGCAATAATGCTTTTAAGGATATTTACCAAAGGAATCCTGAAATTTGAGGACATAGTAGTACCATGGTTTTCTTTAAAGTACCTTAGAAAAAGTACAGATGGTAATATGATGTTACTACTACTATGAAATATATTATGGTCCAGTAAGTCATATACCATGGTATTTACATGATGGTGCTCCAGGGTAACAAAGAAAACCATGGTACGCATTCCAAAAATTATGGTAGCATCATACGCGTGTTGTCAGGGGCTTTTTTTGTAAATTTTTTCGAGTCAAATGAAATGAACAAAATGACTCAAAAAAAAAATATTTGTTTATTTTGATGAACGAGTTCAAATAGGAGAGTCACGAACGCTCAACACAGAACAGAGCAAGCCGACCATTTGTACTTATAAAACTTAAACTTTGTTATTTATTTTTGAAATGAGCGATCATTTCGCTAGATAAGACCCTTATTCATCGTCTGGTGTCGTTTAAAGCCCTTTGAAGCTGCACTGAAACGGTCATTTGGACCGTGAACAGTTTGGCACCCAATGAAATCGATTATATGGAGAAAAAAAACATGGAAACCTTAATTTCTTTTCGACTGAAGATTAGCAAGGTTAGAGTCTCATAATGTCTCTCTCTCTATCAGAAGAGGGTATCAGAGCTTTTGAATGCTCTCTTTCCCATCGCTAATGTGAGGGGCCATGTACAAGGAAAACTGCATTTTGGCCGTTCATTTACATGACAACTTTTGAAAACAAGCTTTTGAAAACAATACTGTTTATTTTTGTCTCTGACATGTAAACTACAAAAACGTGAATTTCTGAAAACAGTGACGTCATCCGCTTACGTATTTGTGTTCAGTCTATGGCCACGTAATGTTTTCTTTACAAAGTGACATCGCCAACTACTGGCCTGGCATGAATAATACAGCGTTTTTAGATGTTCTCACAGATCTGTGTGAACAGGGATTGTTTTGACCTCGTTGACGTCTGTATGCGAAAAACGCGAAGGAAAAACTTTTCTGTTTTTAGTACATCTTGTCGTTTAAATGTACCCTCAGATCCAAAACATGTTTGTGGAACAGATTTTGTTGAGAAGAATGTGTCAAGGCCATCACACTGGCCACAGAACGCAGTGAGAAGCTTTAACTTTTCACTGCAAGTTTCTGAAATTACATTAAAAAAAAAGTTTGTGGGGGAGTGAAAGAAAGCTTATCTGCAACCGTCTCCTGCTGTTACGCTGTAGGGATCTTATCGGACTCCTGCAGACTAACAGCTGACAGAACATTACATCTGAAAGGGAGGACGGCGCTGAATGCCATGAATCTGTATTGAAACTCAGCGAGAACAAAAACCACATTTAATTAAGATCAATTTATGTTCTTATACATGAAAAGAACAGGAATACACAACATCATGCATGATATGTTATGTGCTTACTACTTATGACAATCACACCACATAAGAAAGAAAATAATGCTTTGGTAAATCACTATTATGATAGTCTCAGTCTTTATATCATAATTAAGATTTTTAAATCTCATAGATATGACTTAAATCATAATTATGACTTTGTGACTTTTAAGTTCACTTTTAAAGTTATAATTATGAGAAAAGTCAAAATTGTGACTGTCAATCTCAACATTTATTTAGCCATTTAACTATTTAATGTCATAATTATGGCTTTTTAAGTCTTTTAATCTCATGAATATGACAGTATGTCATAATTTTGACTTTTTATGTCTAATGATTTACAAAAGCAAGATTTTTTTCCCCTTCTGTTGGGGAACTGGGCTTTCATAGCAAACATGACTGATCATGAACTCTATACTGGCATACTGTCACTCATACTTGAGAATATGTGGACTCACCGTACCAATTCTTCTATAACATCATACTCATATGGATTCTATTCTTCTACAATATCATACTTGTGCACATTTTGCTATATCCATAGCCTTATTACATTCCATACTCATAAAAGTAACGTTACTCATATAAATACTCATATTCCTAGTTGACAGTAATGGCTGATGACAAGCATACAAAGAAACATTCAGTTATGATGTAGAACTCTAAATTATGATGTTTCCATGAGCAAGAATTCTGATTAAAATATTAGGCCAACTGATTACATTCTGATTTCTAAACCAAAATATGGCCTAATCTGTGCATGACAATCCTTATAATATGACATTTAAATAACCGAGATATGACGCAAAAAAAGCAAGTAAACACACTACTCAGTACTTTTAAGCTAACGTTACGTCTCAAATGCTGTCTTTTCCCTTATAATGTATGTATGCACAATTTTCCAGTATTAGTATTATCCATACACTGAAATAACCTTTTTATCGTCCTCAAAAACTTCATATTGTCATACAAGAGCGATTTCAAAACAAGTGGATTAAATGAAGAGATATTTTCAAAACTAATGGCTTCGCTCCTCTTGTCATAATCTGACTTTACGACTCAATCGGGGGCGAATACTCTTTTTAAACAGTACAGTTCACTTACTACACATGCTGAAACACGAAACAAGCAAACTTTGAGACACGATCACATCTGTCTGTAGTTTGAACTGAAGCCCACGGGCAACATCCCAGCTCACCTTCCTCGCGTGCTCGTGATGCCACGCCACGTCGTCCTCTTCTGACGCTTCATCCACCAGAACTTTGCTCTTGCTCTTCTTGAACATTATGTCCGCTGTATATCAAAAGCGCAGTATTTCCAAACCCATGAGATGCCAGTGCAGACTCTTCGTGAGGAGATCGTGGTTAAATCAGAACAATAACCCGACTGTGAACGCGCCCGCCCAGCACTCGCACGCACACTCGCTCCTTTCCTCCGGCCACTATCTCCTCCTGATGATCGTCTGACTGACCTCAGTTCGGTTCTGTTGGGCTGCAGCACCTGGACAGCCGCTCCTCCCATTATGGATCAGATTGCCACTGATCAACCAGTTGTCATGGTAACGGGGGCGGGGTGATGCCCCCCTCAGACCCTCCTACCGGGACAGGAGGTCTTATGAACAGTTAAATGATGTCTCCTGAGTTTTGGTCTAGTGTATAAGTTTTTCTTTTACTCTAAGCAGACTTTAGTGAGTCCCAAAAATTGGACTCTTAACCAACCCTTGTAGGCTATGTCAAATTCTCATATCAAGTGGCAAATAACAAACAACATTTTTTTAAGCAATTAATAAAACATATAACCTACAACTAGACTTTTGAAACTATTTTCATATAGCCTACTTCCACTAAAATCACTTTGGATTTAGTTGATTATTGTTATTTTTTACAGCTGCGAATTTGATTGACGTTAAAAAACAAAACAAAAAAACAAACACAATTTTGTGATAACACAATTAAATTCATACATTTGAAGTATGACTTAAGTGTCCAGATACTTTTTAGGGAACTTTATGTTTGTTTCTTCTCAGGTTTTTCTTTTTTAAATAATTTTTTTGAACATTTTTTAAATAGAATTGCTGACCCCCTATTATAATTATATATATATATATATATATATAATGCATCTCAAGATCTGTTGTCTCGTCTGTAAAGTTTGTGGTGGAAAGAACTAAAGAAATGCAGGACAGTCATAAAATGTAAAAACTAACTGTTTTAATTTGACATTTATAGATTTGAAATCTGTAAGTTTCCATAAAAAAATCAATTCTTGGGACAATAAAGGTGGCCAAAATTCAAGAAACAACCAAATGTGCTGTTTATCCTTTGAATGTGTTCCCTTTCAATGTGAATAAAGCAGGCTAAGAAGCATGTCTATTTGAATTTAGTGTAAAGGTTTCCATTTATGTGTGTTAAATCTATATTAGTCTTGCTGTATTAGTCGGATCTAAGGTATATAATGCATTAATTTGTTCATGTGATGTGAATGTTCACATGCTTTAAATGTGAAGAATATATTCTTTGTTAACTTCTTAAAGAGTTTAAACACATGCAGAGTACTTTAGGTCTTATAAACACATGCAGAGTACCTCCCATGCATGGGCCTTTATTAAGGAGATTATGAAATTGAAAGTTATGAACATGTTTATGAAGTTTACCGTTTCCCACTTTTTGGCGTATATTGAGACTCGCTTGAGACACAACAGCTTTTAAACAAGACAGAGAAGCTCACCTTATCTGATAACACACACACACACACACACACACACACTACAGATCAGCATGTTTACAGTAAATACATAAACACAGAACCTGTGTTGAGCTTCGGTGTGATAAGAGTCTGGTCTAATTATGATCTGTGAGACTATTTATGCTTTAAACCAAAAATGCATGGGCTGACCATTCAAAAGTTTGTGGTCCGTAAGAATTTTATAAATAATTCATAAATAAATACTTTTATTCAGCAAGGACGCATTTAATTGATCAAAAGTGACAGTAAAGACATTTTAATGTTACAAAAGGATTTGATTTCATAAGAGTGCTGTTGTTTTGAACTTTCTATTCATTAAAGCATTCTGTAAAAAAGTATTATGGTTTCCAGTATACAAAAGTATATATTTGTATCTATTTATATTTCACTATTTCACAATGTTACTGTTTTTTTTACTGCATTTTTATTTAATAAATGCCTTGTTAAGCGTAAGAGCGTTCTTTTAGAGCATGAAGATAACAAATAATGTACAATAACTGAGGCTGTATTGTATAGGCTATATGCATGTCTCCTGAGCTTCTAACAACATAATGTTTCAACATCATTTTGTGATTTTTTTGTGTGTGTGTGTGAGTTGTAAGGAAGAGCACCCTTCATTTATAAATCTCCTTTAATAAAAGCTCTCACCCATATCAAGGTCAAAGACATAAGATAGTCTGGTCACACGCTGACTCATCCTGAGGATATTACCCCTATTCTCTCTTTCTCTTTCTCTCTTTATTTACACACACATAAAGAGCAATGGCAAAAGAACACTTGTCTGTAACGGCCGGGAGGCCAGCATAAGCAGATTGCCTTTGTGAAAGATGCAGATTATTAACTTAACACAACAAATATGTGAGTGTAGATGTAGATTGTAGGTTTGTGTACTGTATTTGCTGCTTGAATGTATGTTTTTGATTGGTCGTATGCAAGAGGAAGTAATTCCGACAGGTTGGTTCTGGTAAGGATTTGCAGAGCTTAATAGCTGAATTGGGTCAATGCATTTGCAACATAGGCACTAAAGACCACAGGTGATCGTCTGGAAGATCAGACACTCATAAACAACTCTTATTTAGCGTTTCTCTGTCTTACATAACCACAAAGATAAACTGTTTTTAGTGTGTTGTAATCAGATTTTGGTGGATGAAATGTTAAAGATATTTTAGGAGGTTTTGGTGCGGTGGGGCCCTCTACTGTATGACTTCAAAACCAAATAATTTTGGAGTGTTGAAGTTTCAATCATATATGAAGAGTTCAGATGCAAAAGCCTCTAAGTGCCATTTGAAATTTTCTTCTAGAATGATCATTTTTATCAAGCTTGTTTATTTAAGTTCAGTGATTTCACTTAAATGGCAATGATAATTACCTATTAATTGTTATTTAAGTGAAATTACTGAACTTAAATATACAAGTTTGATAAAAATCATCATTAAAGAAGAAAATTTCAAATGGCATTTAGAGGCTTTTGCATCTGAACTCTTCATATACATATATATATATATACTGTATATGAAGAGTTCAGATGCAAAAGCCTCTAAATGCCATTTGAAATTTTCTTCTTTAATGATGATTTTTGTCGAACTTGTATATTTAAGTTCAGTAATTTCACTTAAATAACAATTAATAGGTAATTATCATTGCCATTTAAGTGAAATCACTGAACTTAAATATACAAGCTTGACAAAAATCATCATTAAAGAAGAAAATTTCAAATGGCATTTAGAGGCTTTTGCATCTGAACTCTTCATATATATATATCTATATATATCAACTCTTAAACAACTCTTATTTAGCGTTTTTTACATAACCAAAGATAAACTGTTTTTGGTGTGTAATCAGATTTTGGTGGATGAAATGTTAAGGCTAGTTTGGGAGGTTTTTGCCTGTGTTCATATATATATATATTTTGCCTATGTATATATATATATATTACTCTCTAAATTTTTTTGGGGTCAAATATGGATGAATTCAAACATTGGGTTAAAAATGTTATTTAAAAATGTAACCCAATGGCTGGGGTTGTCCATATTTGACCCAAATTGGGTTAAAACAACCCAGCATTTTTTAGAGTTTTCAAATGTTGGGTTAAACATGCAATTTGTTGAAAGTTGAAAGTGAAAGTTGAAGTTGGGATGAAATGACATTTTTAACCCAACATTTGGGTTTGTCCATATTTTACCCAGATTTGGGTTCAAAACCCAGCACTGTTTAGAGCGTATGCTTAAAATAATTATTTTAATAGTTCTTAAATACTTCTTTTGAAGTTTACTGTATATTAAGTCAATAGCAATCCATGTGTTCATTTGAATAGGTACAAGTGTTCATTTAAATAGGTACAGGAAAGATTTTGTGAAAATATTGCATAGTCAATAGTAATGCAATGAAAAATTGAAAAATTATGCAATGACATAATTTTCCCACCAAGACTGTAATACAAAGAAATTATGAACACAGGCAAAAACAAGAGAGAACCAACGTAATATTAATAAATGATAATGTAGTCAATGTATGCTTTTTCCTGTGAGCTTTTTGTTTTTCTCTGCATTTTAGTAAAATAAAACCTGATATTTTGTTCTTCCCTCATATTTAAAATTTTTTAAAAATATAAAATATTTTCTTCAAATTTTTGATGATTTAATCGAACGTCTAGAGTCGTTAAAAACAAATAAAAGCATGCATGTGATGTCTCTTTACGTGCTTGAATATTTTATTCTGTAAATAAATACACAATCAAGATATATTACAAGTCTATCTTCAAAAAGAGCTTTTAAAATACATTCATTCCTGCCATCAAAGTGCAAAGAGCCTTAAAATGGTCAAAATGGCAACATTATAGTCAATAAAGTCAACAATAAAAGAACCCCCACTGCAATCAGAGCGTGCACAAAGCTTCAAGAACAATGTCCCGAATTGAAAAGGTTGCTCATTTGCTGGCGACTTCTCTAAATAAAGGTCTTTGACATTTTATTAACAGCCAGCTGTAATTGGATCAGAAGAAGCAGATTAGACCGTTTTAAGAACATAAGCTCCTCTTCTTGAATGGCTGTCCGTCTGAGACGTCATGATATCATGGCATGACTCAGCGCTCAAGTGCACAATTCACAATAACAATGACATTTTGCTGTCGGTGAGACATCAAGTACACACACGTACATTTTCCCATAAATAAACACTCTTTAAGAGATCGTATTGATCAGATTCCTAGTTAGGAGAGAGCTTCTGCTAGGTCAGTGTCCTTCATGGGCATTTTGCACATTGGCGTCTGCTTTCTGGGCGACACTGAGGTTGGCAAGCCAGAGTGCCAAGACCAAATGTGAAAAACAAAGCCAGGTGCGGATCACAATTGAGGCCCATCATAGAAACACTGTCCTACTCTCAAAACTAAAGAATTCATAAACACATACAGTACTTTGCAGTTTATATAACACGATTAGATTTGAAATACATGCACAAAATAAATGTATTCCACATGAAAAACACAAGGTCGATAATAAAATGTATTTAAGAATATATAAATATAAATCATTTTTTCTTTTTATATAAATAGAAAAAATCACATCCTGACAGCCAGAGAAAAAATTGCAATATTACATGTTCAATGTGTTTTAAGGATAAAGCCCCATTCTGTAAATAGTGAATCTTGCCCTTCTGAAATTACATTATGCCTCACATTACTTTCAGAAATCAATAAAACTGAAGTCATGTTGCATTAATGCTTGTGCTGACTGTGCTGGATTGTAATGACTGTGAAAACCGTGGCGTTCTTCTTTAGGAACTTTAGGTGCATAAACATATTTGGGATTACAGTATGTCAAAAATGTATTACAGGGCTAAATGGTGGATTGAAGGATATCCATGAGGTCCACAAGACCATTGACTGTCCCATTTGTGTCATTTTATGATTCAGAGGGGCGCTGTCGCGTACCCTCAATGCATTTTTAACTAGATTATAGCATCCCTATGTTCCTAATTTAGAAGGTCTCAAACAATGGGCTTACATGATCAAAACCCACTTTTTTTTCTCTCATAATATACATTGCAGCATAGGGTGACCACTTGGTTGCAGGACAGTAGATCTGATTTTGTAGGACAACGCGGGACATACATTTATACTATTATACTATGTACATTTTGATTTACATATGTTGGAAAGCCTATTTGCCATCACGATTGATGATAACATTTTAAATTCAGTGATTCACCCAGGTTCGATTGATACAACAAAGCATATTTACTCTCTACAGAACCTATTCAGTCTGCTAAATATTATAAACTACTCTCAGAAAAAAAGGTACAAAAAAGCTGTCACTGGAGTTGTACCTTTACAAAAGGTAAACTTTTGGCCATTTTAGGTGCAAATAAGTACATTTTAGGTGCTAATATGTAAATTGTAGGTGCTATTATGTAAATTTTAGGTGCTAATATGTACATTTTAGGTGCTAATATGTACCATTAAGGTACCAATATGCACCCTTTAGGTACAAAAGTGTATCTTTTGAAAAGGTACAGCCCCAGTGACAGCTTTTGTACCTTTTTTTCTGAGAGTGTAAGCAACAGGGCGGTTCAAATCACATTTTATACTAAAACAAATTTCCTAAAGTAGTGACTCGTTTCAGGCAATTGGTTCTTTCCATTGGGAGATACAGTAATAACTCCATTTATAGTGCACTTGGATCTTTGAAACTTTGCAGACCTTTCACATTCACTACTATATTACACTGCATGAAAGATAATATCACTTTAAAAATTAGCTCAGTTGATGTTGCTAAAGAACAAGTTTGGAAGGGCTTGGTTGAGGATCGGCCATCCTCGCAGCCAAAGCAAGACTATGAGCTTCAGCATGATGTGGTAAAACTCTAATGATGATATTTGGATTGTTCGAAAACAGAAGCTGGTTTACGAAAGAACGCACCTTTAAACAAAATAGATGCGTTTCTCTTTGCTTTCTGTTTTGCGTTTCACCGCAGGAGATGTGCCGACGGCTTGTGGTATAGAGTCAGCTGTCGAGAGCTGTATCCTGACATCCCGGTACCCAGAAGGCCGAGCAGCATGGCAAAGCGGGGTACAACGGGCCCTTCCCTCTGCAGACCGGTTCGTGCCGCCTGAGTCTAAAAGCAAAAGGTCTAAGGTCAGTGCATGTTTATGGCCCTTCTAAGAGATAATCGATCAAGGATAGTTCTCAGAGGCTTTTTATATCAGACAAGTTTCAGAGTACTGAACTTCTCAGATCAAGATTAAGACTGATAAGAAGATAAAGCTTATCAACCTAAACAAATATAATTAGGCACTTTCCTTGAATGTGATTTAAGGTGTTTTGTAAACAGTCAAGCGTATATAATGCGCTTTTAATTTTAATCTACCCTCAAAAACCACATGGAGAATCATTTATATCATGTAAACACATCATTAATGGAAACAAACACCAACGCATCAAAGTTAATTGCTGCTGAATCTGTTTCCTAAAATAGCTAAAGAGAGTTTTAGAGATTTGCAGCAAGCGTCTCACGCCGATGGGCTCGGGATCCACTAAAACCAAAACCAGACAGGCTGTGATTCTGATCCAGAAAGGATTTTTTGGACATAAAAATCTCACAGAATATCATCAGATTACTGTAAATATTCATGTTATTTTCCTTGATGAAATGATTTAAAATGGAAAATATTTAAATATTTGCTCTAAATGGATTCTCTATATACATTTATTCAAATATGTATTTTTTTAAATACATTCTTAAATAAAATAAAAAAAACAACAATATCTTTTTTGGTCTAATTTGGTCTGATCTTTAACTGCTTTACTGTAATGTGTCGTGCCCTGTATCTATATGCTTAGCCACTTGGATTATTTTATTAAGATTTTATTTAATTATAAACCAAACTATAATCATTGCAACAATTCAACACATAAATGCTGTTTGTTTGGGTCTGATAATATATATATACTGTATATATATATATATATATATATATATATATATATATATATATATATATATATATATATATATAAATGTACTAAATTTTGCATGGATTAGTACATTTGATAATGTTTGATATACAGTATGTTTAACATGGATCATGAAATATTACATTATAAGAATCTGGTATACACTGTAAAAGTATATTGCATATTATAATGTATGTTTGTTGTATTGTATTTTATTCAAAATAATATATTAAAGAAATTAAATTTGTAAAATTTAAAATTAACATTCAAAGTCAAAGTCTGCCTACATTTAAAGTCATCTCCTGACCTCAAACATAAAGAAAATAAGCCACTGTTTGGAGAAGGCCCTTTTTAGTTTGTTTTAGATATTAGAAACAGGACACTTACCTGCAGGTATCGAATGTATCCAGGTGTCAGGAGAGGAATGCGGAAGAACATCTCAGCAGCAGCGCTTGGACTCTCTCTTGTCGGACAACCAAAAAGTTCCCTTCGTCCACACACACTCACACACACAAGCACCAGATGGATCTGTAACCGCTCTGCAGACTTATAAAGCTTTGGGTTCTTATATAATGGGTCACATGTCTGCATAAAATCCTGTCTATCTTTTTGTGAAGGGACGGTGTGTGTGTATGTTTGCTCTGATAATAGATCGGGAATCCAGGGCAGATATTTAAGTCTGTTATTGTTTTGGCCAATGCTAATAGCAATTAATGAATCGTATAAAATGACTAGTGTATTTGAGTCGCATGCATTTTTCAAGTATCTATCCATTATCATATTATTTTCATTTTGGGAAACTTTTACTTTAGGCAAGGCAAGGCAATTTTATTTGTATAGCGCATTTCATACACAGTAGCAATACAATGCGCTTCACACAGTATATATAATAATATAAACAATTAAGATTCAATGTAGCCACACAACAAAGAAATAAATACACATTTATCAAAAATACATTAAAAATAAAATAATGTAAATACATTTATTTGTCACGCATTAACTGGACAAAGCATCTGAAAAAAACTTAGTCTTTAATCTATTTTTAAAAATTGTAATGGTTGGAGTGTTTTAAAGTAGTTAAAAGCAGCTTCCCCTTCTTGTTTTGTTCTAACTATAGGTTTTAGTAGAAGCTGTTTATGCTGTGATCTAAGCGGTCTAGGTTGAGTATAGCTACTGTTGAAACATATCACGAAGGTATTTAGGTCCCATTCCCTTTATTGACTTAAAAACTAATAAAAGTGCTTTAAAATTAACATAACTGGGAGCCAGTGTAAGGACTTTAAAATCGGAGTAATATGTTCTCTTCTTTTGGTTTTTGTAAGGATCCTGGCTGCACTATTCTGTACCATTTGGAGCGGTTTTAAATTCTTTTTAGGGAGTCCTGCTAAAAGCACATTACAGTAATCAATCCTACTTTACATTTCATTAACATGGGACTACGGATAAAAAAATAGCCTCTGGATAAATCCGGTACAATACATGAAATGGTAATTTTATGTTAAAAATTGTGCATGGTCCCTTTATTAAAAAAAAAAAAAAAAAAAAAACATGTTCAAACCGAAGAAGTCGAGACTTGCTCACACTGAGATGCGATGTCCGATTTGTGAACGAGTCAATTCTTTTAAAGTGAAACAGCATTATGGAAGTTGTGATAGTCTTTTCTTTTAACACCAGTAAACACATCATCAGAAAAGAGATGTCGCTGCAGTTGGGAAAGTTATTTTTATTAAAGATTACACGGGCACAAAATTTTAAAAATAATGATAATCAAGGATAAATCAATTTAATAAATAATCCAAATAGTCCATTTTGATTTCATGGTGTCTTTAAAGAATCTGATGAATCGGTTCACAAATCGCGATTCATTCACAAACTGGACTGATGCTCAAAAAGAAGTGGAGCAAATACACTTTCCTGATTGACAATTAGGATGCAGAACATTGGATTAGGTCACAATCTCATTGTTTCCTTGCTTGTTGTAAGAAAGACGCGACCCAGTAATCAAAGCTTCTTAAGAAAAAAAAGAACAGGACGCTCAAACAGCTCGTTTAAAGCATCGGCTGCTTTCAGCACAATTGATGTAACCAATAGTTCAGGACAGGTCTGCCCTTAATGACAGGTATTATGTTCCATCTTAATGAGGGTTAAACAGACCCTTGAACTATCTAAAGGCATGATACCGTGAAAACAGATCAGCTTAGAAGTGACCTCTTAAGTGATGTTTGTGCCTTGTGGACTAAAAAACAATGCTCAGGACGTCTGACCTGACCTGCTGGACCACTGAAGAGAGAGGAATAGGAAGAAGAATAAGATATACAGGCATGCTCAAAAGTTTACATACACTTTGCAGAATCTAATAAATGTTAAAGCTATAGTATACGATGTTAAAAATCGGCCGAGAAAGCCTGAGACAGTAGGGAAGTTTTAAAAAACTCATCCCGCCCCTCCACACACACACACCCTCCCCTCTGTGCTACCTGATCCCTGACCTATGTCACTTTTGAGGTCACGTCAACGCAAGATTAGCAACACATGAAATGTTCTAAACTCCCCACCACCAAGTATAATTACTACCAGTATTGCTAAGGTTAATTGTAATAGCAGCACAAAGCGCATCTTGTTCAAATTTCGATCGATTTTAAGAAATATAATTACTTTGACCCGTGATTGGCGATGCTAAGCGGCTAACATTGTCAATGCCGACCAGCAGGATGAGCAAGTTGTCAAACTGATATATTTATGGCCGGACAGCTTACATTGGCCAACTTCTCTGCGGCTGTACAGCCAATAGAGTGAATGGATTTTTTTCATTCTTTTTTCAATTCATATTGTTAGGATTGTACTATATAACCATAACCAGCATCTAAATGAGGATATTAAGAGTGAACAATCTTTGAAATCGTATACCCTAGCTAACAAGAGAGGAATCATACAAAATGCAAGTTAATTTTTATTTACTATGCCCTGAATAAGATATTGTGCATAAAGGATGTTTAAATAGGCGATAGACCACAAGAAAACAAAAGAAAAAGAAAGAAAGAAAGAAACAGGACTTGTCTGTCCTGTGCAGTTAAACTCAAACTAAACCCAATGTTCTTCAGAAAAATCCTTCAGGTCCTGGAAATTCTTCAGTTTTCCAGCATATTTTGCATATTTTAACCCTTTCCAGCAGTGACTACGGTTTTTAGATCCCCAATTTTTAGATTCCCGGTGGTGAAAACGTTTTAAATTTTTCTTATTTTGTTTAAATATCTTTTTTTTCTTCACTTAGTTGCCCTTCAGAAGCATCAGAAGTAGTTTACATGTTTCATGGAAGACAAAATAATACAATCTTCAAATTTAAAAAGTTTGAATGCCTCGTGTTTCCTTCTGGAACATCAGGGAATGTTTTTCAGGGAAACTTTAAAAAAAAATAATATAACGTTACATTTAGCAGATTCTGCAAAGTGTAACTACAAGGCAATCCTACGCTACGTTGTTGGAAGGTTATGTTATCAAGCGACAACTGCATAGTCTTATTGATATTCACGAACCACGTTTTCGCCACTGGAACGAAGTTTTGTATTCAGCTATCTTTCAGGCATTTGTTGTTTAACCACTTTTGTGACGTAATTATCATGCGCCAGCAACACGGTAAGACCCACTGGAAGTGGAACGCGGGCCAGATTTGACATTTGAAATAGAACATAAAGCACAAATTGTCAAGAAATTTTACAGATTGGATACAAATATGAGTTTACATTTCGGAGGTGACTCAGGATTATAGCTGCATATTTCCTTTTAGGTATGTTTACGAGTGTCGCAGCATCATTTCTTGTGAAATCGAAACCTAAGAGCTGAGTGTTTTCACTTTGTTTTTATGTCACACTGATGTTTACAAGACCATTTACATCGTACAATCCCCCAATAAATCTTAATATTTATAGGTATGTGATAGCCAGGACGAGAAACCCTTAGTTTGATGATTTTCATTATGGCCTTTTAAACCGATTAATACAAACCAGGCTGTTTCGAGTTATTGAGAAGCTGAAAATTTAATTTTAGCTTAATTTATATGTTAATGGAAGTAAAGTAATATATGAGAAATGTCTTGCTTTGTGTTACATCGTTTTAATAGCACCTGTAGTTTTTCCTTGAGTATCCTTTGCGTATTTCCTCGTATATGTTATGAAGAATCCTGCACTATTGATTATTAATGTTACAATTCTATGTTGTTTTAAATGTTAGAACAAAAAACAAACAAAAAAAGCTCAAAATTCACTTTATAATTATAGTGGTCATGAGCTTGAGTTTTTTTTCCTTAACTTATCTGAGTAGTTGATGTAACACACTGTAATCCATGTAAAGATGACTTAAAAGGCCAAATATTTTGTATTTATATATGACACTACAGTCTAATAATTAACACATTTAAGTGTTTATTTAATTACACTTAATCTATTTGATTTGTAGATTTCAATTACAGTAAAGACTGCTTTCTAAAAATTAGTTTTGTTCTCATTCACTTAGTCAGAGAAATCTCCACTTCCATATAACTTAAGCCAAAGTTATACCCCAGTCTGATTTCTATACTCTTGTTTTTACATTAGGGGTTTGCTAATTTTTTTAATCGCCTCATTCTAATAACACGGTGAACATATATCGTTTTTCTGACCGTACACTTAAATTAAAGGGATAGTGTACCCAAAAATATATATTCTGTCATCATTTACTCACCCTCATGTTGTTCCAAACCTGTTTGAGTTTCTTTATTCTGCTGAACACAAAATTATATATTTTGAAGAATATTAGTAACCAGACAGTTTATGGGCATTGACTTATATAGTATTTTTTTTCTCAAATCAGCTGTTTGGTTGCCAACGGGGTTAATCAACCATCAACAATTTCAAAAATATACACTTTCTTTTATACATGAATTTAATTTTTATCGTAAAATCTTGTTGAATAAAACCAATTTTTGGTTTGGGTTTAATGTAGTGCTGTCATGTTTTTGTATGAATGCAGCTTCTTGGACCTCTTGACTTTAAGATGAAGAGGGGGGCACCAGCATCAGATGAGCCTCTGAAGAAGAGGAAGACTCTCCGTGAGGACTCCTCTGATGAAGATGAGGAGTCTTCTCAAAGAACCACCAGTCAGGGTTAGAGAGGAGTTTCCTTCTCGCACTTCACACTGTTGTAACTTTTGATTATAGTGTAAGTTCATGTAAGCATGCTTGTTTGTCTCCCAGACTCGAGTCAGAGTGAGTCTCTCAGTGATGTTGAGGATCACAAGCCCAGTTTCTCCAGACCGGGTGATTCCCAGAATGCCGAGGGCAGCGATGCCTCTTACGATGCCTCTTCCAACTTTTCAATGTACAACACAGTCTCTCAGAAACTCATGGTAAAATCAGCACCTCCTGTCATTTTTTTAACCATCTTCTCAGCCTGTTAAATGCATTTTAACACATTAAAAATGGTGTTTTCCTCTCTTTCCTTCAGGCCAAAATGGGTTTCAGAGAAGGTGAGGGTTTGGGAAAGTATGGTCAAGGACGGAAAGAGATCGTAGAAGCATCGACCCAGCGTGGGAGGCGGGGTTTGGGTCTGACCCTGAAGGGCTTCCAGGGCGACCTCAATGTAGACTGGGAAGATGAGCCTGAGGTACGGCATCATTGCCAACATATTTCTTATAACAACAGGACCATTATTTCTCCCTCATTTCGCATCTTTTCTCTCAGCCAAGCGCTATAGAAGAAGTCTCATGGTTTCCAGAAAGTTCTCCAGAGATCCCAGATGCAGATGAGCTGAGGGATTGGATGACTGTGGGACAGGTATTGCAGCACATATTACCTCATGGACTGAAATGATTAGTTTAAAGGAGTAGTTCACTTTTAAAAAAAAACTTTTGCTGATAATTTACTCACCCCCATGTCATCCAAGATGTCCACGTCTTTCTTTCTTCAGTCGAAAAGAAATTAAAGTTTTTGATGAAAACATTTCAGGATTGTCTCCATATAATGGACTTCAATGGGAACCAAACGGTTCAAGGTCCAAATGAGAGTTTCAGTGCAGCTTCATAGGGCTTTAAACAACACCAGACGATGAATAAGGGTCTTATCTTGGACCCTTCGAGTCATGACTCGAAAAAAGATTTGTTCAGGCGTAAAAAAAAAAAATTGTTTGTTTCCGGTTTCCGACCGACCCTGTCAATTTATGTGCGACCCAAAATTATTTTATGAGCTTGGGGAAGAAATAATAAAAATTAAATAAATACACAAATACAATTTTTTTCCATCTTCTGCTGTCTATCACTTCTTTCGCCATGTATTTGTTCGTTTCTTTCATTATTTTATGCAATCCAAAACACTCTAACCTGCCGCGGTTCGTATCTCTAGAGCCCGTCTAACTTGTCCGCTTTTCCGGGACAAATGGATTTTTGAAGGACAAGTAAAAGAGAATTTTACTCGCCCCAACGGACAAGTAGCCTGATTAGAACATCAATAACAAACAAAAAAATAACTAGGGAATCACTAAACCGAGAGAATGATTCTGATTTTATTAAATTTATTGCAAGTTGCGATCGATTGTGGATAATAAATGTAGCAGGCAGCAGCTACTGTATTACTGATGGTAAATTTGCGCTGTTGACGCTCGCGCAGAGAAATCTACACACATGAGCGGAGCACACACACACACACACACAGTTAACAACATACTCTGCCTATAAAAAATCTAAATGTGGAGTTTTTATATTTTAACATATGTTAAGCACTAAGCAGCCTCAATTATTTTTCCTGAATACCATCACGATTGAAAAAGTGACATTGATTTCCTACAACAGTTCAATAAACAGTTAAGATTAAGTCACTTACTGTTTATAAGCAATATTGGGTGTTTTTGTTCCATTTCAGCAGCGAAAATAGTTCCAAAGAAAAGTCACAGCAGAACAACGACGCATCTCACAGGAACGAATCCTGTTTTCATTACTGAATGATTCAGCATTTTGAACGAATCGGTTGAGTCAAAGATTCAATGACCCATTCATAAACATCAACAGCTGTCTCATTCTTGAATGAATCAACCGTTTGAACGAATCGTTTGAATTAATGAATCAATAACTCACTCGTTAATACGGCCGCCTGCCGCCACCTATTGGCAGTTTAGTGTTATGTTTATAAGTAGCCTAGTATAATTCTTTCCAATATTTCTTATTTGCACATTTAAATCAATTTCATAACATTATTTTATGAAATTGTAATTTTTCATTGTAAATGATTTAATTTGATCAGCCCTACCTAGGGTAACAGTATGCTTCATCTTTCATTTTAAATTCCTAAATTTGATCAATAAATTCAATTATTTAGAATAATAAGACACTATAGGGCATTTAATAATATTGGTGGAGGAGTTGCTCTTAAAGGTGCAGATATTACAATATGCCTTTTTAAATATCAAAGCTGATTGAACACTGATGAGAATATTGCTTCAGAATAAAAAATAAATAAATTTAAAAAATCCGGACAAGCAACTTTTTACTCAGACAAGTGATTGACAGATTTACTTACTTGTCTGGAGGACAAGCACGTGAAAAGGCTTGAGGGGATAGTTCACTTTGATATTTTTAGTTTTGACCAAAAAATATCAAAATTGAAAATACTGCAGAAACAAAAACACCTACATATCCCTTGAGGTAAGCTAAAACATATAAAAAATAATTTTGTGAACTATCCCTTGAATTTCCTACCCATCCCTTGCTGCCACTGAAAAAAAAAAAAAAAAAAAAAAAAAAAATTCCCTACCGACCCATGACCTCAACTGACAACCAACCGGAACCAAACTTTTTTTTTTTTTAGGCCTCATTTTGATGAACGAGCTTGAACAGGAGAGTCACGAACGCTCATCACAGAACAGAGCAAGGCGAGCATTTGAGCTTATAAAACTTAAACTTTTGTATTTATTTTTTAAATGACCGCTCGTTTCGCTAGATAAGACCCTTATTCATCGTCTGGTGTCGTTTAAAGACCTTTGAAGCTGCACTGAAACTCTCATTTGGACCTTGAACCGTTTGGTTCCCATTGAATTCCATTATATGGAGAAAATCCTGGTATGTTTTTATCAAAAACCTTCATTTCTTTTCGACTGAAGAAAGAAAGACGTGGACATCTTGGATGACATGGGGGTGAGTAAATTATCAGAAAAAGTTTTTTAAAAAGTGAACTACTCCTTTAAGTAAATTCTTAGTGTCCATGATAAAAACGATTAAAGTGGTCCTATTATGCTCATTTACACGTTTATAATTTTGTTTATGGGGTCCACTAGAATACGTTTACATAATTTCATGTTAAAAAAACGAATTGTCATCATATTATTTGTCAGCTTCTCATGTTTATATGCATACCTATATATATATATATCTATGCTTATTTTCTTAGAGAAAATTAAAGATTGATAATGAAACCGAATTTTGCTCAGAGAATCTGCTGCATCTCCTTCTCCGCTGTAAAGTGAGTGTTACAAACATTTCATATGGTAATTAGTGATGATTTGTTTTATGTGCTTTGACATACATTTTGCTCAGTGTCTTGTAATAATGTAACACGTCTTTTTATTTGTAATTCTTTTCAGTCTGTGTTTGATGACTTGGAGGGCGAGGAGATGAGGCGAGCGCGCACTCGATCGAACCCTTATGAAACTATCCGAGGGGCTTTCTTTCTCAACAGGTGGGTTGTGTCTACACATGCATACACAATATACACATATCGTTTCTAAATTTCAGTTTTCTCCTCAGAGCTGCTATGAAGATGGCGAACATGGATCATGTTTTTGACTATATGTTCACTAACCCAAAGGATTCTCAAGGGGTGAGACCACAGTTTCACAAACTATGGCATCAGGGACTGAAATATGTTCTGTGATTTCATTTCTGAATTGAATGTCTTGTGTGTAGAAGCCTCTGACTCGTGATAAGGAGGGTGAGTTGCTGTATTTTGGAGATGTATGCGCGGGTCCCGGAGGTTTCTCAGAGTATGTGTTGTGGCGAAGGGGCTGGCATGCGAAAGGTTTTGGGATGACGCTTAAAGGATCCAACGATTTCAAACTGGAAGATTTCTATGCTGCTCCCAGCGAGCTCTTTGAGGCCTATTACGGTATGCTGCTTAAGTTTTAACCATTTGAACATTCATTTACATTTAGCTGACGCTTTTATCTGAAGCGACTTACAATTGCTATATATGTCAGAGGTCGCACGCCTCTGGAGCAACTAGGGGTTAAGTGTCTTGCTCAGGGACACATTGGTGTCTCACAGTGGGTTTGAACCCGGGTCTCTCACACCAAAGGCATTCGTCTTATCCACTGCGCCACCACGTTTTTAAACATGAAAAAAAAAAAAACAATTCGTATGGCTAAATATTAATATAACTAATGAATGTGCCCCTATTATGCTATTTTAAAAGTTCTTAATTTTATTTGAAGGTCTCAATAGGTTTACATGCATCTATGTTAATTTTCTCATAATATACAGTCATGTGAAAAAGGAAGAACACCCTATTGATTTCAAAATATTTAGGCCTATCTCCAACGTGCGTTCATGCGTGTTGTGTTGACATGAGAGTGGACGTTGTTGCGTGATCGTGCGTTGGAGATTAATATTTTGTAAATGTGGTAAATTAAGTAAGTCTTACAAGTTTCGAGCGACCTGAAGTTGAGTTAGTAATGACAGAATTTTAATTTTTGGATGAACTATCCCTTTAAGAGAGTCTGAATGTTTTATCAAACTATTTCAGACACTGTGAGAAAAGAGTTGATGCTGCAATGTGCTGCAAAGACTTTGCTCTGATTGGTTCATTGGTTGGCCCATTCTGTTTTGATTGGTCTACTGCTCACTAAAAGTTAAGGAAACAAAACATCCATTACCATATCTGAATTTCAGCTGCAGAGGCTTTCTCAGCACTTGTACACACAGTGATACGAACAGTGACGATGGCTTCAGTATTACTGTATCAATTCGAGCCTGACTCCTCATCCTTTGGGTGTTCACCAAAGTGGATTTGCTTTCGCAACGCAGAAAACAGCGTCTTCCACTCTCAGCTAGAACTACAGTGTTTGAGAGTAAAAGTAGACATTGATCACATGGACAGCCAATGAAAACCCTAGGTGAGCAATATGCAGATTTTTTACAAACCTATCTATGTTTTATTTTTTAACTTCTCATAACAGGTGAGGGTGGGATTGATGGCGATGGTGACATCACGCGGCCGGAGAACATCAGTGCATTTCGTAACTTTGTCCTGGACAGCACTGAGGGGCGGGGCCTACACTTCTTAATGGCAGATGGGGTAAGACATTGTCTTATGTAATAGGTTTAAATGTAAATGTTAATGTTGTTTAATTGGTTGATACATTCTGATGGTGTGTTTTCTTTAGGGGTTTTCTGTGGAGGGTCAAGAGAACATTCAGGAGATTCTGAGCAAACAGCTCCTTCTATGTCAGTTCCTCACTGCCATGTCTGTCGTCAGACCAGGTATTGTGTGTGTTTTTGTTTATGTGCATATAAGTAAAGCGCCTATACAAAGTGTTCACTCCCTTGGAAATAATTTTTTATTGAGATACATTTTGCAATGATTAGCACAAAGAAAATGCAACATTTAATAAATGATTTGAATGCAAAATTATATATATATATATATATATATATATATATATATATATATAAAAAGTGTTCACCTCAACCACTTCAAATATTATTTCAATTATTAATCGTTTTAAAAATAATATTGTAAGCGGTTGGGGTGAACACTTTTTAATCAGTAACTCTTTAAAGAGTCTTTTTGAACAATTCAATAAAATAACCAGCTCATTAGAGTAATTTTGTTACTCGGATTGCATCGTTTGCGCTCAATAGAAATACTTTACCAAGTTTGTCATTATTTTGCATCGTTTTGCTCCATCACATTCAGTTCAAGCACACAAACTAACTGTAAACTGTCTCTTTGCAAATTATTCGGATTGCAAATTCACTATCTGGTTGTTGCCATTTTGAATGTGAATGTTAAAGGGTAATTCAAATGGGATTGTTACCATTTGAGATTAGAAGATTTATTCCATATATGCTTGAATGGAGCCCCTGTTTTTTTTTGGCCTTTGCTGTATGATCATTTCCTTTTGGAAGATGGTTAAAGTGCTCTCGACTTGTGAAATCCTTGTTTTTCTCAAGGATGGTTTTTGTTTCGCTCAATCTATTTTTTCTTCCTTTCTCATGAGTCTTCATGCCCCTTATGTAGAAAAGTATCATTAAAGCCTGATCACTTTTCACTAGGGATGTTCAACATCAACAGTACATCCTTCCATCTGTGTCTTCTTTTGGATTACCAGAGGACTCATGGTTTTCTTCAGTCCCAGACATTCACTTTTGGATGACAGCCAGCCGTTCTAAACAATCCCATCTCTTTAATAATGTCTTTTTTAGGCTTTGAAGATGATTTAATGACTCTTGTTCTAGCTTTGATATTATCATATTTATCTAGGGATATGGCCAGACACAAGTGTATTTATTCTGAATTATATGAATGAGAAAAGAGCTCATTTTTGGTGTATCAAATTTTTTACAGTCATAGCATTAAAGAGACATACTTTAAAATTGTATCATCATTTTATAATTTATAGAATTATAAATCTTATAATTTTAAGATTTTGTGCACCTAATTTAGTTGTACATTAACATTTTGTTTCTCTTACCCCTTCGATTAAACAATCTTAAAGGTACAGTCACAAAAACAGCCTGTGTTAATAAATTCGTTGACTGGTTGTTTTCCATTATATGGACCATTTTAAGTAGATCAATGTTAATTATTTAAACGCTTGACTGTTTGCTACCACATCTCAACAGAAATTATTTGTTTTACAGGAGGCCATTTTGTGTGTAAGACGTTTGACCTGTTCACACCGTTCAGCGTGGGCTTGATTTATCTGCTGTACCTGTGCTTTGAGAGAGTCTCGCTCTTCAAACCCGTCACCAGCCGACCTGCCAATTCAGAGAGGTGTGTTTTACTTACTGTGGAAGAGCGAGAGAGAGACCTTTGGGGATGTGAAAGATCTGCCGGCAGTCAGGATTGTGACTTGTATACCTGGGTCTCTGTTCATCATATCAAATATGTTTTTCTCCCCCTTGCAGAAATTGGCCTAAACTTTACTGCTACATTTTATTTATTTTGACACTACTGGTAATTGAGATGTGTATATATTTCACAGATATGGCTTAGTTTAGTCCCAGACTAAAAAGCAGGTTTGAGCTGTTTAGCTGAAAGTTAAATCTTAAAATATGTCAGTCTTGTTTTGTCTCGAAATGAACACCAAGGCACATTTGTAACATTCGTCCATATTTTTAACATATGTCTCTAAAGTAAAAGGTGTATTAATGCTCAACCACAATCAGTTATGTATGAAACGGAAATACAATTGTCCGTACAATACACCAGTCAGGACAGACAGATAAATTAAGATTCTTTCAAATGAACTGGTTGGCCTGTTCGGGCTCCATTTTATGTAACACTCGTCCGATATCAAAGACAAAATAAAACACAAACAAAGGGGGATATATAATATAATATAATATAATATAATATAATATAATATAATATAATATAATATAATATAATATAATATAATATAATATAATATAATTGCCAAATACCATCTCAAAATGAATATATATAAAAAAATCACAACACCATAAAGGAATAATACCCTACAATCACCTAAAACCAGGTACAGTGAGTCTTCAATATTAGCTCAGTCCTAAAAATGTAAACACAAAATCATAATGTATTTTGTGTATCTCTTATGCTCATCAAGGCTGTATCTATGTGATCTAAAACACTAATATTTTGAAATATTATTACAATTTAAAGTAACTGTTTAAAAAAAAAAAAAAAAATATATATATATATATATATATATATATATATATATTTAAATACATATATATGTATATGCTTAGTATTTTTTTGGTTAATAAGTTATAATAAATAATAAAATAATACATTTGACACTGTTAAAATGGAAAAAAGGTGTTCCAAATTGGCATCCAAAATCCAAATTGACCCTATTCATTTGTCTAATGCACATTCCTTATCTCATTGTGCATATTATTATAAATAAAAAATGTTTTCCTAAAATAGACTATAGGTTAATAGCCAAATAGCTAGGTGTCCTTTCTAAAATCTTGCCAATAGTGAATGCAATTATTTAATGCTGGTTTATATAATTTAGATGTAGTACTTACAGTTTTCTCTGCTTAATAAGATAGAATGAAGGATTTTAACATAATGTTTTTAAATTGAAAATAATGACTAATAATGTTTTTTTTATGTTTTCCTCGTGCAGGTATGTGGTGTGCAAGGGTTTAAAGCCAGGCACTGATGCTGTCAGAGAATACATGTTCACCATCAACCTGAAACTGAATCATTTTAGAGACTCAGACAGAGACATTACTGAAGTAGTCCCTCTGGACATCATTAAAGGAGACACGGACTTCTTCCAATTCATGATCAACTCAAATGAAAGGTGTCATCATCACTTTCTGACCCTCTGTTTCCCCCTTCCTTTGTCTCTGGCTCCCTCGATGCGTTCATTCATGCTTCGGTTTGTTTTTTGAACACTGATCCCTTGTCTTGCAGCCATTGTGCGGTACAGATCAAAGCTCTGGCTAAGATCCACGCGTACGTCAGAGATACGTGAGTCACACATTCTTGCTCTGGTGTGTTTCAGTGCATTCATTTCAAACCGTGTGTCTGCGTCTGTATAAGCATAAGGCTGTGTGTCTCTCTAGGACACTGTTTGAGACCAAGCAAGCAGACATCCGCAAAGAATGTCTCAAACTGTGGGAGGTGAGTCCAAACACTAAATGGATTGATCTCACTCGCCTAACACTTCATAGTGGACTGAAGTTTAGTTAAAGGCTTTGTGGTGGTGATTTAAAAGAACATTGTTTTGGCATCTAAGGCATCTAAGGCATCTAAGAATGAGCGGATGATGTTGATTTGAATGACTGTGACCTTGAACGTCGTCATTTTTGTGCAGATTCCTGATAAAGCCAGAGTCACTCATCCATCGTCAGATCCGAAAGCAAAGTTCTATGAGCTCATGAAGGTAAGAGTGTGTGGGGGCTTTGAGGAGTTAGCTGGGGATGTAGTTATTATAATCGGTGAATCACACACAACCTATAATGTCAGGGTCATTTTTCACCCCAAAATAAAAGTAAAAATAAAGAAATTATATTTTTGTGAAGAGAAAAATAACAAAAACGAAAGTCTTATTTGAACCATGATTTATAAGTTTTCATATTGTGACATTTTCAGTTTTACAGGGAAGCACATCCCCTCGCTGTTGCTTTAATGTAATGCGATTTATTATTGATATATTGTTTAAATTGTAAGGTATTGATTAAGTTGTTTTTAAAATGTTAATTATGCTTGTAGTAAGATTATTCTATTTCTGTATGTTTTTAATTGATTTAAAAAATAAAAAATTTTATGAGAAATATTATTTGTTGTTATTTTTTATTTTTTTCTTTGCATTATTTATTTTTATGTCATTGTGAGATTTACTAGTATTTTTAAAATCCATTTTATAGGTTTTGCACAAATAATTATTTTTTTAAAAATATTGTTTGTTTTTAATTTCATTGAAAGATTGTGTAGCCGAATAAAGGTCATATATGTAATGCACAAAGATTTATTTTTATTTTAATTGCTTTGAATTTTTTTATAAAAAAAAATAAAATAAAAAATAAATATATATATATATTAAAATGAATTTTAAAAATACTAGTAAATCTCACAATGACATAAAAATAAATAATGCTAAGAAAAAATGAATATTAAAAAATGAAAAATTAAAATTAACAAAATATATCTTTTTTTTGGTATTAATTTATATGTCCTTGTGAGGAGTTAAAGTTGTATGTAGTAGTTTTTTAATATATATATATATATATATATATATATATATATATATATATATTTATAATATATTGTCTTTTATCTCAGGGGTCAGAAATGGACAGTTTTAATTCTAGACCAACTGCACTGAACTCGGGAAATCTGGATAAACTACAGCATGTACTGGACTACAGGTGTATTGTGGGAGGAGGAGAACAACTCTTTCTCCTGGCACTTGGGGTAAGGAGTATATCTTTGTTTATGATATTTATATAATATAAGCTGTATTTATATGTTATATAAGGTATATGTATTGTGGTTTAGTCATACATCGGCATATACTGCTTAAAGGGTGAAAAACCTACACTGTTTCTCTATGCAGAGATCTCAGATCTACACGTGGGACGGCAAAGCCCCGTTACGCTGGAAGAAGCTGGAGAACTTCAAACTGGAGCTACCCAGAGACACATTACTGAGTGTAGAGATCGTTCAGGAGCTGAAGGGAGAGGTGAACAGAGAGAATCCCTATAATTATAAGTGGGAGTAGAGAGAACAGTGTTGAATAACAGCTTTCAATGATTAGTGGAAGCTCTTATTCTTATGTCATTCCAGTAAAATAATGATACGTGCATATTAGTAAGAAGCTATATTGAGTCGTTGTATATGTTCTTACAGGGAAAAGCCCAGCGAAGGATCAATGCTGTGCACATTCTCGATGCTCTTGTCCTCAACGGCACTGACGTCAGAGATCAGCACTTCAACCCGAGGTCTTTTGCACAACCCATTCCTAAATTATTCCATGTAGAAATCATTACACTTAAAGGAGTAGTTCACTTTAAAAAAAAACAAAAAACTTTTGATGATAATTTACTCACCCCCATGTCTTCCAAGATATTCATGTCACTCTTTCTTCAGTCGAAAAGAAATTAAGGTTTTTAAAGAAAATATTCCAGGATTTTTCTCCATATAATGCACTTCACTGGGAACCAAACGGTTCAAGGTCCAAATGAGAGTTTCAGTGCAAACTGCAAACTGTTCGAAGGGCTTTAAACGATTCCAGACGATGAATAAGGGTCTTATCAAGCGAAACGATCGCTCATTTAAAAAATCTTTTTTCGAGTCATTTGGTTCATTCAACGAACGAAATAAACCAATTGACTTGGAAAAAGATTCGTTCATTTTGATGACGTGCATCAGAACAGAGCAAGGCGACCATTTGAGTTTATAAATCTTAAACTTTGTTATTTATTTATTTTTAAATGAGTGATCGTTTCGCTTGACAAGACCCTTGTTCATCGTCTGGAATCGTTTAAAGCCCTTCGAACAGTTTGCAGTTTGCACTGAAACTCTCATTTGGACCTTGAACCGTTTGGTTCCCATTGAAGTCCATTATATGGAGAAAATCCTGGAATGTTTTCATCAAAAAACTTCATTTCTTTTTGACTAAAGAAAGAATGACATGGATATCTTGGATGACATGGGGGTGAGTAAATTATCAGCAAAAGTTTATCAGCATTATCAGCAAAACTACTCCTTTAATACAAAAAAAAAAAAATAAGTGGGAAATTTTCATTAAAAAGTTATTTTATTTAGCAAGTTTATAAAGTGCAATCAAAAGATATAGTTCCTGATATGTAAACAGTATTTCAGAATTACTTAAAATAAATGTTAATGTATGTAAAGCTTGCTAACATTCAATTATTATATTCTTATAATATGTATAATATATTATTAGCATTATATTGCCGATTGGCTCTCTTGCCCTCTAGATATTCAATTTGTCTAGTTGTTTAGCGCTTTTCATAATACATTATTTGATAGCAGCTTTATAGAAAATGCTGTTTTAGAGATATGATTTACATCCCAAGATAAGTAGTCCATGATGATCACTCATTTTGACCTCACAAATCAGATTTGATCGCTGTTGATTAGGGTTTATTATGATCTAAATGATATTCAGTGTTTATTTTTTTTCCTTTATATTCATTTTTTGGTGCAGAATCCAGATGGCCGAGAAATTTGTGAAAGCTGTCTCCAAACCCAGCAGGCCAGACATGAACCCGATCCGGTAATATTCCTTTCTCTTTGCGGTTGTTCTAATTGCCATGTCAGTGACAACCCTGGGGGCCAGGAAGTCCTATGAACACCGGAGGGTGCAGTATGTAAAATTAATGAAGATACTGTGTTTTACTAGAGCCTAGACAGGATCTTTCATGTTTATGATGATATTGCAAATCAGTATGCTTGCTGTTTCAGTCTCATTCATTCATTCATTCATTCTCTCTCTTTCATTTATTAGAGTTAAGGAAGTCTATAGATTAGAAGAGATGGAGAAGATCTTTGTGAGGTGTGTTCCACCACATCAATCATATACATGTAGATTTTATATATAAATATATATACACACACACGCACTCATTGTCTTTTTTTCCCTTCAGGTTGGAAATGAAGGTAACCAAGAGCTCAGGAGGGATGCCAAGACTTTCGTACACAGGCAGAGATGACCGTCACTTCCTTCCCAGCGGCCTTTACATCATCAAAACTGTCAATGGTAAGAGAGAGGGATGGAGAAACAGGATAATATTAATGGAGTGCTTTGTTAAAGATGAATTTGTCATTATTTTTTTTATCTCTCTTTTTCTTTGTGACAGATCCATGGACTATGGCATTCAGCAAAAGTTCTAAAAGAAAGTTTTTCTACAATAAGCAGACCAAAGAATCGACTTATGCACTGCCTCCTGGTTCTGTGGCACCGTTCCAGTAAGTATTAAAGTGTATGAAGTAATCCTGCTTAACTGGCACTACACTGGGACCCGGTTTTGGATTGAAGCCCTTAGCAGGAAAATTCAATTACACAGTCTGAATTTTCAAGAGGATGTTGCACAAATGTATGTAGCATCTGACCTTCAAATGAAGGAGCTTCCCTCTAAACCCTCAAAATCCATTTTAATGCCTTTTTCTATTCCTGTTGCATTTTTCTTAGATACTGTTTGGTTGGTTATTGCTCTGCAGTTTTATCAAAGGAGTGTTGGCAGTTAGCAGTGGGTCTTACGTCGGTACATCTTCCCAATGTAATGCTTGTATTATATTTGTCATCGTGACAACTGCTTTTACAGGGTCAGGATGACGGTTTCGAAATTGAGTTTAACTCATAACAAGTTCGGTTAATGATTTTATCACACTAGTCTCTGGCATAATCTTGCCCATATAGTGGTGCATGTACAACGTCAGAAGCTAGAAGAATAATTTGCCACTAGTTTCTTCAAGATTTTCCTATTTATGAGTAAAATAAAGCCTGTGGTAAACATAACTTTCTACAACATTAACTGCAAACACTCACACCCCAAGGTGTCTTACCTAGTTACTTATTAGGAACATTCGTTCAAAACATAACTGCTTCAAAATTTGTGTTTTCCCTGTGGGTGTGTGTAAATTACTTTGTAGAACAAAATATAGTCAACTTCTGTTTACCACAGGCATTATTTTACACACAAACAAAGGAGTAGTTCACTTAAAAAAAACATTTGCTGATAATTTACTAACCCCCATGTCATCCAAGATATCCACGTCTTTCTTTCTTCAGTTGAAAAGAAATTAAGGTGTTCGATGAAAACATTCCAGGATTTTACCATATAATGGACTTCAATGGGAACCAAACGGTTCAAGGTCCAAATGAGAGTTTCAGTGCAGCTTCAAAGGGCTTTAAACGACACCAGACGATGAATAAGGGTCTTATCTAGCGAAACGGTCGCTCATTTAAAAAATAAATTAAAAAGTTTATGTTTTATAAGCACAAATTCTCACCTTGCTCTGTTCTGTGATGAGCGTTCGTGACTCTCCTGTTCAAACTCATTCATCAAAATGAACAAATCTTTTTTCGAGTCATGACTCGAAGAGTCCTAGATAAGACCCTTATTCATCGTCTGGTGTCGTTTAAAGCCCTTTGAAGCTGCACTGAAACTCATTTTGAAACATTTGGTTCCCATTGAAGTCCATTATATGGAGAAAATCCTGCAATGTTTTCATCAAAAACCTTCATTTCTTTTCAACTGAAGAAAGAAAGACGTGGACATCTTGGATGACATTAGGGTGAGTAAATTATCAGCAAAAGTTTTTTTTAAAAGTGAACTACTCCTTTAATGTTAATAATGAATTAATTAATGTTAAAATAAAAACATAAACTAATGTTCAAAAGTTTGGGATTGGTAATGTTTTTATTAGTGTTTTTTAATGGCGAAGTGAAGTCTCAAGGCTGCATTTATTTCATCTAAAACACTCTAAAAGCAATAGTTTTATTGTGAAATCATTCTAATGTGCTGATTTGCTGCTCAAAAAACATGTCTTATTATTATGTTTAAAGCAGTTGCTTAATATTTCTGTGAGACTATTTTCAAGTCTTTACGGTCACTTTTGATCAATTTACTACATCCTTGCTGAATAAAAGTATTAATTCCTTGAAACAAATAACCCCAAACTTCTGTAGATAGATGTTTCTCAATCATAAAATCGTATTTTTCATTTGTTTCTCTCTGTTATTCTGTTTCAGTGCATGTCATAAAGACCGGCTGTTTTGGGCTTGGGAGGAAGGGGTCAGAGTTCACGACTCCCAGACACGGATCAACCCCGACAAACTGTCTAAAGACGACGTTCTCTCCTTTATCCATCAGCACTGTCAACAATAAAAAACACGTACATGTCACAGTCACACTGTCATGCCACACTAAGGGACATAGCATAGGCTGTACATTCTCCTCGCCACCAGGGGGCACTGTAGCTTTCACTGAGAAACCTTCAAACTCAGTTACTTCACACTTCAAGGCTCTCTCGAAAAACAGCCCCTTTGTGTTAGACAGGGCGTCTTGGTGCTCACTGGTGTGTATCTGTGTGTGTCCATTTATCTTTAGAGGAACATTTTAGATGCCCTTTCCTTGTCCACATGCTTTGCTCCCAAAAACCTGCTTCCTCCCATTAATTATTCCTCCACTAAACGGTCAGATGTGTAGCTACAGATTCTATTGCATAATTTCAAACCAGAAGATGACCATGTAAACCAGCATGAAAGCTTGCATTGGTTGTGTGCATGTTGCCTTGTTTTCCTATTTTTGATTTAATGTTTAATAAGACTGGCTATTACTTACCATGGTGGTTTTGGATAAGCAGTTCAATTTTAAGTCTGTTTGTGATCATAATTACATTAAACCACTGAGGAAGTGTATTCCTTAAGTACCTTTGGGCCGCTTGATTATTCGTCTCGCTTGGGTTTTAAGTCTCAATGAAACAGAATATTTTTCTTCTGTATTGTGATGTATATCAGAGTATAAGAGGTTATCGAAGATTAAAAATGAAGGGCGGAGACTAGTTTCTTTTCATTGATTGGATTTTAGGATGTGGGTGTTACACTAAAGACGAGGCAGATGAATGTGAAATATAATCATAGTATTTGTTTAAAAATTTGGAGTCTTTATTTTGTCAACTTATTGTTTTTAATGCACAGATGAATTGTTCACTATAAGATCTATAACATGCATTTTGGAAATAGACAGGGTGAATTTTAATTTCATGCTGACTTGAATGTGTGTGTGCATGAAGCCTTGTTATATAGAAAGCCTTTTTTTTGGTCATTTCTTTTTGCTTTTCCACTCATGTAAATGTGTTCCACTTTAGTAAATATTAGGACATCAAATTCAACAAAGTTTGCGACAAAATCTTGAAGACCAAGAAGAACGTAACATTTGATTTCATTCTGCATTGTATGAAAAGGAATCTGCGTCCTCTGCTGATAAGACGCTTCATTTGTTTCTGCTTGCATTGAGAATCCACACAATCTGTCTGAATGAAAACTTAAAACTAGATTTTTCTGAAGGAAAAGTGAGTTTTGCTCTTGCAAAAGTCACCTTCAGACTGGTGTAACTATATTATGGGTTCTAATGGTGTATTGCTTTTCTAAATGCATTGCTTTTTGGTTGTTATGGTGTATTGGGTGGTCGGTAGCTTATATTCCGGTCTCTAGAAATTTCCCTCATTTAAAGGGATAGTTCACTTTGAAATTAATTTTTGGTATGTTTTAGCTTACCTCAAGGCCATCCAAGATGTAGGTGTCTTTGTTTCCACAGTATTTTCAATTTTGATATTTTTAGCTCAAACCGTTCGTGTCTGTCAGTGATATAATGGAGGTCTATGGTCACCACCTCAAAGAGCATGCGCAGAGAAGTCCAAATTAAACATGATTTAATGACTTGTAAATGTAAGCACACATCCATGGCTTAAGACACGAAACGGGCGGTTTGTGTGAGAAAACAAACAGTATTTATATCGTTTTTACCTCTTGGAACCACAGCCACAAAGCATCTGCGCCCTCAGATCACTTAAACGTGGCTTTTTTTTCCACACAAACCGCTCGTTTCGTGTCTTAGGCCATCAATGTGTACTTACATTTACCAGTAATTAAATCTTATTTCATTTGGACTTCTCTGCGCATGCTCTTTGAGGTGGTGACCATAGACCTGCATTATATGACTGATAGACACAAATAGTTGAAAAATTTATTTCAAAGTGAACTATCTTTTTAATGTAATTCCATGGGATATTTTATTTGCTGTTTTTTTGCCAGTTTTAACGACCACTTGACTGATTATATTTTCATGACAAAGTTCAATACGTCAGGCTTAGAAATTTGTTCAAATTCTGAACCCTAGGGGACTGCGATGCAGGAGGAGGGAATGATGGAACATCCTTATGGCAGGTCTAATTTATTTTGTCATGTCTTATATTCAATATGATTTTATATCTGTATTTTGTTCCTCTAGAACAACAATACATGAACTGTCACTGTGACTGACACATCTCTAATGAGCATATTGTGCCGCTTGCTGTGTATTCTTATTTCTCCTCCGAAGCTGTAGGTTTCTGGCATCTCAAGGACGGCGGGACACAGGCAGTCTTTTGTATGCAGGTGTAATGAGAGTTTCCCACACCCTGTTTTCCTATCCATCTCTTGCTTTGAGTTTGTGACTGGAAAGCTAAGCAGAGATTCACCTCAAAGGACAATTAAATTTCCCTGTAGATGGGTTCCATTAGAGAGGTTCCTCTCATCCGAGGGCTCGCTCGCTGGCTGGGTAACCAGATGGGAACGTATGCAAACTCCCCCCCCCCCGTCCCCCTCCCCCCTCCCCTGTCCCCGTTCATACTCTCAATTTCACTTTCTTTCTTGGCCAAGAGGTTCAATGTGCCATCTCCCGAAAGCAATTGAAGAGCGCCGCCGCAATACTGCCCATCACTAGCCGTTAGGGAAAGTGTCCTGAAGATATAACAGTATTCTATCTTCCCGTAGGGCACCAGAGTTTTATTAACATTTAAAAGTCTGGTCACTTCGAAGGTGGCTGGAAACTCAAATCAAATTGACCAAAGGGGATTCAATTACAAAAGAAAGGACAAAAAGAAATACTATGGGTCTCTTGAATCTCACATTTTTGAAAGTTTGAATGACTTTAAGTACATTTTTCCTTAAAAAAAAAAAAACCTGTTGCAGGCATGTAATGATAGCATATGGTAGCCTAATATCGTCTACTGAAAGATTACCTAATTTTTAATTTGCAATTCCATTGTTTATTTAATTTAAAACAAAAAAAGTTTAGGAAGCATTTTTGGACAACTTAATGTAAACAAATTGTTGTCTAAATAGGCAGTTCACTAGATTTTAAGACTGAACCAATGTGGTTTCTGATTTATCACCAAAACAATAGCCTATCCGATTTATTAATATACAATTCTGCTTACAAAAAAATAATATAGTTTTGATAAAGTGGATAGCCAGGCCTACAATTTTGGTGTAAAATAGTATGAATAGTACTTTTTTTGTTTCTAATGTAGCACTTTAGAGCATCATAGGTGCGTTAAGACAATGCTATGTATGTAAGCAGTTCACTATATTTTGAATACAAAGGTGCTTAATTTGTACATGTGATTACCATTCTCGTGTAGGCATAAGAATCTTTGCTATTTTTTTGTTAATAGTAGATATCAGCAATATATGAGAATCATAATGATGCTTTAAGACGATTAAAGCGGACATCAGTTGGCCAAACACGCTATTTTGTGTAGGCAGCTCACTAGATTTTGAGATAAGGCATTTAGTGCCTACCGATTTATCATCAGATTCTTTACTCGTTTTTTGTTGGAATGTGATGGGAAATACTTGAGTATTTTGCTATTTATACTGCGCAACATCGACGGATCAACCGGATTTTAAAAGCCGTGGGCGTTTGGGGAACTGGATGTTTGAAAATCGCTTCCCCACATCAATAGATTAAACGTCCCCAAAGGTTTCAGATCCATATCTGACACCACATCTCTTAAATATTGAATGGCTTCTGTTCTATTAAAAATTTATGTTTTCAATTTAAGTTTTCAAAGCGGAGTCGGAGTGTCCGCGCTGAGGAAGGACGAGAGGAGGTCCAGTCAGACTCTACCTGCCGATCAAGCGCGCGCGTTCTCCTCCTCAGGTGCGCGAGCGGGTCAGACTCAAACGGACCGATGATGTTCGCTCTGCCCAAATTCTAAGGAAAGACACATTTCTGCGTCAGTTTGGTGGGTGATATTACACGTGTGACGCCAGAGACGAGTGAGACCCCGATTTTGGAGTCATTTGAAGACTTATCTCAAACTCCCGAGGAGCTGCAATGGCATCGATCGGGGAGTTTGATCCGTTAAACAGCAGTGTACCTGCCACCAAAATAGAAATCACCGTCTCGTGCAGGTAAGAGCGAAAATTGTTAATGTTCACAATTCAGTGATTAAGTCTTTAAAGCATTGTGTCTTTTATCTTTTGCTTTCTTCCTGACATATTTTTGTTTATTGGGGAAAAATATAAACTATTGTATGTAGTCATTTTAGAAGGTGCCTTTAAACGAGGCGCCTTAATACAAATAGAGTCGATTAACGAGTCAACAAAAAATGAACAATTGGAAAATTTTGGGCAGTCTGTGTATCTATGAGACCAGCATCACTCTTGCTTGGGGCGAAGTGGAGTTGCGTAGGCTATAAATGCCATGGTACATGAATATGGTCAGAAGAACCATGATATTTGGGGCACCAACAAACAAAACAGTCAGTGATGGTATTAGATAGTATCGTGGTACGTGTCCAAAAACACGGTAGTACCATGTTAAAAAGAAATAAAGAAAAAAAATAGTACCATGATACTTTTTTTTGGTACTTTTTGCATAACAAATCTGTGGGATAAGTCTTCATAATATTCAGAATAGTTGTTAGTAAAAAAAAAAAAAAAAAAAAAAAATCATGTCATTAACTTTTACATTTGGTCCATCTATCATTTTTTGGCTACATTGTTTTTTGACAGCATCACAATACCATGACATTATTAGCATAGTACGTTTTTTGTAAGGGTTGTGGGGGAATCGCATATCTTCTATGATGTTGTCTATTAGCATTCATGACTTGCAGTTTGTGTCTCAAAATCTAATGAGTTCCCTGCCTAGACAGCATTTTTTGGGCATGGTAGGTGCGTTCGACCATTTTCTTGTCCGTACATGATGTCTGAAAGATATTATCTTGATTATTAGGCTATAATCGTTCAGTCTTATTTTATTTTGAATAATTAAAATAAAATGTAACTTATGTATGTACTGTACTTTAAGAAATGATCATGTTTAGCTGCATGTTTTGAGTATTTTGCATTACTCGACATGCTTTTTATATGTTGCTTTTTATAAATAACTTAATCAAACAGTTCAATCTGTGTTCATAAAGGTCAACATTTTTTGTAATGCCTGGCTGACCTCTTCCCTCACTGTGTCCCTCTGGACCGTTTTCTCCTTGTTGGACAGACACCACTGGCAACAAACAACAGCACAGACTCTTTCCTGAATAATGAATGTGTTGACTGCTGATGCTGTCTGTGTGTTTGCATAAAGCCTTCACTTCAGACACTGCTTGCCCAGATAATCCTTGGGAGGTCTCTTTATACATGAGACACATCTGTGGCCGTCAGGCTTTGCCCGCTGAGCCTTCAGCAATAATTTGGCTGAGGTGGAAGACGGGGCAAGAAAATAGAGCAAGTGGTACCTCGTGGTACATATTTCATTGTGGCCTGCTGGGATATGAATGCAACAGATCAGGATTTATGAAAAATGAAATACAGCAACGAAATATGCGCTTCTTCCAACTGCCCAGTGGGTTTCTGCTTCCCTTTGAGGCGGCGCCTCGTGACATGACATCTCTGTGGTTAAAAAAAAAAAATGTAGCTTGACAGGGTACAAATGGCTATGAGTTTGTGGACTTAATACATTTGCTACAGGGCTGAAAGTATAAAAGTGTCATGTTCAGATTCTAAGTGAAGTCTTAAAAGGGATAGTTCACCAAAACATTTAATTCTGTCAGAATTTACTCTGCTTCATGTTGTTCCAAACCTGTATGACTTCTCCAAAATGTGATTTTTTTCTTTTCTTTTATTTTTTTCATTCAAACATTGAAAGTCAGTAGTGTCCAGTGTTGTTTTAGACCCCACTTTCCTTCATTTTATGGACAATGAAAGTAGGCCTAAGTGAATTCTGCGAATAACTGCAATTGCAGATTTCAAACAGAGATGGCGACAAAGAGGAAAAACTACAAACCGCCTAAATTTTTTGCAATTTCCTTTTGGCAAAAACATACCTATACATAAAATTCCCTGCAGCCATAATCATAAAAATCATAACAAATAAAGGCTTGAAATATCTCACTTTGCATGTGATGAGTCTATATTATTAGTTTCACATTTTAATTTGTGGATGAATTTAAATATTTTTGCATTTATGTTAAATATTTATGTTTTTATCAAACATATGTCATATTCATATGACATGCAGGAAAAAAATAGTAGGTTAAATCATGCAATTTACTATTTTCTTCCCTCGTTTTCTTAAATTGTGACTATTTACTAATTAGTTCCCTTGATTTATAAATCGTGCTCATAATTTACTAATTCGTTCCCTTGATTTGCTATATCATGCGCACGATTTATAAACCGAGAGAACAAATTAGTAAATCGTACACACGATATAGCAAACCGAGGGAACGAAATAGTAAATAGTGCGCTAGATTTACTTTACTTTTTTTTTTCGTGCATGTTATGTGTGGGGCTCCTTACATCCGATTCGAAAGGCATTTATTTTAATAAAAATGAAGAAAATGTGAAAAAAAGTGTCTGACTTGTGTTTAATATTAAAGTTTTTATCTGTTAGGTGTAGGGAGGGCTGTATTGTCCCTATAAGGCATCATCAATTTAATAATTGTGATAAATATATACATTTACACTCTATTATTATTGCATACCGTTAATGTACAACAGTGCAAATAGTATCTGCCACAATGTATAGGCCTAAGTATAAATAGCAACTATTGCAAAGAAAATACTGCTATTTTTACACCATGTAATGTTAGTATCACTTAACCCTTTATTTTTGGTTTCCACATACATTGTCCATGTTTAATTAGTGTTTTGCATACTAACCATGCTTCTATCTTGGATTTAGCATGAAAAGCAATCAGCAATTATATTTTTGATGGCTTTGAGTAGTTAGTCACCCATGCAAAACTCCAAAGGGAAACTTTAATCTTTTATGAACTCTGCACAGCAACAAGTTAGTGAAAGAGTCTCTTTCTGTCACTGCATAATGCTGGCAAATTGTGGAAGCTATTCACAAGGGAAGCCAATTCATCAAGGTTGTTTGTCACTGTCAACACAGATTGCAGCAGATGCCGTTGTGTCTCTCGATAAGGAAAAGTCTGGATGGAAACCAGAGGGAATGCGTTTAAGACTCTCGGACCCGGAGATCTTGAAGGATCTGTTGTGTTTGTCAGGGAAAGCTTGTAAATTCCTCATAAATTTGTAAACTTGTAAGCTTTGGGATCATATTTCGAGAAGCAAAGGACTTTCCTCTGTATGTTTAATTGAGCGTATGACTCAAACCTGGCAGCATCTGAAAGGAAAATGTTGTACTGTACTGTCAGTCTGTTTTCCTTTGAGTTTAGTTTTCATGAGGTCTTGTAGGTATAAGTCTACCAGTCTGTCAAACTTTGAATTATGTAACAGTTGATCGTCATAACCTGATTTGGAGTTTGCTGTATTTCTTGGTGATTATATACCCATTATTAATTATGTACTATTATGCCCAACCATGTTATTCCGGTGTTATTCTGATCAAGGTCGTCACCCAAAACCCCATAACCCAAGCCACACGGCATGTCAAGGGATCCCCCTCAGTATGGCGCACGTGAAAGCGCTCCCTGTTGAGATGCCAGAGCTTCAGGACCCGTTTATTCGGGCTTAAAACGTCACAGCTGGCGTCACACCAGATGTCAGGCAATACCTCCTGTTGCTCAGAGCCGCATCCTGCAGACTAGAGATGGAATCGATTCTCTGCTCGGTCGGATGGATTAATGCGCTCTCTGCTGTACTTCCCTAGCCTTTTCTTCTATTCCTCTATACACAATTCTCCTTTGAGAGAATATCTATGGGATCCTGTTACTGGTCATCCATCATGCATGTCTTTAAACGGTCTGGTCTTTAAATTTAAATGCACCGACAGAGACCAATAACAGACTGATGGATGGAAACTCAAACTTTAAATAGATGTTGCTGCCATCGGAGCAGTTATGAAACATTACTTTAAATCAATAGTCCTTGTTGAAATATCTTTTAGTTGACAGAGATAAGGTCAATGTGAAATGCTTTTCTCAGGCCATTTAACTTCTGTAGTGTGCTGCATTTTGAATGAAAGATGACGAGATACGCAATGTGACAAATGTAGGATGAGACTTGATTTTTATTGTGTGAGAATTGATAAGATTGTGAAAGCTGGCTGTTATGTACTAGAATGAAGTCAAGTTGGTAAAGTAAGAGCAAGTTCTTACATTTTGGTAAAAGATTATGAAGACAAACCTATTTTTCTTTTGCATAACATGCCTAATGAATCATGCATTACCACAAACATGCATTAAAAACGCAAGGGTAAGATACTGCTGACAACCCCCCCCCCCCATTTATCATTCGTTATGTATGATGATGATAATGCATTTTCTCTAAAATGTCTTAAAAGTGTGTTATGCAACCAATAACTATCAATATCACACATGTTTATACGGTCAATACATGTTTTTCACTCAATGAACACAATGAAACTGTATTCTTAAAAAGAATAGTACAGCAAATTGGGGTCAGTTTTGATTTTAATGTTGATTCATTTTGATGTTCATAACCTTCATTATTGATGTTCGGCTGGAGTAAATTCAAGCCTGCTCTGACCTGAGCATCAATGAGTCTCTTTGTTCATATTGGACAAACATAGAAGCTGCTTTTTTTCTGTGCAACCATCTGTTCCATAAAACAGTAAAAAAATGATCATCTAGATTGGTTTTCTTGGCTTTTTATTGCCAGCAATAATTTTGTTGTCTGTTTTTGTGCTTTAGCATCTCTGTTTTTCTGTTTCTCCAGGAGTTTGCTGGATGTCGACACTTTCTCAAGGTCAGCACCAGGTGAGTCTTGATCTTAGGCCCTGGAATGAAGGTCAATCTGATGTGAAGTAGACTAGGGAGACACATTCCTGTTTAGACCTGGTGTTTTAATCGGTCTCTTTTGTCCACTTTCGACCACTTCTGTCCTGATTTCTTCAAAGGCAGGGTCTATGGGTGGGTAAATGTGATGAATATGAATGTGAAAGAAGATGTCGGAAAAACATAGAGTTTAGCAGCTTTGGTTTCTGCTCTGACAGCCACAAGACCACGTCGAACGATGTGAGTGAGTGTTAGAAATCAGGAATCGTGAGAGAACATTGTGCTTTTGTCTTCGGACATTTTTAAATGCCATCTGTCTAGCCCGCTTCCCATAATGCTTACATCTGAAAACGCGCATCGAATGCGTTCGAAAAACCTCAATGAAAGCTATCTGGTAGAATTTGTTTAAATGGTGTAATATTTGTGAATTTGATTATGTAGCCTACTTGTGCATTTTCTTGCGAGTGACATCAAGATTACTCTCTGGTGCTGTGCGCTTGCCGCAAGACTCCGCCCACACACTGTTCTGATTGGCCGTGAGTTTTGATTGATTTTGACGCATCTCGCAGTCGCGTCTAGACTGGACATACAAATTATTTGTTGCTAGAATCTTATCGTATCGCGTCTGGTTAGGACACAGTGTTAGGAGACAGGAAGTGATGCTAACATGACTCAAAGCATTTGTAAGTTTTCAACTGCAGCCCATGAATGAATTATTCTTATTATTCTAATTATTCAGCCCATGAATTATTCTTATTCTCCAGAATCATGGCAGAACTAGTCGGGTACTTCTTGATTAACTATACCAAATACTGTGTATTTCAGACATGCTACTCTTTTGTCTGAAAAGAGTCTACTGTTTGTCTACTGTTTTTTGCATATTATTTAGTAGGGAAGTATTCGATTTCAGCAGTGGTGGAGGAAGTACTGAATCTCAGTACTTAAGTAAAAGTACAAATACCCAGATAAATATTTACTTTAGTAAAAGTAGAAGTAACACAATGACAACCATACTTAAGTAAAAAGTAAAAAGTACTTTATTTTAAATGTACTTTAAGTATTAAAAGTAAAAGTACTTGCATAACAATTTATTATCTTAATGTCTATTTTCTAATGATTAATAAAACATTTAATTCTAACTCATTCAACCTAATAGCCTACTCCTATAATGATGTTCAATAATGATGGAAAAAAAATGTCACCATTTCTGAAACAAGCTTGCAATTAGGCAATATCATGCTTATCCTTAGTACTATATGTTAATAACACTATATATATATATAATACTATATATATAATACTATATGTTGGCAGTAAACGCGATTCATTTATGGTGTAATTCTGAACCTCTTGGCTTGCCATAATCCTAACCAAACCAAACATATATTACACACGGTGTGTTTCCTATGCACGTAAAAACAAATTTTCGCGTATGAGTTGCATGATAAACACACTGCGTGTGAGACGCATTTAGTGTGACCGGGTTGATATACTGTATCTATGGCAACCAAACGTCACTGGTGAGACAAACGTGCAACGAACGGACGGTCAGATTACGTTTTGGCAGGGGAAAAACTGATCAGAAAATGTAACGAAAATGTAACAGAAGCTGTAGAAATGTAGTGGAGTAGAAAGTATAATAATTGCTGCAAAATGTAACGAAGTAAAAGTAAAAAGTAGGCACTATTTATTGTACTTAAGTAAAGTAAAGATACGTGAAAAATGTACTTAAGTAAAGTAACGAAGTATTTGTACTTCATTACATTCCACCACTGGATTTCAGACACTAACTTGCTGCATCTTAATTCGCCTACTTATACTACGTCCTAAAAGTATGTACTCTTTTTGTGAAAAAAAAATATATATTATATATATTTATATATTGCCCCTCGAACCGTATTGCTTAAATATATATATATATATATATATATATATATATATATATATATATCAGTGTATATTTAAAATCCCTTCCTTGACTGATTATTAAATTAGAAGTTTACACAAAATTGGATTTAATTATGGATTTTATTATGGTTTTATTACAGCGATATAATGTGTTACTGTTTTTATTTTTTTTTTAATAATAGACAGAACACATTGTTTATTGCCCAGTATGGAGCTATTTTATTTCAAATTTGGCTCTAAAGACTGCATGCAAAAAGCTTTAATATAGCTAGCATTTAAAATTCTGCATTTACATATTCATTTATACCTTCTTGATTGACTAATGAGCATATAATAATTCTGACTGAGTTGTATTTACTATTCTTAAGGGTAATTAAATGGTCGTCCTGTATGATAATATAAACGTGGCCGTATTTTAATATTGCATTATTCAGAGTTTTTTTTTTCTCAGAGGGGCAACCACTGAGCAGAAACACGAAGCATTTTCTCTTCCCAACTGATGTTAATAGCGTAGTTGTGAATGCTATTCACATGAATTATTTTTCTGTTGCCTTGAAAACAAGTGTAAAGGTTTCGGATGAGTTATTCACGGCTATTTGGCATGTGAGGCCATTGCTAAAAGTGTTGTACACCTAGAATAAATTTTTTTCCCCCCCTCTGCTTTTTCAAGACAAATCAAAGGGACTACTTTGGAAGGAAAGTTGAAAAAGGAGAAAAAGCCCTTTTAAACCTGCCTTAGTCAGAGAATCCCGAATTATAACATTTATTAATCCTTCACCCTAATGCTCACAGCAATCAAACGCTTGAATGACATCTGAGTTGCCATAATTTGTACTGAGATTTATTCCAAATCAGTTCCTCGGTTGATCTGGCAAAGGTCATACCTGAATAGGTGTCTCTACTCTTCCTGAAATTTTTTTTGTGCTCTGATGATTGTTCCGTGTAATTTATGTGAAATCACCGCCCCAGTGTTGTTACTGCAGATTTTTCGAGGAGTTGAAAATAATGAATGTGGTCAGTCTAATCTTGTTCGGTGCAACAGAGAGATGCATTCATAATGCCTTGTTTTCGAAGAAAAATTTGCATCGTGTAAAACAAGAAATGTTATTTTGGGCTTATTTCAGAGTGATTAAATTCCAGGGCTATTCTCAGGAAAGAAATCCATTGGGGTGGAATGAGTGTTAACTGACATAATTCACAGAATACTGAACTTGTTTACATTATTTGACCTAATTAAGTAATGCAGATAGACAGTCATTTCCGAAGTCATGTCAATGGTTATTATCCATCCATCCATTAATTAATGACTCCGTCCATCCATTAATTAATCAATCCATCCATCCATCCATTAATTAATCAATCTAACCATCCATTAATTAATCAATCCATCCGTCCATTAATTAATCAGTCCAACCATCCATTAATTAATCAATCAATCCATCCATTAATTAATCAATCCAACCATCCATCCATTAATTCATCCATCCATCCATCCATCTATCCATCCACCCACCCATCCATCCAACCATCCATTAATCCATCCATCCATCCATTCATCCATCCATTAATCAATTCATCCATCCATCCATCCATCCATCCATCCATCCATCCATCCATCCATCCATCCTTCCATCTATCCATCCATCCATCCATTCATCCATCCATTAATCCATCCATCCATCCATCCATCCATCCATCCATCCATCCATTAATTCATCCATCCATCCATCCATCCATCCATCCATCCATTCATCCATCCATCCATTAATTAATCAATCCATCCATCCATTAATTAATCAATCCAACCATCCATCCATTAATTCATCCATCCATCCATCCATCCATCCATCCATCCTTCTATCCATCCACCCACCCATCCATCCAACCATCCATTAATCCATCCATCCATCCATTAATTCATCCATCCATTAATCCATCCATCCATCCATTAATTCATCCATCCATCTATCCATCCTTCCATCTATCCATCCATCCATCCATTCATCCATCCATTAATCCATCCATCCATCCATTAATTCATCCATCCATCCTTCCATCTATCCATCCATCCATCCATCCATCCATCCATCCATTCATCCATCCATTAATTAATCAATCCATCCATCCATTAATTAATCAATCCAACCATCCATCCATCCATCCATCCATCCTTCTATCCATCCACCCACCCACCCATCCATCCAACCATCCATTAATCCATCCATCCATCCATTAATTCATCCATCCATCCATCCATCCATCCATCCTTCCATCTATCCATCCATCCATCCATCCATCCATCCATCCATCCATCCATCCATCCATCCATTCATCCATTTATTAATTAATCCATCCATCCATCCATCCATTAATTAATCCATCCATCCATCCATACACCCATCCATTAATTAATCCATCCAACCATCCATTAATTAATCAATCCATCCATCCATTAATTAATCAATCCAACCATCCATCCATTAATTCATCCATCCATCCATCCATCCATCCTTCTATCCATCCACCCACCCATCCATCCAACCATCCATTAACCTATCCATCCATCCATCCATCCATCTATCCATCCATCCATCCATCCATCCATCCATCCATCCATCCATCTATCCATCCATCCATCCATCTATCCATCCATCCATTCATCCATCCATTAATTAATCCATCCATCCATTAATTAATCCATCCATCCATCCATCCATTAATTAATCCATCCATCAATCCATTTATTAATCTATCCATCCATCCATCCTGCCATCCATCCATCCATCCATCCATCCATCCATTCATCCATAAATCTTGAAATATTCAGACACAAATATCACAGTTTCTCTGAGAATGAAGTCTGTCAGCATATTATAGAGCAAGGGACGAATCCATTTTTAATGGCATTTTAGTATTCCTCAAGATCTTGCTGGACTGAATGGTGTCCTGTCTAGTCATTTCTGACATCCACTCAAATGACCACCCATAGAGCTGCAGTCTGTTTGTCGGTCAGGGTATTTCCTGTTTGGACTCCTCTTGAATGAGTCACCGAAGTTATTGATAAATTGGATTCTCACACCTGCTGCACACTTCCACTTAAAGGGCCTGGGTTTTGGACTAATACTCCATACTGGTCACATCCCATGAAGTAGGCACTTCTCCAAGCCATTTTCTAATTAGATGGTAGGATGAAGCTCTCAGTGAAGCACCTCCATTAGTTCACCTAAGGAAACAGACTGTGCACAGGTTGCAAGTATTTTTATCTATTTATTGACTGTTTCTTTCTGTGTTTGATCCTTATTTTTCCATTTTCTCTTCACAGTGGTTGTGTTGTATGTTCAAGGAATTGGTACCAAAGAGTGGAGAGAGGTTAGTATGCTTTTTATATATGAACAGAGCATAGTGCTCAGCCTCTTGAAAAACTGTATTATCAATTAACATGGTCCATTGGCCACGACTACACAAGCTACAATCAGGACACAATTTACACTTTTATTGATGTGATTCATTGTTGTACTTTTGTATCCACCATGTTTTTTTTTCTTTCAATTCGGTTTATTATCAGATTGCTGTCTATCAGTCGACATTCTCCTCAATCCTCCTCTTATCTGCGCTTGTTTTTCTTCTCTTTTTATGATGTGCATTCTATTATTTGCTTCCAGATAAATCTCACGAGACAGTTTCTTTTAGAAACAGTATCCATAAACTCACAGAACCTTTTAATAACAAGCACGCAAACATTCAATATTAGTAGGCCTATCTACCAAATTGGATTTTACTTTTATAAAGCAAGGACCCAATAAAGTGATCAAATGTGACAGTAAATCGTTTTTTTAATGTTACAAAAATCTCTATTTAAAAGAAATACTTTTCTTTTGAACTTTATATTAATCATAGAATCCTTAAAAACCTGTTTCATGGTTTCCACAAATATATTAAGCAGCACAACTGTTTTCAACATAATAAGAAGAATGCTTAATTTGCAGCAAATCAGCATTATAAGGATTTCTGAAGGATTATGTAACACTGAAGACTGGAGTTATGATGCTGATTTTGCATCACAGGAATAATATTTCACAACAATAAAATAATTCACAGTTTTTTTTCTTTATTTTTGATCAAATAAATGCAGCCTTGGTCAGCATAAGAAAAAACATAATGATAATCATGAATGCTAATCTAATTCTGGGATACATTTTTGAACATAGGCACTTAAGTCTGCTTTAAAAAAATATTATTAAAAAAAACTCATTTTTTGACACACTTTGAAAATTCAACTCGATGGAAATAATAAAGTTGGAGCAGAAATCACAGAAATGATTAAGCCTTGCTTAGTGGACAGTTGCAAAGAAGTTTGTATTGTAAAAACGACAATACAATGCTTGTTCTGTACAGTTCAATGTGATCTTTAGATTACTCTCAGCGTTTTAAAATCATCCTAAGACGACCCTTTTGGCAGAATTGTTAATGCAACTACTAATTGTTCAAAGAATCTCCAGTCTAAAAATACAGTAGTTTGCCATTGAAAACTCGAGGAATGCAGCGAACGCTCTGGACTTCTCTAGAGATATCTCGCTCTCCAGATGGCATCATGAAATATTCACTGTACTTTTAAATAGCTAGCGTGTATCTGGACCAGTGGCTTTCTCCGCATGCATATCACCACTCAAGTGCCCAGCCCACTCACATTACAAGTACCTCCAAAAGCAAGCATAGCAACTGCATTATAAACAGCCTGCTCCCCTAAACAGATAACGCAGCGACCAGCGGTCATCGAACCTTTAGTCCAGGAACTTCTCCAGGAGCAGATAATGGAAAGCGTGGATACTAAGTTGATAGGTGGGATTATGTGTCTGGGGTGTTGAGAACATGATCTTGGGTCTGAATCTGAGTTAGGAATCAATAGCTCATTACTCTGTGCCGTCGGTGAGCTCCGCCGAGGACTCCTGCCCAATGGGAATCACTGTCTGATTGCTTCAGGGATGCGTATACGTTGGCAGGAAGCTGTACGAGCTCACACTGAGCTGCTATTCCTGCCCCACATTCATGCAGAGCTCAGGCTGCTGTTGAGCCTGCGGAGAGAAGGGCTGATTTTGCTTCTGATCATGAAAATATGATCATAGCAACTGTTTTTATGCTTTGGCACATCAGTGATTCCTTCTGTGCAGATTTTACATGACGATGAGTGAATAATATTAACTTCATTTACAATGAATTAGTGGTGTTTATAAATGGCAAAATATATATTCTTCTTTAATGTTAAAAAGTATTTCTTTACAACGTAAACAAGCCATTCTGTTTTTTAAAATTATCATAAAATAAGTACGCTTTAAACACTTAATTTTCTTATAATATAACAAAATGACACAATTCAGGGTTTTAAACTACATTCATATTGGCATTTTAGCAACAGGGTTAGAAATATAATCACACACACACACACAAAAAAAATAAACGTGAGAATATTTAGTTTGACCTTCTGACAAGATCAAGCACGTTCTTTCACTAATATATTTGGGTGGTAAATATGATTCAAGACCTCTTGTACCCAATTCTTGGAGAATTTATGTAACATGTTTGTACTTGGGAAGGTGAAATGATGTTGCTTTTTTATAGATAGATAGTAGGGCCGTCAAACGATTAATCGTGATTAATCACAATTAATCGCATCCAAAATAAAAGTTTGTGTTTACATAATATATGTGGGTGCACTGTGTATAATTATTTTATATATAAATGCACACACATGCTTGTATATATTTAAGAAATATTTTCATGTATATACTAAATTTATATATAATTTATATTATATATAAATATAAATATTTTATATATAAATATTTTTTTTCTAAATATACATGCATGTGTGTATTTATACAAAATAATTATACACAGTGCACCCATATATATTATGTAAACACAAACTTTTATTTATTTTTGACAGCCCTAATAGATAGATCTAGACAATAGACAATACTTTGCAATATTATAGTAGTTTGATTGTTTCATTATCTTGCCATGAACATTTTTTTGACTAATGATGCATCTTTTTTTCTTGTTTAGTTCGGCCGAACAGAAGTGATCGACAACACTCTAAACCCAGACTTTGTAAGGAAGTTTGTCTTGGATTACTTCTTCGAAGAAAAGCAGAACCTTCGGTTTGACGTGTAAGTGGATGACGGGACTTTTCTGCCCTTAGTTTTGGGGGAAAAAAATCCCTTTTTAAATCCTAATATTTTAATATTTTGCTCATTTGACACAGATACAATGTGGATTCAAGAAGCTCAAACATCTCAAAACATGTAAGCAAACTTAAATAATTTCCTGCATTCTAATGAATTCACAAGATTAAGAGTTTTACCCTGTTGATTTGATCTCTTTTCTGCTACGATGGATATGGACAACAGAAGGTACAAGCTGTAAATGAGTGTAATTTATCCACTGCTTGTTTTCCGTCATGTCAGAAATAGTTACAAAGGGAATGTGATTTGTTTTTCAGTTCTCATTCTTTGAAAAAGAAAAAGTGTTGTCATGTTCAAAGCCCAGACCCTCTGTGTCCTATAAACTGCATGTTCTCAAAGTCTCGTCCTGTTTTTTTTTTTTTTTTTTTGCTCGCTTTTTGTATGCATTTCCATGTCATTGATTCACCCCTTCCATTGCTTAGAGTTTCATCAGCCAGGCCTCGCCTGTCTTTATACTCAGTGACATACAGTATCCAAGGTGAGTCCTCATAGCATCTTTCTGAGATTTTCCAGACAGGACTTGTCACTGCTGAGTTGTGTCTGTGGAGCAGGGAACCCACATAAGTGTGATGTACCTTCATTGTTTTGTCTCTCACAGTCCTTCCTCGGCCAGACTTTCTGCACTCTAGGAGAGATTATTGGGTCCTCTGGGTCAAGACTCGAGCGGGTGCTTTCGTAAGTCTTTGATTATTTCTCACCCTTGATACGACGTTGAAGAAGATATAGTACCATGGAAACAGTACTGTAAAAATTCTCCAAATCCTATGGGGTCTCTATTCAGGCCACAGATTTAACCATATGGAAGACATAAGTTCATCTAGCCCACATGATCCAGCTGAGCACATTTATATAGCAAGTCCTCTCACCACGATTATAAGAGAAAAGGCTTTATAAATTGGTCTTTTTTCGAGCAGCTAGTAAATCAAAATCCTTTTACGCTCTCCAGCTCTTTGAAAAACGGCAATTCGAAAATCAATGCTTTTAACCGCGGTCGAGGTGCTTGTTTGGGGTCTCTCAAAAGCAAACCTTCTATATCAATCCAGAGCAGTTCTGCATACGAATAGATCCTGAAGCTTTGGCAGGGGGTTAAAGAGGGAAACTAATTAAGCTAAGACTTGAGGAAGGATGGCACTCCGTATCTAGAGACTGTGGCATTTTAATGCTAAGATACAGGCTGCCACTGTCCAGCATATCTGGGTCACATCAATGATCTATTTCAGCTGCACAAAATAGGATGTCTGGATGATGCCTTCAAAGGGATTTGCACTTGCATTTGGCCTTATGGAAGAACCACATGCATTTTTACAGAATCACATGATTTTTTTGTAAATTACATGTGATTTTCAGAAAATCCTCAAATGCATTCATTTTAGCATTATTTATTTGTCATTTATGTAAATTTTATACTGTCAAAATAATATCATTTTTTTGTTTATTTATTGACTCTGTCAGCCTCCATATTTTTTTAAACACAATTTGATGAAATCATAGTTATTTTTGCATTATTTATGAACTATTATAATATTTATTAATATTTTAAATTGGATTTAATTGTTATATTTGCAGTTTTATTTTATTTAGATTTGATTTTTAAAAAAGCCTATTATTTCAGTTTTAGTTTTAGTAATTTTAGTACTTCAACTTATTTATTTCAGTTAGTTGCCAAGGGAACATTTCAAAGTTCAAAGTTTTTCATGTAATATAGATTAAATTAGCCTTATTTCAATCACCTAAGTGATTATAACAGTTTTAATTTTAGTTAACAACAATGACGAATGACATATGAAGCAAAAACATGTGATTACTGCTTTACTTTTCCTTAATAATCGCCATCGGAATATAAGCTTTTTTTAAGCCAATAAAAATATTGAAGATATGGCTAGACTGTGTGACTAAACCCCTGAACGACATGAAAAATAGTTTGTAAGTCCTCTCTAACAGCTGATTTTCTTCCTCGAAGAACAAGGCGGTCGCTGTGCACGGGCTCTGTATCACAGCATGGTAGACCAGCGAGCTTTTTGCAAATGCGTCTGATGGTGACACGGCATGGGGCAAAAAAACACTAAATGGGCCATCTCCTTTTGGCCTTTGTGTCACGCTTTCTGCTATGCTGTGCAAGTGGCGAGCAGCGGATTAGGAAAAGGGTTGGCGGCAATAGGCATATTTTAGTAGGTCAGCCCGTCTCTCTAAAGAGCTAGTGGGCAGATACTGTAACACACTGGGGTGGAAGTGTGGAGGAAGAGGTACTACTCTATTACCTGCTGGTTTCTATGGCAACCCACCAAGACTAGTGGCTTTTCAATTACATAGCAGTGCATTTGGGCAAATACATCTAATTCCCTCTGTTTTCGCAAGATAAGGCTAAGGGAGTCCTAAGGATAGGAGATGCCACGGGATGCTCAGAGATGGGGATTTGAGGTTCCGCCACACATTCGGGGCCCTTCGGGCTTGAATTTTCTCCGGCCTCATTTCCACATGTGAGCGTGGTGGATTTGTGGAGAAAATGTGCGTGGAAAGAAGAGAGCCATATACTGTCAGGCTGAGCAAAATATTTATAGACAACCTGGTTTTGGTCCAGGAATATTTGAGACGAGAGAATGTAAAATGGTGTACAATAACAGGGTGTCAATATTTCGGCTCAGGGCTTTCAATTGTCGCAGAATGCAATCTATTTGCTATGTATGAGTATTGAAAATATTTCAAATAAGCTCCAAAAAGATGTCTCGCCACGCAGGTAGGAAGAATTACTCCATCAGAAGGTGGGTAATTTGTCATTGGTCACTGCTGAAAAACAAATTACTTAATGTTACGCCCATGTGTTTTTATACACACTCGATCAATCTAGTTCATACACAATTCGCAATTTAACTCTCTACCCCCGCCACACGTGCGCACCAAGAAACTGAGGTTCTAATTAGCTAAAAAGAAAGCATGACATTTTCTGTGAAAATACCCTCTGTGTTGGAGACATTCATCATAGTAGCGGCGCTGTCACAGGCTTACACTGAGATGTATGAGGGTGAAGTGTCTCCAGATAAACTGCCAAACACACCATAGTCAGTGTACTGATGATGGCTATCACAGACATTAGGTAGCTGAAATGGATTTTTGCGTGGAAAACAATTATATTTTTGGTACTCTGCACACTTTGAGACATCTGTTCTGTAGAGAAAACATCAATAATGCTGTATAAAATATATTGCTCATAATTAATTCATGTTAAAGGAGTAGTTCACTTTTAAAAAAAACTGTTGCTGATAATTTACTCACCTCCAAGTTATCCAAGATGTCCACGTCTTTCTTTCTTCAGTCGAAAAGAAATTAAGGTTTTTGATGAAAACATTCTAGGATTTTCTCCATCTAATGGACTCCAATGGGAACCAAACGGTTCAAGGTCCAAATGAGAGTTTCAGTGCAAACTGCAAACTGTTGAAAGGGCTTTAAACGATTCCAGACGATGAATAAGGGTCTTATCTAGCAAAACGATCGCTCTTTTAAAAAATAAATAACAAAGTTTAAGTTTTGTAAGCTCAAATGGTCGCCTTTGTGAAAATGGAGCGTTTGTGACTCTCCTTTTCGAACTCGTTCATCAAATTGAAAAAATCTTTTTTTGAGTCATTTGGTTCATTCAACGAACGAAATGAACGAAATGACTCGAAAAAAGATTCGTTCATTTTGATGAACGAATTCGAACAGGAGAGTCACACAGAACAGAGCAAGGCGAGCATTTGTGCTTATAAAACATAAACTTTGTTATTTATTTTTTAATTGACCTATCGTTTCGCTATTCATCGTCTGGTGTCGTTTAAAGCCCTTTGAATCTGCTCTGAAACTCTCATTTGGACCTTGAACCGTTTGGTGCCCAAGTCCATTATTTGGAGAAAAATCCTGGAATGTTTTCATCAAAAACCTTCATTTCTTTTCGACTGAAGAAAGAAAGACATGGACATCTTGGATGACATGGGGTTGAGTAAATTATCGGCAAACGTTTTTTTTTTTTTTTTTTTTTTTAAGTGAATTACTCCTTTAACTTATGTTAACAAATGACCTCAAATTAATTACTGACTTGAATTATTCACAGAACTGTATATTTTTTGGTAGAACACAAAATTAGATATTCTAAGAACAGCCCTTGTAATTTGTGCCCTACTGTATATTCAAAGCCACATAAAGTCGTCACTCCCCAAAAATATTCCTCTCTACTTGTGCTCAAATCTTATTTGCATATTCAAACTTGGTGCTCCCAGATCAAGTTTCTCATATTTTTAGCGGCTTAAAGGGATTGTTCATCCAAAAATGAACATTCTGTAATGCACTCAACCTCATGTCAGTCTAAACTTGTATTGTATTATATGTAGACGATTTTTTTTGTTTTGAAAGTCCAATGAAAGGTACAGTTCAAAATATTTTCTGCAGAAGAAAGAAATGCATGACAGACTTTGCATTTCTGGTTGAAATCCCCATATAAGTTAAAACAAGTCCCAAATCACATGAATATCTTTGTTTACTTTGTTTTCTGGTGATGCTATTTTAGTGGGTGGGGTTAAACGTTTCTCAAGATCTTTTTATCTGTCGCCACAGCTGTTGCGTTTGACCTTCAAATGAATCTCTGGCTTATTAGGAGGGCTCAGTCAGGGAACCATGGGCTTAGAACTTAAGCACAGTTCCTGACTCCTGCGCCAGTGGTGTGTGTGTGTGTGCCGAATCCGTAAGCCAGAGACCTGTAAACACAGTGTGGCCTTTAAAATTCATTACGCATAATCGAGTTAACGGTCACATGATCACCGTCCTTATCTGGATCCAGTACTTCAGATACAGAATATATTTGCATTTCGCTACGATACTTACTTTCAGACAGACATTTATCTGCTGCTTAATTGCTCTGATATGCACTTCTACAATCTGTGTTTTGAGTGCTGTTTGGAGCAGGGCATTTTTGACAGCTATTAACCTGCCCTGACCGAACAGGATCTCTCCTACGGTTAATGCATGCTCACTAAACCCCCACCATCATTGCTTAATTGGCCGGCTTACTCATTCTCTACAGTCTGTTCCCACGGCTGAACCTGCAGCGTACTTCAGCAACACAACGTGCTGGTCTCTCCAACTGTATTTTTAGAAGCTCGAGTATTTTAAAATTCATGTAATGCACCTTTATGAGGCACCATTATATTGATGATACCATTTTATGTTCATGAACAACAAAGCTTAGCTGCATGATTTTGTCAAATTTACATCCCTGTTGAAGAGCTGGATGACAAATGAAAGTAATAAGCCCTATGAGGCTGTGCATTGTACTGTTTTTTTTTTTCCAGTTGAGGGACATTTTTATTCATGACACAAAGCGACAATTGCAATATGATAAAATACACTGATGTTCAGTAGATAATTAACAGTAGGCCATATACGTATTATATAAAAGTATTATATGTACTGTTTGTGCCATAAATGAGAGTTTAGATTTTTGAGATTGTTATGGAGAGGCGTTTTATTACTTTTCTAAGTAACTTATTTTTGTCTGTTGAATGATAAATAGAGAAAAATTCAATACTCCAGTTGCATCTATCGAGAGATTAGGTTATTATAGTCTTGCTCTTGACTTGGACCACATAGCAACCATTTAGCAACAATGAAGAAACCGTTCAAACCGCTGTGGGAGATACAAAAAAAAAATACAAAAAAAATACAAAAAAACAGTAATATTGTGAAATATTATTACAATTTAAAACAGCGGTTTTCTGTGTGAATATATAGTGGAGTGTAATTGATTCCTGTGATCAAAGCTGAATTTACAGCATCATTACTCCAGTCTTCAGGGTCACATGATCCTACAGAAATTATTATAATATGATGCTCAAGAAACATTTATGATTATTATCCATGTTGAAAACAGTTTTTTAAAATTTTTATTTCAGGATTCTTTGATGAATAGAAAGTTCAAAAGAACAGAATTGTTCTCTTAGAATTAATCACTACCATTCAAAAGTTTGGGGTCAGTAAGAATTTATTTTTTATTTTTGGGGGAAAGAAATTAGAAAATACTTTTATTCATCAAGGATGAGTTAAATTGATCAAAAGTTACAGTAAAGACATTTATAATGTTAGAAAAGATTATATTTTAAATGAATTCCGTTCTTTTAAACTTTTTATTCATCATAGAATTTTTGGGGGGAAAATGGTACACGACTGTTTTCAACATTGAAAATAATAATTTATGTTTTTCGAGCATAAAATCAGCATATTAGAATGATTTCTGAAGGATCATGTGACACTGAAAACTGATGTGTAATCAGCAACAGTAATGATGTTGAAAATTCAGCTTTCAAATGACATTTTTAAATATATTAAAATAGAAAATAGTCATTTTAAATTGTCAATATTTCACAATATTACTGTTTTTTTTCATCAAATAAAGCAGCCTTGGTGAGCAGAAGAGACTTCATTTAAAAACAGAAAAAAATCTTACTGATCTAAAACTTTTGACCGGTAGTGTACATGCAAATATTTCTTAAATATATACATGCATGTGTGTGTGTATTTATATATACAAAGTAATTATACACACTAAACATATATTATGAAAACACAAACTTTTATTTTGGATGCGATAAATCGTGATTAATCCTTTCACAGCCCTAGTAAAAAATCTAGTTAAAGTATAATTCATGATACCATTTAGTTTGTGTTTGTCAACTTGTCATGAAGATGTTGTTTTCTGAGCTGTGAAAGCAAATCCACTTTGCATGCACTTCCAAAGGATAAGGAAGTCACACCATTGTTATTGTTCATAGCGCTGTGTGCATTTCTGACACACGCTGTAAGCACTTGGTATATTAAGTGAATAGAATTGATATGTGGGTACAGTTTCACGTTTGTCAGCTATTACTAATTTGAAGTGGAATGATATTTTTGTGCTTTTTAAGATGCGTTTGTGACAGTGTTGGATGTCTGTGTCCTGTAAGTGTCTCGGTTCTAATGGCGCCCGGATTTATCCTGTCTGCCGAGGACTCTGATTAAACATGCAGGGAGGTTGTTTTTGGCTCTGGCACAGTAAAATGGGGGGTGGCGGAGGGTTTGAAGCTCTCCGATAAAATCTTGAGATGCTATTGTTCTGTCTGTCAGATATGCTGTGTTAGAGAGGTGACAGCCCAGCTGGAAAAGAGTGTATTCTTCGCCTGTGACCATGAATAGTTTATTTTCACAATGTGGTTTAAATGAAAGCAAGGTATTTGAGTGCAATAACTCTTAATCCAAAGACATTTCTTCTTGAAATGTTAAATGTCATTCATTAAATGTTATTAATTTGTTCCCTCTTTCATTTCCCTCGTGTCAATCAAAAACATTTTTTTTTATCTCATTCTTTTCCAGTATACTTACACTAGTGGCACTTCCTGTTCTCTTGTGCTCTATAGCAGTGATGAAGCCCTCTTTTTCAGCAGAAGTTGGGATTGAAAACCTCCTCGGCTCACCTTTATAAGTTGTTTCCATAGCAGCAGGAAATTGAATGCAGAGAGTGACACTGACAGCTGTCTTGAGTTATACATCGGTTGGTACTGAGTAATGAGAGAGTCTACGGTTATGATGAGCCACGTGTGACCTTGAGCATGAGGAGTTGATGCCTGGGGCAAGATGTGAACTCACTTCACACAAGCTGAACCCTTTCCTACTTGCTCTTTGTACTTGTGCAGCAAGAAATCCTCTAGTGGTGTCCTTGGACTCCGAAACTCCCCTAAGTAGCTCGGTACGGTATTGTTTATTCTCTACTTTGGATGTTGCATTTGTGATCTTGGGTCATTTTATGAAGCTGTTCGACTTTTAAACTACACTCTTAGAAGAAATGGTTCTATTTAGAACCAGAAATGGTTCCATCCCCCGCTTCATATATGGAACCATATTTTTGGTAAAAGGTCCTATTGGCCAAGTATGGAACCCCAGGGTTCTATATAGAACCCAGAGGAACCCTTTTTTTAAGAGTGTATAGAACATTTTTGGGGTTCCAAATACGTAGCACTGATAGAACCTTTTAAGGTTCTATATAGAAGCTTTTCTTCTAAGAGTGTACTTTTGAAATGTATTTTCTATTTGCTGTGATAATACTTTTCCAAATGTAATATGGTTGATCGTAGTCTCTTAAGTCTCTTACAAAACTGCATTTATTTGACCAAAAATACAGTAAAAACATTAATGTTGTAAAATATCATTACATTTTAAATGAATCGTTTTCTCATTAAAATTTTTCAAACAAATTTTCCAAAGCTGCATTAATTTGATAAAAATACAGTAAAACATTATTGATCTGTACTTTACTCGAGTATCATCTTTGGGGAGTACTCATGACTTCACTCAAGTACATTTGAGAGGGAAATATTGTACTCTTTACTCCACTACATTTCTATCCATAACCGTGAGTAGCCGTTACTACATCTAAAATATATATATATATATATATATATATATATATGGAAAAAAGACAAAAACTTGGAAACCCTCAATTTGTTGTTTCCCTCTCAAACGTGATTGGATTGTGCAGGCGCCACTGATTGGCACAGCCTAACAGTAATCACCTTCCGCTTTCCGCCAATGGTCAGATTTAGATTAGAGACGAAACCATGGACGAAACAATGGATGAAGATGCAGTCAGTCCATCCCGTGAATGTACCAACCTGTGGCCCCACCTCGCCAGACCATTTCAATTTTCTGAATTTTCTTAAATGTTAAAGAAAGCAACATGGTAAAAAGATGAAAATGACTTTATTTTAATTTCAATTCATTTACATTCTCCTAGGCATTAACATTTTCATGTAGGACGTTTCTGTACATAAATGTAAGCACTGTGGCAGTAGTAATGCAATATTTCGAAAATGTACTCTTGATACTCAAGTACTTTTAAAAACAAGTACTTCAGTACTTTTACTCAAGTAGACATCTGACTGAGTACTTTTACTTTAGCAAAGGGTATCTGTACTTTTACTCAAGTAATAAAGCTGTGTACTGATGAGTATATATGGGGATGATTAGGAGGCCATGATAGATAGAGGCCAAGGGGCAAATTTGTCCATGATACCTGGGTTACACCCCTACTCTTTCAAACAACATCCTGGGATTTTTAAAGGGGAAATGAAGCAGTCAATTTTACAAGTTTACATGATTTACAAGATGGATTTCCACTATAATCAACAATTATATAAGAAACAGGACAAATGTAAACATTTAAAAGAAAAAACGCTATATCTTTCGCCGCCAGGGCGCCACCATTGTCTAGTCAGTATTCTAATATGTGACGTCACGGGGTTGGTTGGCTTTAGTTTAACAGGCTCTGGACAGTGAATATCCCGACATCAAACTGTTTACACCACAGTGTTTTGACGGCGAATAACTAATGTTAGGTACAGTCATTATTAGCTAACAGCTGTAAGCATGGACTAGCTAATGCTAACTTTGTGTTTAGCGCCCTAACGCCGAAAGATATGACTGTTTTTCTTTTATATGTTTACATTTGTCATGTTTCTTATATATTATATATGAATATTCATTTCCCCTTTAATGACTACAGAGAGTCAGGGCTGGGGCGTTAGGACCCACACAGACCACAGGGGAGCGCCCCCTGCTGGCCTCACTAACACCTCTTCCAACAGGTTTTCCCAGGAGTCTCCCATCCAAGCACTAACCAGGCTAAGTCCTGCTTAGCTTCAGTGGGCAACCAGTCTTGGGTTACAGGGTGATATGGCTGCTGGCAACTAATTTCATTGCTAATCTCATTACTTACACATTAATTAGGGAAACAAAATGCATCCTTTTTTTTAGAGTTGCACTCTTGGTGTTCTTTTTTTTCTTCATTTCTTCACAATGCACTGTTACATTTTCAAGAAAGTAATATACAGCAATGTATTTTTAAAAACTATTATATAATTGCATTCATTACAGCTCAGCCAACTGGAGATAACTTGATAAAACACTTCCCACTGCAAGAGTCATTTTCAGCCTCCATGCCACCTCTAGCCTTCTCCATGGCAGATCCGCCTCACTGAGTCTTACCTGCATGTCTAGATCTGACGTGTGTCTCAGGAGGGGGGGAGATGAGAAGCGTGGTGGGACGCTTGCCTGACTAACATGTCCTTCAGTCGAAATTTCTATTTGGCATCATTGAGCTTTAACTGGATTTCTTGCCTGCAGGTGGTCAGGAGGTCAATGTGTGTGTACCATTGGGAGTCTATGCAAGTGTGTGTATGTGTGAATAGATAGAGTGTCAAAGGCTGCACTAAAGTATCAGACTAACCTGCCACTCAGCTGTTGCGGCGGTATGTGTTCCCATGGGAATCCCGTTTTAGCCAATTAAATGCAAAGATGACATGAGACCACGGAAGGGGTTTTAAATTGATGAAAGAGAGTCTGTGGCCATGGAGACAGATCTTTGGAGCTGGATTCAATCATCTCATTTTATAATTTTATTACAAATATACTGTAGACTACCCAGACTACAGTATATGCTACTGGATCGTTTTTGTGGATCATCTCCACTTAGAGTCAGCATGAAATCAAAATTTACCCTATTGAACGGACATTTTGAACGATTCATCGCTGCATGCTATTGAAAAGAAAAAAATGTCTTTCATCACTTCACTAAACCCATTTATTTTTCAGTGCTTAGTTTTCACAAACCAGTCAATTCATAGATCATTTTCAGTTTTTTCAGTTTAAATGAATTAGTTTGCGAACTTCATGTGTTAAGATCCAAAATCAATGTGCGTACAGTGTCTGCCTTTGTGTTTATAATGTTCCATCACTTTCCCTCACAGAATCTCTCTCCTTCTTTCAGTCCTCACCCTCAGCCTTTAATCTTTTTTTCAAGATAACCCTCATCACCTTTTCCCCTTCATTCCCTATACTTTCCCTCTTTTCAGATGAATCATGTTCTTTTCAGAGGTTCGATGTGGGCTATTCAGCGCCTGAAGTGGCCCACCATTACCGCCAGTGCAATCGAATTGTTCCACAGAAAGCTCTTAGCAGCAAAAAGCGCTCCAGCAACTCTGTGGAAAGCACACAAAAATGGAGTCGTCTTATTTGTCCTGATTTTGAGTGGGCTCGCAGAGTGCTTATAACTCTGGCAGTCTTCACGAGGGTCTTACTTGAACTCTTGTCTTTAAACCGTTAGCCCACATTTTATTGAAAGTTTAAAAGCATTTATCTATCTTTTCTCAGGGGCATTCCAGGGAAGAAATGCGGGAACATTATCTTCACGGCTGAGGAACTCAGCAATTGCAGGGTCAGTACAAAACTAACGCACATGCACACACACATTGTCTACTGTCTTTCATCAAGCTGAATGCCTAAAGCATTGTATTTAAATATCAGAGGTGAAGTGCCTTTTTTTGCCAATGTTAGGTACTGAGAGACAGAAAAAGCAAAATGATATCTAGATTTTCCCAGTTAATCCATTATGGATTTCTCTAGTCATTTATGAAGAAGCATCTCGGTGAATCTCATGAAACCTGTCAATAATGCATCATATTTCATTACGTGACATATTTCATTAAAGAAATTTAAATTAATAATTATATTTTGTTTAATGGAAAGGAAGCTTGTAGTACCATTAAGATTGGTTTTGTTGTCACTACAACATTGATATGGTAATGAGCACATTTTTTTCCCTAATTTAAATTACTGCTAAGAAAAAAAATATATTTTATGTCATATATTTACACATCATGGAAGTATTTTTTCTTTAATTTTTTGTAGCAAAAAATTTAGTACCATTATGATTTGCATTACAAAATATATATTTTTAAAATAAAAAAGTTGTTTTTGATATATTAAAGTATTTATACATCATATTTGTTGCACTTTATTTTACTGTATGTTAATGTTAAATAAAAACGTAGTAAATATATGTGTCATGACCATCAAATCAATGGCCATCACTTTTATGCAAAGCAGCCAGAATGTTTCTTCATTCCATGATCCTTTCTCATATTGAATATTGTTTTATAAACTGGTCACCCACAAACGCCACAACACTCAAAGCAAGTCACTTTTCAAACGAGCTTTAAAAATCTTTGATAGAAAACCGCTCTCATATCATCACTGCCTAATACTGCAGAAATATAACCTGCTAAGCTTTGAAACATTTCTGAAGTTCAAATATGCCTGTGCTATATATAAGTTCCTACATGGACTTGCCCCACTCCCACTAAGTGAATATATTAAATTGAAAATAACGGATGGTGGAAGAACTGTAACCAGGGCATCCACGTGCGGTGATTGTATGGTGCCTTACAGACATACAACATTTGGACAATACTGTATGTATTGTCAATTAAGGGGTCAGAGATCTTGAACAAGTTACCGGCTGCCATGAGAGAATGCCTGACTTACCTCAGCTTTAAGAATCAGCTCAAACAATGGTTCTAGACACATTAAATTTGTGACCACTAGCAGTCTTTGTTGTATTTTATGTGTATGGGTTTGTTCACTGTTGTATTGTCTAAGTATATGTATGTATACCATACCAGATCTAGCACTTTAAATACCGCAGTAAATAGTACTTTAACATAATTAAAATGTACTTAATGTACATAGAATAGCACTTTACTGTGTCCGCTGTACACTCTCAGAAAAAAGGTACAAAAGCTGTCACTGGGGCTGTACCTTTTCAAAAGGTACATTTTTGTACCTAAAGCGTGCATATTGGTACCTTAATGGTACATATTAGCACCTAAAATGTACATATCAGCACTTAAAATGTACATATTAGCACCTAAAATGTACATATTAGCACCTAAAATGTACATATCAACACCTAAAATGTACATATCAGCATCTAAAATGTACATATCAACACTTAAAATGTACATATTAGCACCTGAAATGTACATATTAGTACATATAATGTACATATTAGTACATAAAATGTACATATTAGTACCTATAATGTACATATTAGTACCTAAAATGTACATATTAGCACCTAAAATGTACATATTAGCTCCTAAAATGTACAGATTAGTACCTAAAATGTACATATCAACACTTAAAATGTACATATTAGCACCTAAAATGTACATATGAGTACCTAAAATGTACATATCAACACTTGAAAGTTGAAATGTACATATTAGCTCCTAAAATATACATATCAACACTTAAAATGTACATATTAGCACCTAAAATGTACATATTAGTACTTAAAATGTACATATTAGCACCTGAAATGTACATATTAGCTCCTAAAATATACATATCAACACTTAAAATGTACATATTAGCACCTAAAATTTACATATTAGCACCTAAAATGTACATATTAGTACCTAGAATGGACAAGTTTACCTTTTGAAAAGGTGCAGCCCCAGTGACAGCTTTGCTAAGATGCCCATTGCTAAGATGTCCCTTGAAGACTTACAATGATCAATGCAAGACCGTAAAATCATGCCAAGTGCAGCATTTGGCTCTCTATTTTGTCCCATCCATGTTAATACCCTGTCCATCTCTTTTCAGTCATTCCACTCACAATTGGGCTGTTAGTGCCTTGGGCCAGTCCATAAAACCACATCATTTCTGATGGCTCAAATTATGTATATATATACAATTTCGTCCCTTTGTGTCCTTGTAATAGTATGTAACTACAGGGAGTGTTTGGCAGAAAGCTGTGACAGTTCACCTCAAAAACAGCTTCTTCCTCCCCAAGAGGGACGGGCCGTTTTAAAAGGCAGATGAGCTGTCTGTCCAGTGTGTCACACAGACCGTAGTTCCTTGTGTGCTCCCTAGACTCTCTCTCTCTCTCTCTCTCTCTCTCTCTCTCTCTCTCTCTCTCTCTCTCTATCAAGATCCAATTAAATCTGTTGCATGTGTGACTTCCCTCCTGGTCTTGAGGGTCTCCCTAGAGATCTGGTATTCTGAAGAGAACAGCACCAATAAATAGCTAAACACTGGAGACCTCCGCTCAACATTAATATGTATGAATCAATTGCTGTTCTCCTCTAACACAAGTGTGTCCTCTCTGTGGAATTGATTCCTTGTCCTAGTATTTCGCCTTTGTTGTATCCTGAACTCCTGCTCTGGAGAGATGTTAACTGAGGCCAGCAATTAAAATGCATTGTTGGATATAATAGTGCTAGTATCGAAGACTCAGAGTCTGGAGTGCATGTGCTTTGTTTTCTTGTTTGTTTTTGGCAGCTCTAGGAATGTTCAATTCCCATCTATCCCAATGTAATCAAAGTTTTTTTTTTTTATAACAGGACATTGCAACCATGCAACTCTGTGCTAACAAGTTGGATAAAAAGGATTTCTTCGGGAAGTCCGACCCCTTCCTGGTGTTTTACCGCAGCAATGAAGATGGCACGTGAGTATGAGTGCTTAAAGGAGTATTCAGTGTGCTTCCTATTACTAATGAACATCTTTTTTTCAGTTTTCCACCCCTGTTGTTTCCAGGGTCATGCAGTTTGAAATGTTGACAACAAACACAGATGTTTTTCAGATTTTCTTCATCAGTATTCTCTCCATATTTATGATTATTTGCAGCCTTTAGCCACTACTTATACTGTAACTTTCCGCATCCTTCACTGGAAACCAAAAGTAAGTCATTCGCGCTAAAAGATTACTCTTTAAACTCTTGCACCTGGGAACAATACATGTCGACACCATAATCTACTATTATATACTCGAGCAAGGCAGTATTTGACTCTGATAAGTGTATCCATAGCAGACTTTTGTTATTGTAATATAACGTAGTTGTTTGGCTGATCATTTTTACGGGAATGGCCATAACCAGGGTTTGGAAATTAGTAAGGTCTGGGGTATTTTGTCAACCTTATATGGGTACCTTTTAATTGGGTGCACTCTCTCCATTGGTGAATAGACTAAGTAAAGGCGACAACAACCAGTGCATTATTGGTGTTGAAGTTTTCCCTAACTATTTGTCCCAAAGGGAAGTCAACAGCCTTTTCCCCTCTGTTTTCTCAAGTCAGGTTGCACCGATTTCGACTTTATACTGTATATTCAGCCAAGTTAACAGCAGTACACAGATCTATAGAGTATGTTTCATAATGAAATATGCCAAATATGCAAACACTGCCCATGAAGAAGGCTATGCTATTCCATTCAGTTTAGTAGTTAACCTTTCACATAATCATGCTAAGAAAATGTTCTTATTATCATCCATATAGAAATGCTTGTAAACGAAAACTATTACAGGAATAAGAATTGTTGCATGCATAATAATCAAATAATAAAATCCCCCAATGGAGAGTGTACCCAATTAAAAGGTACCCATATAAGGTTGACAAAATACCCCAGACCTTACTAATTTCCAAACCCTGGTTATGGCTATTCCCATAAAAATGATCAGCCAAACAACAATATATTACACTAACAAAAGTCATTGTAAAGGTAAAAAGAGCTTAAACAAAAATAAAATTCTGTCATCATTTAATCACCATTAACTTTCCAAACCTGTATAACTTCATTTCTCCTGCGGACTACAGACGAAGTTATTTAGAAGTACTTTGGTGTGTCCCAATTGACTTTAAATTAATTTCACTGTAAATGGGTATGGATGACAGAATTTGCTGACTTTTGGGTGTATATCAGTGGCGTGCAGTGGTTTGTATAAATCTCATCAAGTTATTCTTTTGAGCATTTTTACATTTTACATTTATTCCAAAATAATAACTAAAGACAGCAACAATTTAAAAGCAATATATTTTATTTGTAAACTGACATTTAGCCGTTTTTCTTAATAGTCAACATATTTTCTGATCATCAGTCATCATGCTCAGTGAACACTGGTAACGGACACGAAGATTTGTCTTTAATTTCATTTTCACCAAGCTGATTTTGACGTGACACAAAATGGTGGGATCTAAGTGGATGAGTTGTTTACTTACTTTTTAATTAGTCTTCCCATTAACACCATCATTTTGATCATTCAGACTGATTCGCGATCATGCACGTAAACAAGAGGCGGGATTTATCGTGTGAACCAATCATAACCAATCATAGTACAATGGATGTATTGCCTCCTCCTACGTGACTTTCCGTCGTTCATTCATTCTCAATTACCCCCCACTAAAACCTACCACATGCTTTAGGGGGTCTGTGAAAAGTCAATGGGCTCAAGGGAGGCAAGAGAGATGCGGACCCCCACTCAAACTTTATCTACTTGTGTCGCTGTTGGACAAACTAAAAAAACTATTGAAAACTATTTTTGGCACTGCCTCCCATGCATTTTTTTTGTTTGTCATGTTTAAAGCGAGAAAATCTCAACCAGTCAGATCATATTGCGGGATTAATAAACAGCAAAACGGAACTTAAGGTTGCATCTTTTCAGGAAACTGTTCTAGATGGAGCATGGTAAAAACAAAGATTCATCACTTCTGGACATGGTGTTAGCGTCATGTTTTGACATGAAAACACAAAATGATCCCTAAGTGTTAGCTCAATTGACTGATAACAGAGGGTTATGGATGGTAGTTTTGTGAATCCCAAGAGGCTCTTCATGCCCACCATGAGCTGCTCTTCATGTTAACCACTTGTATTGATGCTGCCCTGTAGTTGGTTGATATTCATTTTCAAACGTATTCCTTCAAAGAAAACCATACAGCTGTCGTAGCAAGCCTTTAAATAAGATTTCCTTTTTGATTTGGCTCTTTTGTAGGTTCACTATCTGTCACAAAACAGAGGTGGTAAAGAATACTTTGAACCCTGTGTGGCAGCCCTTCACCATCCCAGTGCGAGCGCTCTGTAATGGAGACTATGACAGGTGAGGCTCTTTAAAACCCTTACAGAGAGTATAAACCCTGCTACTTTAAGATGATGTGAAAACAAAATCGTTTAATACATGTCTGGTTATTAAATATTCACTCATTTCACTAAACATGTAAAAAGTATTTTGTCTGTCAATTATCCCTATTCAGTCACTTACTTTCCTAGTCAACACATTTAGTTCCTTTTTAATAATATGTAATTTTTGTGCTCTTTACTCAGATTTGACTGCATACAAAACATCACATTCTAAAACCTTATACTTTTTTCACTATATAGATACAGTAGATTTTTTTTTTCATGTGCATTGGTCCTCCGCATGTTTTTGGGTCATTTGTTTGTTTCACCACCCAAATAATTAGTTTAACTTTCCATCTGGGTTTGATTAACACATATATTATCCATACAGAACGTATTTCTTCATTTAATGAGAAGTACAGATTGTTGAAATCACACAGAACAGATCCAATGTGATATAATATATATATATATATATATAAATGCACTAACATTGTTAAAAAAATCATTTATATTTTCAATTCAATTCACATTTATTTGTATAGCGCTTTTCACAATAATACTTATTGATTCAAAGCAGCTTTACAGAAAGTACACCTCTACATTACAATTTAGAGTGATTTGTTATCAGATGTGAGGTGACTATGTCCAAGTTATGTATATAAATCACAAATTTAGCCAATAATATATAAATTTAAGGGTGAAACAAAGAGCTCATTGAAGTAATAAATACATGTTTGTTAACAAACGATTAGGATATATAGAAAAATTATTTTGCATTGGTGCATGTTGATTTAGATCTTGCTTCATCTGAAGTCCTTACAGGTGTCTTCATCAGAATAACAATAAAAAAAAAACAGCATTAATTTATATTTTTGTTTGTGCATCATTTTGACAGCCCTAATACAGTAAATATGATATGAGTAGATCAGTATGAATCAGTATGTTAGATTAATGGGTGCAATCTGAGAGCCAGTACCTTTGTATCAATGTCCCCAACATTTAAATAATCTTTGGCCTTATTTGATTTTTGAAAGGAATATATTTTTTGTTGCACCTTTAAGCATCCCTCAGACTTGTGTACTGAGCTCTGAGGTGTTAAAACGAAGCGCCGCTGGTTCTGTGAGCTGTGGAAACAGGCTGCTGTGTCACTGTGGCAATGGGAATAATCCTGGTGTGATTTTGGACTGGCTCTGTGGACTCACCAGGCTCCCGTTATACTCTGACCTTTTGCGAAAATTCAGGATGTCTGCTTTTAGATATTGACTTGCTGTGAGGTTTGATTTGTTTGTGATCTCTCCAGAACAGTGAAGATTGATGTTTATGACTGGGACAGAGATGGAAGGTACGTTGTTCTTCATGGCTCGTGTTCCCCTCGTGGGTAGTAAATATTCTGTTTACGAACACAAATTACCCTGCATAACAAGAATAACTCAAGTGATATTTTCATTAGCCAAAATAATTTCTTCTCTGCATGCTCATGCGACGTTCATTAAATATTCCTCAGATGAGTAAACGCTTTCATTTTTCTTCAGTCATGACTTCATCGGCGAGTTTACCACCAGTTATAGAGAGCTGTCTCGTGGACAGAGCCAATTCAATGTTTATGAGGTAAAAACTCTCTCTATATATATATATATATATTTTTTTTTTTTTTACAAATTTGATTAATTGAGTTCTGGCAAAACACAACACATTAACACATTTGACTGGTTTTAAAAACATAAATAGTAAAAAATAATATAATAAATAAGCATTTTTTTGTTTTTAATTGTTTATGTATTTTTATGCAGTAACAGGGTTGTGCTGAAAATGTGGGACGGAGCTATAATAATATAATATTGTTTTAATTTTTTACTACAGTGATTTGAATATTATTTCAATTGATTATCAAAATGTTGTCATCGTTGTAGGATTTTTATTGTTAGATACAACCAAAAAGGTGCAAACAGGCTAAGAGGAGGAATACAGACATTTAATGTGTTGAAAACTAGCTACTTATCATGCCAGGGTAATTTTTTGTTAGATAATATTTTATCTAACATAGTTCTAAACATGTTCCTCTAATGCCTCTTAAAAAGTAATGGGACAACAACGTGGGCCGTATTCATGAAAGTGCCAAAAATGTTTCGTGAATCATAAAAGAAAACACATGAGGACACTTCAGTAATATGTCATATTTTTTTTTAGCCGTGCTTGATGGGTGTCTTTTTGTTTCTTTCAGGTTCTGAATCCTAAGAAGAAAGGCCGGAAAAAGAAATACGTCAACTCTGGCACGGTACGTGTGAATGAATTACCTGTCAAGCGCTCTTCTCTTCTGATTTATTTTCATAATGACTTCCATTATCTATCCTCTCTCTTTCTTTTTTTCATTCTCTCTAGGTAACACTTTTGTCCTTCAAAGTGGAATCGGAGTACACATTTGTGGACTTCATTCGGGGCGGGTGAGTGCCCCTTAAAAAGTCCCTGGATAAATTAGTCTGGAGAAAGATGCAGATTAACTGGTTCGAATCGAGAGCAGCTGTATCGGGCATGCATGTAAACCATTTGTGGAATTATAGTTAGTCAATCTGAATATCTTGTGTTCGAGACAATACCAGTTAACTAGAAGTGGATATTATTGGTATTGTGCTTTCAGGACAGTTTAGTAACCATCATTTTTTTTTCAGGGATTACCAGCATGTGTGTTGAATACTGATACAAATAAATGAAATGCACTATAGGAATATACAGTTTTTTTTGTGCCATATATCCCAGGAATAGTCAAATAGTTTAAGGCTATAATAAAATCTGATAACAAAAAATAACAATTTGATGCTAATTCAATGTGATTATTTAAAATAAAATGCTAAAAATACACACAATGTCCCTTAAATTCCATGTTTTATAAAGGAAAACTGCATCACCAATCCATGCTTACTGAGAGCAGATAGCAAAAAATAAGTGAGGAGCCCATTTTTAATCAATTGACAGCTCTAATAAAAAATGTAGAGACATGTTTGCTAAAGCAAACATCACATAATCATTTCAAAACAACTTTATCAAGGCAATGATTCAGTATACCAGTGTGTCATACCATATGCTTGCCTTTTAATTAGAGCTAAACCTTGAATTATGCATTGACTTGATAAAAAAAAACATTATGTACTGTACATTAAAAAAAAAACAACAAACAAGAATATTTATTTATTTATTAATTTGATATGTCCAGGTTAGAAGCATTTTGATCAGGAATTTTGCATCATGGAAATGTAATTTTAAGTAGTGTACTTTAATTCGCAACATAAATATGCTATTATATAAAAACATAATATATTTATATAATTGCTTTTGTCTATTATAAATATGTATTGATATGGCATCCAAAAGTTAAAATAGTCCACATTGAAAATCTATTGAATTTAATCCTGGGAATAAAGTATTAATATTTGAAACATTTAAAAAAAAAAAATGAATTTGATGAATGGAAATCTATGTAGAGTTTTTCTGAATTGTTAAAGCGCTCTGAACCAAATTCTCAACACAGCCTAAACCAATTTGTTGAATAAATCACTCTGTAAATCCTTCAACAAGTTCAGGCAGTTATGACGCCATTTGCAAATCTCATGTACAAAACACATTCTCACTCACATACCGCACTGTGATGCACTTGTGTTGCAAAACGCTAAACACAGGCAGGAAAAAGTTAAACACAACTAAAACACAGTTGTCATCGATTACACATCGAGAGTGTATAGGTGGACAGATGTACTGAATGTTGATACGAACAATAGATGGAAACAATCTGAAAAGGAGAGGAGGGGGTGGACGAGGAGGAAGAGGAGGAGGATGTGAAAGAGCCAGGTGTGGAGAGTGTTGTTAGGCTGAGTCAGATGTTCTCTGAATGTAGTTTGAAGGTTTGGTTTTGTGTTGAAGGTTTTGAGAAAGCATGATGGTTTTGAGAAATGTGTTCAGGAAAACGGTAATATTTGGATTCTGGACTATTTCTAGATTACTAATCAAATGTGTGACATAAAGCATGTGAACTCCTTTGTACTAAAGGTCAGCCGTCTTGCTTCCTTCTAAGCATGGGTAATATGGATCAGGTTTTGTTCATTTCAGCTCTACTGCTGTTATTAAAACAAAAGGGGGACTTGCTGCTTAACTATCAGTTGTGCAATTCTCATTTTTCTCAGTTATTTAGCTTCATAACCAGATTCAATCATACACTCTTAGAAGAAAAGGTTCTATATAGAACCTTAAAAGGTTCTATCAGCGCTACGTATTTGGAACCCCTAAAAGGTTCTATACACTATTAAAAAAAGGGTTCCTCTGGGTTCTGTATAGAACCCTGGGGTTCCATACTTGGTCAATAGAACCTTTTACCAAAAAAAAATGGTATATAGAACCATTTTGAAGTTCCATATATGAAGCGGGGGATGGAACCATTTTCTGGTTCTAAATAGAACCATTACTTCTAAGAGCGTAGGCTCGTTCTTACGTACTAGAGCATGTAGCATAAAGCGCTGCTTTAAATCTCTTGACAGACTAAAAGACGTAAATGAAATTTGCGTATATTCGAAATGAAAGATATCGAATTGTACTGGATGTCAGTTTGCTTGTTTTGCTGTAAGTGGGTTGTAGAGGCTACACTGGAACATCTACCCAGCGATTTCTGTAGTCACTCGGCTCTCAATACTCCTAGCAGAGGAGGCAGAACAAGGGGGCTTTTGGCTTCAGCGTCGGAGGAAGGATTAGAGCATGGGTGTAAGCAAGGATCCTAGAGCTGGCTGCAGGGGGCGGTTGGGATACGTCCCTTCTCGCTGTGCCGCCACCTTGAGATGTTCCGGGATTAAAGGAGCGAAATATTAGTGAAGGGTCCCCGGCTGATGACCCCGCAGCCATCTCTGTGGCACTGGGAGAGGTGTGTCAGGCAGAAATGGGGCACACTGTAAAAAAATATTTTCAAGATTTGTTATCACAACATATTTTCTTTTGTCAAATCAATTTTATAATAATTTATTTAGTTGAGATAACTTATTATTTTGAGTTTCTGATGATTAAATTAATCTCCTTCATTGTATTAACTCACTTTTTCCAGTTCAATCAACTTAAAATTTTAAGGCAACCCACGTTACTTAATTTTTTAAGTTAAACCAATATTTTTTTTTACAGTGTAGTAATCACAACATTTTTTCTTTTGTCAAAACAACTTAAATAATTTATTTAGTTCAAATAACATATAATTTTGAGTTTCTGATAATTAAATCATTCACCTTCAATGTATTAACTCAATGAACTTAAAATTTTAAAGCAACCAGGTTACTTACTTTTTTTTAAGTTAAACCATCAATATTATTTTTACAGTGCAGATAAAGACTTTAATCCGCAAGAAACTATGCTTCTAACCACAGGGCCAGAAAATGGTTTTAGGAAACATTGTCTTGATCAACTATGCTGATAACGATGGAACTTGCGACCATAGTTGGTTAACAATGCACTTGAGAAACACACATCTGAGTGTGATTCGAACCGACATGGGAGGCATGGGAAGGATGCTACACTCTTAGAAGAAATGGTTCTATTTAGAACCAGAAATGGTTCCATCCCCCGCTTCATATATGGAACTCCAAAATGGTTCTATATAGAACCATTTTTTTTTTTTGGTAAAAGGTTCTATTGGCCAAGTATGGAACCCCAGGGTTGTATATAGAACCCAGAGGAACCCTTTTTAAGAGTGTATAGAACCTTTTATGGGTTCCAAATACATTGAACCTTTTCTTTTAAGAGTGTAAAGACTGCAGCCTCTTGCATCAGTCTCCAGTGTGCCGATCTAGCTAATATTTATAATTTGAAAAAAATAAGCATTTTCACTACCGGTAAAGTCTCTTTTGCTCACCAAGGCTGCTCTTATTTGGTCAAAAATATAGTAAAAATAGAAATATTGTGAATTATTACTACAATTTAATAATAACTGTGTAATTTATTAAGCTGAATTTTCAGCATCATTACTCCAGTCTTCATTGTCACATGTGCTGATTTGCTCAAAAAACATTTGATGTCAAGATTTTTTGATGAATATAATTTTTTTTTTGTAACATTAGAAAAGTCTTTACTGCCTTGATAAATTGAATCCATCCTTGCTGAATTTCTTACTAACCCCAACATTTTGAAACATGTAAATTAGCAAATCATGTCAAGTACCAATATGATTGGTTACATCTTTTGACTGTGACTCTTTACTGTTAAAACAGAACACAGCTGAACTTCACCGTAGCAATAGACTTCACCGCCTCTAATGGTAAGACCATCTTCATTGATTGAAATGCAACCATTTGGGTCTGTGTGGCATGCAAATGTCACATGTCCATTTTAGATTGGCCTCAATGTCTTTGGACTTGTGTCTAAACTTGTATTGATTGATACCTGAATGCAGGAAACCCATCACAGCCGACATCGCTCCACTACATGAACCCGTATCAGCTGAACGCGTACGCCATGGCCCTTAAAGCCGTAGGGGAAATCGTCCAGGATTATGACAGTGACAAACTCTTCCCTGCCTATGGCTTTGGAGCTAAACTCCCTCCTGATGGCAAGATCTCTCATGCTTTTCCCCTGGTGAGTAACGGCTCAAAAAGAGCCATCATTAAAACGCACACAGTAATGTTGGATGGTTAAAGATTAGTGAAGATCATTTACTTACACTCACGTCGTTCCAAACCGACATGACTTATTTTTCCTTTGATGGCATGGCACACAAAATGTTTTTTTTCCTCCTTCTTCTTCTATACACTGCATACATCCTCATGTATTATATATGAACTTGTGGAGGTTCTCTCCAATGCATGTGTGTTCTGACCTCGCAGAACTCGGACTGTGAGAATGCAAACTGCGTCGGCATCGAAGGCGTGCTGGAGGCGTACTATGACTGTCTTCGTAAAGTGCAGCTCTACGGCCCCACCAACTTTGCCCCTGTCATCAACCAGGTGGCACAGTAAGCTAAACAGTCCTCCTGCAATTGACACGAGGATGAGCTCTCTTTCTGTCTCTCTGCCCTGGTCTTTTTTCTGTCTCCCCTGTGAGCTGAACTCCTTCCTGTCACTATCCACTTGTTATTCACTCTAAAGCCTGTCCTCTCACTCCACCACACAAATGCACTTACTGTACGCGCACACACGAAGACTCCTCCAGAATCCTGTGCTTGACTAACACTTCACACGGTGTACCTGCTGCTCAGATGCAGCCGAGGTCTGATGTTTACCACGCAGAAACTTTTAAAAAGGGACGTATCATGGAAAGCAGGATTTTTCTTGCTTGCTTGGAATAAGGGACTTTGATGTACTATGCAAGCAGCGTTCAAAGCGGCCTCTCCAGTCACCGATTATTTATTGAAACTGAGCTACAAAAATGGGTCATTTAAAAATCAGTGTTATTGTGATGTGAAGCCATGAGCACCTTAACATTTTAGGTTTAAATGTAATGGGATGATTGAAAGTTTAAGCTATTTCAAATATGAAGAGGTTAGCCTTTTACAGCAGAGGTCATTCACATGTAGGGTCAAAAGTACAGTAGCAAAAACAAGCTGTTTAATAATTATAGGGGTCAGATGTTGGTTGACAATTGTTGAATTTATTCATAGTGAAAGGCAATATTTAACAAAAATAGTATTATACAAAATATAATATATTATTATTATATAGAATATAGTAATAGTACTTGTTATTATTTTTAATAGTAATAAAAAATCTATATGACATTAACAACATTAATTTAATAATTATATTAAGTCTAACAATATACATTTAGCAAAAACAAGCTGTTTAATAATTCTAAAGGTCAGATAGGGGTTGACAATTGTTGAATTTATTCATGGTAAAAGGTAATATTTAACAAAAATAGTATTATACAAAATATTATATATTTGTATTATTATATAGAATATACTAATTCTACTTATTATTATTTTAATAGTAATAAAAAATGTATATGAGATTAACAACATTAATTTAATAATTATATTAAGTCTAACAATATCAATTTAGCAAAAACAAGCTGTTTAATAATTCTAAAGGTCAGATAGGGGTTGACAATTGTTGAATTTATTCATGGTGAAAGCTAATATTTAACAAAAATATTATTATACAAAATATTATATATTATTATTATTATACTAATACTACTTATTATTATTTTAATAGTAATAAAAAATGTATATGACACTTAACAACATTAATTTAATAATTATATTAAGTCTAACAATATAAATTTAGCAAAAACAAGCTGTTTAATAATTCAAAAGGTCAGATAGGCGTTGACAATTGTTGAATTTATTCATGGTGAAAGCTAATATTTAACAAAAATATTATTATACAAAATATTATTATTATTATTATTATACTAATACTACTTATTATTATTTTAATAGTAATAAAAAATGTATATGACATTAACAACATTAATTTAATAATTATAATAAGTCTAACAATATAAATTTAGCAAAAACAAGCTGTTTAATAATTCTAAAGGTCATATAGGGGTTGACAATTGTTGAATTTATTCATGGTGAAAGCTAATATTTAACAAAAATAGTATTATACAAAATAATATATATTATTATTATTATTATTATACTAATACTACTTATTATTATTTTAATAGTAATAAAAAATGTATATGACATTAACAACATTAATTTAATAATTATATTAAGTCTAACAATATAAATTTAGCAAAAACATTCATGAAACATGCATGAATAATTAAAAAATTGATTATTTATTAAAAAAATGTTTTGCATGTCATGACATAATAAGGGTGACATCAAACATTAGTGACATTATGTCATCAAACCGTGATATTATAAAGCAGAAAAACATGGATAATTAGTATTCTTTTGTCACAGAAGAAGAATGTTAATCTTAGTCTCTGGTCTGCTTCAAATGTCACATATATACACCGGTCATCACACAACATGAACCTTTCACACACACGTGAAGAAGCTTTTAATTGCCCTTGTCCGTTTCAAGGCTTCTTCAGATCCAGTTAAATCTCTCAATCTAAAGAAAATCAAACTCCCAGAGCGGCAGATGTGCTTTAAGAGGCAGATATTGATCGCCCGCTGCTGAAGTGGCCAACTTTTCAACTTGGTATGAGTCTTCTCTCTGGGCTCGCCACTTCTTGCGTGTCGTGAATGAGACAATATCTGGAGGTGGTTATTAGGGTCAATGGACTGAAAGGAACAGACAGATTTAATAAAAAAAGGGGGCTTAGATAAAATTTGGTGGATTTCATTGGATATTTCCAGTGATATGCTGCAACACATAATCATAATCAAATCAAAATCAAACCCATTTCAAGGAATCAGAATATCATAGAGGCTTGTTTGCAATCACCCATAGCAACCGTGTAGCAGAGCACTTGTTTTATTGCAGCCAGACAAATGAAACCCTTTTCCCTGGAAGCATTTTTAGTTTCTGAGAAGTATTTTTTTTTTTAATATAGATGCTCCTAATTCTAACTGTACTGTAAATCCTCAGGTGCGCATCAGAGGTGACAGATGGCTCTCAGTACTTTGTGTTGCTGATCATCACAGACGGTGTCATTTCCGACATGGTGCAGACTAGAGAAGCCGTGGTCACCGTGAGTTATTTTTGCTTGTTTAGACGTTCATGATGTTCTTGTAAATTCAATAATCTTTTTAGCAGGGCCAATACTACCTCTCCTTCTTTCAGGCGGCGTCCCTGCCCATGTCAATCATAATCGTGGGAGTCGGCCCTGCTGAATTTGATGGTGAGATTATGGCCCAGCAAAAACCGAGATGGTCTCAAAACGAGAATACGATATGTGATGTAACTATTCTGTTGTTAATGTAACAGCTATGGAGGAGTTGGATGGAGATGAGGTTAGGGTGTCCTCCAGGGGACGTGTTGCTGAGAGAGACATTGTCCAGGTACGTAATGTAATATATTCGAGATTATTATTATTCATCATTGAAAAAGTCTATTTGGCCCTGAGTAAGTTTAACATTATACATTTTTCTCATCTGAATAATTTAAATCATGTTAGGCTGAGGTCCCTTAAATAATATTAAACAGATACAACGTTTGATTTTAATAATGGATTAGTAAATATTGAAATTAACTTCAACTAAGATTAATAATTAGATCGTTAGTCATTAGTTCATGTTAAAGCTACACTGTGTAACTCTTTTAGTTTATTCTTAGCTAAAAACACTTAGTTCTTTCAAAAATATATGTGCTCATTAATGTATATTTACTTCGTTCAAGTAATAAAGTATTCTCGTGAGTGTATAATATGCCATTGAAAATACATACAGGTAAGGGGTTCTAATGTCGCCCCTCCATCTTGAAAGTACATTAGCCAATGAGGGACATACCCGTTAATTCAAGCTTCACCTTTCGCATTTACGTTTGAGTTAACACTCATGGACGAGGTAGAACCGGAAGCCATTTTAATCTTGGACTACATTGGCCACCGTAGGAGTTAAAACGAAATCGGAATTGAGAGGAACAGAAACTAATATTCACTGGATGGTCATATACCTTTTCACTGCTAGATGGGGCTAAAAATCACAAAGTGTAGCTTTAAGTAATGTAGCTAACAAATGGAACCTCATTGTAAAGTGTTACCATAATAAAAAAAAAGTGGTTTTGATATGCGACACATTTCACAAATATGGCACACTTTGTTTAACTGTTTAAAGCTTTAGAGATAAATTCAAAAAAAGATTTGTGAAATGATTTCTCTTTTTAGAATTATTTTATTTATTAGACATTTTAGATTAATTATTATTACGATTTCTATTTATATTTTTTATTTATACTTGTTAAATATCATATAAAATTATATAGTATATTTTATTTATTATTTTAACCTATTTTTTTTAATAAAGTCAGAAAGACATTTTTCATGAGATTCATCTCTGTATCTCTGATTTAGTTTGTGCCGTTCCGCGACTACGTCGACCGATCCGGAAACCAGGTCCTCAGCATGGCCCGACTGGCTAAAGATGTCCTGGCCGAGATCCCCGACCAGCTGCTGTCGTTCATGAAGAGCAGAGGCGTTGAACCCAGACCAGCCCTCTCCCCCTCTCCTACGCCACAGATTAACGTCCACCTCTGATCCCAGAGCAGTTTTTTACCCTCTCCCCCCAAACACAGCTCTATCTTCACGTCTGAACCCCCCCGGGTCCGTTACTGGGGATGCACATTTTTACTTTCCACATAGGTTAGCAGTAGCACATTATGTAGTTACAATAATAATCAACTGAAATCAGGAACACGTTAATGTAAGTGTGTGCTGTGATACTTTATAATCAGCCAGTGATCATTCAAAGCAGTTCTTGCTCGCCTGGAATGGAAGATGTGCACGTAAAAAGAGGGCGAATTTCCTAAAAAGAAATGTCTGGGTCTCGTCTCACCCAAAAATCTAAATATGAGAAAATATACATCAAATTTGACATAAAATACAATTCATATAAATTACATTGCACTGAGACATTATTTTCTCATTCCTAAATCTTGTCACCATAAAAAGAGTCTCTGTGCACTCTCTCACACTCGTGGTTGGCAGGCTGTGCTGTACGCCGTAAAACACGCATGCACAGGGCACTTTTAACGTCGCACGTCATCTTTGTATTTCACGTAGATTCTCGGGCCAATATATATATTTCATTTTCTCACTGGCTGAACTAGTTGCGCCGGCACACTTTTGAGTGTGTAAATATTTTCTAATTTGCGCCCGATTATGAAAGAAGCTAATAAGCAGAAAAAAACGGATGCCTGTGCGGGAACACCGGCACACTCCGAGTCTTCCGCACATCTCGAGTGGATGTAGCTAATTACCTGGAGAAACTGAGGTGCCAATCAGTGCAATTCAACCAGAGAGAGGAAGATTGAGGGAAGAAATATCCAGAGTGTAATCAGCAGAGGTTAATGGGAACAGGAAGTGTGCAGACGGATGGCGTGACAAAGATAAATCAGGTGATCAGCAGAACGACAGAAAGAGATAGGGATTTCTTTTTATGAAGCTGCTGAGACAAAGGTGGATTTTACAGGTGAATCTCATGGAGAAATGCCTGGGTCATATTTTACCCCAAATCGGCCATTTAAAGCACTGTTACAATATTTTTTATGACAAAATTGCCCAGAACCCAATTATTATTATTTTTTTGGGGGAGTAATGGATACTTACTATTGCACTTTAAAAATACTTTGCAATTTAAATTATGGATGCACTATACTATATATCAGTTATTGTTTTACCTTTATTGTTTTTAATGCTCACCTAAAGTTATATTTTTTGAAAAACATTATATAAATAATCTCTAAAAATATTTTTTTTCCATAATGTAGGCTACTTTATAATTGTTTACAATGTTTTGATGCCTAAAATGACTTGTAGTATCTATAATAAAATATATATTAACTATCTAATATAATGTTTTATTTTAGTTTTTTTTAGAATTTAGAAGTTTAATATCAGCCATTTATCGGTTTTCAACCATAACAAGAAAATGAATAAGTTTTAATTGTATATTGAAATTAATATCGTGCCTAATTTCAGTAGTTAATTTTTCTTTGCCGTATTGATAATGAAATAAAGATGCTCCCAACTGCCATGAAAATATTGTCTCAATTCAATATAAAATGCAATTTTCATAGAAATAGGCTTTTCCCCCTTTCTTTTGAATTTGGAGTAGATGCATGACCCGGATGTTTCTTGACATTTTTCGTGAGGTTCACCCTTTGCATACACTGCCGTGTTTTCAAAATGCTTTCAAAAAATGATTGTAGACTCATTGAATGTTTGGCAAGTTTGGCGCATTCCAGAGGATTCTTTCATTTTTCCATCCTTTCATTCTGCTGTACATAATGAATAGTGCAGTAGCGTTCGACATCAATTCATGTTTGTATAACCTCCATGATCCTTGTTGCTGTGATCAAAATATTGCTCAGATACTTTAACGTTGAATACCGTTTTCTCCATATTTATATATACAGTAATCTATCGGAAATGTTCTAACTGTTGCTAAACTGTAGATTTGAATGATATTTGTTTCATAGTAAAGACAGCTATAGTAAACACAGCTGCTTGTGCCAAAGTGCAACCATGTAAAACATTCCTGCCAAGATTGTATATCGACATGTGTGAGGCAAAGATGTTTGTTTTATATCTCTTTGTTGTGTTTTTAATAAAGCATGAATGTCCTGTGATGACTTCTGAATCATTTATCATGCTTATTCACAGGATGAATGGATGGATAGGTGTGCACTTGTGAAAATCAGTCCCCGTTCATTGTAATTGCATGGAAATGAGGAACTAGGACATTCTTCAGAATTTCTCCTTTTGTGTTCCACACAAGAAATAACGGCAAGCAGATTTGGGATGAGATTATGGTGAGTCCCCAACAATATTCAAACCAACTTAATCCAAGTAATCCAGAAGAACAGTAAAGTCTCTGTTCAATTCTATTTGCCGTCTATTCATTGTTTTGGGATTGTAGTTCTTTGACTCTTGACTGGCATCTGGTGGCGAATATATGCTGAACTTTTTTTTCCCTTCTAGTTGCGTGTGTGTAGGAAGGGATTGGATATGTCACAGTTTGCAGAGGTGAAAGGTGAGAACATGACAAAGCAGCTGTACTAAAAACAGCCTTAACAAACACTGAAGCACTGTATTATAGTTTACATTGATTTATTTAGCATTGTACTAGGCTAGGTCATAGGCTAATGCATAATTCTGATACATTATATGATAGTTTGAGAGCTGATTGTATTGCAAACATTGTGCAAGGACTGCATTAGTCAGCTCATCTTGTTATAGGGACGAGTCTCCAGTGGTGATCAGTGTGAAGTGTTGATTGTGTGTGACATCCACTGGAGATCTCTCGAAAACTTACCATCTGTCCTCAATGCCAGCTTGTGGTTATGCCTATGAGAGGAGGAGGCAATTTAAAGGACAGGCCACTCTAAAAGGAACATTTTGTCATTATTTACTTGCATGTGGTTCCAAACCCATGGAACACAAGATTTCCAAGATCCAAAAAAGTAGCAGAACATGATAGTTTTGTGTGATGAACAGACCAAAATGTATTTGGTTATTCTTCTCACTTCTCATTACCAATTGTGATGCAGAAACTTGGTATCATGATATCACTCTTAAAAATAAAGGTTCTGGTCGGCACCAATAGCCTCAAGGGCTGATTGCTGACATATAGCGCTGTTGCACTTTGAGCGACCCGAGTTTGAATCTCGGCTCGCAGACCTTTCCCGATCCTGTCCCCCTCTCTCTCTCCCAAACTCGTTTCCTGTCAACTCTACCATCCTATCATAATAAAGGCAAAAATCTACACAAATGATTTTGATGAAAAAGAATGAAAAAAAAAAATGGAATCTGCACTCTTAGAAGAAAAGGTTCTATATAGAACCTTAAAAGGTTCTACCAGTGCTACGTATTTAGAACCCCTGAAAGGTTCTATACAGAACCGTTTTTAAACCCCTTTAGGGTTCTTTGCAACCAAGAAAAAAGGTTCTATACGGAACCTTTTGGGTTCATTCATTATCATTTGTTTTTATCGTTTCCGGATTAAATATTTCATATTATTGACAAACATCAAGACCCTAAAATGTATCTATGAATGTATTTATAGGGGTTAGAAAATGCATATATTTATATCATTTTATGTAGTTAATCAATATCGCACGAAGAGTGCCATTTCAGTTTTTCTCTTCCAAAAATCAGCATGATTAAAATGTGATATTAAAACAGTTTAATAAACAATAATGTAATTACAACTAGAAAATGTTGCAGAATAATGAACAATAGCCTTTAAAGAACCTTTGTGCCAAAAGGGTTTTAGAACCTTTTTTAGCATAAAAGGTTCTTTGGAGTTGAGTAAAGAACCCATGCTTCATATATAGAACCCTTTTTTCTAAGAGTGTGTGGTTCCATTTAGAACCTTAAACATCCATGGAACGTTTCCTTTAAAAGGTTCTTAATAGTGGAAAATGGTTATTTAGATAATTAAAATAATTGTTCACACTAATAAAAAATGGTTCTTTTAAGAGGTATTCACTGAAAGGTTATTTGGAGAAACCCAAATGGTTCTATAACATTACTGTGAAATCCCTTTTTGGAACTTTAATGTTTAATAGCTTCATAGCTAATTGAGCGTTTGTTTCAAACATCTCGGGAACATTCTGCCTGGCAGCACGTTAGCCATTCTCAGTTCATTTCATCTAACGTTTCCCCTGCAGACAGATACCGCGTGTGTGTTTTATGTAGGTACTATTCTGGCTCTCGTCTCTTTCCCATGGGTCTTCTCTTTGGATTCGAGTCCTCCAGCACTTCTCCCACATGGATCTCGATGAGTAAACATCACTGGAAGGCTAAGTTTACTCTCACACCTCTCCACACACGCTTCTCCGGCAGCTATACAGAGAAACAGAGGTGGTGGGTATTTGCTGTACTTGGTAAGGGAACATTTTGTCCGATCACTGTCCTCTAGTGGTAACAGCAAACTTCTTTAATGTGCAAGTTCATATAAGCAGTGAGTGCATGCTGAGGCATTATAGCCCCCTATATTTAGCTTTTTAAGATTTGAAGAGTTCAGATGCAAAAGCCTCTAAATGCCATTTGAAATTTTCATCTTTCATGATGATTTTTATCAAACTTGTATATTTAAGTTCAGTAATTGAATCACTGAACTTAAATATACAAGTTTGATAAAAATCATCATTAAAGAAGAAAATTTCAAATGGCATTTAGAGGCTTTTGCATCTGAACTCTGCATTTTCTCTCAGAAGTGACCTAAATTGGACAAAACCTACTTTTGGGAATGTTTGTGAATTTTAAAAAGCATTTAGAAAATCCATTACTTCTAAAAATGCCCTTTTTGGAGTATGTTTAGGGTTATTTTGCAGTAATTATAAAAGTAAATAGACATTTATTTCAAGTTTAGTCTCTCACTGGAGAGAAGCCAAAAGAAAAACGCATACTGTACAAAGAGGCCGCTGTATCTTTACAACTTTAACATTATCTCAACACTCTTCCATTTCCTTCAGATTAGATAATGTTTGGTCTTAAGTGCAGCTGTTAGGTAATTATCATAGCCAAAAAAGTCACGGGCGGATTGAGCAGAAGACGTTTAGGAGAGCAGATCCACATGCAGCGATGAAAATGTTTACGAGGAGAGGCTCTTTACTGCTTCTCATTAGAGCGGAGAACTTTGTGGTGCTGTCGAGGAATATCTTGCGCAACTCGGCTCCACAACCACAAAACAATCCGTAGGGGTCTGGATCAGCATCCAATGCTGCAATAAAAAGGCAATTAAAATCCACGCGTTAGGAAAGTTCAGCCGGCAACTCTAATGATATCTCTATCATTACTGAATCTTTTTGTTGTTTTCTTCTGCGGCGCAGTTTTAATTAATACTGTTTAAAGTTTTCTGATTCTCTGTCGCACATTTTTCATGTGATTCTAAACCTGTACGCATCTCTTTCTTCTGCAGAACCAAACAACATTGGCTTCCATTGTATGGACAAGAACCTTTCTTGAAATGTTTTGGAGCAACATGGGGGTGAGTAAATGATGACAGATGTTGTTCATTTTTTACATTCTTTAACTTCAACCAAACCCAACAAACCTTACGTCTGAACACCCAAAATGATTGAGTGGCACCAGAGCATGCAACAGGAGTGACGTCCCAGGACACGAGGCTAGCAGAGTTTACTCATAAACGTGAATTCTTGTTTAACGACGTCTCGTTACACAGGAGGCGCCTGTGCTTCTGAGAATTGTTGTCTCTAGGGCCTGGAGGAGGCAGAAGAAATATGGTGTCTTTTACCCATCCTGATTAAACTAGTTGTTTTCCATCTTAACCTGTTTCCCATTACCAGAACAACTGGCTGGCTTTGTGAAAAACAGCTTGTTTCATCCTCTGAAAGGGTGTGGAGAGTGTAAGCAGTGAAGAACAAGGATATTCATAACATTTGCAGTGCCAGTGAGCTCACACTAAACACAAGCACTTAGCTTGTTATGCTTCTCGTGGCTTCGTGGAAAAAAAAAAAAAAAGGTTGCGTATTTTCAGTTTCGTTAGCATACGCAACATCTTCAGTCAGATTACGCACGCCGCTAAATTGCCTGCGGACTGATGGCTTTCAGGTGTTTATGTGTTCTTCATTTATTTATTTGTACTGGAAAAGTAACAGCGGGACAGCATCATTCAGGCCCGTGACGCTTGGCCTGCTTTAACGAGGGAGCGGAAAGAAATAAGGCAAACATGTGTTGAAAATGGAAGGTTTTAAAGAGGCTCAAACAAAAACTGTTTTGTCAGAATATGGTAGTAGGTCAGACGCAAGCTTAGCTCAGGGAAACTGGGCAAATATCATCAGAGGCTCTGAGGGAGACGGACGTGTGCACTTAGATCCTGGTGAAGTGTGCTCTCTGTTACTGGAAAACAATGACAGATTGGCTGCTTGTTTCCACTTCATCTCCAACTGCTTTTATATAACGATGTGTTTGAAGCCGTTTTTCAATGACAGGGTAGACAGAGACTTGACTGCTAAGTTAGTACTATTAGTGTCTTGGCTATAGACCATCTCAGACCCTGTCCCAAATGGCACACTTCATGTGGACTTGCGATCGCCGCTGCGTGCACATGTCTGAAGACCGAAGGGTGTCCAATTTGTGATTTTAGCTTTCAGAAGGGAAGCCTTCGAGCGTCCCCTTCGTGGCCGGTATGCGCCCTTTGACCCAAAGTGTTGGATTTGTTTATTGGTACTTTATTGGTTTGGAGCTTTTCTAAATGGTATAGTTCACTCTAGTTCATTTACTAACTAATAATTATAGTCTCATTACTTGAATTGCATTAATAGCAATGAAAATTAATAATATTTAAATGTAATTTTATAGGCTACAATCCAGAATTTAAAAGCTATTTTTGACCAGATTTCTTTCTTTCTTTCTTTCTTTCTTTCTTTCTTTCTTTCTTTCTTTCTTTCTTTCTTTCTTTCTTTCTTTCTTTCTTTCTTTCTTTCTTTCTTTCTTTCTTTCTTTCTTTCTTTCTTTCTTTCCTTCATTCCTATTCCTTCCTTCCTCTTCCTTCCTTCCTTCCTTCCTTCCTTCTTCTTCCTTCCTTCCCCTTCCTTCCTTCCTTCGTTCCTTCCTCCCTTCCTTCCTTCCTTCCTTCCTTCCTTCCTTCTTCTTCCTTCCTTCCTTCCCCTTCCTTCCTTCCTTCCTTCCTTCCTTCGTTCCTTCCTCCCTTCCTTCTTTCCTTCCTTCCTTCCTTCCTTCCTTCCTTCCTTCTTCTTCCTTCTTTCCTTCCTTCCTTCCTTCCTTCCTTCCTTCCTTCCTTCATTCATTCATTCATATTACTTCCTTCCTTCCTGGAGTGATGATGCTGAAAATTCAGCTTTATCATCAAAATAACAGTTATTTTAAGCAATATTTCACAGATGTTTTTACAATATTTTTAAACAAATAAATCAAAAATTTTGGTGAAGTGTAAGAGCTCTTTCAAAAACATTACACATCTTACAATATTACATTTATAAATTAATGTGAACCTAGATTTACAAATGCACCCCATTCTCATCCCAAGACGTCATCTAACTGATCCTTTTGACCATACGTCAACATCCGACATTTTAGGGTACCCTTTAACGTCAGTTAGATGACGCTATCTAATCCTAACCCTACCCCAGACCTGAACTTACCCGTGTCATGACGCCCTAGGATAGCGTCATATAACTGACATTAAAGGGTACCCTAAAACGTCGGATGTTGACGTCTGGTCAAAAGAATTAGTTAGATGACGTCTTGGGATGAGAATGTGTTGAAAAATGCTGTAAAATTGTTTGCATAATATATAATGCGTTTGCAAGACATTGGCATTCACATTATGTCAAATTCTCTCAGATACTTTTACTTGAGCCAATTCAGATCTGGCTTTATTAGTCAGTACACATATTGATATTTGATGTGGTCATCACTGCATGAGTCAAAAAATATGCTGACTAAAATGTGGACAAACTATTACGGCTATATTATAAATGCAGTTTACAGCGGTGGGGGGGGGGGGGGCAATTTAGTGCTACAGTGAGTAATAAGTGTACAGCCTACGGCCCAGGAGAATTGCACTGAAATTGAGAGTTGCACTAGTTACATATAATTTACATAATTGCACTTGATGTGCTTTGTAAGTGTTCAGTCGAGGCTGCTGAGGAGACAGATGGCCGTTGTCGTTTATACCCTCTCAGCCATCTGATACTGTGGCTTTTATTGTATTTAAAAGAACATACAATGATCGACTGCCGCATGTAGTCCTGGAATTACAAGACTTTGTTTTTTTAGCCTGTCAGTGGGTGCAATATCTTCTATGATAATATAAAGAAATGTTTTTTAGTCAGAAACACAACTATTTCTGAATGCAGAAACAGGCTTTCTGTCCACATAATGGTGTAATGAAATTCGCCATCTGGGTCTAACTGGTAAAGCCTTTAAATCAACCTGTAAAAAAACGGTAAACTACTGGCAGCTGTGGTTGCCAGCATCATACTGTAAAAATAAGGTGTGTTACTGTTTTTGTGTTAGAGCAAATAGCTGTTGAATTAAAGTTTTATACTGTAGCTGACAATACGGTATTTAGCTGTTAATTTCAAAAACAGTAACACCATATTTTTACAGTATGATGCAGAGGTGGGGACAAGTCACACATGGTCAAGTCCAAGCAAGTCTCAAGTCTTAACCATCAAGTCTCGAGTCAAGTCTCAAGTCGCAGTTCAGATAAATCAAGCAAGTCAAGTCAAGTCAAGGGTTCACCCTAAGCAAGTCAAGTCAAGTCCTGATAAGTTTCAAGTAAAGTCAAGTCACACTACTAAAATAAATAGAGGTAAATTTTTTCGATACATATTTATTTTTGCACAGAAAAGATGAACTTTTATACATATATTATGTATCTTACATTTGCTATATTAATCATATGCATATCTGTGCTACATTAATATCTGAAAATAAAATAGTGTTGTTTACACAAAACGTTCAGAGTCTAAGATGTATCGAATATATGTTATATTAACATATTTAAAATATGTTTAAAATAAATATAAAATAAAAATGGTAATATGTTATATTAACATATTTTATATTTAATATTACATATTAAATAATATTATGTATATTATATATTAAATTTACATAAATATTAACAAATGATTGTTTTAATTATGGAATTCTCCATAATTAACTCCTAAACTTCAGTAGAGAACAATTCTTTGTAAGGAAGGAGGGGTTTCTTTATTGTACATTTATTTGCATGTAGTATGTAGCATATGGTTTGCGTTGCTTTAAATTGGTCAGTGCAGCGCTGACTATTGAGTGTCGCTAGGAAACACGTCCGCGCTGCGCTGCTGACGAATCGGCTGCGCGGCTCGGATCATTGAACCGTGCAGATGACATGTCTGCGCGGCACGAGCTCTGTAAAGCCCCGCTGTCTCGTCCCACTTTTGGTTTGTTTGGCTTCCCATATCTCTGCCGTGCACACGCCGCACGCTATGTATGTTATACGCGCAGTATCTCGCTCTAGATTTCGGGAGATTTTAACTCATTTGCGGGCATCAGGGAGACGCTATCAATATGCGTGAGACTCCCGGAACTTCCGTTTGGCGCGGTTTGAATTGAGCAGCGTAAAGGCACAGATGCCGATATGCTGACGTCATAATATATATTTTAATTAACTGTATTGCTGTTTGTTTATTATATGTTCAAGTCATTGTCGAGTCTTCCACTTCAAGTCAAGTCAAGTCTCAAGTAACTTGTTCTCAAGTCAAAGTCAAGTCAAGTCATTTTTGTACTTTAATCAAGCAAGTCACAAGTCCTGAAAATTGTGACTCGAGTCAGACTCGAGTCAAGTCATGTGACTCGAGTCCCCCACCTCTGGTATGATGCTGGCAACCACAGCTGCCAGTAGTTTACCGTTTTTTTTACAGGTTGATTTAAAGGCTTTACCAGTTAGACCCAGATGGCGAATTTCATTACACCATTATGTGGACAGAAAGCCTGTTTCTGCATTCAGAAATAGTTGTGTTTCTGACTAAAAAACATTTCTTTATATTATTATAGAAGATATTGCACCCACTGACAGGCTAAAAAAACAAAGTCTTGTAATTCCAGGACTACATGCGGCAGTTTTTAGTTTTATTTTTTTTCAGGATTATTTTTTACAGTGTGAAAATTCGTTTAGATACAACATTTGATTTAAAACTTATTTTGCATTTGAAATTCATATGTAAATCATCCACCATGTTGTATCACTCATGTGACCACTTGTGTCGCTTCACTGCCATTCAATAATCCTCTCCCATGGACTCATGGGATAGTAAAATGTCCATCACATGGGCACTTCAGAATCTCACCGGTACTTTTCACCTTCTGTTTTTTGAATACTATGAATTCGGATATACTACTTGGCTCACAGACTGTTTTTCACCTGCTATATTGTAAGGAAGTAGTCTTATCTAGATGCAGGGATTGTTTACTTTATTGCTCTCTACTGGGAAATGAGAAAGTGTTTTAATATCGAAAAAATTACCCCCATCCCCTGTAATCAGCTTCACAGGGTTTGAGCTGCACACCCAGCGTGAGCAACAACAAGGTGATATTATTAAGAGTGGGACAACAGGATGTCTGGAAATTAATATTAAAACAATTCTAACTCCTGTGACATTAGCACGCTGGTTTAACAGCAGGTCGTCTGGCTGGTTCAGCCTCGCTGTGTGTGAGAGGCGTTAGGCCTTCGCGGTCACAGAGGGTGTTCCCATCAGCCTGCTGTCTTCTCCAGTCTGCTGAAGTTCAGCGCCGTAGCTTCCAGTGACTACAGCACGGGCCCTTATTGTGTGTCATGGGGGCCTTGTGCTGATTAGGGTTAGGTATTGTTTGAATTTTAGCGATTCAAGTCTGTACTGAAATTTAAAACGTGACAAAACCAGCATTTCCCTCTTGCAATTTGAGCGCTGTTGAACTGATTCTTAAACACACCTGATTGGCCATTGTGTTCAGGCGCTCAACATATGTCTGTGATTGGCTACAATGATCAACGCTTCAAAAACATATTGCCTTAACCGTTTGCTTACACAGACACACACGGAGGCTTTTGAAAGCAGGCATCTATCAGCGGACTCCTAATATATCCACTGATAGACGGATCCGCTGGTACACGCCTGCTTTCAAACGCACTGCTGTCACTTTACGATAAACTGTTACGCGTGCGTTTTCTTTCTCAACTGTTTAAGTTCATTTAAGACATAACTGACTGTGTTTACAAGGATATTTTTTTTTACATAATTTTGTATATTTCTCCGTTCAAATGTAACCGTTCCTACTATTCGCTACTTGACCAAATTATGATGTTTTGGTGAACTATTGCCTTAAAGGAGTAGTTCACTTTTAAAAAAACTTTTGCTGATAATTTACTCACGCCCATGTCATCAAAGATGTCCATGTCATTCTTTCTTTAGTCGAAAAGAAATTAAGGTTTTTGATGAAAACATTCCAGGATTTTCTCTATATAATGGACTTCAGTGGGAACCAAACGGTTCAAGGTCCAAAAGACAGTTTCAGTGCAAACTGCAAACTGTTCGAAGGGCTTTAAACGATTCCAGACGACAAATAAGGGTCTTGTCTAGCGAAACAATCACTCATTTAAAAAATAAATAAAAAAGTTTATGTTTTAAGCACAAATGCTCGCCTTGCTCTGTTCTGTGATGTGTGTTCATGACTCTCCTGTTCAAAGTCGTTCATCAAAATGAACGAATCTTTTTTCGAGTCATGACTTGAAGGGTCCTGGATAAGACCCTTATTCATCGTCTGGTGTCGTTTAAAGCCCTTTGAAGCTGCACTGAAACTCTCATTTGGACCTTGAACTGTTTGGTTCCCATTGAAGTCCATTATATGGAGAAAATCCTGGAATGTTTTCATCAAAAACCTTCATTTCTTTTCAACTGAAGAAAGAAAGACGTGGACATCATGACATGGGGGTGAGTAAATTATCAGAAAAAGTTTTTTTTTTAGAACTGAACTACTCCTTTAATACAATTTTGCAATTTTTATGAGACTTTTATGTGTCTTCTCATTCAGTATTCCAGGGTTGGTTTTGTCCAGTTACCCTCTGGTGTTGTGACCTGCATAAAGTTCAGAAAGAGTTTAGTGTCTTGAGGCGAAAAGGCCTCCCACCTGTCACTGGGGAAGGAAATTAACATGTCCAGGTTGCTGGTATTCATAGATATGCGAGAGATACGTAAGTACTTTATTTTGACCCAGTATTTGACTACACTTAAGTTTTCTCCTTTCTTAATGATAGCCTGCTAGTGACATTTACATAATAAGTACCTTTTTGGCTCAAATTATGCTCCCACCAGCACATTGTGCCTTTAAAAAAATTCCACTCTATTATTTATGGGCTATTAACAACTGTGATAAAAATATGATCAATTTGGTCAAATTAGAGATGTGTATGTCAGTCGATAATGGTTATAGGACACTTCAGCTGTCAGCTTGTTTTGTTAGATATGGCTCTGATGTCATAGAGGTTTAATGAGATGAAGGGTGCTTGACAGTTCAAGGGTTAGAAGGTTGACTGATAGGATTCAATGGTTTGCCATGTTGTTTTAATCATTACAAAGAAGAAAAATAACATTAACAAAAAAAAAACTTCAGCTTTAATCCCATCATTCATATATAACTGTATAATATAATATAATAATAACAACATATTTTATTTAATTTTAAATACTTAATGACCATAAAGATAAATACAATCAGCCAGTCCTATTACATTAACAATAATACATATTTATACATTTTTTTCTGGTATAAAGAAAAACAACAACACACTCATTATTGTTGATGTTGTTAATGTGTATAAAGATGTGTTGTTATAATAAATAACAATCACCATCATCATTATTATTGTTGTTAATATTTTATTCTTGTCTGATTATCATATGTCATATAATGCAACTCTAGTCATTGTTATGCTTTTTGAGACATAAACAGCGCTGACCCCCTGTGAATATGTTCTTTGAACCTTGATCGCAGAGGGAAAACAGCAATCTTCATTCTGTGTCAGTGTACTTGTTGACCACACTGTGGGTAAAAACGACCTTGAGGACAATCAGAGTGCAAGTGTCCCTTGAACTCTGGGTGTGTTGTTTTTCTGGTATAAACAAACTAAGAAAAGTAAGGGACAAAGATTGATGTATCCTGGGGGACCGTAGTGTGTCCTGCAGTGAACTGTGCTGAAAGCTGTGGCCTCTGTCCCTCTTTGTGTTGTGATACTATTGCACATTTATCAACACTTGTCATAACAGTGCTCATTTTATCCCTTTTTTGCTAATTTGAAAATACATGCGAGGCCTGATAAACATCACATTTCTAAAAGATTTCCTACAGTCACTTTTTGGAAAGAAATGACTTGATGTCTATAGAGTGAGGGGCCGTTTACAGTTTACACAGCACAATTTATATCGAAAAATGGAAAACTTGTTATACGTTTTGGCCGTTCATTCACATGAAAACAGCTAGCGGGGGGCCTAAACGTAAACCCAATACGCGTTTCAAAACACTGTTATCGTGAAAATAAACTGCCAAAATGCATACAAAATTTTCCGTATTCAGTTGAAAATACAAAATATCCTGTTTCATGATATGGAAGTGTTGATTTTACAACTTTGACTTTTAATGAACTCTCTTTATCTTCATTATATTGTCTTTTTTTTGTTTTAAGTGCTTGTTTTTATACTGTAGAAAAACTGAAAAGCGATACTAGACTTGTGTAATCTCGTATCACCTGGACGCACACTGGTCTGCTACCATAGGAAGTGGGTGAAAGGCTGTACAGTAATCCTCTAAAGCAGATACAGAAACGCTCTTAGCTGCTTAACACACGTAGTAAACGAGAGGAAGTTCAGCAGGAGACGAGACATGTGGTGATTTCAGGCAGCATTAGTGTTCAGAAAACAGCTTACGTAACACGTGCTCTCGTCTTGTTTAGTGGCTGGCTTTTCTCCTGCGTTTGTCTCTGTACATGTTCTTCAGTGGTTCTTTGCAACAACTTAGAAACTTTTTTTTTTGGTGTGTACAAAATGTTTTTTTAAGTTGAATTTTCATTACATTATAGGTTTCTTCTAGACAGTTTATGAGTTCCAGACACCATCTGTTAACAGAAGAAGCCCATCTGGGTTTTTGAAACAGCAGTCCATAGATGTTTTGTAACCACTGAACGTCGTAAGCTTATCCTACAGCATCCAAAGAAATTATTTTATGGCATCAGACTGCAAAACCTATCTGGAACCATTATTTTTAATAGCATATGTCCATTATGATGAGTCCAAAGCTGCCAGAGTTTACTGTATCTGAGTGGTTGCTTCAAAATTAGGTAATCAATCAATAAATAAGCTAATTCAATGGCATTTTTGATAGCCTGTACACTTTTTCCAGGGACCGTGAAAGTCTTACTCAGACTCAGTCATATGTTAATATTAAAAACATGCTAAATTAATACAAGCGTGCAGTATTAACTGAGTAGTGGCATTTATATTTATAGTATTTACAAAACAACACTTATACTTGGTCATTACAGTTTTTCAGGCAATATGAGAAAACAAAGCTACATAATGTCTTTGACTAGAGAATGCTACACCTCAGAATTTCTGAGGTGTAGCAGAAGTTTTGCTGACAAGTTCAAAAATATTTGGCAGTCATAAAGCCAAACATGCAAACAGGTTGACTCTCTTCAGCTGACAAGTCTGTGTTTGCCCTCTGTCATTACATAACCAGCCACTGGCACCATAACTGTGCCCTCTTCACCACAGTCCAAGTATGAAACTCACTCTAGTGCTTGAAGACCTGTGAGTCTTGCTTGGCTACGAGTGCACCATCTAAAACCAAAACACATTTACTGTCAGTAAGCACTTGAAGAGGTGAGTTAGCTGAGACAGAGTTGAGCCTCTCTACTAAAAATACACTGAGTGACTTCATACAGCCACAAGTGGAAAACAACAACAACACCTCGTGTGTAAGCTGCGTCCATGATGATCCTCAAGTCCTCCTGTAGTGCATTTCAAACTGTGTTTTTGAGATTATTTTAAGGAGAAAATACACAGCAAAAGTTTTTAAATTTGCACATGGTACATCTATCTATCTGAAATATTTATGTAGGTATAGTTCATTCTCATTAATAATTGCACGCCACTTACGCTCACCTAAAGGATTATTAGTAACCCTGTTCAATTTCTCATTAATGCAATTATCTAATCAACCAATCACATGGCAGTTGCTTCAATGCATTTTGGGGTGTGGTCCTGGTCAAGACAATCTCCTGAACTCCAAACTGAATGTGGAAAGAAATGGGAAAAGAATGGGAAAGAAAGATGATTTAAGCAATTTTGAGTGTGACATGTTATAGGTGCCAGACGGGCCGGTCTGAGTTTTTCACAATCTGCTCAGTTACTGGGATTTTCACGCACAACCATTTCTAGGGTTTACAAAGAATGGTGTGAAAAGGGAAAAACATCCAGTATGCGGCAGTCCTGTGGGCGAAAATGCCTTGTTGATGTTAGAGGTCAGAGGAGAATGTCTGAGGTATGCAGCAAAGCATTTGTGAAGCCACAACACGCACAACCTTGAGGCGGATGGGCTACAACAGCAGAAGACCCCACCGGGTACCACTCATCTCCACTACAAATATGAAAAAGAGGCTACAGTTTGCAAGAGCTCACCAAAAATAGACAGTTGAAGACTGGAAAAATGTTGCCTGGTCTGATGAGTCTCGATTTCTGAGACATTCAGATGGTAGAGTCAGAATTTGGCGTAAACAGAATGAGAACATGGATCCATCATGCCTTGTTACCACTGTGCAGGCTGGTGGTGGTGGTGTAATGGTGTGGGGGATGTTTTCTTGGCACACTTTAGGCCCCTCAGTGCCAATTGGGCATCGTTTAAATGCCACGGCCTACCTGAGCATTGTTTCTGACCATGTCCATCCCTTTATGGCCACCATGTACCCATCCTCTGATGGCTACTTCCAGCAGGATAATGCACCATGTCACAAAGCTCGAATGATTTCAAATTGGTTTCTTGAACATGACAATGAGTTGACTGTACTAAAATGGCCCGCACAGTCATCAGATCTCAACCCAATAGAGCATATTTGGGATGTGGTGGAACAGGAACTTTGTGTCCTGGATGTGTATCCCACAAATCTCCATCAAGCGCAAGATGCTATCCTATTAATATGGGCCAACATTTCTAAAGAATGCTTTCAGCACCGTGTTGAATCAATGCCACATAGAATTAAGGCAATTCTGAAGGCGAAAGGGGGTCAAACACAGTATTAGTATGGTGTTCCTAATAATCATTTAGGTGTATATACCGCAATATACAGTATAAATGCCATTGTTTTCTGTATGTTACTTTAATGGCTAAATAGGCTACCTTGTATTTCTAAGCAGGCAGAAAATCTTATCTAGCAACATTGTTTTGACCTATTTGATTGCCTATTATCAGTACTTATTGTACTGGTTGGAGTTGTTTGACTTTATTGTGAATGTCTTTTTTTTTTTTTCTCATGAGCTATGGGCACTCCCTGGAAAGGTTGCAGGAAAAAAAAATACTGGTTCAAAGTCTTTCTTCCCTCTCATACATTTAAGTTAGACTGGTTAAAAGTTAATCCAGGACACAGAAATATTTCGCAGGCTCATAGTTTATTTATCAATGAAAAAGCATGAATCGGGAAGTCATTAACATTTATATCACATTCAAATGCTTGAAATGCAATTAGTCTGAGGACAGCACTTAAATCCCATATTAAATTGTCAGCAGCAGTAATCGTATCAGATTAAGCTCACAACACTCCTGCCATTTGAGATGAGTTTATTGCTGTTATTTGAATGTGAAATAAAAAGCTCCCTTCATTAATAATAGTCATATTAATGACAACGTTTGAACTTTGAACTAATCCTCGTCTAAATCATCTTTCTTCAGATCAGATGCACTGATTTTACAGCACCACTGCAAGAGTTAAAGCTCCTCCAGTCGGACAGTTGACAGAAGCAACTGTGTACTGTTCTGCTGTTCATTGACGACAAAAGGCAAGAGTCCTGCCTCCGTCGACACCTCCACCAATCCCAGTGTGTGGAGCAGGCGAGCCTTCAGCAGCCTTCCCCAAATCTACTCTTAAAGCCCACAAGACAAGATCGTGTGACAGCAGCGTAATAGCTACTATAGAGGAGAGCATGATCTGCCATGAGACCCTTCATGTCTCAAGGGCACATTTAACGACTAATGAAGGATTCTGCAGCGAAGAGAAACGGATCGTACTAGAACTTTAAACGGCAAGGATTAATCCGAGTTTTTTTTTAGAGAGGTAAGTTTGATTGTTTTTATGCTTTCATTTGCGCGTCGAGTAGTCGCGTGGCATGCGCGGAAACTGCGTGCAACTATTTTCTGCGTCGAAACGTGAGGCAGCCTACTGCAGAAAAAAAAAGAAAAACAGACAGATTTAACTATTTATTGAGTAAACTTTAGAGAGAGAGAGAGAGAGAGAGAGAGAGAGAGAGAGAGAGAGTTTTAAAGGGTAGACAGGGCAGAGTAGTAAATATTGAATAGTTTATTACATAAATATTACATGCTCATTGCATATTTCGAACTTTATTGTACAGTTCACATTTTGCCCGTAATTAATAGTTTTAGTAATAATTACAAAAAGTAATAGGACAAAAATTCAGCGCTTTGCATAGTCATGAAGTATAATAGGCCTACACGTTTGTAACATGAATGCTACACTTGACACTTGAATGCTAGAAAAATCACCCAACTAAGATTTTTAAGTAAAATCAAAGTGACAAAATTAATACACGGAGTACGTTCATTGCATATTTCGAATAGCCTACATTGAATTGCATTACTAAAGTAAATCGAGTTCTGAAAACTTACAAACGACTGGCATGATTGTGGCAAGTTAAATAGATGGAAACACAGGCGAACTGTTAACGAGACATTTAAAGTGTCTTTTAAAAAAACAATGTTGTCTTCTGAGTTTGCAGTGAACACATGTAGGTGTTGACACTGCCTGCCTGTAGGTGTCAGGGTTATTCTCGGACATTCTGCAATAGACAGGGGGCGCTAGAATCACCACTGCATTAAATCAGCAATTAAAGATTTCCAGTCCTGATTAATGTGCTACTTCAGCTTCCTGTGGCAATGCCTAATGACAGATCTATAGACTTAGACCTTTAGTAGTGTATGTTTTAAGGATGAGTTAGACTTTAATGTTTGCTTATAGAAAGATTGGGTGTAGTTGACAATCAATATGAGTGCACATTACCCTTTACATTTTCAATGTTTCATTAGTTGTTTTAGATTTCATGATTGTTTTAAATTTGGTAAATACTTATCATTACTTATTATGATATTATAGTATGTGTAAAATCTCTGTTGAAGTGGTTATTGCATTTCTATAGCTACAGAGTTCTTTTTCTTCATTTCAGTGCATGGGCCAAGGAATGCTATAATGTAATTACTAGCTTCAGTATTGAAGTTAGACTTTAGTGGTCAAATTCCCAGAAATGAACAATGTTGCTTTCTTGGATGTCTTACATACAGCTGATATGCTGATAGCAGCAGTACAGTTGGTCTTTTATGCTAACAAGAAAGCATACAATAGTGAAAACTGAGAGAGTAAACTAAACAGAGTCAAAACTAAACACTTTTTATATAAAGTAGATCACACACAATAGCTTTTTTTAATAAACAATGAGTTGTCTCACACATTACAGGATCACTTTATATGCTTGGTTTCCAATTAACTAAGACTATTTGTGTGCACACAATTTGTGTGTTCACATTCATGTTTTAATGTTGACATACAGCTATTACAGTAATTTCTTTCCAGTGTCTCACTCACTCACAAGGTAGGAGGTATTGATAGCTTAGCCATTAGCTTCTGCTTGGATGTTTTCTAAAATATTCTTGTGGAGTGAGACAGAGTAATTGATTGCACCGAATATGGTAACATGCACTTTTAGAACCTGACTTCAGTTGTTTTTGCCTAGTCATTGAATATTTGAAGGATTATATTCACTTTGTACAACACTGAAAAAATGCCAAGGCTAATTATAATCTGATTGACGTGTGTATACAGTTCATATTGAACGGCGTCTAGCTATCTAGGTCTGTTAACGGAGACTTCGCAAAACGGGACTGGTGTGATGATTACAGTCGGATTAAATTATTACAAATTATTGTTTTAGTCTGACTGAAATTTAACTTAAAAAGTGCATGTAGACATACTGACTGAGATAAGAAAAATCATGTTTCAAAGACACTTCAGTTAGACAGCCATGAAAACAACAAAAAAAAGTCTATAAGTATTGCTAATGCGAAATTTGTTTCTTGTTTTTTATAGACAGAGAAAGACCTGCATCATTCATAACAGGGAACCGTACAAGTGGCCGCCGTGCTAGGGACAGGCCGTAGCCAGGAATGGTGGATCACTTGCTGCTTGATGCAGAGACTTTCTTTCCTTACACTTGTTTGCTGCCAGCCCACAACCCATCGGATATGGTGACAGACGAGGGGGTGTACCATATGCTTCCATCTCCATTCTCAGAGGATAACCTGAGTGACTCATCTAGCCCACGTTCCTGTTCCAGCCCTGAGTCTCAGGTGTTGGGCTCTAGTTGTGGGAGTAACTCAAGTGGAGAAAGCCAAGATGGCCTTCTTGACTTCCTTCACTCTCAGTCCCTAACTTTGAGCCAAAACTTGTCCTCCTCTTCCATTTTATCTCCCATGGTCCCTCCTGTCCTTCCCATGGGTCTGGCTTGGGAGTCACGACGGGACCGCACCACCAAAGAGGAGTGCTTCGAGTTCCCTGTTTTCCCTGGAGATTTGGAGGACCATGCTGGGCTACTGTTCCAGCCAACTCTGGAGGAGATCGAAGAGTTCCTAGAGGAGAACATGGAAGTGGTGGCCTTGAAGGAGGAAGCCGGTGAGGGTCTAGTGACCCGTACAAGCATCCAAGGAGCTATATCAGAACCTTGGTCCCAAAGCTTAGACCAAACAGTGCCTGTTTCAAGTGACATAGTCAGCGCCATTTCTGATCCAAAAAGTGTGCAATCCACAGTAGGGGCCTCCACGAATCCTCAAAGCTCACTGAAAAAGGAGGACTCTTCAGGGAAGGTTGTGGTGGTGGAGAATCCTAGCATGCCTGTGATCCTACAGCTTCAGCCCATTCAAGTGAAACAGGAATTGAGCCCTAAAACAGCCCCCTCGCCACCAACACCACAACCTGCCTCGGACATCAAAATAACCCAGCTCCTTGTAAACATCCAGGGTCAAACATTCGCCCTGGTACCTCAGGTGATCCCTCAAGCCAGCCTTAACAGCTCTTCGTCCAAGTTTGTCCGTATCGCCCCGGTTCCCATTGCCGCCAAGCCCTTAGGTCTCGGGGAGAACGGAGCAGGGGACGGCCAGGAAGCAGGGCTTGTAGTTGGGGGTCACAAATTCCAAAAGAGCTCGGTAGCTGATCTTATTAAAATGCACAAGTGTACTTTCCCTGGCTGTGCCAAGATGTACACCAAGAGCAGCCACCTGAAGGCCCACCTGAGGAGACACACAGGCGAGAAACCTTTTGCCTGCACTTGGCCTGGCTGTGGCTGGAGGTGAGTGTACAAGGACAGGTATCCACAACTTATACATTTTGGGCAGAGAGGCCAACAGATTTTTGTTCAGTACAGTTACAAATGTGATTGTTGTACACATGTTTTTTTTTTCCCCCACTCAAACACTGAGGTTAGCTGTCAAGGTCTGCATGTGTACAAAGGGCTTTCACTCTAATGAGTTGTAGTTATTGCGAAAGCAGTGTGGTACATCATTATCTTTGTTGTCCATGAATGAACTTCAAACAGAGGCTGCTTAGGACTCTATGTGGACTTGCCAAATCTAAAGATATGTTAGCTTATTACCCATATTCCTTGCTTTTAAGGCATTTGGTACATTTTAAAGGTAGTGCACATTGTTGCAAGTGTCCAACCCTGCTCTCGGAGGGCCAATGTTCTGCAGAGTTAAGCTCCAACCTACCCCAACACATTTGCTTGGAAGTTTCTAGAAATCCTGAGGAACACTATTAGCTGGTTCAGGTGTGGTTGATTCTGGAAGGAATAGTGTCCCTCCAGGAGCAGAATTGAACACCCCTGAATTGCATGAGCCATTTCACATCAGACTTTCCAATGTAACGTAAAGGATAGCTTGTACATTTTTGTAAAGCAAGTTTGGTTACTACCTTTACTTGAAAGGTGATAATGTTGCATTTAAAATGCAATGGGGCATGCTAGACCACTGAAATTTTTTAGCATGTTTCTGCAAGAAAACGATACTATTTTGATAGTATAGTTACTATAACAGCTGAACTATGATCACGTCAGTGATAAAAGCAGTTTAGTTAGCGTTGCTACTTTACTCCCCGAACATTGCTTGATAATCACTTTGTATTGTAGCTGTAAATTTCATTCACAATTTGTCCTTAGATTTTGGGTCTTGTTTTGTGTTATCTCTACTGTTTGCAGATTAGATAAAGTCTTTGAAGAGGCAGACTTTGCCCTATTCACTGCTTCATTTGTTTACTCTTAGTCTATGTCCACCTCCAATCTTTCTGAACAGGCCTGGATACTGTGTAAAGTGCACCAGCAGTTGTAGTGAGGTCAGGATTGACAGGATAGATAACGTTTCAAGTGCCGGTCTTTAAAAGAGACGAGTTTGGTTCTTATATTTTTGTATGTTTGTGGGTGATGTTTACTCTGAAGTGTCATCTTCAAATGATTGATTACATTACTTTCCAAGTTTGAGTAACTACATTCTTCAAGAGAGGTCTGTTATCAGTGACCTTGTTTAGCCTTGCTTCTGGATAGTAGTTGGCAGTGACTGTCCTTCAGCAGTCTGAGAGTCTGATTGAGGTCTCCGGGACACTGTCAGGAAATGGATGTAGGGAAGAAAGCAACAGAAGAATGCCCCATTGGCTGCCTCAAGCCTGGCTTCAGCAATGCTTTGCCTGCATTTTTAGCATTCCTTTGGTACTCCGCAAATAAAAGTGTCCAAGTGACACAAACACACAAAACCATGCTCACACTTAGATTGGAAATTTCTTAGACCCAAAAGCACTCACAATAGCTTTCAACATGGTACTTGACTGGCTTGGCTTGGCTGCGGCATGCTAACGTCTTTGCACACACGTCCTGTGCTTTGCTATTTCTCTTAGAGGGCCATACACCTGGAAACAAACCAGGAAGTACATACAACTTGCACACAAAGGTTGATAGAGGACAAAACCTGCATGAAAAGCTGCAATGGAACTGATATAGTTTGCAGTATAAACATATGAGAGTGCTCATCTGGTTTTCAAATGGAAAATGCAGATTTGGAATAAAGTCGAGGGCATAGTAGATTGCAAATGAATTACAAAAATGTGCATTTGAACGGCTAGTTAATAAAGTTAGTTAATAGCATGCTGTAGAGCGTGCTGGAACAGCTCTGTTTGTGAGCTCTGACGTCCAACAAGGAGGGGCACCTCATCCCATCCTATCCCACAGGGCAACAATTAGTCCACCACCGTCCCATCCCAACATGCTTCAAAGACTTACTCACATAGAATGAGAGATACTTTGTCAGTCAAAAAAACATCACAGTTTGCTTGGCATCATGCAGTAGATAACCTATGCTATGTGAGTAAGATGTTGATATTGTCTCTTTTGTTTATGAAATGAGAATCATCTTGCTTGTTTTGTTAGTCATGTTGTCGCTGCAGGGGTTTTATTTTTGGATTGAGCACAAAGCTAATGCATTACTGTTAGCATAGCTTCAACCGTACTTTTCCTGTCTAAGCTTGTTGTAAAACTGGAAGAAAAGCCTAGCTGGAGAGAGAGAGAGAGAGAGACTGTTTTTTTTATAGCCTTGCAAATACTCTACACATGTTCCCAGTACATTAGAAACAGATACTACCTCGCCTATGGCTTCATGTGAAACCTTGGCATGGGGTTGAGCAAGAGTTTGTTCTCCTGGTTTTCTCATTTCAGAAAGAAGTACACACTATCTTCAGATGCTTTTTATTGAGTAAGGTATATATCGGTAGTATAAAGGTAGTGTAAAGTTGACAGTTATTTGTATACCAGGGATGTAATATAACTAATTTCCCAGGAGTCTCTATTACTTTGGTCTGTGCAGGGTACATGGTATAAGTTGAGAAAGAGAGAACTGCAAATTAAGTTAAAGATAAGAAATATAAGAAGAAGGAGGTGTTTAAGTTGCTTTCAGAAAACATTAACAGTCGTGAATGTGGTGCAAATCTACTTTTGGAACTTGAGCACTGGGTTAAGCGCCAAGTTAAATATAGTTGCTCATTAGATCTGCTCCGAGCTCAAACCATTTGCTGCTCAGTTGTGAAGACACTGAGCAATTGTTTAACAGTTTTAATGTACATGCATGCATCAAACTATTCAACTCGAAGCCTGTGAAAAGGATTTCTCGCTTTTCATTTTGTTACTCAGTAACTCCAGCACTATTTTTACCTTTTGTCTGATTTCACAGCAACGATTGCTTTTACGAAATCACAAATATGAGGGAAGACACTGGGACAGTCGGGTTTATTAATGTCCAAGTAGGCTTTGATTTATTGTTTTGTATTTTCAAAATGCACGACTTCACAAACTTTTATTCCATAATCTGATGGATTTCTTCACTAAAAAAAGGATAATCAGTTGGAAAAAACGAAATCCTGAAACTGTGGCGTAACGTAGGGTAATGGTTTTAAAAAGAAAAGAGGATAGTTGTTTCCGAAGTTGGACATATTTGAATGATTACCTTGATTTCAAAGACGCTTCAATCACTTAGGCCCTCTGCCTTTTTTAGACGCGGTCATAAAACAAAATACAAACGAAAGTAGTGCAGTGCTTTTCACAATGCATGAGCTTCACAGAGGGGGGAAAAAATGCAAAACATGAATCGGATAAGTGCGCAACCATTGATATTTGGCTTTATCTCTGGATTCTTCTTGCAGATTCTCCCGGTCGGACGAGCTGTCACGGCACCGTCGGTCTCACTCTGGAGTTAAGCCCTACCAGTGCCCTGTCTGCGAGAAGAAATTTGCCCGCAGCGATCACCTGTCCAAACATATCAAAGTCCATCGCTTTCCACGAAGCAGCAGGACAGCGCGCACTGCACACTGACCCCACACAGGCCCCCTCCACAGAGAGAGATAGAGATAGAAAGAACGGAGAGAGAGAGAAGGACAGAATCATTTGTGGTACTGTGATAATTTATTACGTGAGGCTTGGATGAACTGAAGAAGAGTTGGTTCTGAAACTGTTACTTGACTTGTCGGGCTCACAGATGTTGTACGCTTCGTAGATTGTATTTTTGTAGTGTTCACGATTGTTTTCTATGTTCCGAGAACAAATGTTTTTGCAACATGTAACATTCAAAGTATTTTGTTTTTGTTGTACTTTTGAGGTATGAATTGTTGATGTATCTGCCAGTCATCAACATTCCTTGCTCAATATCACGATAAAGTCGCTTCTTTTTGCCAACGTAACGCGTTTAGCTCCTCTAAACAAAAAAACAAACAAAAAAAAAACAAAAAAAAAAACTTGGGTTCATTTGAACTACTGATCATTGGTAGGGCTGTGCCATTATAAGCTATTGGCAAACATGGAGGCTCTTCCTCTTGACTTTCAGTTGTATGCTAGTAAACTGTGAAACGCCTCTTGGAGAGACCATAGAGCGAATCAACGGAAGTCAAAACACGCACATTTGTCGTATGTGAATCGGCCTCGTGATCAGTATTGAAATTTTTCCCCTTATGTTGTCAACACAAAACCTTTCTTCTTTTCATTTTGGTCATTTTATTGGTTGCTTTCATCATAAAAAAAACAAAAACCTTCCATGCCTTTCTATAATCTAAATGTTTGCAGCTGGGGCCAAGGCATTTGTGGTGAAGCGTTTGCGGTTCGAAAATATTTTTGACAGCAATGCAACACATTTTACATCTGAGAAATCCCATGATCCGAGTCAAGTCAGTTGATGGCTAAGCTAGGTCAAAGCACACGTATCAACCATTTGTAACCTGCCTCAAACAGTCCTTTTGACCTGGGACTACTTCACGATCTGCCAAAATGTCTCCGCGAGACAAGCTTGAATGACAGAAACTGGAATTGCAAGGTGCTAACCGGCTTGGGAAATGTAGTCTGGAGCTCATCTGGAGTTCAGAGAGGACATTCTTCATGGGAACTGTAGTCATGGACGCAGCTTGACTACTGATAGGGCATGTGTTCGCTAAAGAATGCGTGCGGGATGCTGATAGTTAATGCTAATATTTAACTAAATTATACCGTGTTGTACAGTATAATTCGATTTTTAGCAGAGCTTCGGATCAACCTTGGCAATGCAATCTGTTCTATGCAACCTGTTTTTGCCAAAACAATAGTCTGAATGGAAACAACGAGTGCCTCAGGTGATGAATCAACTTGTTGCACTTTGTACTGCACCGACAGGCACAACAGCCAGCGGTACCTATATGAGTTTGAAGAACCAATCATCTTCTCTACTTGTGGTTTAGAGGAACACATCGAAACGATTATGGTATCATTTTGCTGCTCTGCTTACAATATTTAGGGAAATCTGATCTCAGATCCGACATCGCAGGGCAGAGCGGGCAGAAACTAGAACCACTCAGACCTCTCGCAGACCAGAAGATTCCTCTAGGAATGAAGGAAACACATTTGTCTACATACAGTACATGAATGTTTTGCTGCTGTTGGTGCCTGTTTAACACACAAACCAGTGCCAAACGTGTTTTTGTTGCTCTCGGAAAGAGTAAACCGCGCAAAGAGTCCATGATTGCTTCCGTTCAAAAGCCCACGCACTTAAAACACAGAAAAATGACGTCACGAGTAACACAGACACCCAGGCGGAGGCTGCGTACCGTTAGTGATGCATTCCTTGCCGTCTACATGAAAGTCTAGGTGAAATCGGTGCTTATGGCCAACATTGAATGTATGTATACTGTATGTACAGACTTTGTACAAAATGTTGTTGGATCAGAGAGTACCGGATATTCTTTTGCTGACGTATCTCATTTCTTTGATTGTATAAATGTCCCCTGTAAAATGTAAACCAATGTACATAATAACAATTCAATATATATATAAATATTATATATTTTTCTTGATATACATCAGATGCATTTACAAATAAATTGAAAATAAGAACTTTTTGTTTTCGAGTTCCTCTGTTTTCTTGACATACTGGAGAATGTGAATGCAAAAAGCGACATGACTGATTTGTTGTGAATGGAAACAGCTGCACTGCATTGTTTGTTAGTGCAAACTTAGTTGAACAACAATTTGCAGAGTGCATTTCTAGCTTCTGATATACAATGTTGCCTTAGAATGACTCATGGCCTCATACCAGTGATGTCTAATTATAGTTGTACCCATTCAAAATACTATGTAAGGGGTCGAGAGAAATCGTGCCTTATAATTCCACTCATTTTGAAACGTTCATTTTGATAAACGAGTTCTAACAGGAGAGTCACAAACGCGCATCCAGAGCAAGGCGAAACTTAAACTATATTTTTTGTTTTAAATGAGCGATCGTTTCGCTTGATAAGACTCTTATTCACCGTCTGAAATCGTTTAAAGCCCTTTGAACAGTGAAACTGCATGTCTTTTGGACCTTGAACCGTTTGGTTCCCACTGAAGTCCATTATATGCAGAAAATCCTGGAATATTTTCATCAAAAACCTTAATTTCTTTTCGACTGAAGAAAGAATGACATGGACATCTTGGATGATACGGGGGTGAGTAAATTATCAGCAAATTTTTTAAAAAAAAGTGAACTACTTTAATTACTGATTTTTTGGTGTTTTATTTTGTTTACTGGATTTTTGTGTTTATTTCCTCGTAGGGTACGACTGCTCGTACTGTAGTCCGCAAACATAATCAGATTCATTAACATCTAAACAACATCTCAAACAAGAACAACAACCAATAGTACAGGAGTCCAGTGCATGTGTTTAAGCTGAGTCACCCAGGATAAGGACATATTGAGTATGATGCTCATGAAGGGCCCTGATGTTTATGGCTGACAACTCCAATTTATGTTGCTCCCTTCACAAGCCCCCAACCACATGTGGCACTCCTAAAGATGAGAGGGAAGGAGTCGGGAACAGAGGAATGCAGTGAAGTGATTCTCTTTTTATGGCCATCTGTTGGACATGCTCACTGGTATGAAGGTGATCCTCAGTAGATATATCTCCAGACATTAGCTAATATGACTGATCTTGGACCTGTTTGACCATAAACGGCAGTCCTGTCAGGATGACTCCAGATTTGGTTCTGGAAAAATTAATTATTATTTTTTATTGTTTTCTATCATGAGGTCTTAGAGGAGAGTCAGCTGTTTACAGAGTGCTGGCAAATTTAGGTTCATAGTAAGAAATTAACTTTCAGTGGATCGTTTGCAGTAATGAATAATACACTTATTGCATTTAATCCACCTATTCTATTCTATGTCAGCAAGTACTTTTGAGCTTCTTGATTTATTACATTATACTATTCGTGCAACTTATTAAATGAACGTGTGTTATGATTTTATTTTGTTTTTTAAGCTATTAATCAGTCTTCCCGTGGTGGCTTCAACACTCACAGTTGTTTCCTCAGCTCTTCGGGTCTTGCTGTGCTCTGGGAAACGCAATGGTCTCCCAGCCATTTGACAGATTTATTTTTGGAGCATTTGCCGTTGTTGGAAAGAGTAGTAGATCCATCTGTCATGACAACAAGGTAACTTTGGGTCAAGCGCATGACAGGTCACAGGAAATGATGTGGTGAATTATTTTATTAACGATTAAACGGAGTTGCTTACAAATGAGGCATTCATTGAAACCTGAATAGGGATGCATTTTCCATTTGGTAAATTTCTGTAAGATTTCATACCATTTTAAAAGGGCAACCAGGCGAGATCTAAAGTATACAGATATAAATTTGTTGCCCATTCTTAATGGGAAAGTGCCAGCAACATTGCTCAAAAAGGTTGCCCCACCTTCAGGCAATGAATGTCTTTAAATATTAATCAGTTGCATTGTGCAATTTATAATAAAATACTAATAAAAATGAATATGAACAGGCGAAACATTTAAAATCAAATTGCTGCTCTTCCTGTTATTAATGTTATGGCCTTCTTTAATTGACAACAATATGACATCTGTAAAAAAATATTGTTGGTTTAACTTAAAAAATAGGTAACCTGGTTGCCTTAAAATTTTAAGTTCATTAAAATTGAAAAAATTGAGTTAATACAATGAAGGAGATTGATTTAATCATCAGAAACTCAAAATATTATGTTATCTGAACTACATAAATTATCTAAGTTGATTTGACAAAAGAAAAAATGTTGTGATTACAAATCATGAAAAAAAATTTTTCAGTGGAAGAAATTATGAATTAAAAATATTAAATATTTACTAAAATAGTAGAAGGAAATAATTGATGTTTTTATTTATTAATATATATCTACACATACTGTGTGTGTGTGTGTGTGTTTGTGAGAAGGGGAAGATTTTTTATATGACAACTCCATTAACTTTTGAACTGACAGCTCAAATTATGTCACTTTTTTAAAATGATAAAAGTAGTGATAAACCAAAATTCAAAATATAAAACTGATTGATAGTGTTTGTTTTAAATTAATTTTAATTTCATAATTTTTAATAGCATTTTATTATAAAAATACTATTAAAATCGTATTAATACACTAAATAATATTTCTATAATATATAATGTAAAAGTTCTGAATAATAATAATAATACAATACATTAAAAAGAAAAAAGTATATACTCCTAATATTTATTAAAAGTATTCCTTCACATGAACTAATATTTTTTATAGTATAGTTACAAGTTTATAATATATCTTCATTCAATTATTAAAAATGAACATTCTCCTCCTAAAAAGCAGGGCATTTTTAACTCTCTGTGGAAGCTGACAGCTTTAGTTTGAAAAACAACTCACTGGTGTGCATGTGTGAGATGATTTATGAATATTCCTGCACATTTTGTTCCCTCTGCACAGGATTTCATTATAACTCACAGCTTTGCGGTGAACATTTGTAGGATTCTCAATCGAACCTCTGACCGCAACATTACCATCAGATTCATCCCAAATAATAAAACACAGATTTGAACATTGTTGCAGCATGTGGTGAGTACTCTGAAGGCTTTCTTTCTCTCTGCGATTCAGTTTTCATGTTGTCATATCCAAACTTCATGCGGACGGGATTCTTTTTTTTTCTTGCAGGAGGGATCAGAATTTTAGATCCAAGTCCAAAGGAGATAAATGTGTATAAACTCGATCTTTTCATCGAGATCACAGTCTAGAAGGAACAGAGGAGCTGTTGGCAGCTCCTCTCACCTCTGTTTCCATGCTGAGACGCATTCTTTTCTTCCGGTAATAAAACATAGGCTATCTATCCCTCTAACAGTTAATTCAATGTGAGTCTGAAGAGATGACGGCAAAGCCTGCTTTGCTGCAGTCACTGTGTGCACAAAATGTTTTCTGTTTTCACATGCAAGAAATGAACTTGAATACATCGCTGCACAGCATACCCAGTGAACAGGGAGCATTCTCAGAACTTTCTGTCGAGGTTCTCTCAAAGTTCTGAACAAATACAACGTCTATTCAAAGTGATTAATAGAGTGCCGAAGTTACGACGTCACTCTGTAAGCCAAAACGTGGAAGTGAGTTAGCATTTTAGCACTACCGATTCCCTCGCTCTAAAGTCTATGGGATTTTTGAATGGGTTTTTGCTAAATCGCCTGAAATAAGGTCTGTGGAGAACAAAGGCTCTAAATATTTTCCTGTTTTGATCTATGACATAGAACACACAGTTATTATAACCTGTGTGTGTGTTGTTTTTGTTTTTTTAAACTTTATTGTGTCTGCTTGTGTTTTTTTTAAAAAACTTTAGGCTTCAAAATGTATAGATTTTGGATTGATTTGGATTGTAAAGATTATCTTGATAGACGAAACGTGTAAGGGTCACAACTCTTTGTTAAACACAGATCTTATTTTTTGCGATTTTCCAAAAGTCTATGGGGAAAATGCATAGCTTTTCGATCGAGGGAACCCATGCGCCGCTGTCTTCCGAGTTGTCCTACAAATTGACGTCATCACTTCGTGTCACATGTTCTCAAAACATTAACAAAGACATTATACTGTACATCATTCACGAAGCATTTTTTTCTGAAACGTTTTAGTTGGACGTTCATCTAATGTTATTTAAATGTTGCTAAAAAAATATTGTAAAAAAAAAAGTAAGTTACCTGGTTGCCTTAAAATTGAGTTCATTGAACTTAAAAATTTGAATTAAAGAGATATTTCACCCAAAATCAAAATGTTGTCATCATTTACTCAACCTATTTGAGTTTCTTTCTTTTGCTGAACACAATAGAAGATATTTAAAAGAATTACAGTCGACGGAACTCATTGACTTCCATAGTATTTTTCTTACTACGAAGTCAATGGCTACGCCAACTCTTTGATTACCACTCTTTAAATTATCTTTTTTTGTGTTCATCATATTCATCAAACTCATGTGATGTATATAAAACATATAGGTAAATGGACTTGACATTTTATAATTCTGTATTTTCTGTAAGCAGAAAACAACTGGATTCCGATGTTCTCAGATTCAGTTCTCATTGATATGTTTTGCCGACCAAATCACGCTGTTTTTACTTCATTTTCGGCCTTGGCTTTTCCGGTTCAGTATGTCTACCTTGGTTGTTTCGCCGATTGTGTAGTATAAATGCAGATATCGGATATGGGTCACTTTTAAAAGCCGGTTGGATATAATCCACAAATCGGAACTGGGCATCAAGACCTGCAGTGTAAATGCGGCCTGCGTCAGGCTCAAACCTTGGCAGCCATTCCTTTCCCTGGCGAGTACAAGCCTGAAAACAGAAGTGCATTTGTTAGCTGTGAAGCCCTTTTTTCCTTCCCAGCTCAAAGGAAAGGCAATTGATTGCTGAAGAGAAAGGACAGCAACACAATACAAGATGTCAAGCACGGAAAAACCCTGTCTAATATCTCACATCGCTATTAGGTTTTCTCTTTTAAAAAAATACTTTTATTAAGCAAGGATTTTTTAAATTGATCGAAACTGACAGTAAACGCTTACATGCACAAAATCTAATAAATGCTGTTTTTTGAACTTGGTATTCATCAAAGAATCATGAAAAATTGTATCACTGCTTCCACATAAAATTTTAAGCAGCACAGCTGTTTTCAATGTTGACAACAGTAAGAAATGTTTCTTGAGCAGGAAAGCAGCATATTAAAATGATTTCTGAAGGATCATGTGACACTGAAGACTGGAGTAATGAAGCTGAAAATTCAGCTTTTCCATAACAGAAGATTTTAATGACATTTCAGAATATGATAAAATAGAAGACAGTTACTTTAAATCGTAATAATAAAAAAAAAACGAAAAGGTTTTGCTGCATTTTTGATCAAATAAATGTAGCCTAGATAAGCATAAGAGGGTAATAAAAAGAAAATCCTTTTGAACAGTATTTGGATTCACTGCTGTGATATATTGGCTGCATAGTAATATTTCTTTTGTCTTTTTGGCACTGGGAATGAATTACTCATAAACCCCGTGGCACTTCTGTTCCACTTCGATACAGATTAAGAAATATATTACCGGCTGACTGAGGCTGGTATGGACTGGGGTTATCATTAGACAATATGGTGTTACAAGAGCGAAAGGAGGAGACATGCACTCATTTCACTCTGCTGAAGGTTATTAGCTCACAGCCCCATTGTGCGTGTGTGTGTGTGACAGAGAGAGAGAGAGAGAGATTGAGAAAAGAAGCAATTCATTGTGCAAAATCCCTCATCAGGAGATTTTGAAGACTGTTTAATATTGCATAATGTAATGGCCTCATTTCACACAGCTGTGCAACATTTCCATCGCAATGCAACATGCAATTTAGTCTGCCTCGGGTGATCCATGAATGTATGTTGTGTGTGTATTAGTGTTTAGCTTGCATGCATGGGTGGCAAATAGTGCTACATTTAAAAAGTACATAAATGAACAAAAAACAGAACCGCAAAAATAACAAGCATGTTATCCAAACAGGATTGAGCCCCATTGACCCTAAAAAAACAGCCCGATCTCATCCCAAGGCGTCATATACTGACGTTTTTGCCAATTCATAGACATCCAACACACATGGCACCCTTTGGGACACCCTAGAATGCGCCTCCTAGTGGTCTAACCCTAACCCTACACCAGACCTAAACCTACTCTGTGTGTGTTATGTTGACGCTAAAGGGTGCCATGTGCGTTGAATGTCTACACATTGGTAAAAGCGGCGTATATGACGCCTTGGGATGAGAATGTGTTGCAAAAAACACAAGCATTGTTCAAAACATTGGTGTGCTTCGTAGAAGAAAGTATCTCATAGAGGATTGGAACGACATGAGGGTGAGTAAATGATGACAGAATTTTCATTTTTGGGTGATCTATCCCTTTTAAGATTTAGTTTTATCCCATGTGAGACCAGAACAGCAGATTTCCAAACCCACTGACCTCCTCTGGAACTTCAGAAATATCCTGATGAAAAATGTTTACTCATCACGTGTGTGTGTGTGTGTGTGTGTGTGTGTGTGTGTGTGTGTGTGTGTGAGCCTGTTGCATGCAAGAAAGTATATTTGGTCAGCCCTTGGGAACATTGCAGTTTCAACAACCGATCAATAATGAAATAAAGCAATAATGCCAGAGGCTTTAATTTACCAGATTTTTGTCATATCCAAATGTCTGGAAGCACATCATATGCAATTTGACGTTTATTATAGTCTGAGCACTACGATCCGATATGTGGAGGAAATGCAAATGATTCTCAACACATTGTTCTCCTGAACTAGCTGAAACTCCAAAACAGTGCTGTAATCTTTTTTGTAATCCCTTTGAAGCTGCACTGAAACTGTCTTTTGGACCTTGAACCGTTTGGTGCCCAATGAAGTCCATTATATGGAGAAAATCCTGGAATGTTTTCATCAAAAACCTTCATTTCTTTTCCACTGAAGAAAGAAAGACGTGGACATCTTGGATGACATGGGGGTGAGTAAATTATTAGCAAAAGTTTTTTTTTTTAAAGTGAACTACTCCTTTAAGAAAAGAAAATTATTTAATATTAATCAGTCAGCCATTATTAATTTATTCATATTTTTTTCACAAAAGTATTATTAATTTATGCGTAACACTTTTTGAATGGGTAAACCTGAAAGGCAAATAAAGTATTATGTACTGAGCTTGCAATTCAAATAAATGTGTTCAAATATATAATTTAAACAATCAGAAACCTCTGACGCTCACTGACGCAGTTTTGCACGGCTTGACCAGACACAACTTTTTCTCAGTCCTCTGTGTTATCGATCATGTGTTTACAATGACGGTAAGAGCTCAGATTCAATCAATATTTGTGTCCGTGAACCTTTGCTGTTCAGGTAGCAATGACGTAAATGATTTCCAAACAGTCTGCTCTCTGGCAGATAAATGGTTCATAGGGACATTTTCACCTCACTGGATGATGATGGCAATCCATGAGTCCTGCATGGTGTGTTATTTGCTCTTTGATTAGAAGTCTTGATTTTTTAACAATCGCTAAAGCTGAAATGTGTTTTTTTTTCTGTGATAGAAATGTCCCCAAGGAGAATTGCAAATATGGTGATTGTTTTCGAGTAGGTTTCCTAAATAGTCTCCCATTGGTGAGCTAAACTGATAGCCCCACCCACAAACTCACACCATTAATTGAGTCAATGTAGCCCCTGCTGGTAGATTTAGTAACTACACCATCTGGCTATAAGAAGCATCTTAATGCATTGACTGCCATTCAATGTATCAGTATAATCTGTGGAAAAAAAATTCTTTTTGTAAAATAGTTTGAAATATTTCTAGAAAATTTGCATTAAATTAATTTCAAATCAAAAAACAAAACATTAATCTGGTATTATTTTTCTCCTTTGCTCCAGGTTTCTCATCTCAGTAAAGTGACCATATTTACTATGGTAGCGTATAGAGGCCCATTAACATGTCTATGTTTCTTGACTCCATTTCACTTCTGCAGTTATTTATGGTGTCAGTGTTTTCGGGGTCATAACATCTTTAACTGATGTAACCGAAGCCGGTCAAGGAAAGCCAATCCTTCTAAGTTCAGAAATGGACTGAGATCTTTTGATGATTTGTCAATTGATACTGAAGATTTTAAAGCTCGGATATTGTCAATGTGGATATTTCATGAGAATTATTAGTATTAAACTTCTGCACATAAAGTATACCAATACCTCAAATTGTGCATCTGAGTTGCGCAATTGCAGCTCTATTACTTTTCTAATTGGTTCGATTTTGCATCTAGCAAAAGACAAAATGCATGAATCCACAGCCACTTAAAAATTGTTGAAACATTTTCTATGTGCACCCATACCTCAAATGTTACGGTAATGAAAAGTTATTTCGATCGCCTTATGATCTGCCAACACTCACTTGGCAAAAAACAAAAATAGCATTAAATCTTTCTCATTAATCTTCAACCAAAGATGGAATACTCCAATCTAAGCATGTATACAATAGCTCTGCTTGCCAATGGGTAGAAACAAGCCAAAATCAACACAGAATTTAGTAGTAAAGCATATTCCCTCAAGACAAACTATACTGATCGTATAATCAGGTCTTGAACCACCAACACAGAGACACAATTTAGAAATAAACTGAGCAATTGTGCCAACGAGCCTGAGGAGAATTACTCAGTGTTGTGTAACATTACACAATGGGCTCCCTTCAACGGTGCGAACCTTAAATAAAGCTCTTTCTAAGTTACTAAGCGTAGTGGAACAACACTCTTACGTCCAATGAGAGCTTTTCTCGTTTGTTTCACTTGAGAGCTTGTGGTTGCCAATTTTTTGCTGATCTCATAAAAGCCGCCGTAGCTGTATGTCACCATCATGGAGCGCTCCGCTGAAGCAGTGTGTGACGCATTCAGACTCCATGAATGCTGAGTCATTTCTGCTGGACTAATCGGAGGCCATTGCTGGATTTATTCCATGCTGTGAGCCAATGATCGATGATCAATGGTTCAAAGAACAGATGGGCAACATCTTGAACAGTTTTACAGGGCCATTGAACAGAGCAGAGACGGCTCTATGGGGTCAGTGGATGTTTAGAGCTTGGCCAGACCTACCCTTTGATTAAATGTTGCAATAGAATGTTATAAAATTACACTTTGTTGAAATGTTATATCTGCAAAAACTATTTTTATGAAATAAAAAGTACCGACTAAATTAGGAACAACCTTTCCCAAAGATCAGAAGTCAAGTGTTTTATTGCTACAGTGCTTTTTAAACCACTGTACTGATGTGCAGCTTTCCAGAGTACATTGAATCCACTATGGCTGCATCTGAAATCGCATGCGCCGTTGAGTAGGTTCTTATTTTGAATAAGTTCTATATAGGTTTGTTTATTCAGCGTGTAGTTTGTAATCTTGACGTACTACATTTGTCATGCTGTCATTAACATGTGATCTGTACCAGCGTCAGTTGTGTCGCTTCACTGCCATTCATAAATCCTCTTTCGTGGCATCATGGGACTGTAAAGAGTCCATCGTACAGTATGCACACTTCAGAATCTTCCCGGAAGAAGTAGGTCATCTAGGTATTGTTTTGCCTTCTCTTTTATGAGTACTGTGAATCAGGACATACTTCTTTTGTCACACTCTTTTTTTTCCCACCTACTACAGCAGGGAAGTACTGACGTTTTGGGACGTCTTTTGACCATACGTCAATATTCGCCTTTTTAGGGCCCCCTTAAACGTCGGTAGATGAGGTTATGGGATCCTAACCCAACCCCAACCCCAGACCTAAACCTAACCCTAAACCTAACCCGTCAACTAACTGACGTTAAAGGTAAAGCGTCAGTTGTATGACGGCCCGGGATCGCCATCTAGCGACGTTTAAGGGGGCCCTAAAAAGGCGAATATTGACGTATGGTCAAAAGACGTCCCAAAACGTCAGTTATATGACTTTTTGGGATGAGAATGTGTTGTTTATTAACGTAACCATAACCACTATTTTGTAGCAAATAATTTTACTGTTTACTGAACATTCTTATTTTTGTAGTTATTTCCATAGTAGCTAAGGTCTCATACATTCATGCATTAATTTATGCACTGCAAAAAAAAAAAAAAAAAAACATAAATAAAAAAAAGGTTGACACTGATGACATGTTTATATGTATACATGATATGTATGACGCATACAGTGGATGCCACTGATTTGGTAGTTATTTTTAGGATGGTTTATAAGATAGAGTGCTTTTAAGGGAAATATGCACGATTATATATATTATTATTTTTTTGCAGTTTTGTAGGTTGATTGGGACTCAGCACAGGAGTTTATCATTAGTCCCTCTGCTGCCCCCACCAGGTCTGGAGAATCCACACGTTTATGTGATTTTACTGCAGGTTGGCTTGTGCATGTCATGTAAAGTTCACATTCTCTTGGAGACACTGGAGTTTGGGGTAAGTTTGCCTGATTGTTTTGTTTGTTAACTTCAATTGTAAGACGGCCGGTCATTTGATTTCAAAATGGCTGCCTTCATTTTATATAAATCAACTTTAAAGTTTCACTCAGTATGTTTTGTTTGTTTTACTCGTCACTGGCTCTTTTTTGTCACAGTGGTTATGAACATTATTGATGCCTGTCAGTGTGGATGCATGAGGTTTGCTGCCCAGTTCATAATGAAGCTGTATATATTTTGTTAAGTTGTTGTCTAATTCAAAACATTAATGAAACAGACATTTTGGATTGAACCCAACAATCATGTTTATGCTTGCACACTGGCTAAAAGTCCCATATAAAGCAAGCATATTATTTGAAAGTCCCATATAGAGCAAAACTATTATTATTATTATTATTATTAGTAACTAATTTGAATGACCTGGCAGGTCATGATGTGACTCTAACATGGCATTACCTCTTAAAGGTCATATGCTCCATTTACACTAAAAAGTTATTTCTAGGTCACTAACAGGACTTAATGATATTTCTCAGATGTAGTTTTTTTCTCCTTGCAGAATTTCTTTTTTTTAAATAGCATTTCTCTGTGCAATTTTAATGGATAATAAAAACAAATAAGAAACCCACGTCTTGACAATAAATCGGAAATAGTATTACACATTTTACCTCACATTTTAAAATAATTTCTTTATAATAACCACCCACATTGTATTATATTACAATTCCATTGTACAGTTTGCAGGGAACATTAGACTCTTGGTACCCTTTAAATCTGGGTGCTTCATATCAGTTATATAATTTAGCAATTTACTAATTTATGCTTGTTGTTGCATTTTTTTAATGAGTCCCTGTTTGAACTATCTGTCTTCTCCTTGCGAAGTATTGCCAACATAACAAAGAATTTGTTTTTGTGCTGCTTCAAAAGGAATGAATTCCGGATATAAGTCTTTGTGCCCAAAATAGAATGTGAGCCAGAGAAAACACTGAATAGATAATGGTAGACTTTGATTGCATCTTTTTAATTCTCCCTGTCAGAACTCATCAGAAATGGCCGACCTCATCAGCTTCTAACAAGCTGATTTCAAAGAATAATGAAGTAGGCCACAGGCTTCTGTTTGTGTGTTGTGGAAAACGGGTCAGTGCTGGATCAACAGTGTTTTTCTTTTGTTAAGGGCATCTCAGGTCCCTCAGTATAATATTAAAATATAACTATAATATGATAAAGATTTGTTTTAGCTTGTCATGGTTGCAGAAACTTATATATATATATATATATATATATATATATAGGAGGATTTATTCAGAATTACAAACACAAATAAAAAATTTGTACACACACACACTTGCAGTTTTCAAATAAGCCTGAAGAACTTGATTAGCTGATCAGCAGGTATGTTTAATTAGGGTTGAAGCTACAGTAAACTCAGCAGGGTTGTGGCCCTCCAGGAACTGAGGAACTGAGGACTTTTACACCCCTGTTCTTGGCACACTTTGGGCCCCTTAGTACCAAATGAGTTTTGTTTAAACTCTATAGTCTACATCCTACCTGGGTATTGTTTCTGACCATATCCTTCGCTTTCTAACCAGTGTACCTATCCTTCCGATAGCTACTTCCAGCAGGATAACACACCATATCAGAAAGCTCAAATCATCTCAAACTGGTTTCTTGAACATGACAATGATTTCACTGTACTAAAATGGCCTCCGCGGTCACCAGATCTCAATCCAATAGAGCACTTTTGGGATGGGGTGGTACGGGAGATTAGCATCATGGATATGCAGCCGACAAATCTGCGGCAACTGATGCTATCATGTCAATATGGAGAAATGTCCTCTGAGGAATGTTTCCAGAACCCTGTTGGACCTATGCCACAAAAAGGAAAAACAGGGCCCAACCCAATACTAGCAAGGTTCACAAAATATTTTCATTAAAAACACATATGGCGTTTTTGTGTGCTAATGATCATAATCTCTATAATCATATTTGGGAAGCCTGATTGATGTTGATGTGAATCTTGTCCTAAAAACATTTCTAGGACAAATTAATGACACTTGCAATATACCTATGTGGGCCTGTCTTCACGTGTTTTTGAAAGCGAGAGAGAACACTGGTACAGTTTGTGCCCTTCACAGCCCTGTCATTGCCAAACACCTTAAATTAAATCAGCGTTGTTGTGTCTTTGGCTACGAACGGGCACCAGAAGGCCCTTTGTGTTTCCTTCCTACTCCCTTTTTTCACATGTCTGCTGCATTACTTTTAAAGATAAAACGAGGCATTATACAGATCACACACTGTAAACTGTACAAGTAGTAGCCTTTCAGATGTATCAAAATTCTCCATTTTGACTGTGGCACACAGTATCCACACAGATACAGAGTGTACGGTACATTTTGTGCATGCCTTTGAGACAAAAAGGTACAAAACAAACCCTTTCTCTCTGTTCAGAAAAATATTTTTAGCTCCTTTAACACGCTTTTATGAACATGATGTCATCGCACTGAGCCAATCGAGAGCCAAGGAGCCGTCTCTCATGATCAGAATATATTATACTTATCACAGAGGGGGTCGTAGAGAGAGTGTAAACACTGAGTGTAGTCACATTTCCTTAGCACAATACAGCACGGCTCACACACCGAAAGCTCCATTTGGGCCATAGATTGACTCTCCTCAAGAATGGAAGGGAGTGTTGCTGGGGCCCTTCATCGCTTGGAGGGGTGTTGTGGGGCCCATGTATCCCCATGCCCAAACACGCTCCACAAGTCTTTCACTCGGCACATTTCAAAATAAGCACGTTCTGGCTCAGTTAGGGACTGTGAAAAAACTTGCTCTCAAATATAGGACTGGCAAAAGCACGCTCTGAAAAACGGTTCCTTGAAAACTACCCTCCGACTCCCTCTGGCCCCATGAAATGAATGAAATTAAAGGAAGACGATTACAGACTCTGTTTTTCTCTTCCAAATTGCAGGAAAAAATCAGCAAATGGATGTCTTGTCTGAAAGAAACAAGTCTTGATATCTATGCACAGTAAATTTGTCTAAATGATTCTAACGGTAAAAGATGCTGCATGTACTGTATGCTACAGTGAAAAACTGTTAATTGGTTTACAGAACCTTTCCATATGGTAAATAACTGTGATAGATCTAATGGTAAATTTAATGTAATTTTACTGCAAAATACCGGTAAATTTACCGTTTTTAAAGTGAAAATGAACAACTCATTGTATAATTTACAGTGAAAATCCGTAAATTGACATTCCCACAATTCCCTACGTGACACCTCGCATTTGATGTATTTTTGTTGAAATAACTTGTTTCCTCATAGTTTGCTTAGTCTTTTTCTAATCAGTTATGTACATTAGGGTTTTATGCGACATTTAATGTTGTTAAATTAATGTTTATTGCCTTTTTAAAATTTCATGTGTGTTACAATGATGGTGTTTAATGTTTGAGTGAATGACGCTGTGCAGCTTCTATATATTAATATTAAGATTCTTGTGGAAGGGCTGCATTATGAGCTTCCATATATCATGAGACTCATCACTGCTGTGATTGTTGGTTGTCAGACTATTGGTTGATAATTTAACATTACTGTATATCAGATAATGAAATACGGTTTATTTCTGTAAATTTAAGTTAAGTCTGTAAAACCTTGGTACCGTAAATTCTTGCTACCGTATTTTATACGGTAATTAAAGTTCTGGCAATTTTCTGGTATTTTACCGTAAATTGAACACATTTTTTTTACAGTGTGGAAAACAAGATAAATATACTTTTCTATACTTTTATACTTTAATATATACTTTAGATATACTTTTATCAACTGCATGCCATTACTAAATGTCAGCTTTTTTCCCTATACACCACTGTAAAAATGGGCCTTATTTTATTTAGTCATGCTCTTTAGATTGATTCTACATTAACTAGGCAACATTTATACTATCAATTTTCAGCCCTTTCTCATCCCAAGGAATCATCTAACTGATGCTTTTGACCATGCGTCAACATCCGACGCACATGGCACCCTTTAGCGTCAAAATGAGACGCACCTCCTAGTGGTCTAACCCTACCCCAGACCCAAACCATACCCGTGTCATCTAAAGCCCCTTTCACACAGAGATTCCGGAAAATACACGGATAATGTGACCCGGCATTTGTCCCGGGATTGTTTGATTTCGGTTCATTCACACTGCCAGTGATTTGCCGGGATCTGTGAGTGCGTTCACACACAACCCGTAAAAATCCCGGGAAGACACATGACGTCAGGATGCGTCGAAAACATGTACACTACACGCGCATACCGTTCCACAAAGCTGGTGAACGATCTCAGCATCAGCCTGGATAGTGAGGAGCTCCTGGTCTCTGCTTCGCTCCAGTTTGCAGGTATTTGTTCGTCCTTTGTTGATAACGAACACAAACTTTCTTCTAAGAGCAACAGAGTCGCGCGATGGCATGAGCGTCATCACTATGACACACCCTTTACAGCAGTGTTTCCTAACCCTGTTCCTGGCGGCACACCAACACTGCGCGTATTCTTTGTCTCCCTAATCAAACACACCTGATTCAACTCATCAGCTCATTAACCCACCTGATTATGAGCTGATGAGTTGAATCAGGTGTGTTTGATAAGGGAGACAAAGAATACGCGCAGTGTTGGTGTGCCGCCAGGACCAGGGTTGGGAAACATTACGGCATTGGTCCTGGCTTTTGTTCACACAGCGCGCGTTCCGGGACTGATCCCGGCAATGTTACTAGGTCCCCAACCCGGGATCAGTCCCGGTATCAATCCCGGGTCGTGTTTGTGTTCACACAGAAGGCGTTCTGGCAATTTCCTGGCAATTTCCCGGGACCAACGTGCCGTGTGAAAGGGGCTCAACTGACGCTAAAGGTTGCATGTGCGTCGGATTTACAGTAGACGCATGGTCAAAAGTGTCAGTTAGATGACGCCCTAGGATTAGAATGCGTTGCAATTTTTGGTAAAGTGAGTTTTGTGTCCTTTCAGTCCATTTCTGTAGTGTACTTATAAAAATCTGGTAAAATTCACTTTTAGCAGAAATACAAATGTGGTCTTTTGGTCTTTATCCCATACAATTCTTTCTGGAATGAGAAGGTCCCTCCACCATATATGTTATAAAGTAATGGCTGTGACATAACTAAAAAGCTATTGGCTATTTAAAAAATAAATGACAAGTCATCCCAACCTCCTGTTTTAACAGGAAGTAATAGTCTGTTAAAATCATTTTATGGGGGTATCTTTGTCAAACTATGAAGGACTCTATAAATCTAGTGTGGTTTTAATTTTTCCTGGCTGCCCCCCAGTGCAGACTCGTCACCTCAGTATGGCTCAATCTGTGGCCACTGGGGATTTTGGCACTTTGCCAAAACTCCTCACAACAGGATTCTGTTTTGCCATTTCACTGATACCCACATGCTGCTTTTTCTGTATGTCCTCCTTTTTTCTCTCACTGCACGTCTCTCTCTCTCTCTCTCTCTCTCTCTCTCTCAGTTCACTCAGTGCTTGTACTGTGAGGCCTATAGTCTAAGCTGTGCAAAACATGCTGAATGAGCTGGCCTCATCATGTCCTCAGAAGACTTTGAAAGCTAGGTGTCTTAAATAAATTAACATAAAAACGGTTAAGTGTTTGAGCTTTCCCTAAATACAGTATTACCATCATAGATTCCCAGCTCGGTGAAGCGTTTACCTAGAAATTGTTCAGGTGTGGTGAAAATTACACAAGCAGCACCGCAAGGATTAACATCAAACTCAAACTGTAAATAAACTTGCTTCGTAAATAAACTCACTTGTGTTACCCCAAACCCAATTTCGGCTGTTGAAAAAAGTCACTCTCAAAAAGGATATATCTCGCCTGTAGAGTAAACACAGCCATGCATTAAGCATGTGTTTCTATACTCATAAATGATCCCTGTAATGGATGACCTACATTTTTAGAAGTGTTTGCTGAGGCAAGCGTTACTACTCTTTTACTTTGGTTTACCGATCTTAACAAACCCTACATAAGTGTTCAATTTAAATCCTTCACCGGTTTGTACAACATACAGTACATGATACCTCATATATCGTGCAGTTTAGTGTGCTAGTGGTTTTCTAAGTACATTTTTAACTGGTGGACAATAAAGCAGGTAAAAATTGCACAGATTTAGAATTAGAAAAGGCTTGGGAATGCCATGGAAGCTTGTTTCCGCCACAGAATGAAAATAAAAAAAGGTTATTGCGACTTTTTATCTCACAATTGCAAGTTTACATCTCGCATCTCTCAGAATTGCAAGATGTAAAGTCAGAATTGCGAGACATAAAGTCGCAATTGCGTGTTATAAAGTCAAAATTGTGAGATATAAAGTCAGAATTGCGAGATATAAAGTCACAATTGCGAGATATAAAGTCAGAATTGCGAGATATAAAGTCAGAATTGCGAGACATAAAGTCGCAATTGCGTGTTATAAAGTCAAAATTGCGAGATATAAAGTCAAAATTGCGAGATATAAAGTCAGAATTGTGAGATATAAAGTCAGAATTGCGAGATATAAAGTCACAATTGCAAGATATAAAGTCACAATTGCGTGTTATAAAGTCAGTATTGCGAGATATAAAGTCGCAATTGCGAGATATAAAGTCAGAATTGCGAGACATAAAGTCGCAACTGCGTGTTATAAAGTCAAAATTGCGAGATATAAAGTCAAAATTGCGAGATATAAAGTCAGAATTGTGAGATATAAAGTCACAATTGCGAGATATAAAGTCAGAATTGCGAGATATAAAGTCACAATTGCAAGATATAAAGTCACAATTGCGTGTTATAAAGTCAGAATTGCGAGATATAAAGTCAGAATTGCGAGATATAAAGTCAGAATTGTGAGACATAAAGTCGCAATTGCGTGTTATAAAGTCAAAATTGCGAGATATAAAGTCAAAATTGCGAGATATAAAGTCAGAATTGTGAGATATAAAGTCAGAATTGCGAGATATAAAGTCAGAATTGCGAGACATAAAGTCGCAACTGCGTGTTATAAAGTCAAAATTGCGAGATATAAAGTCAAAATTGCGAGATATAAAGTCAGAATTGTGAGATATAAAGTCACAATTGCGAGATATAAAGTCAGAATTGCGAGATATAAAGTCACAATTGCAAGATATAAAATCACAATTGCGTGTTATAAAGTCAGAATTGCGAGATATAAAGTCAAAATTGCGAGATATAAAGTCAAAATTGCGAGATATAAAGTCAGAATTGTGAGATATAAAGTCACAATTGCGAGATATAAAGTCAGAATTGCGAGATATAAAGTCACAATTGCAAGATATAAAGTCACAATTGCGTGTTATAAAGTCAGAATTGCGAGATATAAAGTCGCAATTGCGAGATATAAAGTCAGAATTGCGAGATATAAAGTCAGAATTGCGAGATATAAAGTCAGAATTGCGAGACATAAAGTCGCAATTGCGTGTTATAAAGTCAAAATTGCGAGATATAAAGTCAAAATTGCGAGATATAAAGTCAAAATTGCGAGATATAAAGTCAGAATTGCGAGATATAAAGTCACAATTGCAAGATATAAAGTCACATTTGCGTGTTATAAAGTCAGAAATGCATGATATACTGTAAAGTCGAAATTGTGTGTTGTAAAGTCAGAATTGTGAAATATTCTGAGTTGAAAAAAAGTTAGTCTTTTTCCCCCTTTAGAATTGGTCTGATAACTCGGAATTGCGAGTTTATATCTCACAATTGTGAGAAAAAAAGTCAGAATTGTGAGATAAAAAGTCGCACTTGTCATTTTTTTCTCCGAATTGCGACTTTATATCACGCAATTCTGACTTTATATCACGCAATTCTGACTTCACATCTCGCAATTCTGACTTTATATCACGCAATTCTGACTTTATATCTCGCAATTCTGACTTCACATCTCGCAATTCTGACTTTATATTACGCAATTCTGACTTTATATCACGCAATTCTGACTTCACATCTCGCAATTCTGACTTTATACCTCGCAATTCTGACTTCATATATCGCAATTGTGAGATAAAAAGTCGCAATTATTTTTTTTTTTTCAGTGGCGGAAACAAGCTTCCATAGAAAGCAGCACTCACATTTTCTTAAGAAAAAACAAACATTTCTGTCAGTTCCTCAGTATGTGTGTGTTTTTTTTTAATTCCTGTCTGCTACTCATTACATTTTGATTAGGAAAAACACTGAAGTGTGGAATGGAAATATGAAGTGCATAAAATAGGATGGAGTGGGGAGAAGAGAGAAAGTTTGTCAGCTGGTGTACAGAGAAAAAAAACAACACAGAAACCCAATCTTCCAAGAGAACCAGTCAAAAAAAACACAGAGCAGGGACATAAAATCACTAAAGACCCGATAGAGGGATTCTACAATCACTGTGACAACAGTCACCATAAACAAGAATGAAACTGAGGGTCTAGAGAAGCTCCGCCCCTCCCTCGCTTCGCTTCAAAGATAGCTGATAATGATCCCTGTTACATAACAGTTGGAAGGAGAGCGAGAGTAAAAGAGGCCCATTCTGTGTGAGGGTGGATGGGGGCCGTTTTGTATAGGCCCAAAGAATGCCCATAAAGTGCTGCTTTTCACAGTAATTTATGAGTTCGGGGACACGAGGCCCGTGTTATGTTATTTACATTCACTTTTCATTTCTTTTTGCAAAACAACTCTCATCACGAGCCAAAGGTGAAGCTGTATAAAAACGCACTCTGCATGTTGGGCTGGTAAAGTTGTGCTCTCTGCCCTCTCAAACAGCTTTTATGAATGCATAGATCCCACTGTGTGCAGTTTGGACAGGGGCACATTTTGCACGATGGTTGCTTTTCAATCACACACACGCACATGTACTCAACGGGGAGCGCTTAAACGCATGCAAAGCGAGCTTTATAGCTTTGTGTTTTTGTGAGGGATATTTGTTGCAAATGTAATGCAGATTGTAGATGTTTGTATATCACTTGTGCTCTGCCAGACAAAAAAGCATGCATTTTTCATTAATTTTAAGTTTTGCTATTTAATGCATATAAAGCGGATATTCAATAGATTGAGATTGAGTTTTTTTTTGTTTTTTTTTTCACCTCATGAATGCAAAAGCTTCATGCTGTGCTTTTCTGAAGGTGAGGTTCATGTTTGCCCTTAACAGGTTTGTTTATTCAGTGGAAAATAAAAGTGGAAACAGTGAGTTCTTTCACCGTGTCTTTACAGTGTGCGCGCACACACACCCCACCCCTACCAATGACACACACAGATTGACTGATTCAAAACACCCCGGGAGTTCTAATAAACAGTACAGTACACATTTTTTGCATTTCTTTGATTTGATTTTTTTATTATCTGTTGGATGAGCCAGCATACTTTGATAAGCTGACCATATAAGCATCCATGCCAAGTCTTTTCTCATGTCCTAAGAAATTGTTTGTTTTAGAACCATCATGGATTGTGAAAAGTGCTAAACAAATAAAATTACAGTAAGATGTTTCTTTCAACACTGAGCCAACTGAGCCAATAAATTAACCATTCTCTTGCAAAATGATGTAAAGGCACCAGGTAACATTAAAAAAAATGTATAAATCTTTAATTTTAATAATTGCCTTTAACTTAAGGTGATGTCATTTTTTTTAAAAATGACATTACTGTACAATGTTCATGTGAGAGAAGTTTGAGGTTTATATATATGCATATAATTTTTAATTATGAGTTTGATAAAGAGGTGGATGGTTTTTACAACCTGGAATCATCTAATCGCTGTAATTCTGACATGATGTGAATGCAGCATTTCTTAGCCATAGAAAATACATTGGGCTGGTCAGGATGCCAAGTTACAGTTTTTTACAATCACTTTGTTACTATTTTCAGAACCTTGACGTCAACTCTAGACACAAAACTCACAACCAATGATCAAAATGCACATTTTTCAAAACTCTAATCTCTTAATTGCTTGGATACAATACACATACAACTTCTGATCATTTGTTCATTCAACAAAAATCACCTGTTCAATGACACAACTTAAGTGTACTACTATTACTACTACTACAAGTACTATTTCAAAAGGCAATCACACATTACATTTCAAGTGAGTGTCTATTCATTTCCTTACAATGATCTGACTATAAATTGACACAACTGCTCAAAATGATGCAGTAACTGTTGCAGTACTCTTAATGCATAGTTGTATGGAAACAGACACACAATCTCCCATATTTACAGTAAATCATGAAAGTTTCAAGATAACGAGATTCATTGTCATCAATTAGCGTGGAGCATAGACTATCCATGGATGTTGCCTAATATTTTATATTTTTCTAATAAACCTATTGTGATTGTACTGTAGTGTTTTGCATCAATATGTTAAAAACTTAATTCAATGATTCCACTATGTGTGTATTCTCTCTACTACTGCAGTACTTTTACAGAGATGTTACTGTACATGTAGTACCATAATGAAACCTGTATCACCTATTTTGTTCTACAATATGTTCTTATAAACTATCGGTTTCTTGTGCATGGGTGATCTAGTTATGTTTCAATGGTATTTCACAGTAAATTTGTTTTTTGAACCAATGATTGTGCAAGTGCAAGATTTCTTTAAAGATGTGAATGCACAATGCAATGTTTTGAACATTAGACAGCCTGTGTTACAAGTGATAACCGTTTTGTGTCAAGAGTTTTGAAAAATGACATCACGGTTCTGAAAATAGTAGCAAAGAGATTGTAAAAACTTGTTTCCAAAGTGGCTTACATATAATTGGCCCAACAAACCAAACTGCAATAGTATTTTAACAAAATCACAACAAAAAATAAATGAAAATATTACAAGGTGTAATTTCTAGGATTTGGTCTTAACTCACAATATTGCAGCTATTGTAACTGTTGATTTGGACTGATGTTGCTTGCTCAGTGTTTGCATTTGGAACAGACCTTGAGGTTATCGGAGATTAAGTAAACATCAAAAAGGACAAAAAAACAGCAAGTTTTTGTGACTTTAGGCAAGTTCTAGAAGTCTGTTAGCAACCATAAGAGTTAACATGCACTTCCTCTACTGCGGGATGTGCCGTGTTCAGGGGTAGATGGGTGTGCTTGCCGCTTATAGTGCAGGTATGTGGCATACTTACACGCGGCTCTGGGTTGTTTACGCACAAGCACGAGAGGGTCAGAGGGACTGGAAATATCCATAGTACTTCTGTGACTTGGCCGTTTGTATCTCTGTGATGATGGGGTCTAATTTTACACATGCTGAATAGGAGCGTTGAATCATGAGTTTTAATGCTAAAAGCTATTTTTTCAGGCCGGTGCGGTGAGAGAGAGTAGCTCTTTAACACCTCAGGCAGGTCTGTGTAAAGTGCCGGCCTCGCCCATCATCATTGGCTTAGAGGAAATGCAGGTCTGGGACAGGGCAGACAGTGCACAATTTCCGTCAGGGACTTTTAGGCTTAACGTCAACACCCAGGGGCATTACATTAAACCTAATTTGAAAAAATACTTTAAATTGTTGTAAATGTTTGGGGATTTGAATCAACACACAAGACCGCTCCCTTTCAGTCATTTAAAATTACTGAAACCTCAGATCTCTGATGACCAAAGTTTGTTTGGATTTATAGTCAATGCAAGAAATTAAAACGTTTTCACAAATGAATTGGAAGCTAATGTTCTACTTTTCTCCAGAATTATATTTTTTACTAACCAAAACTTTGAATGTGACCGGTTAACATCTTTGATGTCTTGGATTTTTCTTCCCGATCTAAACTTACTTGGGCTCATTGGTAATACCAGAACATATTTTAATTAGCTTTAATTAAAGGACTGGGAATTACACAGAATTATTTGATATTATTTTTGTTTGAAAAGATTTTTTGCTTGTTTGATTGCACCACATTGAGTTTTTCTCTCAAGACAAAGTGCTAAAATGAAGTCATATGTCTTCTGGTAAACTGAGTGACTTCATGTTGGCCTTCACAACAGTGGCTTCCTTCTAGCCACTCGCACATGGAGGCCAAATCTCTGACACGCTGAGAGATTGTCCAGACATCCACAGTTTCTTCCATTTTATCCAAAGAATTCTGGCTGCTTGGTCACTTCTCTGACAATTGCCCTTCTTGTTTAGTTGTGCAGGTTGGTAGAAGTGCCTGATTTTAATAGTGAATGGGTTGTGGCAATTTGATATAATGGAACAATCCACAGCTTCTAGCAAGACGTCAAATTCACCAATTATTTTATAACCTTTTCAAGATTCGTTTTTTTCCTCCAGATGACTTCTAATTTGGATGTAATGCTTTATGCCGAGTTCACATTGCACGATTTTCAAAGTCGCCAGATCACTGTTGGATGGATCAGCGACGGGGGTTACAACTCTGACTGGTACACAATCTACATTTCACAACCAAACACACACAAGAAGTGATAAGGAAATTGTTATTAAACAATTTTAAAGACCGGAATTGTTATTAAAAATGGTAGCCCACAAGAAGCTTACGGCCCAAAGTTCGACTAAACTTTCCCCCATTTATTGGGTCCAAATAGACAGAGAAGGAGAAAGCCATGCTTGCTGATATTCTGGCATGCCAAATATCTTACGGGCGCCTGCGTCTTACGGGCGTCTGTGTCACTCACGCGAAAAAGCACCAATTTGCCTCCGATGCAGTGAACTCGGCTTTAGTTGTAGTCACTCTAAAAAATGCTGACCCAATTTTGGGTCAAATATGGACAAACCCAGCCATTGGGTTAAATTTTTAAATTACATTTTTAACCCAATGTTTGAGTTTGTCCATATATGACCCAAAATTGGGTTAGAACAACCCAGCATTTTTAAGAGTGTACCAAAAGGAGTCACTTGCATACAAATAACATTTTTGTGACATGATAGTTTGTCCCACTACTGGTATATTGTATACTAAAGGGTTTAGTCTTGTCACCAGCGAAGTATATAATAGCATATATTATAGTACACATAGCATAGACTACATGCATTCAAAGTGAAAACAGATGAACCTCGTTACTGTTTAAGGTAATTGAATACCTCCAATTTATCCTCCTATAAACAATTTAAATGTGCCAAACTGAATTGGTAAAATAATTATTTGCAAACATGTTTTACGATCACTGACTTCATCTGCCATTGGTCAGTCAAAACTGATAGCTATGCCCACACTTCAAGTGGAGTTCTTCAGAATACCGGAGTGTGGTTAGAAGCCATTTCTCTGTCTATATCTTTGTGATTTACTCCTCAATGTTTGCTGGAAACTTCAGACTCACCAATTCCATAATTTTCAAATGTTTACTTTTGACACTTAAATTCTACTCTACTGTTAACATTGTGAAGTGTTACTAAAGGAATTGAAATACAGCTAATTTAAATCTGTTTGAAAACACTTGATTTACAACAACTCAGTATGGTTCAAATAATCCCTCGGAAACTAAGCCTCTACTTCCTATGGTGCATAACATCTCAGGTTCTCTGAACATTTGTGCAGCTTAAATTGAAGTTGAGGGATTTTTTTTAGTGCCGCACCATTCCCCACTGAGTCCCTGCGGCCTAAAATGTCCCAGCAGTAATTGTTCTTGGCTGACAGTAGTGTGTTTAGGTAAAACAGCTCGTAAGCCCCACCGGTGGGTATGGAGCCAATTAAGCAGGAATGAGGCTTACTGTATGGATCATAGTGATCATCATTCAATTCTGCTGGTTAAATGGTAAACAGAAAATTCATCATGTGTGTTTCTGAGAAAGTGTGTTTGAGAGCGTTTTTAACATTTGAGCTTTTAGTGTGCCTCACAGTCCATTGACGTCAGTGTCCGGTTTGTTTGATTGGTTTAAAAGCTGTTTTTCAAAAAGGTGTGCAACCAGAAATTGCACCCAAGGCCACATGAAAATAGGAGTCCAGGGCAAGGTTGGGAAATCAAAAAATTGTATGCAAAAAATTTAACCCAATGGTTGGGTTTGTCCATATTTGATCCAAAGTTGGGTTAAAAAAACAGATATTTTTAGTTAGATGTATATACATATACACATGGTGTTGGTTTTTCTGTGTAAGATTGATGATACTGAATGTAACCGAGAGCAGTCACATGAGTCTAGTACCTGACTAATGTACAGTATGTAAGGACGCACACAGTTGAGTCATAGTGGTGTGACCGTCAGCTGATAAGAGTGGCTGGATACCAGAGCGGCATTCTTTTGGCACTCTCCCCCCTCCACTGTTTCCACAAGCTTTTTTACCCCATGCCAGGATCACAGGGACTCAATCCGAACTGGCAAGCCTTGGGCCGCTGCTTTAAAACCTTACTAATGGAGTTGGCATCACTTCTATGATTGAGACACAAGCTAATTCTGCTGATTTTGCAGTGTTGCAGTCACATGCAGAGTCTCTCTCTATTCATACCCAGATTTCAGGCCTTTAATATGAAAGAGTGTGGCCGCTGAAAGACATAAGGACAGTTTGCGATACAAAAAGCATGTGATTATGGTCTGAGGATTATCCACTATGCTTTTTATTAAGCATACAAAGTCTGAAGGCAGTGCACATAGCTTCCCATCCACTTTTGCAAGAGGTACTACAAATCAATCACTGTTCTGAATGTAAGTAATTTCCTTTCCAATCAGTTTACATTAAAAGAGTTTCGCTCAAAAGTATGACAATTTACTTACACTCATGTCATTCCAAACATGAATAAAACTTTTTACACATAGACTTTGGATTTTGGCACACTTGCTATATAAACACACACACTGTGTTTGCATGCCTGTTTATTGCGATTAAAATCGGTGCATGCCACATAGTTTATTGCGAATATGGTTAAAACGATTATGAGTGTAATCGCATTAGTTCGATCGAAGTATTGCGTTTACATGAGGTAAAGGTTAATCGCAATATTGCCAAAATCCCATTATAATTGCATTATGAGGGTGCATGTAAACACACTGCTTCTTGTTCTTCAGATCAAAACTATATAGACCTGGCTATAGAGAACTCTTTCTCTAACCTAGGGATTATCTTACCTTGTAAACATGGTAATTTATCTTGATGGGGTTTTAAATTCTGATTTGCGGTGCATGAGTTTTGTGCTTTTACTGTATCCATCTGGATTGAAGCCGCCAGGCGCAGTAACGGAGCTGTGGTTTGAAAGCTTGCAGTCCTCAAAAACATTAAGGCTGCATAACTTCATTACGTGTTTGTTTAGCACAGCACAGCATGGCTCGAGGCAGAGGTGCTGTTTCCTGAGCCCCCACGATCATGCAAGACCCCCTGCCCACTTATATTCACTGTATGTGGTTAAATATACAAAACAGGGAAGTGGCAGGTGAGCATTTCAATTTGACTTATGTGACTTGGTGCATGTAAATGAAACTAAATTCAACTCCTGCCACACACTATTAAGCTCTCTGCGTAGATCTGATATGCGCTCTTACAAGATTAAAATGAGTGGTGCCATTGGCAATAACAAACCCGCATGTGTGCCTATGAGCAAAGATGGCAGTATTCAGGTCCCATACATGTAGGGGAATCATGTGCCTCCCGAAAAATGATTGATCTACTTTCTTGGAGCAGTTACTGAATAGCGTTGATATGTAAATGTAGGCGAGCGGGAGGGCAATTGGATGGCCATATGTTAATATAATCATGGTTTTGACATCAATACCTTTAAATGTTTGTTTGTTTTTACAGGGTGAACTCATATTCATATTTTAAACGTCTCAGGTTACAACTGTAACCTATGTTCCCTGAGAACAGGGAATGAGACAATCTGTCATTGGCGCTATGGGGAAACGCCTCAGGCGTGACAGGTGTCTGAACTCACAGCAATCATGTTGACCAGCGACAGCCCGTGCATCATCACCTCGAATGATGAGCACGCAACCAGGATGTATAAAAAAGGCGCCTTGAAACCGTGATAACATCCTATCGTCTGAAGGGACTGTTGCAGACAGGCCTCGAGGTATGCCAGGGAGACGTATTGTCTCGTTCCCTGTTCTCAGGGAACATGGGTTACAGTCGTAACCTGAGACGTTTCCTTTCGAAGGGAACTCAACAATACGTCATGGGGCAGTTTATAACTTTTATATTATTCCATGTTCGCACGTCAGAGGTGCCCACGCCATTGGATGTGCACTTGCCGCAACACAGCCATGAGTGAGCCAGACGCTCAATATGCTAGCAGTGCAGCTGCAAATGTGCTGCGGCAACTACACATCCAATGGCGCGGGTGCCTCTGACGTGCGACCAATGAGCTAGGCCTACGTCATTGTACGTCAGAACCCGACAAGGGGGCGTGGCCTATACTCGAATACAAATACAAATACTTTTTCCCCCTCAACAAATACCGGCTGCTTTGCACACCCCTACTCTGTAATAATGGACAAAAACCAGACTGAAATTTTTCAAACATGTTATTTTTGAAAAGGTGAGCACAAACCTAAAATGCAACAACCTTTTTCAAAATTTTTGAAAGGAAAGGTAGATTGGGTGAAAGTTGGAACTTAATATGTTTTACTATTTTCCTGAACCTATTAATTCCATAAATTCAACATTGCATTAACCTCAAATGATATACAAACTTTTGTACATCTGAAAAGTTGTATACATGTAAAAGTTAATGCTCTGATGTTGTACATTTTTTTTGATGCCGTAAATAATATTTAAAATTTCAGTGTCTATACAAATGTACCTTTGTGAGAACCATGCTTTATATAGACGTTTATACGAATTATAATGACATCGTTTTGATTTTTAATGATGTTTTGCGGGCTATCCATAACTTTTATGTGTCTACTAAAATATTAATTATGTGCCACAGAGTATTTCTAAATTGTGAGGATGACACTTAATAAATAGCAAAGGAGCGAGAAAACAATCCTGTTTCATAAGCATTTGTAATGCACCATTGGTCGGTCATTATTATTCTGCATGTATTCATTATATAAGGAGAGGAATGTGAAAATATGCCATGATTATATTCTACAGTTCCAAATGAAATCTGGTCATGAATGATAAATTCCAGCTGCAGGGTTTGTGGTTATTTTTTTGGACCAATACATTTTAGCTTTTATTGTGTTCGTGCTTGTAATTGTGAATAGTTTAAACCTCTGTAGTGTGTTCTGGGCTAAATGACAGAATTTAACGGGACAGGCTGCATTCATCATCCTGCAAATGAGAGATGAACATGTATTTTCATGTGTCATTCAGACAAAAGACGCATTGTTCTGTCTGCAAAAACGCCACAACATCATCGGTAAAGTATGTTTTTGCTTTTCAGTACATAAGATGGTGACCGTTCATCTTTGATCAACCGGCAGAAAGATACATATGCACATGATTTTACTTCTGAGAGATGCATTTTATTACAATTGTGCTGCCGTTCATTGTTGCAAAATATTCCGCAAATTCAGTCGAGCTGTTCAAAATAAATTGATAAAAAACAATAATACTGAACATCATATTTCAGGCTATAGTCAACAAAAAGAGATCCAAGCCAGATACCCCACCATGTGTCTTTATCATACCATACAAGCATGTGTCTATAGTCACGCAACAGCGCACTTAAACTGATTTCCATCCCTCAATTTTGAATCCTCATATTGTATTTTGTAATACTGATCCTAATGACCATTGCAGGGACATAGAGAGACAGATTGTGAACACAGAGAATCGTCTGCAGCAAAAAAAAAAAAAAAGAAAAAGAAAAAAAGCTAAAAGAGCAAGAGCTGGCAGAGCATGGCTGATATTCCGCCAGAGACTTCTATAAGAATGTCTGGGGGTGAAACAAAACACACACACCACACATACGGGTTTCAGGAGAAGCTTTTTTTTGTGCTGCACCATTTAATTTAAGCTGGAATCTTGACAATAGGTCTCCTAGCAATTGTGGCTTTGGCAGTTTTGTAAACAGAATTAAAGAGAAAATAAAAAGAAGCGTACAATAGAGTGAGTAGCTAATGACACCTGAGATGGTGAGAGACTGACCAAGGAGAACAACCGAAAAGAAGAAAAAAAACAACCGAAAAAAAAAAAAAAACCTTTTTGGTTAGGGGAAGAATAATTTCAGCTTGAGTTCAGAAGTTTATTCTTAAGGGAAAGATTTTTTTTACTTATATTCACATGGTTTGTGCAAGGTAATACAGTAGATTTATCATGTCCAAAAAAGTACGATGGTGGTGCCATGATACAGTGACAGCATCAGATAGTAATACTAATTTATGTACCATGGTAGTACTATAGTAGCCTGGTAATACCAAACTGACAGAGTCTGGATGGCATCATTGAAAAGTGTTTTCTTTATCGCGAGGGGGCGCTTGTCTGAAGTATAAAATCATTGGTTACCTGTAACTTAAGCCAAACACATAACGTTTGGTTATGCGCCATCTCATAACCAAACGTTATGTGATGCCGAATAGTTATTAAAGCACTGCAAGAGCCCCGTTTCTGAAACACCTCCTCAAACACACCTCGCTGTTTAAAGCTCTGGACTCTAACACTTTCACTTCATTACGCTTGGCATTAAATCATCTCGTTTTTGAACTGTTGTAAAGTACAGTTTTTTCCCCCGAACTCCTCTGCCACACTATTTACTAGTCTTTTGCGGGTCAACCCAAATGTGAGCGCTATTTCAATTAAAGTTAATTCAAATGCTGCCTCACCGCCCCGCTGATTGAGAACAGTTGTTGTTCACAGTTTTCTGAAAGGTGACATTATTAAGCTTCCAGAAGCGTTAAACTTTTGGCTTCAGGAGGTCTGGCAGCTCGCCTTCCTGAATTTTGCTTTTTATCTGTCTCCTGCATCTTTTCTCTCTTCCCCTTTTCATTTAGCGTCAGCGTTTTTTGGCTTGTGTACCTCATTTTGTTTAGGTTGGAGTGGGTCGTGGGTGTGCTTTCTGCACTGATATCACTCCATTGAGCTTGACTTTTTCACAGAAGAGATCAGTCCTCTGGTTAAAGGCTCTTTTTTCTCTTCACTCTGCAGGTTTGGCTCCTGGGAAATGCTATCATAGACTCAAGTCACAGAACCCAAAGCGCCAACTGTGTAGCCTGATTCATGAGAAACCTCGATGATGTTTCATTTTCAAGCACAGCGATCACATTCAGCTCACGGTGGGCCATGGCGTTCCCAGCACCCACTGAGACAACCGTCGGCTGATGAGGCAAAACAAAGTATCAGTGATTGTGTATATGAACTTTGAACTTACACGGTTTTGAGAAATGACGGCCAAAGTGTGTGAAATTTTACAGGACATATTTGAATTGACGCTTTACTTTACTGACTGTAGGTATATTTGGCAGCTTTGACTCAATTAGAACAGTCTCGATTAGATCATTCAGAGAAAATTAAGTAAATTACTGCCACTTTGTATGTTTTATATCAGCACAAAAACCTGTATCTAATGCACTAACCACTGATAATGAAGTTTAATCAGACTAATTACACCTGAAAAGTGCTATACTTTTCTTTTAAACATAAACACTTTCCTTGCCATGGAAGCTCTTTTCCACCTCATAGTAAAAGCAAAAAAGGCAATGCTGCGTTCACGGCACGCCATGTCGTAACTGTAAATAAAGCTCTGTATGCTTTCGTTACGGTAATTACATGGTGTGAATGTGGAAGAATTATTTTCACCACAGAATAAAAAAGTAATTGCGACTTTTTATCTCACAATTCTGACTTTTTTTCCTCACAATTGCAAGTTTACATGTCGCAATTCTGACTTGCGTGATCAGAATTGCGTGATTTGTGACTCAAATGCAAGACACAAAATTGTGAGGTATGAATTACTCACAATTCTAAGGAAAAAAGTCAGTAATTGTTTCCTTAGAATTGGTCTTTATATCTCGCAATTGCGAGTTTATATCTTACAATTCTGAGAAAAGATGTCAGAATTGCAAGATAAATTCCGAATTGCGAGACATTTCTTGCAATTCGACTTTATAACACGCAATTGTGAGTTTATATCTTGCAATCTTTACTTTATAACACACTGTAACACACTGCAACTTTATATCATTTATATCAATTATGAGAAATAAAGTCAGAATTGCAAGTGTGAGATAAAAAGTGGCAGTTATCTTTTTAATTCTGTTGCAAAAACAAGATTCCATATGTAAACGCACCTTAATTGAGACTTTATTTCACTTTATTTCTATGTAAATTGGACTTCAAATAAAAAAACATCATTATTTGTCTATTGCAATAAAAGACAGTTGTGAATTGCGTTCAAAAGATTATCTGGGCCCGTTTGCATCCGATATGCACGACTCCCATTGTGAAACAGGTACTAAAACTATACACATTAATATCAGCTGACTCATTTAATCTGACTCAGTTAATCATAGCTTCTCAGAGGCTGGGACATTGTAGTAACAAATAGTCTGTGGCTGCACTGGTCCCAGAGAGCTCATCTTACTGTATGGCTGGAACCAGTTGATCTAGTGAGACCTCTTTTCTGCTCTTGCTTTCAGAGAGAGAGGGAGAAATTAAACATTGCCATATGGCCAGAAGAGAACTGTGATGGAGCCCAGATGTGTATGTATGAGGAGAGCCAGCATTAGCTGCTTTAGGCCTAAAACTACACCAGATTGTATGCAATTTTGATGTCCAACACTGATGGGTTGAACCGATAGTGGGGCTGATTCAAATGAGTCTGATTGCTGGCCGTTGAGCCTGTGGATTCTGAACAAACACAACCATTATGGATGAAGCTCAAGGACCAAGAGTCATTTGATTTGATCCCAAGAGCATTTGCAGATCTGTACAGTAATGTTCATACACACGGCGCTAGCCAAGGGGTACAGCAGCACTCAGAGTAACTTATGTAATAGCTGTTGGATGGAGCCAGAAATACTGTTCCAGGGACCATCATCATCTTGCATTTCTTGGTTATGTTACCCTTCCGTGTGCTCAAAATCCCTCTCTGTGCTTCCCCTCCATTTTAAGAGTGTAAGGACGCTGGTGCTCCCTTTCCAAGAAAGGCTGTGGCCAAGCCTCTAGCCTGCTTTAATGTCATAATGACTGTAGCAAATCACAAGCAGAAGATAGAGGCGCTCTGCCATTCGCCTGGTTCTTCTAAGAACCGTTCGCAAAAGCCACGCCCCCTAGATATTGTTACTATGCCCATCAAACATGACCAATGCGACAGATTGTCAGGACGTGAAGATGCATACCCGTGCATGTCAGTGATCTTTTTTTGAGCAACACCTCAGCGATATCCTCTAGAATAGATTGAGGCAAAGGGGTTACAGTATGCAGTGAAAGGATATATTCAGAATATAAAAATACGCAATGAAGGAGACACGACTACTATCGAGGCTAATGTTTACCAGTCTCTAGCGAAATCACCCCCAGGTCTCAGTCTCCCGCACGCTGCACGCGAGTTAACCATGTTCGACACATTTAACTGGGAGTTGGACCATCCACACTGTTTTATCCATAGGCACCGCTCACGTTGTGTTTTCGGCTTTGGAAACTGACACCAATATATATATATATATATATATATATATATATATATATATAAACAAATGACTAGATGATATGGTCGGTACAAATGATTAGATGATATGGTCGGATGCTTTAGCTAGCCAGGGCCTGTTTGTTTATCATAGAAAGAACAGGTTTTTCCAGCCTCCATGGTGACATTCAAAGAGGACAGCAGCTTACAACTGTCGTAATTTTAATGCAGCAGATGAAAGATCATGAAAACAACAAATGAATTAGATTATATTAATACTGTACTAATATCCAAACAGGTAGACTCTTTAATAAATGACAGACCTGGTCTGTGCTGTTACATCATGTGCTGATGGCTATACATTAAAATGATGAAAATGTTTTTTCAGTGAGCAGGAATCTAACTTTCTTTTGTGAACTTAACTGAACACTACATGACATTTTTGAAAAAATATGAAAAATGTCAATGTGTGACTGGGATGGACATAATGGCGTGATCTGGACTACAATGGAAGATGAGGGAGTGTTTGAAAACTTTTTTTTTTTTCCTCAGTTTGGTTGGGAAAAACTTTTGCTGCTGGTGGAGCAAAAAATGACACACATTTTAAGGATATTAGAGAGAACAATTTGCAGATGTAAGAGGTTCTTGTGATTATATCTGCTTTGGCTCAACAAAAATACAGAGCAGTCTATGAAACTAAATATTGAGAAGCCAATATTATTAGATATTTAAACCAAAGTAACTTCAAAGATTCTACAAATATATATATATATATATATATATATATATATATAGAGTGCAGGATGAGTCTCACACACAGAGCAGTTTTGCAGCACAAAGATGTTCCAGATGAGTTTTCCCTTTTTCTCAGGTTTTGCTGTGTTGTTCTGTAACCTCAGGCAGGAAGTTTTAGAGTGATATTTAGAGAACTTTTCCTCATGTGCCATCATCAGTATTTGAAAAATTGGTAACACTTTACAATAAGGTTCATTAGTTAACATTAGTAAACTACATTAGTTAACATGTACAATATGTGAACAATACTTCTTCAGCATTTATTAATCTTAGTTAATATTAATTCCAACATTTACTAATACGTTATTAAAATCAAAGGTTGTATTAGTTAACATTAGTTAATGGACTGTGAACTAACATGAACACACAATAAACAGCTGTATTTGTATTAACTAACATGAACAAAGATTAATAAACACTGTAACTAATGCATTGCTCATCGTTAGTTCATGTTAGTTAATGCATTTACTAATGTTAACTAATGAACCTTATTGTAAAGTGTTACAGAAAATTTTTTGGGAGGATTATCTACTCCAACAGAGCTTCCTTTAAACCATAATGATACTACAATATTTCAATATTTCACTACCTTTGGCCAGGACAGTGCAGCTAGTTAAGAATAAATTTGACGGCTAAAAATCATAAAGCGTGAGTGCTGCTTGCCCACCATGCCAAAATATTTTAATTAATTATATGTCTGATAACTTGAAGATGTAAATAGCACCAACCAGCTGCCTCAGAGTAATCAATAAAAAAAAAATCAATAAAAATACAAATGTAACTGCAACTTTATATTCCACAGTGACTTTATATCTCATAGTTGGACAGTTGGACTATTTATTTATTTTTCTAAACAGCACTGTAATTGAGGTATTGATCATGTGCACAGCTCAAACCGTGCAGTATGAGTTATGTGCCGAAATGTAATTTATGTTTAAGGGCCATTCACACAGAATGAAGAGGAATGAAACATTTAAAAGTTGAACTTTTTTTTAACTTGAATGCTGTGTCATGCAAACAAAAGAACGTAAAACGTGAGGGCAGTGGTCAAACATGTCCGTCTAGTGTGTTTACATTAAAAAAAAACCATGGAAAAGTAGTGCAGTGGACTGGAAATCGTGCTCTGTGTGATTGGCCCTTAAACCCCTTACCTTTCAGTATGAGTTAAAGTAATAGTAACACTGCCTTGGCAAACACTGAATGTTAATCAGCAGCTGTCACCTCTCATTATTAGTGCAGAGAGTACATTACGACAGTCCTCTGAAAGTTTGAATGAGAGGGAGCATGTCTCTCTAAACCCGCGAGTGCCGTAACACTCCCCAAAAAGCACTAAAGCTTGTTTCGTGAGTCTTCAATGACGTGACGTCAAAGAAAGAACGGCTCACTATTCCCATGAAACTAGAGAAGTTTTCCATGTCTCTTCTCTTGCACAGTCTATTCATTTCTTTTCTGCTGCACAGTTATGCTCAAACATTGTTCTGATAAGAGTGAAAGTCCCTGTACTGATAACAGATGTTTAATGGTCTAGCACGGTTTTATAATATATAGTGACACTGGGGCGGCAGTGGCTCAGTGGTTCATGTAGGTTGTCTATTTACCGATTGGTTTTTCAATCCCCGGTTCCACGAGGTGTCCATGAGCAAGACACCTTGTATGAATGGGACAATGTGAGGCAAAAATGTAAAGGGCTTTGGTGGCCATTGGGTCTGTGAAAGCACTATATAAATGCAGTCCTTTTGCCATTTACTAATAGAGAATTACGAGGCGGCCGACTCTCGACAAAACTTGGACATGCTCAGATGCACTTTTTCCACCGTGACGGTTCTGTTAGTCGAATTCGGCACAACACCGGCCTGTGTCCATTCTCAAAACCGATAGTTTGCCGATAGTGCTGCGCGGATCATAATCCGCGGGTCGGGCAGGCCAAGTAATAAAAACATAACATTCCTATTAATCGAGGGAGGATGGCATTATAATGTGTTGAGTTAAATAAAGACATTAAACAGACATTAATTATTAAAAAAACCTGATCAGGCCCCGTTTCGAGCCAGAAAAAACACTGATATCAGAATTGAGTAATACTAAGGGGTTGGTGCTGAAAACCCAGTAGTCCGTGAACAAAAGAGTAGTAATGCTAGCTAGACAAAAAGGAGACCTTTCTGTGTGCAAAGAGTGCAGTTTGCTGCAAGTGCAATATGTGTCATTTCATCAGCTCGGCGCGTGTTGTGACATGAATGAGATTAAACTCATAAAACTGGATGACTCAGATTTGCACTTGTGCCCTGTCTTATTACCTCTGTTTCTGAAGGATTTGCTTTGCTTTTTGTCCTATTCTGAAGATGAAAAGATTTAGATACAAAGCGAAAGGAGACAGGAACGTTTATGCAGACTAAGACTGGACAGAGGAGAGAGAATGGACACTTGGCAGTGAGAGGAAATCTGAGAGCTCATCAATCACTCTGTAACGTTATGTAATCGAGCTCTGCTGGAGAGGGTGGAGACCCACACGAACAGCTGCGGCCGATCTGAGCACGCAAAGAAAGAAGTAAGCGCGCAGTGGGCAAGCAAAGAAATGTGGGAGTGGGGTGGAAACCAGTTCCACCGCATTTATCCTGCAGCTAACATCACGATCAGCATAGTCGGGATGATTATTTTATTGTAATGAACTCTGTACACTGTCTGCAAAGATCTGGAGTGCTCAATGTCGAAAATTGCTCCCCATGGACTTCTATCTTGGTGGTGGTGTAAAAACGGTGAACCCATGCATAATGCATGAACTATATACACATTTAGTTTTAAAAGATAGCCAGTAATGGGGTGGGGTTTTGTTGAAGTGGACAATGCAGGGTTTGTAACTGGAACAATCTATGGTTGGGTTCTTGGAAATAAAAATCGCATTCTTTTTTTCATAGAGAAATACATTTTAACGATTATATGCAAACCTTTTGAGATGACGTATCATAAGATTGGAGGTTATTAATCAATATGTAACGTAATAAAAAATAAAAACAAATCATATTTAATATAGAATTTTTAGGTGAAGAACTAAACTACATTACCCATGAATCCTAAAGAGAAAGCAATCTCAAACTCCAATGACAAGCCAGTATTCCTACATTCTTTCTTATTTGTATATACACACACACATTCCCATTCAATTTTTGGGGATTCATAAGATTTTTTTCATGTGTTCGAAAGAAGTCTCACCTAAGCTGCATTTATTTGTTTATAATTCAAGTACGTAATTTGCAGTGCTTCATTTGATTGTTGTTCATTGCCTCATAGAAGACATTCGTTTTGAACACTTGTCTTTGTCTGTTTTCATACATTGTATTTGTACGTATATGTTGATTTTTTGGCTTCAAAACAGTTAATGTTGTGAGTATTCTCAGAGGAGATTGCTTTGGTTTTTACATCCTTACGGAGACAATGAATGGGGAAAATAGGAACCAATGCCACTGGAAAAAAAGATAGTTTGTGTTGTATTGACTAGCTAGCGTCAATAAGCTAGTAGTAACTGCTTTTGTTCAAGTCAGACATACTTCATTATATTAGATGCTTTATTTGGAGGGCTCTTAAAAGCATCAAAATGACATGCATTTTTTGACAAGTGATCAGTCACATGTTTCTGGAAGCGAGTACCCATGAAACCCTCTAGGCTGCGTACTTTAAGGGGGCCATCTGATGCCTGCAGCTGAGATGAATGGAAACTGTATCAGATAACTTTGTGTATTACAGACCTCCTTGGTTTATTCCCCATAATGAGCAAGCCAAGAGCCATCACCACTGTGCCCTTGAGCAAGGCTCTTCACCTCAGGTTTCTCCAAGGGAATTGTCCCAATAATAAAATCATGCCATCATTCTAATGCAACATCTCACAGGCTTGTTCACTTGGTAATAAATATCGATTACATTCTATTTTAAGACAAAATCTGCTCATCACAAATGCACTTATTATCTTTGGCAGTCTGTTTGACAGCTATTACAGTGATGAGCCAAACTTATCCTTCATTCAGCATGTGCCATGGCAGGGATTCTTCTCTCTTGGATCAAGCCACGTTTTCATGAACGTTATAGGGCTCAGAAACATGAGATATCCTTATTTGATATATTGAAAGATGAGATCTCAATGAATAATGTTATGAGCAATTGTGAGCTCTAGGTAGAAAACTGTCGGTCACACTCCCGACCTTGACATCCATAAGATGACCTAAGAGGCCTGGAATCAGAGCCATAATGATCACCATGTTCTGAGGTCATTTGAGAACCTGTTATAAGCTCTGAGCTGGAAAGGGTGAAGGAAAACATGTATTCGCAGTCACGCTGAGACTGAAGTCAATGATCAAATTTGCTTTCGATATTTCTTACAATATTATATATGCACTGGGGCTGTTTCTCTGCAAGTAAAGTTTCAAGGACTTTACACGATCCCGACGCAGGTGCTGATAAGCTCTTTGGAATGTGTTGACACTAATCCCATTTCAGTTTAAGGTATTAAACCATCTTATAAGTTTTGATTTATCTGTTCCCCGCTAAGACCTTGTTAACATGTGCGAAGCTACTGCATTTCAGGAAAGGTTAGGGGTTATGCGTTTCTTGGAACTCTAGTCGATTCCCGCTGTTGGAGTCTCTTCATGTTAGTGAAGTACACAAGAGATTTAACATATGTACTTCTGGGTTCTACGAAAGGCTTCACTGCCTTGTAATTTTGGTGGAAACCAGCCCTGTTTACTTGTTGCTGCGATTTCTTTTGATGTGACAGTTTTATGGGGTATGTTTGAGGTGATTTGCTCGGAGGAAGCAATTAGCCATCTTTTCCTTCTTTAGAAGTGGGAAGATGCCACTTGTCAACATTTGAATTAATAACTTTGATGAGCATTTATGGCTTTTGAAATGCTATAGAATGTACAGTATGTCTGCAATATGTCACCTTTTGAATTGTCGCTGAGCAGAGCGTCAGGTTGTCAAACAAATTGATTGATACAGAATCAGTGCTCTTTTCCAGGCATAACATTCCTTCATTTTTGCTCCTTCTCTTTTGCTTTGAAGTTTGAGATGAAGGGAAGAACAGCTGGGACGTCTGAAGCCAAAGGAAGAGTGTGGGAGGTGGTGTAATGTGAAAGTTAAGTGTTTGTGTGCGTGTGTGTGACAGGTGTCCACTGTGTCTCGCTGGAAAGGGACAGATGCTATATTTAGCACCTCTGACAAGTTTCCACCACTCCTGTCAGGCAACAGCATACCCATAATTACAGCGTAGTGTATATGTGTGTGTGTTTGTTTCTGTTTTACTGTGTTTTATTCCGGTATTTAATGTCAGAGGTCCATAAGAGGCATTGTGGGAGTTTTTGTTATGTGTGTAATTCATCCACCGACACATTATTTTGCTCTATTTTTGATCAACATGCAAACCCTGCAATCCAACTGTTCTTTTAATTACTAAAACACAGTTTCTCCTCAATAACCTTTATGTGGCTTATTTCTATTTAGCCACAGAGGCACATGTTCTACTGTGTTTTACTTCCACCTAGTGGACCACTGTAACATCACACAGGAAGCGGAAAAATATTTAGGTCATTCTCAGATATTTAGAAACTACAAAAAGACTTCAATAAATAAAGCTAAAAAAATATTTATATTAATATTTAAACATACTAAAATAACACTGTCTCTATACTGTAGTCTTTACTGTATTGTAGTTTGTAGTCATTCCATTTCCAATTAGATGAAAGAACCTAAAGTTATTTTTTTAAAATGTGCCACTCATTATTTGATGTGACTGCCAAAAATAAAGATATTTTTTTTATAAATATGAACTGGCAAAATACCTATTTCATTTCCGAGAAGTTAATGTCACACGCATGTAATGTGATTAAGTCATGTGACATAATTTAACTATACTGTACTTACTGTTTTTGAAGTGTATACTGAGCAATATTCAGTGAGCTTAATCAATGTCATATTTGATTCTGGAACCATCTGGCTTCTTCATCTTGTTCCTGTAACAACAAATAACAAAATTTTCTGACAACAATAGAAGAATGTCATTGCATAATACTGTTATGAAATATATATAAACAAATACTGAAAATATGCTTATGTAACAGCCCTTTGAGATGATGTGAAACCAACAGAATTAGTGCAGGGTAAATTCATTGTAAAGTGACCCAGTCAGTCAACATCATATGCTGTGCTCAAACACTATTTGCATAATTATAGCACCAAATTAGGTCTAAAAGCCTTTTTCAAAACCTGTGCCTGCAAACACTGTCATTTCAAATTTGTTGTCAGTGAAGTGACAGTGATATGTGTATGGAAACCGTTTAACTGGATGTTCTTTGAAGGGAGAGGAGCATGGGTTTCCCTGTCAACACCATCTTCTCAGTGGCAGATGAGGTCAGACAGGAGGGGGGTGTTCTAAACTGCCAGCAGGATGAAATTTAAGACAAGCTCCGAGCCACCCCCCATCTGTGACTCCTCCAATCCGACTCCACGTTGTTATTCTCCGTGCCCTTTAAGATTAATGCTGGTCACTTACGTCTTTCCTTCGCTTTGCGACATTGTGATAGGTAAGATGTATATATGTTAGATTTGCATGGACAAATCTGTGCTGTACTTACACCGTAGCAGAATTTGGGATTGGTTTGTGTTATCAGCTTCCCATATCATTGTGGACCATTCATACTTCCAATTATAAGTTGTTTGCCTGGTGTGCAACTTTTCATGAACTTTGGAAGTTATATGCATGCGTGGACACCTGCAATGTGGACAAATGCAAGGTAGAGAAGTCAAATTATTACATACTCAACTTTAGAAGTAGACAGGACTTTTAATCTCTCATCCCCTAAAATGAAGTTGTAGTTATCGATCAAAGTTTATGCACTAAAATAATTCTATACATAAACATGTGTTACATACGAAATAACTAACAACATCACCTAGTTTCATTCGATTTGGGTTTGACTAATGTGCTGACAACTAGTGTTGTTTCGTTTTTGAATGAATCATTTAAGTGAACAAAACATTCCGGTTCGAACGAATCATTCATGTTTTCCGTTCACTGAAGCAGTTGACCGATTTCCTCCATGTGAAAACGAAGCTCGTTCGTGGATAACTAATCTATATAAACGTCATTTATATAGATCAGTGTTTATATAGGCCTGAAGTATCTGTAGCCTGTTAAATATTCTATTCAAGTCTGCGAGTCAGCATCGTTCAAAACAGGGAGAGAAATAAGATTGCTGAAGAATTATCAATGTAAACATAGGTATATTGAAACAACATTAAACTACTAAATTTACTATTTATGTTGTATATAAATTTGGGGGGAAAGCTTTAAGCGTCGTTATGGATTTGAACGACACAGTGTTTGTGAATGAATCGATTCACTCACCAAAGTTTACTTTCGCTTGTTGTCACCACCTACTGGCATACATTAGCTATGTATAATCTACAGAAATTATCACTGAACGAATTGATGAATAATACGAATAAACATTTTAGAGAATCAATGGGGTTAGAAGATTCGAGTCACTAAACGAAAGAAATCCACATCACTAAGTTCGATACTGACGACAGAAACACACATGCATAGAAAAAACACTTTAAAATAGTGAAGTAACGTTAACGTTAGAAGTTTCACCGACTTGAATGAAAGCACCTCAGGCTTAAACAAATTTCTAAACATATTAAAACAATAACATTCGTCGTTACCTGCCAGTGCCATGGATTGAATAATACAGATTTTTTTTCTCTGTCGAATCGCCAAATACTCCACGACATAATGAATTAATATTAATTTCATCATGCGCACGTTGCTTTGAATTCTTCCAGGCGCGTCCCCGCACGTGACTAATAAATATTCATGAGCAAAGCTTTCTCTGTAGTACTATTGGTGAATTCGTTTCCTATCGAGGAAGTTATCTTTTCGAGTAGTAATTCAACGCGCTTAAGCATTTACAGTGAATAATACCAATATCGACAGCGAAGCTTCATATAATGTGATGAACATAAACACAAAAGAAGGGCTCATTTGAGACGGTAGGCTGTTCTTTACGTGGCTTTCTATTGCTGATGATGTGGAGCACAACCTATCGACCGTGTGTAACATATCATTGTTTTCATCTGTCATTTTCAATTTAATGAGTCGATAGCGTTTAGCTTCGATTCATAAACGTATGAGATACATGTATTTGTTCGAGGAACGGTTGTTGTGAGATCTGAGGCAAGCTTCAGTGATATATCTGTGGTAATGTGACTTGATATTGCTATGGCAACGTGTCATCAGTGCTTATGGACCAAAACATGAGCATCATCATCATCATCGGTGTGATTAAAGATCGAAGTGATACAAACCTTTCAGATCAGACTGTTGATACATCGTGGATCATTATAGTGGTAACACGTTCTGTTTAAAAGTATTTCGAAAAAGCTAACTTCTTAAACACTGATTAACATGAATAATACATTAGCTTTACCGTTTATAAAGGACTTGTATTCAAAATTCCTTACAGATAAATTACTGAAATAAACGTTGGGCTACTCAGATTGTACAGTCAGTGGGATTCAAGAGTATGCAGACACATTCAAAATCTGGGATGAGCAATGCAATGTAAATGAAATATGTAATTAAATAGAACATTTTTAACACACGAATAAAATAACACAAATCAAACCTGGTTGGGCAAGTTCTGTTTTTTTACTAAGAACATATATTTATTATTAGTACATATTTATACAATTATATAATTTTAGCAACATATTTCATGTCACTAAATTCTTTTCTTTACATAAATAATGCTACAAATATATTATTAGAATGACACTAAAATTACAATTAACAACAACAATGTTCATCACTATGTTATCATTTAGCCCATACCCTCCAGTTGTTCCAAACCTGTAAGAGTTTCTATGTTCTGCTGAACACAAAGGAAGATATTTTAAAGAATGTTGGTAACTTGACAAATTACGTTAGCCATTGACTTGTTGAAAAAAAAAAAATACAATGGAAGACGTCAATGGGGTCTGGTTACCGACATTCTTTAAAATATCTTCCTGTGTGTTCAATAGAACAAAGAAAATTCAGCTTTTCACTTAAAATTATTTTTCTGATATTATCATGTAATGAATAAAACATTTGTGTTGAATTAGAAAAAAAAAAAGTATGACTTATGAATCTCAGCTGTATGTTTTGGCCTAAATGAAATGTTTTATTGATGGACTTCCTGTTTCTCAGAGGGAGACTCCACCATGGCAGGAGACGAAGTTCGACAGAGGAAAGGAGGTGGCCGCAAGAAGTCCAAAAAGGGGAAAGGGAAGGGCCAGGGTGCTTTGGATCGGGCTGCCAGTCTAGATGAGCAAAATGACCTGCTGTTGCCGCCTCCCATCATACCACCTAAAAAGCCTGTGGAGGAGAGGATCAAAACAGCCCAGGCTAAGATAGAGGATGAGTCGGCCATTTCTATCTGCCTGCAGGTGCTGATCCCATACCTGCTGGCTGGGATGGGGATGGTGATGGCAGGTATGGTGCTGGACAGTGTGCAGGTAAGAGACTTTTGAAGAACTTTCTGCAAATTTACACACCGTTTTATCGCCTGACATGTCTTTGCAACAGTTTAAGGTTGAGACTAGCAACTAATGTGCCCACTTTAATTATCCAGCATGTCAAGTGCTGGTATTTATGGTCCTCACTTACAGGAAGCAGAGTGTGAGGCAAATTAATGTGGTCATTAAAATTCATTCGGAAGGAGAGAGACCGGGTGAAAAACTCCTATCATGAAGCATTAAAGCAATAGTTCACCCACAAATGTTGTCAATTTGAAGTCCTACAAATCTGTTTGTTTTGTGGAACACAAATTGAAAATATTAGTGCAACTTTTCTTTCCATACATCAAAAGTGAATGGGAAAAGTGTCAAGCTCTAAAAAGAACAAAAATACATAATAAAAATGGCATGTACAAAAACATTTTTTGAACGAAATGTTCATTTCATGATACAGGTGGATCCTTTCATCCATGAAATTTGGTGTCCCTCAAAAGAGAAATAAACTCAGAGGAAATCTCAGAGGAAAAAAGTCCAAACTGTGAGATGTGAACTCAAACTTCCAAGAAAAAAAAAAGACAGAATTTCAAGATGTTACCCCAGAATTCCGAGACAAAATGAAAATTATTGCAAGAATTCAGAGAAAAAATTGCAATATAAACTCGCAATTCTGAAAACGATAGTCTGAATTGAATATGCTAACTCGAGAGTTCTAAGAAAAAAGTCAGAATTGTGAGATATAAATTCAGAATTCAGAAACAATCAGAATTTGCTAATCTTGATTTTTCACAACTTGCACTTCATGTAGCTTTGCACTGAAGACCAACAGCTAAGATCAGGAATTTCCTTAAATAAAACACAACATTTTTATATTGTATACTCCCAGAACACTTGGAATATATGAAACATGTCACATGGTTTCATTGATTCAGTGATATTTTTTGTCTCTTTTTAAAAGCTTGATGCTGGTCGCAATTCACTGCTATTATATGGATGAGACACAAGTCAAAATGACCTGAAAATGACCAAATGAAGGCCATATGGCATTAGAACAACAACAGGGTGAGTCATTTGTGACTTAATTTGAATTTTAGGGTGAACGATCCCTTTCACTCAAAATTGAGATAAACTCAGATTTGCGAGAAATAAAGTCAGAATGGTTAGATAAAAAGTCCTAATTACCTTTTTTAATTATTATTCTGTGGCAGAAACAGGTTTCCACATGAGACAGCAAATATTGACAAAAAAGATTATTTTAAAGAACGCCTCCCTAATAATCGCTGTCTCAAGAGATGCTGTCTCCTGGTGGTGTTTAATGAATGCGTTCAGAGGTGTGTGTTGGTGATGTGGGTCTGGATTTGCTGCGTCACCGTGCCTGCTCACGACCGAGCTGGGGTTGTTTTTAGCTGAGTCATGCCCTTCGTCCAAACGTGTCCTCTACGCACTGGCAAGCGGTAGAGTGGTGAGTAATCGAACAACGCTTGCTTTTACAACCCCATGGGTTCTCAATCTTTCTCCTTGTCTCTCATACACACACTTGTTCTATCTCGCTCTCCTGCTTCGTCTTTCCCCCCTCTCGTCCGGCTGCCAAGCACTCAGCCCTTTCATAGCCGATAAGACAGGTTCAGTTAAACGTCAGAGGAGACATTAGCAGAGAGCAGGACAGGGGGACAGATGCAAGACTCTGAGCATCTGAGTCAGATGAAATGGTTGATAGGAAGTAATAAGGCTCAGACTAGTGACTGTTAAAAGGCTTGCTGCACCAATGAGGAGGGGGTGAAGAGGAACGAGTGGAAAAAGCCTCAACATGTGTTTCTGTCACGTTCTGGACCTGTTAGACCAGGCCTGGTGACGGAGACGTCGAGCCAGACAGGACTGTTCATCTTGTAAGTCACGACTCCTGTGGCGGAGGGAAGATGTGTCGTGTATATGGACGTTCCAGCGACCTTCGAGTGAAAAAAGCGGCGGCTTGGGAATTATCATAAGAGTCCTCTAGAGACAACTCTCATCAAGGCATATATGTCGAGTCTTGAAGTTTTTAAAAGTGCTCAGAGAACCAACTGAGGAGAAGGAGACTTGAAGGTGAAGATTCTTGTTGGATTTGTTGGCATTGATAGAACTGAAATATACATCAGCCATCTTGTTGGGCCTTTGCTATCGTGGGACGATCTGAAGATACTAAATTGCCTCATCTTTCTGAGTCAGCATATTATTTTTCTTCTTCCTAACCTTGGTTATATTCTTGCCTGTTTTGTCTTGAGCTTCTTGTTTTGTTTTTCGAGACATTATGAAAGAAACGTTCAGCAATCTAGGAGAGTGTTGATAGCTCCCAGGAAAACTCGTTGAGCCTTCCGGTTACGTTGGGGAATGAGGTAACAGAGATGGTGGTGACTCAGTTAGAGCTGGAGCTCTGTTATCAGGGGACGAAGCTCAGAGGTTTCACCTGCAAGCTCACCCGTTCGGCTCATGGCTTTCTGCCGGAGAGCTCGTACATCATCGCTGCGCAGGTCTTCCTGCCGTATCTGCTGGGCGGACTGGGGATGGTGGCGGCTGGTATCGTCATGGACATTATCCAAGTATGAGCAATTTAATCTAGATTTGCCATATTTCTTAGTTGATATATTATTGAAAGTGCATTTTTACAAATTGTACGTAATGCTGTTTTCCAAAAGTATTAATAAACGTTGGCGATACCATGGTTCAGTTTAATACCATTATACTTTGATCTATCCCACCATTGTAAAAAAGATGCACCATGGTAGTGCTATGACTTTGTGCCATGGTGTTCCACTTAAATACCATGGGAGTCCTACAGTAGTTTCATAAAGGCATGATACTACCATACCATCTTCATGTTACTTCAAGAATACCATGTCAAAAAATCATTTTTCTATTGTAGCATGTACGTAAAATCATAATTCCGTGGTACTTTTCTATGTTGAAGCATATACTGTAGATATTGAAGTTTAAAGAAATACACATGATTAATAAATGCATTAAGAATAATAAGAGTCATAAAGTCACTGTGATTCTTTGACTGGTTTTAATGCTTTAATAACATGACAGCTAAACTAAATTGTATCATAATTTATTCATCTCAAATTCATTGATTCATTTATCAATTATTTGCAACTGGTTCACTTAATATGTGCTATTTTTCTTCTTCATTCACAGCTAAAACACAATTTCAAATACAACTGCGATTTTTTTTTTTATTGTTAACCAAAACAAAACTATTTTTTTCCTTTTTTTTCATTTTTGTTAATTAAAATAAAGGTAAAATCAAATTAAAGATAAATATTAGATGAAATATTGAAACCAAAAAACTTAAATGAAAATAAAATAGATTAATTGAAAGTAGTAATATTACTACACTACAACTAAAACTGAAATAGATTTAAATTAAAACTGAATAGAAATGAATGAAAAAAAAATGTAAACAATCACCCAAACTAAAATGAAAACCAAAAGTCTAAAAACAAAAGCGAATTCAAAATGTAAATAAATTCTATAATAGTACATAAACACTAAAATAACACTGCTTTTGTATGTTCCAATATTGCACCTTTACATATGTAAGAAAATGTATGTAGATCTAAAGAGACAGCATTCTAACGCAAAATATCCCCTAGTTAATATACTTAAATGTTTTGTATGTACATTATGCAGTTATCTCATGGAATATCAGCACACTTCACAAGCACATGCTAACTTCCAGTAACAGCTCCTCGTGTTCCTCATGTCCTCCAGTGGTTGGCATGGACTGTGTTGTGTGTCTATTAATTGAATTCTCATGGGGGCAGGTGAGATAGACAGGGTGAGAGGATGAGAGCTTGTTTGTAGCGGGCTGAGATAGAGGGAGGAGGAGAAGTGGGCTAGATCCCAAGACGGGCCTGTGACGTGACACCAGCCTCTCGAAACAGCCTGCACTGTGCGTGTGGTAAAAATACCATCCCCTGGCTGACTGGCTGGCTGGCACCGGTCTCTTATCTGTTTATTTAAACATTACGGTTATTTTTAACTGCATGATGAGTGGGCTTGTGAAGAGAGGAGCACTCAACTCGTATACTGACACGTACTAAATATAAACGCACTGCACAGGAAGCCATTCGTGTTCAATGATTCACTTGGACTCTTTTGTCAGCATGCACATTATGAGATGATATGTATGATTTAGCTTATGACTAGTTTGTGTTTTGGCTGTAAGAATCAATAAAGAACTGAAACTGACACCGATTAATCTGAATGTATTAAGATGTCACACAGTTTTGGTCACATTAGCAGTGATGTATGGGAAAGCCAACGCACCATTCTGTGTAAAGTATCTGTTTAGCTCAAATTCTTGAAAAGTTCAGTATCTATGGACCTCAGGGCAGGGCTTCAGTTCCCATCATGCAGTGTGACTTAAATGGAGAATTATTATTTTACTATGTAGCCTACCTTTATATTTCTGCACCAGTGTTGTTGTATTTGTTGCTCCATTGAATCATATAGCTTTAATTGAAAGCGATTTAAATATGACATTTTCAACTGTGAATTTTCTTGCTTGTTTTTATTTATGAATTCATTTTTGCATATTGAAACAAATTTTTGCAAGCACATTCCCTTCCTCATTCTCTTGTTAATCCTGTTATAATCATGCCTAGACACAGGGATTCATTTTTTTATTAATTATAAAATCTGCTTTAACTACATTAATCATAGTAAATACCACCTTGATGTATTTGATAAATATATTTTACAAATTATTTTGATAAAGTACTTCAAAATTCAAAAATAAAAATTTGTTGAGAATGAGATATGACCTAGACATTAATCTTAATCAATTTTAATTAGATTTACATACAAAAAGTGTTTACAAACTTTTTTTTTTAGATATGACCGTTTTGAGCTTCACACTTGTTTAGCTGTAAACCCTGAATGTGTTTGTGCTAAACACGGTTCTTTCTAAAATACCAGGAAAATCTCTTTTTGGTGTCTACTTTTGTGTGTGCCTACTTACACATTTGTCATTTTATTTCATAAAAACTGTTTTAATGGTTCCAGGTCAACCTGATAACATGGAGAACAGTTGGCCTACTTTGTTTTCCAGTTTCAGACTGTTTGTGTGAATCTGCTCTGTGTGTGTGTGTTTCAGCATTGGGATGTGTTTAAGGTGATCACAGAGGTGTTCATCCTGGTACCTGCTCTGGTCGGACTCAAGGGAAACCTGGAGATGACTCTAGCATCTCGTCTCTCTACTGCTGTATGTAAAAATATTTATTACTTATTATATATATAAGTATGTAAATCTATCTCAAGCTGTAACCTTAGTGTTTAATGACCCTGAGTGTGTCTCCATTATTACATCAAAACACTTCAAGCGGTTATTTTCTTCCCTGAGGTTTTGTTTCCCATCTTCCTCAGGCTAACACTGGACAGATGGATGACCCCAAACAGCAGTGGGTGATGGTGACCTGTAATCTTGCTCTTATTCAGGTGGGGGAATCAGAATACACTGGAATACACTGGAAACTGGCTTTAGTACTCAGTCAGAGATAAATTAGACATTACAAACGTGAATTAACAGAACAACCTTTCATTAAACATTAAATAAATTTGAATATGAACAATAACTCTGAGACTTCACTCTGCAGTCCCCGGTCTCTAATACTAATGAGATGTCATTATAAAATGAATTTTTAATCTCTGTTTAATTATGAATGGTGCATATGATCAGTGATTGTGTGGATGTCTTCTCCAGATTCAGGCCACTGTGGTGGGCTTCCTGGCAGCTCTGGCGGCCGTAGGGCTTGGCGCTCTGTCCAGAGGGGGGGTTGAGCTGGACCAGGCAGCTGTCCTGTGTGCTAGCAGTGTTACCACTGCATTCATGGCCGCGCTGTCCTTAGGTACACCACTCCCCATTATTTCAAGATGACATGAAATTCATTTACATTTTTATAGACATCTATGGTCTTATTGTTTATGATTTATATTTTATGAAGAGAAAAAACTATTTTCATAATCTAGAAGTTTAAAACCATTTTAAAAACAAGACGACTCCATAACTTAATTATAATAAATAAAAATACTTCCACAATCCAATGGATAAAATAAAATTGCTATTTTTCTATAAACAAAAATGTGTTCAAAAGTTAAAAAAAGTAAGAACTTAAGTAAATTCATTTTTATTGTGCAAGGACACAATAAATTAATAATAATTTCAGTAAAGACTGTTTCATTGACAATGTAATCATCTGTATTTTTGTAAACTAACGTTAACAAAGATTAATAAATACTGTAGCAAATGTTTTGTAACGAATTAGAATTTGACTCAGCTGCTTTCTTCTATGTCCAGGTCTGGTGATGATTGGTGTGGTCATTGGCTCCAGAAAGGTGGGCATCAACCCTGATAATGTGGCCACCCCGATAGCAGCCAGTCTGGGAGATCTCATCACTCTTTCTCTATTGGCTGGAGTCAGCACCACATTGTTCCAGTACAGAGGTATGGGGCCATCTAGTCATTCAGTCACCGATACTGTTTATGTAACCTAACAACTGCTAGTTTTAGAGCCTAGAATAATTATTTTATGCATTACAGCATATATTGTTACAAAATTGCCTAATATTTAATTAGACTATTGTTAATTATTAACAATCGTTAGATAAAAGTAGTGTGGAAAACTTGTAGTAATTTAATTTTAAATTACATAAATCATTTGGTTTTATAAATAAATTAAGTAAATTAAACAAAAATAAATTAATATAAAATATCCACAAACCGATCAATATCCATTAAATGAATCACAAATATCACATATTTTTATATTTGAGGCTCTAAATATTAAATGAGTGTGCGCTGTTAAAAGTGTACCAGAAGAGGGCAGTAGAAATGCACAAAAAATATTTATTTGTTTATCTTTGCCAAACCATTTGGTTGATTAAAGATTAAGAGTAAGATCTCCTCCCCTTGGGAAAATCATCTCTCGTTGTCATTTTATTCTCTAGAGCCCTTAAAATCAGCATTTACTTAAATCATATTGCACGTTATCTGAAAATATGCATTTATTAGACTAGCATGTATCATCAGTGTAATCTAAAAATGTTTTGTGTGTGTCCAGATGTGTGGTATTTGTCCCCGTTGGTGTGTGTTTTCTTCCTGCTGCTCATTCCTCTCTGGGTGCTCATCGCTAGACGGAGTCCTCAGATTAAAGAGGTTCTGAAGTCCGGCTGGCAGCCTGTTATAGTAGCCATGTCCATCAGCAGGTACAACTGTGCATGCAGAGACACTCTCTTCCATCAGTGTGTCAGAATAGAGTGATGCAGGTATGACATCAGAAGCTGGAATACTAATTCACAACTGGTTCCTTCGAGATTTTCCTATGGGGTTTTATGATTTACGTGTAAAATAAAGCCTGTGGTAAATATAACTTGACTATAGTTTGACGTTTTGTCTTACAAAGTAAATTAGACACACCCATAGCGAACACGTAAATTTTGAAGCATTTTTGAAAACAAATTTTTTAATGAGTAACTTGATACGACAGCTTTGGGCGTGAGTGTTGCAGTGTACGTTGTAGAACAAAACATCGAAGTATCATCAAGTTATGTTTACCAGGCTTTATTTTACTCATATCTTGAAAACCCCCATTGGAAAATCTCAAAGGACCAGTGGCGAATTGGGCTTCCAGGTTCTGATGTCATACCTGCACCACTCTATAGAGATAACAAAATGAAATGTATTGTTAATAATGTATTCAATGTAGCAAAAATGTTTTGCCTGTAATGGAGGACACATGAGATGCGTCCCAAATTATGCACTGTATACACTTATACACTATGTACTTATGCACTCATCTGTGTAGTGTATGAATTTAATACGGTTATTTTGTCATTCAACATTGGAGTCTGATGCCACTCCCTCTCTGCTCCGTAATTAAAGCTGCGACAGTTTAGTGCATGAATTGTCTAACTTTCCACTCTTCATTTTTTGGGTCGAATGTTTCAGTTTCCATATCTCAGCTGTGGAAGGGTCTAAAGCCTCCATTTTTGCACTCAAGTTTAAGTCTCATGGCACTCTATCAGAATCCAGAGTTTTGAGAAGATTGGAGAAACTTCGTTTTTTGCCCCCCCCCCCCCCAAAAAAAAAACGAAAGGGGTACCACTGTCGTTTTTTTTGGGTCGAATTTTGAGTTTCGATATCTCAGCTCTGGAAGGGGCTAGAGCCTCCATTTTTGCACTCAGGTCTAAGTCTCATGGCCCTCTATCAGAATCCAGAGTTTTGGGAAGATTGGAGAAACTTAATTTTTCGCCCGAAAAAAAAAAAACGTAAGGGGTACCACTGTCGTTTTTTTTTCGGGCCGAATTTTTGAGTTTCCATATCTCAGCTCTGGAAGGGTCTAGAGCCTCCATTTTTGCGCTCAGGTCAAAGTCTCGCGGCCCTCTATCATAATCCAGAGTTTTGAGAAGATTGGAGAAACTTGATTTTTCGCCCGAAAACGAAAAAAAACGTAAGGGGTAACACTGTCGTTTTTTTTTTCGGGTCGAAATTTTGAGTTTCCATATCTCAGCTCTGGAAGGGTCTAGAGTCTCCATTTTTGCACTCAGGTCAAAGTCTCGTGGCCCTCTATCAGAATCCAGAGTTTTGGGAAGATTGGAGAAACTTAATTTTTCGACTGAAAAAAACAAAACGTAAGGGGTACCACTGTCGTTTTTTTTTTCGGGCCGAATTTTTGAGTTTCGATATCTCAGCTCTGGAAGGGGCTAGAGCCTCCATTTTTGCACTCAGGTATAAGTCTCATGACCCGGAAAAAAAACGACAGTGTTACCCCTTTCGTTTTTTTTTTTATTTTTGGGCGAAAAATTAAGTTTCTCCAATCCTCTCAAAACTCTCCAATCTTCTCCAATCTTCTTAAAACTCTGGATTATGATAGAGGGCCGCGAGACTTTGACCTGAGCGCAAAAATGGAGGCTCTAGACCCTTCCAGAGCTGAGATATGGAAACTCAAAATTTCGACCCGAAAATAAAACGACAGTGTTACCCCTTACGTTTTTTTTCGTTTTCGGGCGAAAAATCAAGTTTCTCCAATCTTCTCAAAACTCTGGATTATGATAGAGGGCCGCGAGACTTTGACCTGAGCGCAAAAATGGAGGCTCTAGACCCTTCCAGAGCTGAGATATGGAAACTCAAAATTTCGACCCGAAAAAAAAACGACAGTGTTACCCCTCACGTTTTTTTCGTTTTCGGGCGAAAAATCAAGTTTCTCCAATCTTCTCAAAACTCTGGATTATGATAGAGGACCGCAAGACTTTGACCTGAGCGCAAAAATGGAGGCTCTAGACCCTTCCAGAGCTGAGATATGAAAACTCAAAATTTCGACCCGAAAAAAAAAACGACAGTGTTACCCCTTACGGTTTTTTTTACGTTTTCGGGCGAAAAATCAAGTTTCTCCAATCTTCTCAAAACTCTGGATTATGATAGAGGGCGGCGAGACTTTGACCTGAGCGCAAAAATGGAGGCTCTAGACCCTTCCAGAGCTGAGATATGGAAACTCAAAATTTCGACCCGAAAATAAAACGACAGTGTTACCCCTTACGTTTTTTTTCGTTTTCGGGCGAAAAATCAAGTTTCTCCAATCTTCTCAAAACTCTGGATTGTGATAGAGAGCCGCGAGACTTTGACCTGAGCGCAAAAATGGAGGCTCTAGACCCTTCCAGAGCTGAGATATGGAAACTCAAAATTTCGACCCGAAAATAAAACGACAGTGTTACCCCTTACGTTTTTTTTCGTTTTTGGGCCAAAAATCAAGTTTCTCCAATCTTCTCAAAACTCTGGATTATGATAGAGGGCCGCGAGACTTTGACCTGAGCGCAAAAATGGAGGCTCTAGACCCTTCCAGAGCTGAGATATGGAAACTCAAAATTTCTACCCGAAAAAAAAAAGACAGTGTTACCCCTTACGTTTTTTTCCGTTTTCGGGCGAAAAATCAAGTTTCTCCAATCTTCTCAAAACTCTGGATTATGATAGAGGGCCGCGAGACTTTGACCTGAGCGCAAAAATGGAGGCTCTAGACCCTTCCAGAGCTGAGATATGGAAACTCAAAATTTTGACCCGAAAAAAAAAACGACAGTGTTACCCCTTACGTTTTTTTTCGTTTTCGGGCGAAAAATCAAAATTCTCCAATCTTCTCAAAACTCTGGATTATGATAGAGGGCGCGAGACTTTGACCTGAGCGCAAAAATGGAGGCTCTAGACCCTTCCAGAGCTGAGATATGGAAACTCAAAATTTCGACCCGAAAAAAAAACGACAGTGTTACCCCTTACGTTTTTTTCCGTTTTCGGGCCAAAAATCAAGTTTCTCCAATCTTCTCAAAACTCTGGATTATGATAGAGGGCCGCGAGACTTTGACCTGAGCGCAAAAATGGAGGCTCTAGACCCTTCCAGAGCTGAGATATGGAAACTCAAAATTTCGACCCGAAAAAAAAAACGACAGTGTTACCCCTTACGTTTTTTTTAGTTTTCGGGCGAAAAATCAAGTTTCTCCAATCTTCTCAAAACTCTGGATTCTGATAGAGGGCCGCGAGACTTTGACCTGAGCGCAAAAATGGAGGCTCTAGACCCTTCCAGAGCTGAGATATGGAAACTCAAAATTTCGACCCGAAAAAAAAAACGACAGTGTTACCCCTTACGTTTTTTTTCGTTTTCGGGCGAAAAATCAAGTTTCTCCAATCTTCTCAAAACTCTGGATTATGATAGAGGGCAGCGAGACTTTGACCTGAGCGCAAAAATGGAGGCTCTAGACCCTTCCAGAGCTGAGATATGGAAACTCAAAATTTCGACCCGAAAAAAAAACGACAGTGTTACCCCTTACGTTTTTTTTCGTTTTCGGGCGAAAAATCAAGTTTCTCCAATCTTCTCAAAACTCTGGATTATGATAGAGGGCCGCGAGACTTTGACCTGAGCGCAAAAATGGAGGCTCTAGACCCTTCCAGAGCTGAGATATGGAAACTCAAAATTTCGACCCGAAAAAAAACCGACAGTGTTACCCCTTACGTTTTTTTCGTTTTCGGGCGAAAAATCAAGTTTCTCCAATCTTCTCAAAACTCTGGATTATGATAGAGGACCGCAAGACTTTGACCTGAGCGCAAAAATGGAGGCTCTAGACCCTTCCAGAGCTGAGATATGGAAACTCAAAAATTCGACCCGAAAAAAAAACGACAGTGTTACCCCTTACGTTTTTTTCCGTTTTCGGGCCAAAAATCAAGTTTCTCCAATCTTCTCAAAACTCTGGATTATGATAGAGGGCCGCGAGACTTTGACCTGAGCGCAAAAATGGAGGCTCTAGACCCTTCCAGAGCTGAGATATGGAAACTCAAAATTTCGACCCGAAAAAAAAACGACAGTGTTACCCCTTACGTTTTTTTTTCGTTTTCGGGCGAAAAATCAAGTTTCTCCAATCTTCTCAAAACTCTGGATTATGATAGAGGGCCGCGAGACTTTGACCTGAGCGCAAAAATGGAGGCTCTAGACCCTTCCAGAGCTGAGATATGGAAACTCAAAATTTCGACCCGAAAAAAACAACGACAGTGTTACCCCTTACGTTTTTTTCGTTTTCGGGCGAAAAATCAAGTTTCTCCAATCTTCTCAAAACTCTAGATTGTGATAGAGGGCCGCGAGACTTTGACCTGAGCGCAAAAATGGAGGCTCTAGACCCTTCCAGAGCTGAGATATGGAAACTCAAAATTTCGACCCGAAAAAAAAACGACAGTGTTACCCCTTACTTTTTTTTTTCGTTTTCGGGCAAAAAATCAAGTTTCTCCAATCTTCTCAAAACTCTGGATTATGATAGAGGGCCGCGAGACTTTGACCTGAGTGCAAAAATGGAGGCTCTAGACCCTTCCAGAGCTGAGATATGGAAACTCAAAATTTCGACCCGAAAAAAAAACGACAGTGTTATCCCTTACGTTTTTTTTCGTTTTCGGGCGAAAAATCGAGTTTCTCCAATCTTCTCAAAACTCTGGATTATGATAGAGGGCCGCGAGACTTTGACCTGAGCGCAAAAATGGAGGCTCTAGACCCTTCCAGAGCTGAGATATGGAAACTCAAAATTTCGACCCGAAAAAAAAACGACAGTGTTACCCCTTACGTTTTTTTTCGTTTTCGGGCGAAAAATCAAAATTCTCCAATCTTCTCAAAACTCTGGATTATGATAGAGGGCGCGAGACTTTGACCTGAGCGCAAAAATTGAGGCTCTAGACCCTTCCAGAGCTGAGATATGGAAACTCAAAATTTCGACCCGAAAAAAAAACGACAGTGTTACCCCTTACGTTTTTTTTCATTTTCGGGCGAAAAATCAAGTTTATCCAATCTTCTCAAAACTCTGGATTATGATAGAGGGCCGCGAGACTTTGACCTGAGCGCAAAAATGGAGGCTCTAGACCCTTCCAGAGCTGAGATATGGAAACTCAAAATTTCGACCCGAAAAAAAAAACGACAGTGTTACCCCTTACGTTTTTTTTCGTTTTCGGGCGAAAAATCAAAATTCTCCAATCTTCTCAAAACTCTGGATTATGATAGAGGGCGCGAGACTTTGACCTGAGCGCAAAAATTGAGGCTCTAGACCCTTCCAGAGCTGAGATATGGAAACTCAAAATTTCGACCCGAAAAAAAAACGACAGTGTTACCCCTTATGTTTTTTTCCGTTTTCGGGCCAAAAATCAAGTTTCTCCAATCTTCTCAAAACTCTGGATTATGATAGAGGGCCGCGAGACTTTGACCTGAGCGCAAAAATGGAGGCTCTAGACCCTTCCAGAGCTGAGATATGGAAACTCAAAATTTCGACCCGAAAAAAAAACGACAGTGTTACCCCTTACGTTTTTTTTCATTTTCGGGCGAAAAATCAAGTTTCTCCAATCTTCTCAAAACTCTGGATTATGATAGAGGGCCGCGAGACTTTGACCTGAGCGCAAAAATGGAGGCTCTAGACCCTTCCAGAGCTGAGATATGGAAACTCAAAATTTCGACCCGAAAAAAAAACGACAGTGTTACCCCTTACGTTTTTTTTCATTTTCGGGCGAAAAATCAAGTTTCTCCAATCTTCTCAAAACTCTGGATTATGATAGAGGGCCGCGAGACTTTGACCTGAGCGCAAAAATGGAGGCTCTAGACCCTTCCAGAGCTGAGATATGGAAACTCAAAATTTAGACCCGAAAAAAAAAACGACAGTGTTACCCCTTACGTTTTTTTTCATTTTCGGGCGAAAAATCAAGTTTATCCAATCTTCTCAAAACTCTGGATTATGATAGAGGGCCGCGAGACTTTGACCTGAGCGCAAAAATGGAGGCTCTAGACTCTTCCAGAGCTGAGATATGGAAACTCAAAATTTCGACCCGAAAAAAAAAAAACCACAGTGTTACCCCTTACGTTTTTTTTCATTTTCGGGCGAAAAATCAAGTTTCTTCAATCTTCTCAAAACTCTGGATTATTATAGAGGGCCGCGAGACTTTGACCTGAGCGCAAAAATGGAGGCTCTAGACCCTTCCAGAGCTGAGATATGGAAACTAAAAATTTCGACCCGAAAAAAAAAATGACAGTGTTACCCCTTACGTTTTTTTTCGTTTTCGGGCGAAAAATCAAAATTCTCCAATCTTCTCAAAACTCTGGATTATGATAGAGGGCGCGAGACTTTGACCTGAGCGCAAAAATTGAGGCTCTAGACCCTTCCAGAGCTGAGATATGGAAACTCAAAATTTCGACCCGAAAAAAACGACAGTGTTACCCCTTATGTTTTTTTCCGTTTTCGGGCCAAAAATCAAGTTTCTCCAATCTTCTCAAAACTCTGGATTATGATAGAGGGCCGCGAGACTTTGACCTGAGCGCAAAAATGGAGGCTCTAGACCCTTCCAGAGCTGAGATATGGAAACTCAAAATTTCGACCCGAAAAAAAAACGACAGTGTTACCCCTTACGTTTTTTTTTCATTTTCGGGCGAAAAATCAAGTTTCTCCAATCTTCTCAAAACTCTGGATTATGATAGAGGGCCGCGAGACTTTGACCTGAGCGCAAAAATGGAGGCTCTAGACCCTTCCAGAGCTGAGATATGGAAACTCAAAATTTCGACCCGAAAAAAAAAACGACAGTGTTACCCCTTACGTTTTTTTTCGTTTTCGGGCGAAAAATCAAGTTTCTCCAATCTTCTCAAAACTCTGGATTATGATAGAGGGCCGCGAGACTTTGACCTGAGCGCAAAAATGGAGGCTCTAGACCCTTCCAGAGCTGAGATATGGAAACTCAAAATTTCGACCCGAAAAAAAAACCCCACAGTGTTACCCCTTACGTTTTTTTTCATTTTCGGGCGAAAAATCAAGTTTCTCCAATCTTCTCAAAACTCTGGATTATGATAGAGGGCCGCGAGACTTTGACCTGAGCGCAAAAATGGAGGCTCTAGACCCTTCCAGAGCTGAGATATGGAAACTCAAAATTTCGACCCGAAAAAAAAACGACAGTGTTACCCCTTACGTTTTTTTTCATTTTCGGGCGAAAAATCAAGTTTCTCCAATCTTCTCAAAACTCTGGATTATGATAGAGGGCCGCGAGACTTTGACCTGAGCGCAAAAATGGAGGCTCTAGACTCTTCCAGAGCTGAGATATGGAAACTCAAAATTTCGACCCGAAAAAAAAAAACCACAGTGTTACCCCTTACGTTTTTTTTCATTTTCGGGCGAAAAATCAAGTTTCTCCAATCTTCTCAAAACTCTGGATTATTATAGAGGGCCGCGAGACTTTGACCTGAGCGCAAAAATGGAGGCTCTAGACCCTTCCAGAGCTGAGATATGGAAACTCAAAATTTCGACACGAAAAAAAAAATGACAGTGTTACCCCTTACGTTTTTTTTCGTTTTCGGGCGAAAAATCAAAATTCTCCAATCTTCTCAAAACTCTGGATTATGATAGAGGGCGCGAGACTTTGACCTGAGCGCAAAAATTGAGGCTCTAGACCCTTCCAGAGCTGAGATATGGAAACTCAAAATTTCGACCCGAAAAAAAAACGACAGTGTTACCCCTTATGTTTTTTTCCGTTTTCGGGCCAAAAATCAAGTTTCTCCAATCTTCTCAAAACTCTGGATTATGATAGAGGGCCGCGAGACTTTGACCTGAGCGCAAAAATGGAGGCTCTAGACCCTTCCAGAGCTGAGATATGGAAACTCAAAATGTCGACCCGAAAAAAAAAACGACAGTGTTACCCCTTACGTTTTTTTTCATTTTCGGGCGAAAAATCAAGTTTCTCCAATCTTCTCAAAACTCTGGATTATGATAGAGGGCCGCGAGACTTTGACCTGAGCGCAAAAATGGAGGCTCTAGACCCTTCCAGAGCTGAGATATGGAAACTCAAAATTTCGACCCGAAAAAAAAACGACAGTGTTACCCCTTACGTTTTTTTTCGTTTTCGGGCGAAAAATCAAGTTTCTCCAATCTTCTCAAAACTCTGGATTATGATAGAGGGCCGCGAGACTTTGACCTGAGCGCAAAAATGGAGGCTCTAGACCCTTCCAGAGCTGAGATATGGAAACTCAAAATTTCGACCCGAAAAAAAAACGACAGTGTTACCCCTTACGTTTTTTTTCGTTTTCGGGCGAAAAATCAAAATTCTCCAATCTTCTTAAAACTCTGGATTATGATAGAGGGCGCGAGACTTTGACCTGAGCGCAAAAATGGAGGCTCTAGACCCTTCCAGAGCTGAGATATGGAAACTCAAAATTTCGACCCGAAAAAAAAACGACAGTGTTACCCCTTACGTTTTTTTTCATTTTCGGGCGAAAAATCAAGTTTCTCCAATCTTCTCAAAACTCTGGATTATGATAGAGGGCCGCGAGACTTTGACCTGAGCGCAAAAATGGAGGCTCTAGACCCTTCCAGAGCTGAGATATGGAAACTCAAAATTTCGACCCGAAAAAAAAAACGACAGTGTTACCCCTTACGTTTTTTTTCGTTTTCGGGCGAAAAATCAAGTTTCTCCAATCTTCTCAAAACTCTGGATTATGATAGAGGACCGCGAGACTTTGACCTGAGCGCAAAAATGGAGGCTCTAGACCCTTCCAGAGCTGAGATATGGAAACTCAAAATTTCGACCCGAAAAAAAAACGACAGTGTTACCCCTTACGTTTTTTTTCGTTTTCGGGCGAAAAATCAAGTTTCTCCAATCTTCTCAAAACTCTGGATTATGATAGAGGGCCGCGAGACTTTGACCTGAGCGCAAAAATGGAGGCTCTAGACCCTTCCAGAGCTGAGATATGGAAACTCAAAATTTCGACCCGAAAAAAAAACGACAGTGTTACCCCTTACGTTTTTTTTCATTTTCGGGCGAAAAATCAAGTTTCTCCAATCTTCTCAAAACTCTGGATTATGATAGAGGGCGCGAGACTTTGACCTGAGCGCAAAAATGGAGGCTCTAGACCCTTCCAGAGCTGAGATATGGAAACTCAAAATTTCGACCCGAAAAAAAAACGACAATGTTACCCCTTACGTTTTTTTTTCATTTTCGGGCGAAAAATCAAGTTTCTCCAATCTTCTCAAAACTCTGGATTATGATAGAGGGGCGCGAGACTTTGACCTGAGCGCAAAAATGGAGGCTCTAGACCCTTCCAGAGCTGAGATATGGAAACTCAAAATTTCGACCCGAAAAAAAAACGACAGTGTTACCCCTTACGTTTTTTTTCATTTTCGGGCGAAAAATCAAGTTTCTCCAATCTTCTCAAAACTCTGGATTATGATAGAGGGCCGCGAGACTTTGACCTGAGCGCAAAAATGGAGGCTCTAGACCCTTCCAGAGCTGAGATATGGAAACTCAAAATTTCGACCCGAAAAAAAAACGACAGTGTTACCCCTTACGTTTTTTTTCGTTTTCGGGCGAAAAATCAAGTTTCTCCAATCTTCTCAAAACTCTGGATTATGATAGAGGGCCGCGAGACTTTGACCTGAGCGCAAAAATGGAGGCTCTAGACCCTTCCAGAGCTGAGATATGGAAACTCAAAATTTCGACCCCAAAAAAAACCGACAGTGTTACCCCTTACGTTTTTTTTCGTTTTCGGGCGAAAAATCAAGTTTCTCCAATCTTCTCAAAACTCTGGATTATGATAGAGGGCCGCGAGACTTTGACCTGAGCGCAAAAATGGAGGCTCTAGACCCTTCCAGAGCTGAGAAATGGAAACTCAAAATTTCGACCCGAAAAAAAAACGACAGTGTTACCCCTTACGTTTTTTTCCATTTTCGGGCCAAAAATCAAGTTTCTCCAATCTTCGCAAAACTCTGGATTATTATAGAGGGCCGCGAGACTTTGACCTGAGCGCAAAAATGAAGGCTCTAGACCCTTCCAGAGCTGAGATATGGAAACTCAAAATTTCGACCCGAAAAAAAACCGACAGTGTTACCCCTTACGTTTTTTTTCATTTTCGGGCGAAAAATCAAGTTTATCCAATCTTCTCAAAACTCTGGATTATGATAGAGGGCCGCGAGACTTTGACCTGAGCGCAAAAATGGAGGCTCTAGACCCTTCCAGAGCTGAGATATGGAAACTCAAAATTTCGACCCGAAAAAAAAACGACAGTGTTACCCCTTACGTTTTTTTTCATTTTCTGGCGAAAAATCAAGTTTATCCAATCTTCTCAAAACTCTGGATTATGATAGAGGGCCGCGAGACTTTGACCTGAGCGCAAAAATGGAGGCTCTAGACCCTTCCAGAGCTGAGATATGGAAACTCAAAATTTCGACCCGAAAAAAAAACGACAGTGTTACCCCTTATGTTTTTTTCCGTTTTCGGGCCAAAAATCAAGTTTCTCCAATCTTCTCAAAACTCTGGATTATGATAGAGGGCCGCGAGACTTTGACCTGAGCGCAAAAATGGAGGCTCTAGACCCTTCCAGAGCTGAGATATGGAAACTCAAAATTTCGACCCGAAAAAAAAACGACAGTCTTACCCCTTACGTTTTTTTTTCATTTTCGGGCGAAAAATCAAGTTTCTCCAATCTTCTCAAAACTCTGGATTATGATAGAGGGCCGCGAGACTTTGACCTGAGCGCAAAAATGGAGGCTCTAGACCCTTCCAGAGCTGAGAAATGGAAACTCAAAATTTCGACCCGAAAAAAAAACGACAGTGTTACCCCTTACGTTTTTTTCCATTTTCGGGCGAAAAATCAAGTTTCTCCAATCTTCTCAAAACTCTGGATTATGATAGAGGGCCGCGAGACTTTGACCTGAGCGCAAAAATGGAGGCTCTAGACCCTTCCAGAGCTGAGAAATGGAAACTCAAAATTTCGACCCGAAAAAAAAAACGACAGTGTTACCCCTTACGTTTTTTTCCATTTTCGGGCCAAAAATCAAGTTTCTCCAATCTTCTCAAAACTCTGGATTATGATAGAGGGCCGCAAGACTTTGACCTGAGCGCAAAAATGGAGGCTCTAGACCCTTCCAGAGCTGAGATATGGAAACTCAAAATTTCGACCCGAAAAAAAAACGACAGTGTTACCCCTTACGTTTTTTTTCATTTTCGGGCGAAAAATCAAGTTTCTCCAATCTTCTCAAAACTCTGGATTATGATAGAGGGCCGCGAGACTTTGACCTGAGCGCAAAAATGGAGGCTCTAGACCCTTCCAGAGCTGAGATATGGAAACTCAAAATTTCGACCCGAAAAAAAAACGACAGTCTTACCCCTTACGTTTTTTTTTCATTTTCGGGCGAAAAATCAAGTTTCTCCAATCTTCTCAAAACTCTGGATTATGATAGAGGGCCGCGAGACTTTGACCTGAGCGCAAAAATGGAGGCTCTAGACCCTTCCAGAGCTGAGATATGGAAACTCAAAATTTCGACCCGAAAAAAAAACGACAGTCTTACCCCTTACGTTTTTTTTTCATTTTTGGGCGAAAAATCAAGTTTCTCCAATCTTCTCAAAACTCTGGATTATGATAGAGGGCCGCGAGACTTTGACCTGAGCGCAAAAATGGAGGCTCTAGACCCTTCCAGAGCTGAGAAATGGAAACTCAAAATTTCGACCCGAAAAAAAAAACGACAGTGTTACCCCTTACGTTTTTTTCCATTTTCGGGCGAAAAATCAAGTTTCTCCAATCTTCTCAAAACTCTGGATTATGATAGAGGGCCGCGAGACTTTGACCTGAGCGCAAAAATGGAGGCTCTAGACCCTTCCAGAGCTGAGAAATGGAAACTCAAAATTTCGACCCGAAAAAAAAAACGACAGTGTTACCCCTTACGTTTTTTTCCATTTTCGGGCCAAAAATCAAGTTTCTCCAATCTTCTCAAAACTCTGGATTATGATAGAGGGCCGCGAGACTTTGACCTGAGCGCAAAAATGGAGGCTCTAGACCCTTCCAGAGCTGAGATATGGAAACTCAAAATTTCGACCCGAAAAAAAAACGACAGTGTTACCCCTTACGTTTTTTTTCGTTTTCGGGCGAAAAATCTAAATTCTCCAATCTTCTCAAAACTCTGGATTATGATAGAGGGCCGCGAGACTTTGACCTGAGCGCAAAAATGGAGGCTCTAGACCCTTCCAGAGCTGAGATATGGAAACTCAAAATTTCGACCCGAAAAAAAAACGACAGTGTTACCCCTTACGTTTTTTTCCGTTTTCGGGCCAAAAATCAAGTTTCTCCAATCTTCTCAAAACTCTGGATTATGATAGAGGGCCGCGAGACTTTGACCTGAGCGCAAAAATGGAGGCTCTAGACCCTTCCAGAGCTGAGATATGGAAACTCAAAATTTCGACCCGAAAAAAAAAACGACAGTGTTACCCCTTACGTTTTTTTTCGTTTTCGGGCGAAAAATCAAGTTTCTCCAATCTTCTCAAAACTCTGGATTATGATAGAGGGCCGCGAGACTTTGACCTGAGCGCAAAAATGGAGGCTCTAGACCCTTCCAGAGCTGAGATATGGAAACTCAAAATTTCGACCCGAAAAAAAAACGACAGTGTTACCCCTTACGTTTTTTTTTCGTTTTCGGGCGAAAAATCTAAATTCTCCAATCTTCTCAAAACTCTGGATTATGATAGAGGGCGCGAGACTTTGACCTGAGCGCAAAAATGGAGGCTCTAGACCCTTCCAGAGCTGAGATATGGAAACTCAAAATTTCGACCCGAAAAAAAAACGACAGTGTTACCCCTTACGTTTTTTTTCGTTTTCGGGCGAAAAATCAAGTTTCTCCAATCTTCTCAAAACTCTGGATTATGATAGAGGGCCGCGAGACTTTGACCTGAGCGCAAAAATGGAGGCTCTAGACCCTTCCAGAGCTGAGATATGGAAACTCAAAATTTCGACCCGAAAAAAAAAACGACAGTGTTACCCCTTACGTTTTTTTTCGTTTTCGGGCGAAAAATCAAATTTCTCCAATCTTCTCAAAACTCTGGATTGTGATAGAGGGCCGCGAGACTTTGACCTGAGCGCAAAAATGGAGGCTCTAGACCCTTCCAGAGCTGAGATATGGAAACTCAAAATTTCGACCCGAAAAAAAAACGACAGTGTTACCCCTTACGTTTTTTTTCGTTTTCGGGCGAAAAATCAAATTTCTCCAATCTTCTCAAAACTCTGGATTATGATAGAGGGCCGCGAGACTTTGACCTGAGCGCAAAAATGGAGGCTCTAGACCCTTCCAGAGCTGAGATATGGAAACTCAAAATTTCGACCCGAAAAAAAAACGACAGTGTTACCCCTTACGTTTTTTTTTCGTTTTCGGGCGAAAAATCTAAATTCTCCAATCTTCTCAAAACTCTGGATTATGATAGAGGGCGCGAGACTTTGACCTGAGCGCAAAAATGGAGGCTCTAGACCCTTCCAGAGCTGAGATATGGAAACTCAAAATTTCGACCCGAAAAAAAAACGACAGTGTTACCCCTTACGTTTTTTTCCGTTTTCGGGCAAAAAATCAAGTTTCTCCAATCTTCTCAAAACTCTGGATTATGATAGAGGGCCGCGAGACTTTGACCTGAGCGCAAAAATGGAGGCTCTAGACCCTTCCAGAGCTGAGATATGGAAACTCAAAATTTCGACCCGAAAAAAAAAACGACAGTGTTACCCCTTACGTTTTTTTTTCATTTTCGGGCGAAAAATCAAGTTTCTCCAATCTTCTCAAAACTCTGGATTATGATAGAGGGCCGCGAGACTTTGACCTGAGCGCAAAAATGGAGGCTCTAGACCCTTCCAGAGCTGAGAAATGGAAACTCAAAATTTCGACCCGAAAAAAAAACGACAGTGTTACCCCTTATGTTTTTTTCCATTTTCGGGCCAAAAATCAAGTTTCTCCAATCTTCTCAAAACTCTGGATTATGATAGAGGGCCGCGAGACTTTGACCTGAGCGCAAAAATGGAGGCTCTAGACCCTTCCAGAGCTGAGATATGGAAACTCAAAATTTCGACCCGAAAAAAAAACGACAGTGTTACCCCTTACGTTTTTTTTTCATTTTCGGGCGAAAAATCAAGTTTCTCCAATCTTCTCAAAACTCTGGATTATGATAGAGGGCCGCGAGACTTTGACCTGAGCGCAAAAATGGAGGCTCTAGACCCTTCCAGAGCTGAGATATGGAAACTCAAAATTTCGACCCGAAAAAAAAAATGACAGTGTTACCCCTTACGTTTTTTTTCGTTAAAAAACGACAGTGTTACCCCTTACGTTTTTTTTTCATTTTCGGGCGAAAAATCAAGTTTCTCCAATCTTCTCAAAACTCTGGATTATGATAGAGGGCCGCGAGACTTTGACCTGAGCGCAAAAATGGAGGCTCTAGACCCTTCCAGAGCTGAGATATGGAAACTCAAAATTTCGACCCGAAAAAAAAACGACAGTGTTACCCCTTACGTTTTTTTTCGTTTTCGGGCCAAAAATCAAGTTTCTCCAATCTTCTCAAAACTCTGGATTATGATAGAGGGCCGCGAGACTTTGACCTGAGCGCAAAAATGGAGGCTCTAGACCCTTCCAGAGCTGAGATATGGAAACTCAAAATTTCGACCCGAAAAAAAAAACGACAGTGTTACCCCTTACGGTTTTTTTTCATTTTCGGGCGAAAAATCAAGTTTCTCCAATCTTCTCAAAACTCTGGATTATGATAGAGGGCCGCGAGACTTTGACCTGAGCGCAAAAATGGAGGCTCTAGACCCTTCCAGAGCTGAGATATGGAAACTCAAAATTTCGACCCGAAAAAAAAACGACAGTGTTACCCCTTACGTTTTTTTTCGTTTTCGGGCGAAAAATCAAGTTTCTCCAATCTTCTCAAAACTCTGGATTATGATAGAGGGCCGCGAGACTTTGACCTGAGCGCAAAAATGGAGGCTCTAGACCCTTCCAGAGCTGAGATATGGAAACTCAAAATTTCGACCCGAAAAAAAAACGACAGTGTTACCCCTTACGTTTTTTTTCGTTTTCGGGCGAAAAATCAAAATTCTCCAATCTTCTTAAAACTCTGGATTATGATAGAGGGCCGCGAGACTTTGACCTGAGCGCAAAAATGGAGGCTCTAGACCCTTCCAGAGCTGAGATATGGAAACTCAAAATTTCGACCCGAAAAAAAAAACGACAGTGTTACCCCTTACGTTTTTTTTCATTTTCGGGCGAAAAATCAAGTTTCTCCAATCTTCTCAAAACTCTGGATTATGATAGAGGGCCGCGAGACTTTGACCTGAGCGCAAAAATGGAGGCTCTAGACCCTTCCAGAGCTGAGATATGGAAACTCAAAATTTCGACCCGAAAAAAAAACGACAGTGTTACCCCTTACGTTTTTTTTCGTTTTCGGGCGAAAAATCAAGTTTCTCCAATCTTCTCAAAACTCTGGATTATGATAGAGGGCCGCGAGACTTTGACCTGAGCGCAAAAATGGAGGCTCTAGACCCTTCCAGAGCTGAGATATGGAAACTCAAAATTTCGACCCGAAAAAAAAACGACAGTGTTACCCCTTACGTTTTTTTTCGTTTTCGGGCGAAAAATCAAGTTTCTCCAATCTTCTCAAAACTCTGGATTATGATAGAGGGCCGTGAGACTTTGACCTGAGCGCAAAAATGGAGGCTCTAGACCCTTCCAGAGCTGAGATATGGAAACTCAAAATTTCGACCCGAAAAAAAAACGACAGTGTTACCCCTTACGTTTTTTTTCGTTTTCGGGCGAAAAATCTAAATTCTCCAATCTTCTCAAAACTCTGGATTATGATAGAGGGCGCGAGACTTTGACCTGAGCGCAAAAATGGAGGCTCTAGACCCTTCCAGAGCTGAGATATGGAAACTCAAAATTTCGACCCGAAAAAAAAACGACAGTGTTACCCCTTATGTTTTTTTCCGTTTTCGGGCCAAAAATCAAGTTTCTCCAATCTTCTCAAAACTCTGGATTATGATAGAGGGCCGCGAGACTTTGACCTGAGCGCAAAAATGGAGGCTCTAGACCCTTCCAGAGCTGAGATATGGAAACTCAAAATTTCGACCCGAAAAAAAAACGACAGTGTTACCCCTTACGTTTTTTTTTCATTTTCGGGCAAAAAATCAAGTTTATCCAATCTTCTCAAAACTCTGGATTATGATAGAGGGCCGCGAGACTTTGACCTGAGCGCAAAAATGGAGGCTCTAGACCCTTCCAGAGCTGAGATATGGAAACTCAAAATTTCGACCCGAAAAAAAAACGACAGTGTTACCCCTTACGTTTTTTTTCATTTTCGGGCGAAAAATCAAGTTTCTCCAATCTTCTCAAAACTCTGGATTATGATAGAGGGCCGCGAGACTTTGACCTGAGCGCAAAAATGGAGGCTCTAGACCCTTCCAGAGCTGAGATATGGAAACTCAAAATTTCGACCCGAAAAAAAAACGACAGTGTTACCCCTTACGTTTTTTTTTCATTTTCGGGCGAAAAATCAAGTTTCTCCAATCTTCTCAAAACTCTGGATTATGATAGAGGGCCGCGAGACTTTGACCTGAGCGCAAAAATGGAGGCTCTAGACCCTTCCAGAGCTGAGATATGGAAACTCAAAATTTCGACCCGAAAAAAAACCGACAGTGTTACCCCTTACGTTTTTTTTCGTTTTCGGGCGAAAAATCAAGTTTCTCCAATCTTCTCAAAACTCTGGATTATGATAGAGGGCCGCGAGACTTTGACCTGAGCGCAAAAATGGAGGCTCTAGACCCTTCCAGAGCTGAGAAATGGAAACTCAAAATTTCGACCCGAAAAAAAAACGACAGTGTTACCCCTTACGTTTTTTTCCATTTTCGGGCCAAAAATCAAGTTTCTCCAATCTTCTCAAAACTCTGGATTATTATAGAGGGCCGCGAGACTTTGACCTGAGCGCAAAAATGAAGGCTCTAGACCCTTCCAGAGCTGAGATATGGAAACTCAAAATTTCGACCCGAAAAAAAAACGACAGTGTTACCCCTTACGTTTTTTTTCATTTTCGGGCGAAAAATCAAGTTTATCCAATCTTCTCAAAACTCTGGATTATGATAGAGGGCCGCGAGACTTTGACCTGAGCGCAAAAATGGAGGCTCTAGACCCTTCCAGAGCTGAGATATGGAAACTCAAAATTTCGACCCGAAAAAAAAACGACAGTGTTACCCCTTACGTTTTTTTTTCATTTTCGGGCGAAAAATCAAGTTTATCCAATCTTCTCAAAACTCTGGATTATAATAGAGGGCCGCGAGACTTTGACCTGAGCGCAAAAATGGAGGCTCTAGACCCTTCCAGAGCTGAGATATGGAAACTCAAAATTTCGACCCGAAAAAAAAACGACAGTGTTACCCCTTACGTTTTTTTCCATTTTCGGGCCAAAAATCAAGTTTCTCCAATCTTCTCAAAACTCTGGATTATGATAGAGGGCCGCGAGACTTTGACCTGAGCGCAAAAATGGAGGCTCTAGACCCTTCCAGAGCTGAGATATGGAAACTCAAAATTTCGACCCGAAAAAAAAACGACAGTGTTACCCCTTATGTTTTTTTCCGTTTTCGGGCCAAAAATCAAGTTTCTCCAATCTTCTCAAAACTCTGGATTATGATAGAGGGCCGCGAGACTTTGACCTGAGCGCAAAAATGGAGGCTCTAGACCCTTCCAGAGCTGAGATATGGAAACTCAAAATTTCGACCCGAAAAAAAAACGACAGTGTTACCCCTTACGTTTTTTTTCCGTTTTCGGGCGAAAAATCAAGTTTCTCCAATCTTCTCAAAACTCTGGATTATGATAGAGGGCCGCGAGACTTTGACCTGAGCGCAAAAATGGAGGCTCTAGACCCTTCCAGAGCTGAGATATGGAAACTCAAAATTTCGACCCGAAAAAAAAACGACAGTGTTACCCCTTACGTTTTTTTCCGTTTTCGGGCCAAAAATCAAGTTTCTCCAATCTTCTCAAAACTCTGGATTATGATAGAGGGCCGCGAGACTTTGACCTGAGCGCAAAAATGGAGGCTCTAGACCCTTCCAGAGCTGAGATATGGAAACTCAAAATTTCGACCCGAAAAAAAAACGACAGTGTTACCCCTTACGTTTTTTTTCCGTTTTCGGGCGAAAAATCAAGTTTCTCCAATCTTCTCAAAACTCTGGATTATGATAGAGGGCCGCGAGACTTTGACCTGAGCGCAAAAATGGAGGCTCTAGACCCTTCCAGAGCTGAGATATGGAAACTCAAAATTTCGACCCGAAAAAAAAACGACAGTGTTACCCCTTACGTTTTTTTTCATTTTCGGGCGAAAAATCAAGTTTCTCCAATCTTCTCAAAACTCTGGATTATGATAGAGGGCCGCGAGACTTTGACCTGAGCGCAAAAATGGAGGCTCTAGACCCTTCCAGAGCTGAGATATGGAAACTCAAAATTTCGACCCGAAAAAAAAACGACAGTCTTACCCCTTACGTTTTTTTTTCATTTTCGGGCGAAAAATCAAGTTTCTCCAATCTTCTCAAAACTCTGGATTATGATAGAGGGCCGCGAGACTTTGACCTGAGCGCAAAAATGGAGGCTCTAGACCCTTCCAGAGCTGAGAAATGGAAACTCAAAATTTCGACCCGAAAAAAAAAACGACAGTGTTACCCCTTACGTTTTTTTCCATTTTCGGGCCAAAAATCAAGTTTCTCCAATCTTCTCAAAACTCTGGATTATGATAGAGGGCCGCGAGACTTTGACCTGAGCGCAAAAATGGAGGCTCTAGACCCTTCCAGAGCTGAGATATGGAAACTCAAAATTTCGACCCGAAAAAAAAACGACAGTGTTACCCCTTACGTTTTTTTTCATTTTCGGGCGAAAAATCAAGTTTCTCCAATCTTCTCAAAACTCTGGATTATGATAGAGGGCCTCGAGACTTTGACCTGAGCGCAAAAATGGAGGCTCTAGACCCTTCCAGAGCTGAGATATGGAAACTCAAAACTTCGACCCGAAAAAAAAACGACAGTGTTACCCCTTACGTTTTTTTCCGTTTTCGGGCCAAAAATCAAGTTTCTCCAATCTTCTCAAAACTCTGGATTATGATAGAGGGCCGCGAGACTTTGACCTGAGCGCAAAAATGGAGGCTCTAGACCCTTCCAGAGCTGAGATATGGAAACTCAAAATTTCGACCCGAAAAAAAAAACGACAGTGTTACCCCTTACGTTTTTTTTCATTTTCGGGCGAAAAATCAAGTTTCTCCAATCTTCTCAAAACTCTGGATTATGATAGAGGGCCGCGAGACTTTGACCTGAGCGCAAAAATGGAGGCTCTAGACCCTTCCAGAGCTGAGATATGGAAACTCAAAATTTCGACCCGAAAAAAAAACGACAGTCTTACCCCTTACGTTTTTTTTCATTTTCGGGCGAAAAATCAAGTTTCTCCAATCTTCTCAAAACTCTGGATTATGATAGAGGGCCGCGAGACTTTGACCTGAGCGCAAAAATGGAGGCTCTAGACCCTTCCAGAGCTGAGATGTGGAAACTCAAAATTTCGACCCGAAAAAAAAACGACAGTCTTACCCCTTACGTTTTTTTTTCATTTTCGGGCGAAAAATCAAGTTTCTCCAATCTTCTCAAAACTCTGGATTATGATAGAGGGCCGCGAGACTTTGACCTGAGCGCAAAAATGGAGGCTCTAGACCCTTCCAGAGCTGAGAAATGGAAACTCAAAATTTCGACCCGAAAAAAAAACGACAGTGTTACCCCTTACGTTTTTTTCCATTTTCGGGCGAAAAATCAAGTTTCTCCAATCTTCTCAAAACTCTGGATTATGATAGAGGGCCGCGAGACTTTGACCTGAGCGCAAAAATGGAGGCTCTAGACCCTTCCAGAGCTGAGATATGGAAACTCAAAATTTCGACCCGAAAAAAAAACGACAGTCTTACCCCTTACGTTTTTTTTTCATTTTCGGGCGAAAAATCAAGTTTCTCCAATCTTCTCAAAACTCTGGATTATGATAGAGGGCCGCGAGACTTTGACCTGAGCGCAAAAATGGAGGCTCTAGACCCTTCCAGAGCTGAGAAATGGAAACTCAAAATTTCGACCCGAAAAAAAAACGACAGTGTTACCCCTTACGTTTTTTTCCATTTTCGGGCCAAAAATCAAGTTTCTCCAATCTTCTCAAAACTCTGGATTATGATAGAGGGCCGCGAGACTTTGACCTGAGCGCAAAAATGGAGGCTCTAGACCCTTCCAGAGCTGAGATATGGAAACTCAAAATTTCGACCCGAAAAAAAAACGACAGTGTTACCCCTTACGTTTTTTTTTCATTTTCGGGCGAAAAATCAAGTTTCTCCAATCTTCTCAAAACTCTGGATTATGATAGAGGACCGCAAGACTTTGACCTGAGCGCAAAAATGGAGGCTCTAGACCCTTCCAGAGCTGAGATATGAAAACTCAAAATTTCGACCCGAAAAAAAAACGACAGTGTTACCCCTTACGTTTTTTTTTCATTTTCGGGCGAAAAATCAAGTTTCTCCAATCTTCTCAAAACTCTGGATTATGATAGAGGGCCGCGAGACTTTGACCTGAGCGCAAAAATGGAGGCTCTAGACCCTTCCAGAGCTGAGATATGGAAACTCAAAATTTCGACCCGAAAAAAAAACGACAGTGTTACCCCTTACGTTTTTTTTCCGTTTTTGGGCGAAAAATCAAGTTTCTCCAATCTTCTCAAAACTCTGGATTATGATAGAGGGCCGCGAGACTTTGACCTGAGCGCAAAAATGGAGGCTCTAGACCCTTCCAGAGCTGAGATATGGAAACTCAAAATTTCGACCCGAAAAAAAAACGACAGTGTTACCCCTTACGTTTTTTTCCGTTTTCGGGCCAAAAATCAAGTTTCTCCAATCTTCTCAAAACTCTGGATTATGATAGAGGGCCGCGAGACTTTGACCTGAGCGCAAAAATGGAGGCTCTAGACCCTTCCAGAGCTGAGATATGGAAACTCAAAATTTCGACCCGAAAAAAAAACGACAGTGTTACCCCTTACGTTTTTTTTCCGTTTTCGGGCGAAAAATCAAGTTTCTCCAATCTTCTCAAAACTCTGGATTATGATAGAGGGCCGCGAGACTTTGACCTGAGCGCAAAAATGGAGGCTCTAGACCCTTCCAGAGCTGAGATATGGAAACTCAAAATTTCGACCCGAAAAAAAAACGACAGTGTTACCCCTTACGTTTTTTTTTCATTTTCGGGCGAAAAATCAAGTTTCTCCAATCTTCTCAAAACTCTGGATTATGATAGAGGGCCGCGAGACTTTGACCTGAGCGCAAAAATGGAGGCTCTAGACCCTTCCAGAGCTGAGAAATGGAAACTCAAAATTTCGACCCGAAAAAAAAAACGACAGTGTTACCCCTTACGTTTTTTTCCATTTTCGGGCCAAAAATCAAGTTTCTCCAATCTTCTCAAAACTCTGGATTATGATAGAGGGCCGCGAGACTTTGACCTGAGCGCAAAAATGGAGGCTCTAGACCCTTCCAGAGCTGAGATATGGAAACTCAAAATTTCGACCCGAAAAAAAAACGACAGTGTTACCCCTTACGTTTTTTTTCATTTTCGGGCGAAAAATCAAGTTTCTCCAATCTTCTCAAAACTCTGGATTATGATAGAGGGCCTCGAGACTTTGACCTGAGCGCAAAAATGGAGGCTCTAGACCCTTCCAGAGCTGAGATATGGAAACTCAAAACTTCGACCCGAAAAAAAAACGACAGTGTTACCCCTTACGTTTTTTTCCGTTTTCGGGCCAAAAATCAAGTTTCTCCAATCTTCTCAAAACTCTGGATTATGATAGAGGGCCGCGAGACTTTGACCTGAGCGCAAAAATGGAGGCTCTAGACCCTTCCAGAGCTGAGATATGGAAACTCAAAATTTCGACCCGAAAAAAAAAACGACAGTGTTACCCCTTACGTTTTTTTTCATTTTCGGGCGAAAAATCAAGTTTCTCCAATCTTCTCAAAACTCTGGATTATGATAGAGGGCCGCGAGACTTTGACCTGAGCGCAAAAATGGAGGCTCTAGACCCTTCCAGAGCTGAGATATGGAAACTCAAAATTTCGACCCGAAAAAAAAACGACAGTCTTACCCCTTACGTTTTTTTTCATTTTCGGGCGAAAAATCAAGTTTCTCCAATCTTCTCAAAACTCTGGATTATGATAGAGGGCCGCGAGACTTTGACCTGAGCGCAAAAATGGAGGCTCTAGACCCTTCCAGAGCTGAGATGTGGAAACTCAAAATTTCGACCCGAAAAAAAAACGACAGTCTTACCCCTTACGTTTTTTTTTCATTTTCGGGCGAAAAATCAAGTTTCTCCAATCTTCTCAAAACTCTGGATTATGATAGAGGGCCGCGAGACTTTGACCTGAGCGCAAAAATGGAGGCTCTAGACCCTTCCAGAGCTGAGAAATGGAAACTCAAAATTTCGACCCGAAAAAAAAACGACAGTGTTACCCCTTACGTTTTTTTCCATTTTCGGGCGAAAAATCAAGTTTCTCCAATCTTCTCAAAACTCTGGATTATGATAGAGGGCCGCGAGACTTTGACCTGAGCGCAAAAATGGAGGCTCTAGACCCTTCCAGAGCTGAGATATGGAAACTCAAAATTTCGACCCGAAAAAAAAACGACAGTCTTACCCCTTACGTTTTTTTTTCATTTTCGGGCGAAAAATCAAGTTTCTCCAATCTTCTCAAAACTCTGGATTATGATAGAGGGCCGCGAGACTTTGACCTGAGCGCAAAAATGGAGGCTCTAGACCCTTCCAGAGCTGAGAAATGGAAACTCAAAATTTCGACCCGAAAAAAAAACGACAGTGTTACCCCTTACGTTTTTTTCCATTTTCGGGCCAAAAATCAAGTTTCTCCAATCTTCTCAAAACTCTGGATTATGATAGAGGGCCGCGAGACTTTGACCTGAGCGCAAAAATGGAGGCTCTAGACCCTTCCAGAGCTGAGATATGGAAACTCAAAATTTCGACCCGAAAAAAAAACGACAGTGTTACCCCTTACGTTTTTTTTTCATTTTCGGGCGAAAAATCAAGTTTCTCCAATCTTCTCAAAACTCTGGATTATGATAGAGGGCCGCGAGACTTTGACCTGAGCGCAAAAATGGAGGCTCTAGACCCTTCCAGAGCTGAGATATGGAAACTCAAAATTTCGACCCGAAAAAAAAACGACAGTGTTACCCCTTACGTTTTTTTTCGTTTTCGGGCGAAAAATCAAGTTTCTCCAATCTTCTCAAAACTCTGGATTATGATAGAGGGCCGCGAGACTTTGACCTGAGCGCAAAAATGGAGGCTCTAGACCCTTCCAGAGCTGAGATATGGAAACTCAAAATTTCGACCCGAAAAAAAAACGACAGTGTTACCCCTTACGTTTTTTTTCATTTTCGGGCGAAAAATCAAGTTTCTCCAATCTTCTCAAAACTCTGGATTATGATAGAGGGCCGCGAGACTTTGACCTGAGCGCAAAAATGGAGGCTCTAGACCCTTCCAGAGCTGAGAAATGGAAACTCAAAATTTCGACCCGAAAAAAAAACGACAGTGTTACCCCTTACGTTTTTTTCCATTTTCGGGCCAAAAATCAAGTTTCTCCAATCTTCTCAAAACTCTGGATTATGATAGAGGGCCGCGAGACTTTGACCTGAGCGCAAAAATGGAGGCTCTAGACCCTTCCAGAGCTGAGATATGGAAACTCAAAATTTCGACCCGAAAAAAAAAACGACAGTGTTACCCCTTATGTTTTTTTCCGTTTTCGGGCCAAAAATCAAGTTTCTCCAATCTTCTCAAAACTCTGGATTATGATAGAGGGCCGCGAGACTTTGACCTGAGCGCAAAAATGGAGGCTCTAGACCCTTCCAGCGCTGAGATATGGAAACTCAAAATTTCGACCCGAAAAAAAAACGACAGTGTTACCCCTTACGTTTTTTTTCATTTTCGGGCGAAAAATCAAGTTTCTCCAATCTTCTCAAAACTCTGGATTATGATAGAGGGCCGCGAGACTTTGACCTGAGCGCAAAAATGGAGGCTCTAGACCCTTCCAGAGCTGAGATATGGAAACTCAAAATTTCGACCCGAAAAAAAAAACGACAGTGTTACCCCTTACGTTTTTTTTCATTTTCGGGTGAAAAATCAAGTTTCTCCAATCTTCTCAAAACTCTGGATTATGATAGAGGGCCGCGAGACTTTGACCTGAGCGCAAAAATGGAGGCTCTAGACCCTTCCAGAGCTGAGATATGGAAACTCAAAATTTCGACCCGAAAAAAAAACGACAGTGTTACCCCTTACGTTTTTTTTCATTTTCGGGCGAAAAATCAAGTTTCTCCAATCTTCTCAAAACTCTGGATTATGATAGAGGGCCGCGAGACTTTGACCTGAGCGCAAAAATGGAGGCTCTAGACCCTTCCAGAGCTGAGATATGGAAACTCAAAATTTCGACCCGAAAAAAAAACGACAGTGTTACCCCTTACGTTTTTTTTCGTTTTCGGGCGAAAAATCAAGTTTCTCCAATCTTCTCAAAACTCTGGATTATGATAGAGGGCCGCGAGACTTTGACCTGAGCGCAAAAATGGAGGCTCTAGACCCTTCCAGAGCTGAGATATGGAAACTCAAAATTTCGACCCGAAAAAAAAACCGACAGTGTTACCCCTTACGTTTTTTTTCGTTTTCGGGCGAAAAATCAAATTTCTCCAATCTTCTCAAAACTCTGGATTGTGATAGAGGGCCGCGAGACTTTGACCTGAGCGCAAAAATGGAGGCTCTAGACCCTTCCAGAGCTGAGATATGGAAACTCAAAATTTCGACCCGAAAAAAAACGACAGTGTTACCCCTTACGTTTTTTTTCGTTTTCGGGCGAAAAATCAAATTTCTCCAATCTTCTCAAAACTCTGGATTATGATAGAGGGCCGCGAGACTTTGACCTGAGCGGAAAAATGGAGGCTCTAGACCCTTCCAGAGCTGAGATATGGAAACTCAAAATTTCGACCCGAAAAAAAAAACGACAGTGTTACCCCTTACGTTTTTTTTCGTTTTCGGGCGAAAAATCAAGTTTCTCCAATCTTCTCAAAACTCTGGATTATGATAGAGGGCCGCGAGACTTTGACCTGAGCGCAAAAATGGAGGCTCTAGACCCTTCCAGAGCTGAGATATGGAAACTCAAAATTTCGACCCGAAAAAAAAACGACAGTGTTACCCCTTACGTTTTTTTTTCGTTTTCGGGCGAAAAATCTAAATTCTCCAATCTTCTCAAAACTCTGGATTATGATAGAGGGCGCGAGACTTTGACCTGAGCGCAAAAATGGAGGCTCTAGACCCTTCCAGAGCTGAGATATGGAAACTCAAAATTTCGACCCGAAAAAAAAAACGACAGTGTTACCCCTTACGTTTTTTTCCGTTTTCGGGCCAAAAATCAAGTTTCTCCAATCTTCTCAAAACTCTGGATTATGATAGAGGGCCGCGAGACTTTGACCTGAGCGCAAAAATGGAGGCTCTAGACCCTTCCAGAGCTGAGATATGGAAACTCAAAATTTCGACCCGAAAAAAAAACGACAGTGTTACCCCTTACGTTTTTTTTCATTTTCGGGCGACAAATCAAGTTTCTCCAATCTTCTCAAAACTCTGGATTATGATAGAGGGCCGCGAGACTTTGACCTGAGCGCAAAAATGGAGGCTCTAGACCCTTCCAGAGCTGAGATATGGAAACTCAAAATTTCGACCCGAAAAAAAAAACGACAGTGTTACCCCTTACGTTTTTTTTCATTTTCGGGTGAAAAATCAAGTTTCTCCAATCTTCTCAAAACTCTGGATTATGATAGAGGGCCGCGAGACTTTGACCTGAGCGCAAAAATGGAGGCTCTAGACCCTTCCAGAGCTGAGATATGGAAACTCAAAATTTCGACCCGAAAAAAAAACGACAGTGTTACCCCTTACGTTTTTTTTCATTTTCGGGCGAAAAATCAAGTTTCTCCAATCTTCTCAAAACTCTGGATTATGATAGAGGGCCGCAAGACTTTGACCTGAGCGCAAAAATGGAGGCTCTAGACCCTTCCAGAGCTGAGATATGGAAACTCAAAATTTCGACCCGAAAAAAAAACGACAGTCTTACCCCTTACGTTTTTTTTTCATTTTCGGGCGAAAAATCAAGTTTCTCCAATCTTCTCAAAACTCTGGATTATGATAGAGGGCCGCGAGACTTTGACCTGAGCGCAAAAATGGAGGCTCTAGACCCTTCCAGAGCTGAGAAATGGAAACTCAAAATTTCGACCCGAAAAAAAAACGACAGTGTTACCCCTTACGTTTTTTTCCATTTTCGGGCCAAAAATCAAGTTTCTCCAATCTTCTCAAAACTCTGGATTATGATAGAGGGCCGCAAGACTTTGACCTGAGCGCAAAAATGGAGGCTCTAGACCCTTCCAGAGCTGAGATATGGAAACTCAAAATTTCGACCCGAAAAAAAAAACGACAGTGTTACCCCTTATGTTTTTTTCCGTTTTCGGGCCAAAAATCAAGTTTCTCCAATCTTCTCAAAACTCTGGATTATGATAGAGGGCCGCGAGACTTTGACCTGAGCGCAAAAATGGAGGCTCTAGACCCTTCCAGCGCTGAGATATGGAAACTCAAAATTTCGACCCGAAAAAAAAAACGACAGTGTTACCCCTTACGTTTTTTTTCATTTTCGAGCGAAAAATCAAGTTTCTCCAATCTTCTCAAAACTCTGGATTATGATAGAGGGCCGCGAGACTTTGACCTGAGCGCAAAAATGGAGGCTCTAGACCCTTCCAGAGCTGAGATATGGAAACTCAAAATTTCGACCCGAAAAAAAAACGACAGTGTTACCCCTTACGTTTTTTTTCATTTTCGGGCGAAAAATCAAGTTTCTCCAATCTTCTCAAAACTCTGGATTATGATAGAGGGCCGCGAGACTTTGACCTGAGCGCAAAAATGGAGGCTCTAGACCCTTCCAGAGCTGAGATATGGAAACTCAAAATTTCGACCCGAAAAAAAAACGACAGTGTTACCCCTTACGTTTTTTTTCATTTTCGGGCGAAAAATCAAGTTTCTCCAATCTTCTCAAAACTCTGGATTATGATAGAGGGCCGCAAGACTTTGACCTGAGTGCAAAAATGGAGGCTCTAGACCCTTCCAGAGCTGAGATATGGAAACTCAAAATTTCGACCCGAAAAAAAAACGACAGTCTTACCCCTTACGTTTTTTTTTCATTTTCGGGCGAAAAATCAAGTTTCTCCAATCTTCTCAAAACTCTGGATTATGATAGAGGGCCGCGAGACTTTGACCTGAGCGCAAAAATGGAGGCTCTAGACCCTTCCAGAGCTGAGAAATGGAAACTCAAAATTTCGACCCGAAAAAAAAACGACAGTGTTACCCCTTACGTTTTTTTCCATTTTCGGGCCAAAAATCAAGTTTCTCCAATCTTCTCAAAACTCTGGATTATGATAGAGGGCCGCAAGACTTTGACCTGAGCGCAAAAATGGAGGCTCTAGACCCTTCCAGAGCTGAGATATGGAAACTCAAAATTTCGACCCGAAAAAAAAAACGACAGTGTTACCCCTTATGTTTTTTTCCGTTTTCGGGCCAAAAATCAAGTTTCTCCAATCTTCTCAAAACTCTGGATTATGATAGAGGGCCGCGAGACTTTGACCTGAGCGCAAAAATGGAGGCTCTAGACCCTTCCAGCGCTGAGATATGGAAACTCAAAATTTCGACCCGAAAAAAAAAACGACAGTGTTACCCCTTACGTTTTTTTTCATTTTCGGGCGAAAAATCAAGTTTCTCCAATCTTCTCAAAACTCTGGATTATGATAGAGGGCCGCGAGACTTTGACCTGAGCGCAAAAATGGAGGCTCTAGACCCTTCCAGAGCTGAGATATGGAAACTCAAAATTTCGACCCGAAAAAAAAACGACAGTGTTACCCCTTACGTTTTTTTTCATTTTCGGGCGAAAAATCAAGTTTCTCCAATCTTCTCAAAACTCTGGATTATGATAGAGGGCCGCGAGACTTTGACCTGAGCGCAAAAATGGAGGCTCTAGACCCTTCCAGAGCTGAGATATGGAAACTCAAAATTTCGACCCGAAAAAAAAACGACAGTGTTACCCCTTACGTTTTTTTTCATTTTCGGGCGAAAAATCAAGTTTCTCCAATCTTCTCAAAACTCTGGATTATGATAGAGGGCCGCAAGACTTTGACCTGAGCGCAAAAATGGAGGCTCTAGACCCTTCCAGAGCTGAGATATGGAAACTCAAAATTTCGACCCGAAAAAAAAACGACAGTCTTACCCCTTACGTTTTTTTTTCATTTTCGGGCGAAAAATCAAGTTTCTCCAATCTTCTCAAAACTCTGGATTATGATAGAGGGCCGCGAGACTTTGACCTGAGCGCAAAAATGGAGGCTCTAGACCCTTCCAGAGCTGAGAAATGGAAACTCAAAATTTCGACCCGAAAAAAAAACGACAGTGTTACCCCTTACGTTTTTTTCCATTTTCGGGTCAAAAATCAAGTTTCTCCAATCTTCTCAAAACTCTGGATTATGATAGAGGGCCGCAAGACTTTGACCTGAGCGCAAAAATTGAGGCTCTAGACCCTTCCAGAGCTGAGATATGGAAACTCAAAATTTCGACCCGAAAAAAAAAACGACAGTGTTACCCCTTATGTTTTTTTCCGTTTTCGGGCCAAAAATCAAGTTTCTCCAATCTTCTCAAAACTCTGGATTATGATAGAGGGCCGCGAGACTTTGACCTGAGCGCAAAAATGGAGGCTCTAGACCCTTCCAGCGCTGAGATATGGAAACTCAAAATTTCGACCCGAAAAAAAAAACGACAGTGTTACCCCTTACGTTTTTTTTCATTTTCGGGCGAAAAATCAAGTTTCTCCAATCTTCTCAAAACTCTGGATTATGATAGAGGGCCGCGAGACTTTGACCTGAGCGCAAAAATGGAGGCTCTAGACCCTTCCAGAGCTGAGATATGGAAACTCAAAATTTCGACCCGAAAAAAAAACGACAGTGTTACCCCTTACGTTTTTTTTCATTTTCGGGCGAAAAATCAAGTTTCTCCAATCTTCTCAAAACTCTGGATTATGATAGAGGGCCGCGAGACTTTGACCTGAGCGCAAAAATGGAGGCTCTAGACCCTTCCAGAGCTGAGATATGGAAACTCAAAATTTCGACCCGAAAAAAAAACGACAGTGTTACCCCTTACGTTTTTTTTCATTTTCGGGCGAAAAATCAAGTTTCTCCAATCTTCTCAAAACTCTGGATTATGATAGAGGGCCGCAAGACTTTGACCTGAGCGCAAAAATGGAGGCTCTAGACCCTTCCAGAGCTGAGATATGGAAACTCAAAATTTCGACCCGAAAAAAAAACGACAGTCTTACCCCTTACGTTTTTTTTTCATTTTCGGGCGAAAAATCAAGTTTCTCCAATCTTCTCAAAACTCTGGATTATGATAGAGGGCCGCGAGACTTTGACCTGAGCGCAAAAATGGAGGCTCTAGACCCTTCCAGAGCTGAGAAATGGAAACTCAAAATTTCGACCCGAAAAAAAAACGACAGTGTTACCCCTTACGTTTTTTTCCATTTTCGGGCCAAAAATCAAGTTTCTCCAATCTTCTCAAAACTCTGGATTATGATAGAGGGCCGCAAGACTTTGACCTGAGCGCAAAAATGGAGGCTCTAGACCCTTCCAGAGCTGAGATATGGAAACTCAAAATTTCGACCCGAAAAAAAAAACGACAGTGTTACCCCTTATGTTTTTTTCCGTTTTCGGGCCAAAAATCAAGTTTCTCCAATCTTCTCAAAACTCTGGATTATGATAGAGGGCCGCGAGACTTTGACCTGAGCGCAAAAATGGAGGCTCTAGACCCTTCCAGCGCTGAGATATGGAAACTCAAAATTTCGACCCGAAAAAAAAAACGACAGTGTTACCCCTTACGTTTTTTTTCATTTTCGGGCGAAAAATCAAGTTTCTCCAATCTTCTCAAAACTCTGGATTATGATAGAGGGCCGCGAGACTTTGACCTGAGCGCAAAAATGGAGGCTCTAGACCCTTCCAGAGCTGAGATATGGAAACTCAAAATTTCGACCCGAAAAAAAAACGACAGTGTTACCCCTTACGTTTTTTTTCATTTTCGGGCGAAAAATCAAGTTTCTCCAATCTTCTCAAAACTCTGGATTATGATAGAGGGCCGCGAGACTTTGACCTGAGCGCAAAAATGGAGGCTCTAGACCCTTCCAGAGCTGAGATATGGAAACTCAAAATTTCGACCCGAAAAAAAAAACGACAGTGTTACCCCTTACGTTTTTTTTCATTTTCGGGTGAAAAATCAAGTTTCTCCAATCTTCTCAAAACTCTGGATTATGATAGAGGGCCGCGAGACTTTGACCTGAGCGCAAAAATGGAGGCTCTAGACCCTTCCAGAGCTGAGATATGGAAACTCAAAATTTCGACCCGAAAAAAAAAACGACAGTGTTACCCCTTACGTTTTTTTTCGTTTTCGGGCGAAAAATCTAAATTCTCCAATCTTCTCAAAACTCTGGATTATGATAGAGGGCGCGAGACTTTGACCTGAGCGCAAAAATGGAGGCTCTAGACCCTTCCAGAGCTGAGATATGGAAACTCAAAATTTCGACCTGAAAAAAAAACGACAGTGTTACCCCTTACGTTTTTTTTCGTTTTCGGGCGAAAAATCAAGTTTCTCCAATCTTCTCAAAACTCTGGATTATGATAGAGGGCCGCGAGACTTTGACCTGAGCGCAAAAATGGAGGCTCTAGACCCTTCCAGAGCTGAGATATGGAAACTCAAAATTTCGACCCGAAAAAAAAACCGACAGTGTTACCCCTTACGTTTTTTTTCGTTTTCGGGCGAAAAATCAAATTTCTCCAATCTTCTCAAAACTCTGGATTGTGATAGAGGGCCGCGAGACTTTGACCTGAGCGCAAAAATGGAGGCTCTAGACCCTTCCAGAGCTGAGATATGGAAACTCAAAATTTCGACCCGAAAAAAAAACGACAGTGTTACCCCTTACGTTTTTTTTCGTTTTCGGGCGAAAAATCAAATTTCTCCAATCTTCTCAAAACTCTGGATTATGATAGAGGGCCGCGAGACTTTGACCTGAGCGGAAAAATGGAGGCTCTAGACCCTTCCAGAGCTGAGATATGGAAACTCAAAATTTCGACCCGAAAAAAAAAACGACAGTGTTACCCCTTACGTTTTTTTTCGTTTTCGGGCGAAAAATCAAGTTTCTCCAATCTTCTCAAAACTCTGGATTATGATAGAGGGCCGCGAGACTTTGACCTGAGCGCAAAAATGGAGGCTCTAGACCCTTCCAGAGCTGAGATATGGAAACTCAAAATTTCGACCCGAAAAAAAAACGACAGTGTTACCCCTTACGTTTTTTTTTCGTTTTCGGGCGAAAAATCTAAATTCTCCAATCTTCTCAAAACTCTGGATTATGATAGAGGGCGCGAGACTTTGACCTGAGCGCAAAAATGGAGGCTCTAGACCCTTCCAGAGCTGAGATATGGAAACTCAAAATTTCGACCCGAAAAAAAAACGACAGTGTTACCCCTTACGTTTTTTTTCCGTTTTCGGGCCAAAAATCAAGTTTCTCCAATCTTCTCAAAACTCTGGATTATGATAGAGGGCCGCGAGACTTTGACCTGAGCGCAAAAATGGAGGCTCTAGACCCTTCCAGAGCTGAGATATGGAAACTCAAAATTTCGACCCGAAAAAAAAACGACAGTGTTACCCCTTACGTTTTTTTTCATTTTCGGGCGAAAAATCAAGTTTCTCCAATCTTCTCAAAACTCTGGATTATGATAGAGGGCCGCGAGACTTTGACCTGAGCGCAAAAATGGAGGCTCTAGACCCTTCCAGAGCTGAGATATGGAAACTCAAAATTTCGACCCGAAAAAAAAAACGACAGTGTTACCCCTTACGTTTTTTTTCATTTTCGGGTGAAAAATCAAGTTTCTCCAATCTTCTCAAAACTCTGGATTATGATAGAGGGCCGCGAGACTTTGACCTGAGCGCAAAAATGGAGGCTCTAGACCCTTCCAGAGCTGAGATATGGAAACTCAAAATTTCGACCCGAAAAAAAAACGACAGTGTTACCCCTTACGTTTTTTTTCATTTTCGGGCGAAAAATCAAGTTTCTCCAATCTTCTCAAAACTCTGGATTATGATAGAGGGCCGCGAGACTTTGACCTGAGCGCAAAAATGGAGGCTCTAGACCCTTCCAGAGCTGAGATATGGAAACTCAAAATTTCGACCCGAAAAAAAAACGACAGTGTTACCCCTTACGTTTTTTTCCGTTTTCGGGCCAAAAATCAAGTTTCTCCAATCTTCTCAAAACTCTGGATTATGATAGAGGGCCGCGAGACTTTGACCTGAGCGCAAAAATGGAGGCTCTAGACCCTTCCAGAGCTGAGATATGGAAACTCAAAATTTCGACCCGAAAAAAAACCGACAGTCTTACCCCTTACGTTTTTTTTTCATTTTCGGGCGAAAAATCAAGTTTCTCCAATCTTCTCAAAACTCTGGATTATGATAGAGGGCCGCGAGACTTTGACCTGAGCGCAAAAATGGAGGCTCTAGACCCTTCCAGAGCTGAGAAATGGAAACTCAAAATTTCGACCCGAAAAAAAAACGACAGTGTTACCCCTTACGTTTTTTTCCATTTTCGGGCCAAAAATCAAGTTTCTCCAATCTTCTCAAAACTCTGGATTATGATAGAGGGCCGCAAGACTTTGACCTGAGCGCAAAAATGGAGGCTCTAGACCCTTCCAGAGCTGAGATATGGAAACTCAAAATTTCGACCCGAAAAAAAAAACGACAGTGTTACCCCTTATGTTTTTTTCCGTTTTCGGGCCAAAAATCAAGTTTCTCCAATCTTCTCAAAACTCTGGATTATGATAGAGGGCCGCGAGACTTTGACCTGAGCGCAAAAATGGAGGCTCTAGACCCTTCCAGCGCTGAGATATGGAAACTCAAAATTTCGACCCGAAAAAAAAACGACAGTGTTACCCCTTACGTTTTTTTTCATTTTCGGGCGAAAAATCAAGTTTCTCCAATCTTCTCAAAACTCTGGATTATGATAGAGGGCCGCGAGACTTTGACCTGAGCGCAAAAATGGAGGCTCTAGACCCTTCCAGAGCTGAGATATGGAAACTCAAAATTTCGACCCGAAAAAAAAACGACAGTGTTACCCCTTACGTTTTTTTTCATTTTCGGGCGAAAAATCAAGTTTCTCCAATCTTCTCAAAACTCTGGATTATGATAGAGGGCCGCGAGACTTTGACCTGAGCGCAAAAATGGAGGCTCTAGACCCTTCCAGAGCTGAGATATGGAAAC